>NC_063446.1:21584953-22272720 GCF_020379485.1 Brassica napus
CCGGTTTCATAAGCAAAAGGAGATCTGCAATCTCGTGAACCGCAAGATCCAACTATTATATACCCAAGAAAATCAATTCCATCATCACAGTTAATATCTACAGCAAAATAGTTTATTGCACCAAAATACCAATTTTTTACACTTGAAATACCTATTCGTTTTGAGGATATTAACGGCCTACTTGCATTGACAAATCGATACAACTCACTAGGCCCAAAAAAGAAACGTCTATACATATTCCGAATTGCGTATACGTTCCATTCAAACCAAACCCGGGGTTGACAATATAAAAAAAACAGCCACCTCCTTATTGAGATCACCAACGGTTTCCACACCTTTCCACGTCTAGAACCATTAATATTCATTGCCTTACTCTGCAAGTAACCACAAATCCATAACCCTCTTAATTTAATCTGAGCTAAAGTTTGCCATCGAAAAAATTCAATCGATATCAATTTACGCCAAGCCAAGATCAGCCCTTCCATTCCATCTTTCCACCATATAAAATTATAACTATATAAACCATAATGACAAAGATAAGACCATACTTTCATAATAACCACTAGGTACTCAATTCTAATAGCCCACCATATCTCCCACCACCACACTTGTTGAAAAACAAGGCCTAGCGGCCTTAGTTTGTATCTACTCCATGTCGCTTCTCCCCTTAAGCTCAAACCCTGTAGTGCAAAAGCCAGTAGACCTTTGTCCCGATGAATCACCATGAATTTCCATTGTAATCTCAATCTCCGGACCATAATTATTGCAACTCTATCCCATTCTTCCTTTGGGAGAGATTGCGACCTGAAACAAAAATAGATACAAGTAGGATAGCACTGCAAAAATGTTATAGCCCGCCACCAAATCCATTGTTCCCGATCATTTTCCAGTCCAACTTTGCAAAGTATCCTTGTCCTAGACCTAGGTAACCCGTAGACCAAAACAAAAGCAAACCAAACATATGACTCAACTGTGATAATTATCTCTAATAGACCCGAGTACCAATAACTGTGAACATCAGTATTATTCCAATGATCAAACAAGCGTGAAAACACAACCGACAACCAAAGACAACACCAACAGCCCGACTCTATAAAACCCATAATACCAGATAACAAATACATGCTCCAAGAGCTTATTTGGAAAACTAAAAGCTTAAAACCATAACTGAAAACCCCGTTACTTAAACCCAATACGAGAGACATTTGATTCATAAATTATGGATTTTTCATTCCAGTCTTCGGGTTTGAAGTGCCCTTAATCTCCTGGTGCTTGCTGTGATCTTCATGATGTGTACCTACCTTTGTCGGAGCTCGTTTTCGCGGAGACACAAGCGCAGAAGCTATCCTCATCTTCGTACTCCCCGCGGTGCTAGGCTTAAAAAGCCTCTTGCGAGTTCCTTGCTTCTTCGCCACATCTCCTTTAACCTGTGCTTTCTCCACCTCCATATTTTCATTTTCTAAATCTGCTGGAATAACTTCTTCATCATCTTGTTCCTTTAGCATTTCCTCAAATTCCCCATCCGAGCAATCTGGTAGATCGTCTGCTGCATCCATATCTATCACATGCTCAAGACAGATAGCTCTACACTCGTCCATGTCCAGTACTTTATCATCCTCCAAAGTTGACGGTTCCACTATCAGGCTTTTGATCATCTGAAGCCCTTCCTCTGCATCCATAGGGTCCGAAATTACCTCAGATCCTACAGCTTGAGTCTTGGCCAGCTCTTCTTGAAAATCCTGAGAGGGGAGAATTTTCTCAGACTCGTTAGGATTTTTTATTTCTCCCTCCTCTTGAACTACTTCTTTTGGAGCTCCTGACTGACCTGAGGAGGATCTATTACTTCCTCCCTGCCCCTGACCCTCAGCCCGGGGTTCTTCTCTTCGGGAAGATCTATGTCGAGAACCATCTCCCTCACCCCTAAAGCTCCTGTGATTAGTAAAAGACCCCTTATTGCCTCTATCAGCCACTTTCACCCATTTTGAGTCAGCCTCTTCCACCATCTTGCCTTTACCCTTCCCATAGTAGTCCCTACCGTCTCTTTCCTTGTGTTGTTGATTCTGATTTCCATTTATGACCACTCCCTTATAGCTCCGAGCTCGATCATCGTGTTTCCCACCATCATACCATCCTCCATTTCCTTCTCGACCCTCTCTTTTCTTCTCAGGCGACGCCTTCTTAGCAAGAGGGCATTTCTCCTCCTTATGGCACAAGCTAGAACAAAGTGGGCAGTATCCAAAGAGCTTCTCATACCTCAATGATATTGCTGCTTCCTCCCCCTCGTAAAATTCTCCACCCTTGAAGTCCAAAGTTGTTTCAAAGCAAAGCTCCTGAAACGCGTCCACCACCACCTGCACTCTGCAGTGCTCTACATCTACTGCTACTGTTCGTCCAAGTGCATCACCGAGGCTCTCAAAGGTAGGCACCGTTCTGAACTCCATCGGAACACCTATCACCCTAATCCAGAACGTTATCTCTGATGGGAAGAGCTGCGACTTCTTCGGTTGCCATCGTGCTAACGCCAACATCCAGTAATCAAAATGATATGGTTGCAGCTTCAGTACCGTATCTATCTCCTCCTCTGTTTCAAAGTCGAACCGAAACTTGCCAAAACCCAAGTCCGTTCCAACAACCCTTTCCTCCAGCTTCCAAATCTTCGGTACGTTCTGGATGAGCGCCTTCATTTCCTGCTCTGGTGGATTCATGCATCGTCCAATCAAGGACTTAGAGTAAGTCTTGATTAGTGCCGAGTTATCAAAGTGAGGCACCGAGATCTTCATTCTTTTCCGAGCCGTTTCTCCTTCCTTCATGTCACCACCATTGCCGAGAAGTTGGCTCTGCGTCATAGTAAACAGAAAAGGGAAAACTTTCTCTTTGTTAGAAATAGTCGCTAAAGAAAACGACAATGATATACAACAAAGAGAAGGTTCAATATGGGTTTTATAATAATCCCGGTTTTCCAATTCCTCAATACCATATCGCCTCCCGTTAATGACATATATCTCAAATCCAATCTCATCATTGAAAATCCAATCCGCCATTTTCCATAACCACTCATGATGATAACAGATCCAATATCTCCATATCTCAATTAGAGCAAAGCCTTGATCACTTCGTATATTTCCTTTCATAAGGTAAGGAAACATGATATTTTTGTAAGCAGAAATGATACCTGTAAATCTCCATAATTCCGTTTTGATGACAATCGAAATCATGCTCCAGTTAAATACCCGCAACATCCGCAAAAATCCCCAATTCCATCTTTCGAAAACCCGTTCAAATCGCCTGAGATCTGAAGATCTCAATTCAGAACCCCCCAAATCCTTCCTTTGCTGATCTTCTGCTCCATTATGTAACTCGTATCCAATTCCAGGATCCCATTTTTGAGAAAGCATCGAAACCCTAGATCATCGCCTATGTCGCCATCAGTATATACTATTACTACTAGTATCTATCTTATTAAAGTATAATTACTTTTAATTTAAGAAATTTTTTATAATCCTACAATGAAACGTAATGAAATAAAATGTTGTGCCCCCATCTAAATATGATTCTGCATCCGCCACTGATCCGCGCAACCGCGCGAATGTGTTAGTTTTCACTTTAAATAAATTATGGTTGTTCATGTCTTTTAGTTGTTTATAAATTGTATTCGTTGATGGTATGAGTTATTCAGTAGCAACTTAACCTGAATTCCCAGTCATTTTAATATGGTTTTACATTTTTGAGCAAAGTTACATTCTTGGGAAAATTGTTTTTTTTAGGCCCAAAAAAATGGTAACTATGTCTCATCAGACTAATTTTTATTTTATACAATTTTTGCTTCTAATGCCTTTAGTATTTTCGAAAATAAATCAAATAAGTAGTTTTACAAACTAAAAAAAAGTTTGGAAAAATAGTAAGTACTGATGAAATACCCATATAAACTTAACGGTATTTTTTCAGTTCTAAAAATGTTTAAATCATAATTTCAAATTATGTTCTACATAAAGTAGAATTGACATTCTACAAAGTAAAAATGAAATCCACTTTTTTCATTAAATCTACTATATCTAGAATACATGATCTACATAAATAATAGTACTCTAAAATATTTAGAATACACATTCTGAGGAATAATGCATTCCCTAACATTCCTAAAAAATATCATCATTCACAAGGAATAAATTTTTCTTTCCATTCCCTACCATTCTTTTTTTTTTGTAGAGAAATAAAGAACAAAAGTATTTCTTGTTAAATTTGATAAAGAACAATCATTCCTTTTCATTCCTGCAATTTTATTCCTTTACGTTCATTTTCTATTCGTTCCTCTTGTTTCTGGAATGGTCACCAGTCGAAAATCTATCGCTCTAAATCTGTAGAAATCGAAATCTACAGGTTACTATAAATATAAAACTTGTAGAAATCGAAATCTACACATTACTATAAATAAAAAACCTGTAGAAATTGAAATCTACGCATTCTACAAAGTAAAAACGAAAATAAATTCTACAAATTTAATGTAAGTTTAAAACCCGTAAAAATTGAAATCTACACATTAATATAAATCTAAAAACTTGTAGAAACCAATACATATTTGGAAACTCTTATGTAACATAAATGGACAGAATATTTTGATTTTATAACGGAATATTTCTTATTTATTGATTTTTTTTTAACCTAGTGGCACAATCTGTAATATTAAAAGAGAATTAAGGGGCTGTAAATTTATATAATACCCAACAATCTTGATTTATACTCGAAGGAAAGAAAACTCTTTCAACGTTCGGCTTCATGGATTCTCCCACGAGCCCTGCCCAAAACCCTAGCTCCGTCCACGCCCATTCCATAATCTCATCGCTCCTTACGTTTCCAGATTCCTCTCCGCTCTCCATTGTCTCTTCCTTCCATCGAGAGCTCGAACAAGCTCTCGCCTCTGCTTCAGATGACGCCTCTGTTCAGGAAAGTCTCGTGGATCGAACACTCCAGCTCGTATCTATTCTTCTAGAATCCACTAAACGATCCTTCCGCAAGCGAGCTACCGCTCACAACTCCAGTTCCTGGTTCCTCCCTCCCGAACTCACCGTCAAGGTAATCAAACCGATTTAGAGCGTTGAGGAGATGGAGTTTGATGATATGTTATTTGAATTAGTTTGAGTGGTTGTTCAGGTGTTTTCGATGGTTGATACAAAGTCTCTAATGCGCGCGGCTGCTTGCTGCACCATGTTCAACAAATGTGCTATGGACCGTTTTGCATACGCTCACGTCGACTTGACTACTGCTACTAGCCAAGTTGACATTAAGGTTGTGTGTAACTTGATCCATAGGGCTGGAAAAGAACTCAGGTAATCTTAACGTTGTAACTTGTACTACATTCATTTGTTAGTTTTTGTATTTGAATAGGGTTTTATATTTATGCTTGTAGATCCCTCAAGCTTGGCAGTCTTGCTCGCCCATATCCGTCTGATTTTAATCCATCTTTGGTTAACGGACCTTTTCTTTCCACACTATCCCGTAATCCTGATTTTATTGGGTATGGCTTGCTTGCTTGATTATCAGTTTTTAAATTTCATCCTGTTATTTTTATCTGCCCTACATATGCTGCTAAAATAAACATGTTGAGTATGTGTTGGACTCAGATTTGTACCAAATCTCTCCTCCGTATCTTAGTGCTATTTGGCATACGAATAGAGTCCGTCCACTTTGACCTCATGGATGTTATTTTTTCTCTAATCTTTATAAGCAAATACTATCAAATAAGTGTGGGTTTTAGGATCCACAGTATGGTTTCATTAGATAGGAAATAATATAGCAGGGAAGATATACCAATACATTCTCATTTAATCTTCTTATTTTGGTATTATTATCCTTTTCCATTCAACCAGGAATCGCTTGAAAAGCCTAGGGCTTTACAATATCAGGTCGATGAACCATAATTCCTCATTCGAGGTGTTGTCAGTTTGTTCGAATCTCACTGATCTGAGGATTGTTGGATTGTAAGTTTTCTTAGAGTGCCTTGCTTATTTATTTTGGGACACACAGCCCTCTCTTTTTTTTTTTTTTTGCCTTATTCTGTGTTTCATGTGACAGGAACAATCCTTTTATGCATTTATTTAAGATTCTGACAGAAAAATGTCGGCTGATAGAGCACCTGTGCATAGAGACCTCCCAACTCCTAAGTAAAGATTCTCCATTAATCCGCTGTTGAGCTTATTGTTTTGTTTACTCCCAGGCTTTCTCAATGTGTAACAGGTACCATAGATACTGTAAAAGGTTCACACTTGATAAAGTTTGTGACCAACTCCCCCAACTTAACTTCTCTAAGGCTCATTCGTTTTCGACTAACCGATGAAGTGGCACGTATTCTTGCTCAGGTATGTCTTCTGCTCGATTTTACTGCTCTTTTCTCTCTCTTTTATTGGATACCATCTATGATTTTGCAGGGGTGGATCTCAAGGTTTTGGGGTTCTAAACATTGTTAAGAATTCTTTTTGTAAATTTAAAAAAAAAAAAAAAAATTTAGAAAGCTAAAACTATGTAAAAAAGTCAAAACAATTTTGGGGGCCAAAACCAATTTTTCATTGGCTTGGCCCAAACCCGGCTTTAGCTTTTACAGAACTTCAATAGTATTTTGATGTTCTCTGCAGAGTTCTCGTACACTGGAGTACCTGAATTTGTCTAGATCCTCTACAATCAATGGTCGTTTTTTGAGGTGCTAATGCAAAACTTTTAAAGTGCAATTTCCTCCAAATGTCCTTATTGTTAAAATTACACATAACAAGAAAATATTGTTGGTAGGGATGTAAGAAATAGCTGCAAGGAAAGTCCACTCAAGAGTCTAATAGTGCGCAACTGCCTTAAACTGCAAGAGGTACGTAAAAGACTCATAACACTTTTTGATTTGTTTCATCAGTCTTGCTTGATCGATCCTTACATTGATGTTTCAGAAAGAAGTGTTGGAACTCTGTAACTCATTAATCAAAGGAAACTTCAAATCCATTCGGCACATTGTAAGTCTTTAATTTTAGAGAATCTATGCCCCCAAAAAGAGTATAAGCTTGGTTTGCTTTTAATCGTCGTCATTTTCGTGGTTTATTCTAAATAGGATGTGTCAAATAACAGAGGCTTAGTTTCTGATGATGGCAAGAGATCTTACAAACCAAAGTAACTGATTGACCCTTCATTGTTTACATCTTAGCAACTGCTCACTGAGTTGTATTCCAAAAAATGTTGTGTGTTATAGGTTTCCTCTAGAGAAGCTGAAAGAAGAAAGATCAGATGTCACCCTTGTGGCAGATTTTCCATCACCATGGTCCGTCTCAGTCGATTACTACCATCGTTAAAAAGTTTGATTAAAGGAATCCGAGAAATGAAAATGAGGGGGGGGGGGGGGGGGGGGGGGGGGGTTTTGTGTCTTGTAAAATGCAGGTCAGTGAAGCATTATCCTGTCTGCCACGAAGAAGATGACGAAGAGCTGAGGAAGATAGAGATGATGGAAGATGATGCCTCATCCTCGGACGAGGAATCCTCAGAAGATGACTTAGGATGATGATACAAACCAAGAGGACTTGGGACTTGGGAGAGGATCATGACGTTTATCTTTGATGTTTTATCTGAAGATGTTTAAAAGTATTTTTTTTTTTTTTTTTTGTTTGAACGAGTAGTAATTTAAGTCATGTGCTACAATGTAGAGACTTTCCCACCTGAAGGTGAGAAGGATAGAGGGCTCAGTTGACTCTAATAAAAAATTTGTGGTGCTCTCTGTAAACAAAGAAACAAACTGTTCGATAGTCTTATTGGGCCTATTAATGCGTCCAGAAAAGAAAAGCCCATATATCGTCCGATTGTTGTTGGCGCGGCTAAGATTCTAGGAAGGGGTAGCAGTGTAAATAAACGGAAATCGAGGTGGTATTTTGATCTCGAACTAGATAAAGATAAGGGTAATACCGTAAATAAACTGAAAGCGAGAGATGCGGGCACGTGAGACGAATTTCTGACTCTCCAATCGACCTTATCCACCTTGCGAGAGATCAGATCCAAGCGCCACGGCAGACTAAGATCAACGGACCAGATCTTCCCGGTCGCCTTTAAAATCATTACTCTCTGCAACGTTTGTGAGAAGAAAGAAACATTACTTGCGACCAAAAATTACAGATTCTTGAAACTATTAGGGTTGATACTTGATACCATGGGCTTACTAGATCATCTCTGGGACGATACCGTCGCTGGTCCTCGGCCAGAGAACGGCCTTGGCAAGCTTCGGAGACACCATACCTTCAGTTTCCGGGCTAGCTCCGGCAATGGTACGCCGTGTTTTCCCTATCTTGAACCGGTGGCTTATCATTTTTTGTAACTGAAAATATAAAAATAAATAAATCTTTAAACGTAAAAGAAAAATAGTATCAATGGCCTGATCTTCGATCTGGTGTTCTTAGATCAATCGGACGGTGGTAGCGTGAGATCGTACGGTGGAGATTCGCCGGAAGAGGCCGTGAAAGTAACACGCAGCATCATGATAATAAAACCACCAGGATACCAAGGCGGTTCAGCTCCGGTTTCACCGGCCGGTTCAACTCCGCCAGTGTCTCCTTTCTCTGGTGAGTTTTATTTTATTAGTTACCGTTTTGTTTCCAGCAGTAACTATTTGGTTAGGTGAAATAGAAAGTACACTCACTGATTACGTTAAGGGTAGTTTCGTCTATACGTTAAAAAGACACTCTGACAGGATTAACATGTTGAGTGACACTGTGACTTATGTGATGCATGCATCATGCTCCTTGATAAGATGAGATGTGACACAGTGAACTCCATTTATGATATCATTGATTATTATTTCCCCTTGATTGATATATTGGTTAGGTGAGCGTCTTGTCAAATGTTGTGATATACTTAAAAGACTTGGTCATAGATTAGGACCGTATTCAAAACATGTTATGGTTTGAAGTGAATGTATGAGGTTATAAGTTATTTACTAACGAACTTGGAACCTTTGGGATGGTTAACGGAGCAAACGCAGGAGGAAAGGAACCCTTTCGGTTTAGGAGAAGGTCGACGTCGGACGCGTTCGATAAGGGAGCAGAATCAGAGAATGGACCAAGGAACTCTCCTCCTACTTACGGCCTGTGATCTCTAGCTCAAATCTCAATAGGGAGAGAGAAGAAACAGAGTAGCCCCCAAAACGCTTTCGATCAAGTGGTCCTTGCATGCAGAGTTCGTGTTGCTTCCGTTTGTAGGCCAAAGAGGTTCTCTCTTTTGTGTGCGTGTATGAGTATGTTTTGTGTGTTTGTGGTTACGTCTCTGTTTTTCTTTTTGTATGTCATCTCGTTTTGGGAATGCTTCTACGTGTCTGTACATATTTTGCTGCAATGATAATAAAAATGTGTAGATGCTTAACATCACTTCTTTTTGGACACCACAGTCTCTTTGGAGGCCATTTTGAGAGCGACTGCAAAGACACTTTACTCTTTTCTTGAATTGATAAATTATCTCCAATCCAAATTGTCAAAGCCTAGCTTGAAAAAAAAGAGGAAATTGACAAATGGCCAATTGTGTTTAGTTGAGGAAGCTTGCAGGGATTATGATGTGGATAATGTAATAGATATGAGATCATTTATTTTGAACCATACAATATTCTTTAACAACATTGAGTTTAGTCCGGCTGACCACAGCACAGAGAGAAGCATCATAAAGCACCTTCTTCCTTGACACTTTACCTATCTTTTGTGAGTCAATATGCCTAGTATGCTGTATTGGATTAGACACAACTGTCTTAGTAGCATCAATCATTAAATAAGTTCAGTTTCTTCCGAACCAAGGCATACATAGATCACTGAATTAGTTGCTGATGTGATTAAGGATTGTTCCAACTTAGAAGTGGATTTTTACTTTTATGTACAAATTGTATAAATATTTCAGTCCTTGGAAAAAATTTCAAACCAGAGATAGATATCACATATGAAGTCACACTTTGTTTTGTAATTACCACTTTGTTTCTGTTAATGATTTGGTTCGGTGAAATAGTAGTACATGCACTCGCTTAATTCGTTTAGGGGTAGTTTCGTCCATTTGTTAAAAATGACACTGATAGGATAAGACCAACCGTAACGGAGGTCCGTCACGGGTCCGTGGCCCAAATCCTTAGCATTTTTACAATAAAAAAATTGTGAATTGGGTTCAGCTTTAGACGGATCGGTACGGATCAGTCCGTAAATAAGGCTTTGAAGGATCAAGTCCTTACTGCACGTGGCGTCTGATGGTTGGCCCGGCGATATGTTGTGTTGGGTTATGTCGAGAAAAAAAAACATTCGCGACCGAAGGTTAGAAAAAAAAATCAGAGCTCTCGACGAAAGGCGATTTCTCTCCATCTTCGATTTCTCTCCATCGTCGATCTTCAAAGGTAAATAAACTAATTCTGTGGTAGATTTAAGGATATGTTAGCTTCCATGTTGTTCTCGTCTCCCTCTATGCTTCGTATTTCCTTTGAATCGATTTGGGAATTTCCTCCATTTAGGGTTTCAAAAATTTCTGGGTTTTGAAATTGTTATCAAATCGTTTTTCAAATCGTTTTCAATTGGGAATCTTTTGGTTTGTAGTTAGGGTTTCAATCGATTTAGTTAGCTGGAAAACTCATCACTTGTTTTCGGTTTCAATTTGGTTTTCGTTTTCGGTTTCAATCGATGTAGTTAGGGTTTCAATTCGTTTTTGGTTTCAAAACGTATCTGTATGGTTTCCTGTGGCTTATATTTTTCTGGTTTCAAAACGTATTTGTACGGTTTTCTGTTAGCTTAATGTGTAGCTAGTAAACTGTTTAGTTGATCATATATCTAAGTTAATGCGTTCTTAAACTCCCTAGTGAATGTGTTCTTAACATAGTTTCTGGTTTTTTGTGCAGGCCAACGAACATGGGACAAGACTATAGCTACACGCAGCCTTCATCAGAGGAGTTCGACATCAACTCTTTACTTGAAGCAGAAGCTGCTCTCTACGGGGATGAAGCTCATAGTAGCTACATAATTGCAGAGGCGGATCAGTACCCACCAGAACCTGAGGCTGATGAAGGAATACCGAGGACATGCTATTGCGGTAGTGAGGTTGTTGTTGAAACCTCGTACACTCGTAAAAATCCAGGAAGGAGGTACTTCTCCTGCAACAACGTTGACGATGGAGACTCCCACATCTGGAAATGGTGGGATGTGGCGATTCAAGAAGAGCTTCGTGAAACGCAGACACAACTTAGGATGGTGAAGGATCAATTCTTTGAGAGTGACCAGAAGGTGGCTAAGCTTGACAAGATCGTGGGTGTGTTAACTAAGAAGACATCAGTGATTAACTATGGTTTGGCAAAGGGAGTTAGTGTACTGGTGTTGGTGATACTGGTCATCGTTATGGGCTGGTAAGTTTCATACCTTATTTAGATAATCAATTTGATTTAAAATTTGAAATTTTAACTGTTTTATCTTATGTCATTCAAGGAAGAGCTTCGGAGGTTTTAAACATCAGTGTCAGAACTCGAGAAGGGGTTGGCAGGTAACTTGTTTCACACTTACTTACTAGTTTCAGTAATAAAAAAAAAACTTATCTCTTCATGCTTTAATTGTTTTTAATGCTAGATTTGATAGAATCGTACTTGTTAGGTTTAAGTGTAGCTAGTGCAGAACTTATTAGTATGATTAGAGTGGTGGTAAATGCTTGTTTGCTTTCTATCTGCCTAACAACTCCGAAACTAAATGCGAACTTACTTTCTATTGGTTACTTAAGGGTTTGTGTTGCTATTAGAGTAACAGAAACCTATAATCTAAACATGAATACCACAACTGGCTTTGTTAATCTAATGTATAGTCAATCTTCAGTTGATCTTGAGTCACCCGAACCAGCTTGGTTCGGGTCCCAAGGTCCTAATGAGTTTGTTTTCCACCCTGGTGTCGAGTTTTCTTTCCAACCTGCTGTCCAGACTGCTGTGCAGCCTACTGTCGAGTCTGCTAACAAAGAGAGGAGGAAATGGTCTCCTAATGAGGATAAAATCCTCATTGGTGCTTGGCTTAACACCAGCAAAGACCCCGTTGTCAGCTGTGACCAGAAAGCTGAACGTTTCTGGAAGAGAATTGTTGACTACTACAACGCAAGCCCTCAACTGGTTGGGACAGTACCTAGAGAGCTTGGTCCAGCGAAGCAGCGGTGGGCTAGGATTAACGAGCAGGTCTGTAAGTTCGTTGGATGCTATGAGGCGGCGTTGAGGGGGCAGAGAAGTGGTCAGAATGAAGACGATGTGATGAAAGCTGCCCTCGACTCATTCTTCAACATTTATGAGCACAAGTTCAATCTCGAACATGCGTGGAGGGAGCTGAGGCATGACCAGAAATGGTGCACCACCTATATGGTTAAAGATGGTGGGAAGGAGAAGCGCAAACCAGTGGTGGACGTTGATACAGAAGATGATGTTGCCGAACCTGAAAGCAGACCAGTTGGTGTGAAAGCTGCTAAAGCAGCTGGTAAGACGAAGAAGAGTGGCAAGGAAGAAGAGATGTCACAGTTTCAGTCCATCATGAAAATGAAAGAAAAGCTCTCTAAACAAAAGATTCTAGAACGTTTACTTGCCAAAAAAGATCCTCTCTCCGAGATGGAAGAATCTCTTAAACTGAAACTCATGACTGAGATGTTATGATGATATTTAAGGTATTAGGTTAGTTACATGTAGTTAGATGTAGTTTCTATTTGTATCACATGTCGTATTACTTTATTTATTTGCTAGTCACGGGTTCTGAAAGTGTCTTTTGTTTTCTTTCAGGTGTAGCTGTTCGACATGTGAACCTAGTCACGGGTTCTGAAAGTGTTTTGTCGGTTGGCTGAAGTGAATCCAAGTCACGGGTAGTTCTAAGAAATGTACTATAAGTTTCCCTTCTATCATGTCTTTAGGTAGCTATCTCTTTTGCTTAGTTTCCACCAGTCGGAGTTGTAATCTCTTTTGCTGTAACTCGGAAGTTGCGGATGCTCTTATTATCTCCAGAAACTTGTAATCAACTACTACTACTTCTCTAAATTCGGTAACTTGTAATGAAATCCTCATGCTTCTCTTATATGCAACTCTTTTTAATCAACAAGTATTGCTTTCCTTATATGCTTGTAGTTGATCATGGTTGTAGTTGATAATGCTTGTAGCTGATCATACATATAAACTCGGTAACTTGTAATGAACCACTCATGCTTCTCTTAGTTACATGTAGTTGATCTTGCTTGTAGTTGAACTTATAGTTGATCATACATATAAAACAACTAGGCGTAGGTAGAGTAGTTGGTCATTCTTGTATCACACTGATAAATCAACAAGTATCACACTTATAATGTATGACCAACCCAAATCAACCTGTAACTTATAAATAAATTAGTGTGTTAAACTTATAGTTTTAAAACTTGTATCACACTTATAAAACTTATAGAAACCATATTAAAAAATAAAAGTTATACTTAAAAAAAAAGTTATACACATTTTTATAGGAAAATTAAAACTTATTCCTTCTTTGAACTTATAGCTTTAAAAAAGGTTAAAAAAAAAGTTATACTAAATTTAACTTATATATTTTAAAAAAAAATAAAATTTATACTTTATAGGAAAATGTCGGCATCTTCATCTGACGAAGTTTTCGAAGAAAGATTTGACGAAGTTTTCGAAGAAATCTTCGAAGATACATTCACCAACATAGTCGAGGCCCAAACCAGTAACCAAAGGAGCCGTGCTTATATTGAACGAAACCGTGAAGGAGGACAAGACCGCTTATGGAATGACTACTTCAGCGAAGATGCGACATTCTCGTCACAAATATTCATACGCCGCTTTCGCATGAATAAGAGTGCTCTGAAACACTGAGCAAATACTTGAGCAGAACGAGTGCTCTGAAATACTGAGCAAATACTTGAGCAGAACGAGTGGCGAGGCTGGAGAAAGTTCTGTCTCGATAACAGATGCGAGATAGGAGACTTATTTGCGTTCAATGTGGTTGGAGATGGGAATACTACTCCATTGATGTGTGTATGTCCGGAAAGAAAAGAGTGCTCTGAAATACTGAGCAAATACTTGAGCAGAACGAGTGGCGAGTCTTCATTAGGTGGTCATTTATGATCATGTTGGATTTTAATATTCAATCATCTTATACACTCTTATGTGTAATCTTTATATTTAATCATGTTTTTATTTAGGAATTTTTCTATCTTTATGTTTAATTATTTTTTTTATTTTTAATTGTTATATTTATATGTTTAATTATTATTTTTTAAGTTTATTTCTAGTATTTTATATTAAGTTATTCTATTTAATCATTCAATATATAAAAATTATATTTCACTAAACAAAAAAAAATAATATTTTTTATTCTTATTCCTAAGAATTCCAACTTCGGGTTCACCATTGTACACACATTTTTCACAAAAGTCTTTAACTATTAAAAAAAAAAAAAAGATAATTTATTCACAAGGACTCCACAATGCTTATCACCATTGTGGATGCTCTGACATTTAAGGTTTTGACAATTCTTGACAATTCACACTGTGTGACTTACTTATGTGATGCGTGCAGCATGCTCCTTGATAAGATGAGATATGATATCATTGATTATTAGTGTTCCTTGATGCATGCACCTTGTTAAATGTTGTCATAATATAACATATCGTTTTCGTGGCTCATGTCCCCTTGAAAGACTTGTTGTGATCTTATTTATAGTTTTAGAAATATATGGTTGGAAGGAGTCATATGTTATGGTTGTGAAGTGAATGTATGAGGTTATTTACTAACGAACGTGGAACCTTTGGGAATGTTAACGGAGCAAACGCAAGAGGAAAGGAACCCTTTCGGTTTAGGAGAAGGTCGACGTCGGACGCGTTCGATAAGGGAGCAGGATCAGAGAATGGACCAAGGAACTCTCCTCCTACTTACGGCCTGTGATCTTTAACTCAAATCTCAATAAGAGAGAGAGAAGAAACAGAGTATCCCCCAAAACGCTTTCGTTTTGACGACACATCAAAGTGGTCCTTTCCTTGCATGCAGAGTGCGCGTGTATGAGTTTGCTTTGGGTGTGTTGTGAATAAGTCTCTGTTTTTTTTTCTCTTTTGTTTTTGTATGTCATCTCGTTTCTACGTGTCTGTACATTTTTTGCTGCAATGATGATAATAAAAATACGTAGATGCTTAATATCAGTTCTTTTTATCCGTTGATCCAGTACACCCTTCAGTGTTCTTTGTGTGGACATAAATACTAAAATAAATTTCGACAATGACCGCAGAAAAACACTTTAAACTTTGGGCAAATCTCCAAAATAGCACTTTTCTAAGTTTATATCACAAAAATAGCACTTAAAAA
Organism: Brassica napus; assembly: GCF_020379485.1. Lineage (NCBI taxonomy): Eukaryota > Viridiplantae > Streptophyta > Magnoliopsida > Brassicales > Brassicaceae > Brassica > Brassica napus. The sequence goes on from NC_063446.1 coordinate 21,600,279, forward strand.
CTAAAATGACCAAAATAGCACCTTTCTAAATTTATCTTTTGAAAATTTTAATTTTTTTATTTTTCAAAATTTGAAATCTTATCCCCAAAACCTCATTTCTCAACTCTAAACCCTAAACCGTAAACTCTAAACCCTAAACCCTAAACTCTAAACCCTAAACCCTAAACCCTAAACCCTAAACTCTAAACCCTAAACCCTTAACCCTAAATCCTAAACCTCACCCTTTAACTCTAAGCCCTAAGTTTGTGATTTTTGATAAAACATTAAATGCTATTTTTGTGACTTTTGACCTTAAGTGCTAGTTTGGGAACAAAAACTTGATTTAGTGCTATTTTTGTCTTTTTCTCTTAAACTTTTCCTGAATTGACACATTATCTCCAATCTAAAATTTTAAAAACCCAATTCGGGAAAAGAAGAAATTGACAAATGGCCAAGTGTGTTTAGTCGAGGAAGCTTGCAAGGCCTATGATGTGGATAGTGTAACATATATATATATATGTATATATGAGATAACTTATTTTGAACCATACAATATTCTTTGACAAAATTAAGTTTTGTCTGATCATTGCATAGGTAAAGGAAGCATCCTTCTTTACAACTTAAAGGGCACCTTCTTCCTTAACACCTTATCTATCTTTTCGTGAGGCAAAGCTAATAGTTTGAGGTTAAGGGTGTTGAATAACTTAGTAAGCTGTAATTGGATTAGACTCACCTGTCCTAATAGCAGTAATCATTAAATAAATTCAGTTTCTTCCGGTCCAAGACATAGATCACTGAAGTCGCTGATAAGATTAAGTATTGTTCCAACTTATAAATGGATTTTTACTTTTATGAATAAATTGTATCAGTATTTCCAGTCACAAGAGAAAGAAAGAAAAAACAGTTACGCCAATCGTTAGACAAACAAACATTGGAATAGGAACCTATTGGAGAGAGAGAGGTAGGCCTTCCATGTCATCAGTTATCCCATCTTCATCGACAAACCTAATTTTCTTACACTTGAAGCCTTCCATGTTATTAATATCATATCATATGATTGTGTATTTGTGTGCTACTGTTATGTGATGTTCATATGATTGTATGTGTGCTAGTGAGTTTGTTGACGAAAGAAGAAGCCTTTCTTACTCTGAGCTATGGGCATGACCTACGTATTCCAACTCTCCTCCACCTACTTCTGTGCCCATTCCTAGTTCTCTCTCCGGCAAAGGAGGACGGTTTCTTTAACCTTTCCATCTCCTGACTCTGCTGTCGATGTTCTGAAGTTGCTAAGTCTGCTCCTGTTTCTCCAACCTCATCTTGTGACGACCACAACCCGTTCCACAGTACTGTCTCTGCTACTATGACACTGCGCCGCGTGCTTAACCTTGAGACTGCTGACGAATGAAGACCAGGAGGGTTTAGGGGAACATGGATTAGTTTTAGTTTTCTAAACATAGTAATAAGGTGTAAGTCACCAAGCTAGTTTAAAGAACGCAGAGGCAGTCTTGACACAGAGCTGGTCATCAGCTATTGTGAGTAGAAACATTCAGGAAACAGATTGAAACCGCGTAAGAGAGAAGACTTGGTTCTTGGTTAGCATTTAGCAGCATAAAGGATGGCTGGTGATGCTTGAGTATTAGCATTTGTTCTTTGTCCTTTGTATTAGAGCTGTCTTCTTTTTTTTCTTCCTTTGGCTTCTTCACTTAAGTGGGTTAGATAGAAGCTAGGTTTATGTGTCTACGCTCGAACGCCTCTTGGGATCTTTGTCTTCTTACCTTTTCTCTCGTATCTCTTCCCTTGTCCATATTTTTTCTATTAATCTTTTCTCTTCCGTCTAGTTCATTTTGTTCCAGCCTTAGAGATGTAAATCTTACTACTTTGGTTAAGTGATCTTCCTCTTCAGCTCTTTTCCTGATTTTTTTTTTTTTTGTAAATGAAGAAGGGAATAGGAAGTTCTAGTAAACTATCTCTGCTGATGAGTTTCATCCATCTTGATACCTGAAACACACTAAGTTTCCTTGGAGTTTCTTGATCCTGCTTAATCTGCTCACCAGGTAAATTTTACAGCAAAATCTCCCATCTTATGAATCTGGATATGTAGCTTTATACAAGTTTATGACTTTGTAACAGGGACCTATAGAAGCTGCTGCTCTGCTTTTGATGCTTTATTATGGATTCTTTGTCTCCTACTATCTCTGGTTGTGTTTGTTACGCATTGATAACTATTTTCTTTCAAAAAAAAAAAAAACTATTTTCTTTGTTTGGAACTGTTGTCTGAAGCTATTTTACGCATTGATAAGTATTTTCTCCTACAAACGTATGTTTCTTCTTGTCTTTTTGTAGTTTGTGACAGTAGTAGACGTTTTGAGTTTTAATGTTGAAGAAAATGTATCCCTTGTTCCCTAAATTATTATTTTTTTTCCGTCAATTTTATTAATGAAACGGGCCGAGCCCAACAAAGATACAAAAGGGGTGAAGCCCACATACAACCGGGCCACCAGCCCAAACACATTCGAAATACGACCCAAAGGCCCAAACATTGAAAACCCTAGAAACGAAGAGTGCTGCCGCCGCATGCAACTCTCCTCCGAACCCCTGACCATACCGCCAGAACTCTCCGGAGGCCAACCACTCCAACACTTCTTCACCGCAAACGTCTCGACTCAGGTGATTCCTTAATCGGAGTGATTCAATCGCACCTGCGAGATCTCCTCCACCACTAATCACCGCCAACACCGAGAAGAAGAGTTCGCGTGAAACCATCTTAAAACACCGTCGAGGAGCTTCTCGACTCAACCGACTACCACTTCATCTCTTACACCGTGGACCCTTTCCATCTGTGCCTCTACCTCGTCGGAACCAAACCGTACGAGCCTAAGGCACAAAACGAGAAACCGTAAAGAAAACCGAACATAAAAAAACAACACAGAGCCGCCGTCAACCGAGGAGTATGGCGACGCGGAAACTTTAGCCGACCGTTCTCCTTTATCGTAACAGGAGACACGACGGGTACCTAAACCGACGTCGACGGAGCTGAGAGAGCCTCCATCGCTCGGACCACAACCACTTGCGCAAAAGAGCCGAAACCTCCACGCCCTGGAACACAACACCGATGCGTATTTACTCCAAACTACTCGCGACCGAAAAGGAAAGAGACAAATTTCAGAGCTCCGACAAGACTATCGGTGGTGAGAAGCGGCGAGGAGGAACACATGCGATCATTATTCACCAAAAACAAAGGTCCCGGCGACAGCATGGACGCTCACGCGCCGGCCGTACGCCGGCCTTTTTAGATTGAAGCTCTTTCCTCTCTATCAGGTTTTTTTTGCACGGACTGTCAAAAGTAGATTATTACATTCCCTAAATTATTATCATTCTGTATATTTTGAACTTTTATTTATTTTTGTAGTGAGATTTGGCGACTGTACTTGTAGATTAAAGGATGTTTTGGGTGTAAAACCATATCTGAAAGATTGAAGCTCAAATGGGCGTATGTAGAGTTAATACAACCAACATATGAATTGATAAAGCATTTTACACAACTAAAAAATCAAACTATTTATTAAAATTTGTCGTTCATTTTAGGATTTAACCAATTTTCAATTATTAAAGATATACTACAAATTGACACAATTAATTTCCTGTGAAGTATCTACTATCTATCTCTCCTAATCATGTACTCTCTCAGTTCCACAAGATGTATATTTTTTTCTATATGGATTTACCCTTTTCGGGTCAAAAATGGATTTTGTTTTTTTGTTTGTCACTAAAAAATGGATTTACCTTTTAAATTTCAAATATATCCACGTCTAACTATCGAAGATGTCGATGGTTTCATCATATAATTCGACGGTGAACCATTCGATTAATATTGACATAAAGGGTTGTTGGTATTTGCCGACACTATAAGAATTTTAAAAGGACAAATCTCCAAAATAGCATATTTCTAAGTTTATATCACAAAAATAGCACTCAAAAACTGAAATGGCAAAAATAGCACATTTCTAAGTTTATCTTTTGAAAATTTTAATTTTTTTATTTTTCAAAATTTGAAATCTTATCCCCAAAACCTCATTTCTCAACTCTAAACCCTAAATCCTAAACTCTAAACTCTAAACCCTAAACTATAAACCCTAAACACTAAACCCTAAACCCTAAACTCTAAACCCTAAACCCTAAACCCTAAATCCTAAACCCCACTCTTTAACTCTAAACCCTAAGTTTGTGACTTTTGATAAAACGTTAAGTGCTATTTTTGTGACTTTTAACCTTGAATGCTAGTTTGAAAACAAAAACTTGATTTAGTGCTATTTTTGTCTTTTTCTTATTTTAAAATTCGATATAATTGTATCTTGTTTGAGAGTTTGCCATTAGTCAAACATTCAAATCATATTATTTATTTACTACGGCATTATGCTAAATCTAGAAAGTAGACAATAAAATCTGGAAGTTGATAAACAAGAAACAGAAGATTAAGGTACACTAAAAGCTAAAGATTGGAAAATTAAAGAACCATCGAAACTAATTGTTATTGTTTTGTGTGGAGATCTCTTGAAAAAAGAAGAGAGGCCAATAGCAATTAGGCCATAGTGCTGGTTACTGTTCAGTGTTGAGATCTTCACCAAAAGAGAAAAAGGATATGAGAAAAAAAAAGAAAAACTGTCCCTTGTACCAATGGAAACAAAACAGCTCTGAGTACTGAAAAAGTGTGAATTTGGAAAATCTATTTCCCACTCCCTTTCACTTCGATCTCCTTAAGCTCAAACTTGAAATAATCCTCCCTCTCTCTCTAGGCCTTTGTCTTTCTCCAATTCGAAATTGCAGAAACTCGCGCAACTCCGGGGGGGGGGGGTTCTCTTACTCATCTCTCTTCTCTCGTCTCACTGGTTAAAGACTCTCACTTTCTGATGCCCTAGCAATCCTAGATTTGTGGGTTTCTCTTTAACTTTTCTGGGTTTGCTTCAGTTCCCCTGGAGCCACTAGATTCTGCTGCAAGATTAGGGTTTTCTCCAGAAAGCTGTAATCTTTGTGCTCTACACTTAATGGGTATCTGTTCTATGGCGATTTCGATTGAGTTTTGTGCTTTAGAAATGATTTAGCTTTAGGTGTTGGAAGATCTTGTAATTCAAAGTTCAGATTTTTTTAGCTTTAGGCTGTGTACTGTGAAATAGAGAAGAAAGTAGTGTATTGATTATCCTCTGGCTATCCTGGAGATCTGGGATTTGTTTCATCTCTTATGTCAGATGAGGACTTTTTACCCATCTGATTCTTGTAGTAAAGAATCACATCTCAATTCCTTGAATCCACAGTCATGGCTTCAAGTTGAGAGAGGGAAGCTACCTTCCTCTGCTTCTTCATCTGCGTAAGTTTCTCTCACTTTCCTGCTGCTTCCATTTGTTTATGGAGTTAACCTTTTGCTTTCTTTTGTAGTCCACTGTGCAGAGAATCCTTCATCAAAGTCCCTGAGCCGCAGATACTGCCTCACTATAAGCCTCTTGACTATGTAGAAGTTCTTGCTCAGATTCATGAAGAACTTGAGTCTTGCTCTTTAGAGGACAGATCGAGTCTCTATCTGTTGCAGTATCAAGTCTTTAGAGGTCTTGGAGAGACCAAACTCGGACAGAGAAGCCTTAGATCAGCTTGGCAAGAATCTACAACTGTCCACGAGAAAGTTGTGTTTGGGTCTTGGTTAAGGTACGAGAAACAAGGAGAGGAAGTCATCGCCGAGTTGCTTTCTTCTTGCGGTAAGTATTCTGAAGAGTTCGTGCCGCTGGACATTGCATCTTATCTCCCGGTTACTTCCCCCGAGGCAGCATCTGTGAAGGTGAAGCGCCACATTTCAAGAAACGTTGTGTTGAAGATAGAACAAGAGAGAATAGCTTGTGACAGAAGGAAGATTGCTAGCCTTTCGGCTCCTTTCCACGCCATGCTCTATGGGAGCTTCACGGAGTCGCTTCTCGATGAGATAGATATGTCAGAGAACCATGTAACCCCCTCAGCTATGCGTGTTGTAAGAGACTTCAGCGTTGCTAATGTTCTAATCGGAGTCTCCAAGAATCTTTTAATAGAAGTTTTAGTCTTTGCTAACAAGTTCTGCTGCGAGAGTCTCAAAGACGCTTGCGACAGAGAGCTAGCTTCTCTGGTCTCCTCCATGGAATGCGCCGTTGAGCTAATGGACTTTGCATTAGAAGAGAGCTCCCCGACCTTAGCTGCGTCGTGTCTGCAAGTGTTCCTTTACGAGTTGCCTGAAAGTTTAACTGATGAGCGTGTTGTCGAGGCGTTGACTCGTGTCAACAGATCTCAAGTCTCAACCATGGCAGGGAAAGCTTCATTCTCTTTATACTCTTGTCTAACCGAAGTCTCCATGCGTTTAGATCCTCGTTCCGACAGAACATTGGCGTTTTTGGAGAAAGTAGTTGACTTTGCAGAGAATGATCGGCAGAGAGTGTTGGGGTTTCATCGGTTAGGTTGCACAAGGCTGTTGAGGAAAGAGGACCGTGAAGCAGAAGAAGCATTCGAAACCGCGTTTAATCTAGGCCATGTGTATTCAGCAACTGGATTAGCGAGAATAGGTTACATCCAAGGCCATAAGCTTTGGGGCTACGAGAAGCTAACCTCTGTGATCTCGTCCGTTTCGCCTCCTCTCGGATGGATGTATCAAGAAAGGTCTTTATACTGTGAAGGCGATAAGAAGCTCGAGGATCTTGAAAAAGCAACTGAGCTTGACCCGACCTTGACTTATCCATACATGTATAGAGCTGTCAAGTTAATGTCTGAACAAAACGCTGAAGCTGCGCTCGAGGAGATCAACAGGATCTTGGGGTTTAAACTCGCGTTGGAGTGCTTGGAGATCAGGTTCTGTCTTTACCTCGGTATGGATGACTATGAAGCTGCGCTTCGTGATATCCAGGCTGCTCTTACTTTGTGTCCGGACTACAGAATGTTTGATGGGAAAGTAGCTGCGAGGCAGCTTAGAACGCTGGTCTATGAGCATGTTGAGAGCTGGACAACCGCTGATTGTTGGATGCAGCTTTATGAGAAATGGTCTAACGTTGATGATATTGGTTCTCTTTCAGTGATCTATCAGATGCTTGAAGCTGATGCTTGTAAAGGTGTTCTCTACTTCAGACAATCTTTGCTTCTCCTAAGGTAAAAGAACTTAACATTCTCAGTTTTCATTCTAAGGTGCTAACCAATGTTCAAGAAAATAATCTGATATACTAAAATTTACTTTGATAAAATGTTTAAGAATTTGATCTACTAAAATATAAAACGTAACTGGAGAAATAAAGAACATCACTTATTTATAGACAAATTGATGGTGAAGATAATATAATTAAATTAGTCATAATCCACCGGTTTAGATCGATTTAAAATGATTTAGACCAAACTAATTTAATTAGCTTAAATCGGATTTTTAAGAAGATTCTTTTGGTTACAATCAATTTGCCACCTAGACCGACTTTTAGAACATTGGTGGTAGCTGAGCATCTCATGTTCTTTTGACCAGGTTGAAATGTCCTGAAGCAGCAATGCGTAGCTTACAGTTAGCTAGAGAGCACGCCTCGAGTGACCATGAACGTCTGGTGTATGAAGGATGGATCTTATATGACACTGGTCACTGTGAAGAAGGGCTTCAAAAGGCTAAAGAGTCCATAAGAATAAAGAGATCATTCGAAGCTTACTTCCTCCAAGCTTATGCCTTAGCAGAATCTAGCCTTGATCCATCTAGTTCTTCAACTGTTGTCTCTCTTCTTGAAGACGCTCTTAAATGCCCCTCTGATAGGTTGCGGAAAGGCCAGGTACGTCTCATTCACCACCACTTAGTCAGGGTCGGTCCTAAGATCTTGGGGCTATAGACAATTTACTAAGAATTTATATAATTTTTTTTTTTAAATTGGAGGCCTATCTATATATATGTAAATTTTTGTAAAAATTTGGGGGGGGGGGGGGGGGGGGTTATAGGCCAATGTTTTACTAAACTATGTTCAGGACCGCCCCTGCACTTAGTAGTGCAGATTCAGAGTTGCTTTATATTGTTTGTTTTGTTTCTAGGCTCTAAACAATCTTGGGAGTGTCTATGTGGATTGTGAGAAGCTAGACCTAGCTGCAGATTGTTATATAAACGCTTTGAAAGTGAGGCACACACGTGCGCACCAAGGCCTAGCTCGAGTCCATTTCCTTAGAAACGACAAAGCTGCTGCTTATGAAGAAATGACAAGACTAATAGAAAAGGCTCAGAACAATGCATCTGCTTACGAGAAAAGATCAGAGTACTGCGACCGTGAACTCGCCAAGTCTGATCTTGAAATGGTCACACGGTTAGACCCTCTCAGGGTTTATCCTTACCGTTACCGCGCTGCAGGTTTGTCTTTAACTCAACTCTTACGCTCTGTTTGTTTTTTGGTCATGCTGAAGATAGTGTTTGGTGTTTGATAGTGTTGATGGATAGTCGGAAGGAGAAAGAGGCGATTGAGGAGTTATCACGAGCTATTGCTTTCAAAGCTGATCTTCATCTTCTTCACTTAAGGGCGGCTTTCCACGAGCACAATGGTGATGTTAGTAGTGCGTTGAGGGACTGTCGTGCGGCGCTCTCGGTTGATCCTAACCATCAAGAGATGCTCGAGCTTCATAGCCGTGTTAATAGCCATGAACCTTGAGTGTCAAGAAAGCTTGGAGAAACAAATTTGTATTCATAGTTGTAAACTTATATTCTCTCGTTACTCTTCTTTATTTTTTTTTGTTATTGTTTTCCTTAAAATCGATATTATATTTTCAACCTATCATCTTAAACTTCAAATTTCTGTGGCCTATAATGTGAAAACAAAAGTACAAACAATGTGACAGAAAAGTAAAAGTAAAAACATCGGATTTAGCTTTTACAAAATCGATGCCAATTTATCATAATTTGACTCCTATTATTTAACTCTATAAGCCATATTTTGTCAAATATACAAGTAGTCTTTTTTAGCAGTGGTATCTCTCCGTATATGTATAATCTTTTGTAAATATTTTATAAATTTAATAATTTTGAAATTTTAACAATTGATTAATTTATAGAAAATTTGTTAATAATAACATAATATTTATTAATTTTATAGAGAAAATTCTTTTAGTTTATAATTTTATGAAAAAGAACCCATTTCTAAAAATATTTAGACAAAATTAAAATAATATTAGCAATTATTATATAATAATTTTCTATGGCATATTGGACTATCTAGATGACATAATCCTAAGTGCAAAACTTTAAATTACGGTCTCGAATATATTTATGAAGTTGAAAATGATACAGTAATATGTTTTTGGACAATTACGAGTAAAAACTCAATTATATTTAAAAATTCTATACAAGTTTTGAATGGATATTGAAAAATAATTTAGTTATTGATATAATATGTGTTGATATGGGTTTCAATAACATTTTAACTTGAATAAACAAAAAAACTTGAGTTATATTTTAGTATACTATGTTAAGTTATATATATATATATATATATATATATATATATATATATATATATTTAAAATCTCTCACATCTAAAATAATAAAAATTAGAAAAAGAGAAAGATATATAGGAAAAGACTGAAAGATACATAGACGAGCATTTCTAAAAAAAAATATTTAAAATATATAGAAAATTATTAATATTTTAATTAAATGAGTTTTGTGAAAAATGCATACAATATTTTCTCAAGTTAGATATTTTAAAGATTTTGGTGTAAATTTTTCAAAATTTAAAAGATTCATCCAATTAAATGTTGATATAATAGTTTTTATTTCATTTTAAATACTCATGTAAGTTATTCCTATTAAAAATGCTCCCAAAAAGGAAAATAAACGGTGTTTGACTGTTTTCCTTGTCTTTTTTTTTTTCTTCACGGAATCATAAATTTACAGAAAATAACATTATCTATTTTTAGGGGAAAAAGAAGAAGAAAATAGCGTGAGTGAGGGAGAAAGTGAGAAGACTTTGACTTTGTTTTGAAGCGAGAAACAAGGCGCGGAGAAATGAAGACGATGAGAAACAGCTGCAGAAATATTACACACAAAATTGGAGGAAAAAAAAAAAACTGTTCGTAATCAATTCAATGAAATAGTTTTTTTTTTCTACGTGAAATTATTCAAAAATATATTTCCAATTTTCGTGTAATCTCTCAAGATCTGTTTCGATTGAGAAAGGAAAAAAAAAAAATCAAAATCGAAGCGTTGTTGTTGTTTGAATCGCTAATCGCAATTTGGATATCAGATTCTACGAAACTCTAATCTAGCACATTGCAATAGCTTTGATGTCTGGGTTGGTTGATCGAAGAATCGGTTCTGAGAAACGTCGTCTCGGATCTAAGGCAAGCGGATGAGTGTATCCGGAATCGAAACGGTGGAACGATGAACTGGGGAACATTGCTCAAGGACTTCAAGGATAAGGTCGGATTAGCTGACGGCACAACCGCCGGCGACGCTTCCCGTGACCTCATTCCTCCGCCGTCGTCTCCACCCTCGCCTTCATCGTCCTCGAGTTACGCCGCGTCTCCTCAACGTGACCTCACTTTGTTATCTCCCACAAGGTAGGCAATGAATTGATTAATGTTGGCATAAGCAGTCAATCAATGAGTCTCCTTTTACTTGTTTAATTTAATAGCCGAGAGAAATATAACTTGGAGCTGGAGTTTAGGAGATACTGGGAAGAGTTCTCTTCCTCCACCTCCGAACAGGTTCGTACTATCTCATTCATGCTTTTATCCTTTGTTCATTGATGATATTCATTCATATATGTCACACCAGGAGAAAGAAGCAGCCTTGACTATGACTGTGAATACGTTTTGTACAATAGCGAAGCAGCATGCCAACATAGATCAATTTGTTACCATGTAAGCCCGTTCCTAACCCTCCCCTTCCCTTTTCTATCTGTATGGATTCATATTTTTTATTCATATTGAGCTAGTTTTTATTCTTTCTCAAGAGAACATTTCCAATCAACTAGGAGATAAATGTCCCCGAGTCTTCTCTATTAAGGGATTCTATACGTTTCATGTCTTGAATGTTGTTTATCTGTTCTATAATTTCCTGCCCAGATATCAGATATAAGAATATTACCCATGAGAATTTTATTTCATTTGCAGGTTAGTAGAAATACATGTATTCTCCTTTGTCATTGGGAGAGCATTTGTGACTGATATTGAGAAGTTAAAGATTAGCAGCAAGACAAGGTCATTGGATGTAGAGAAAGTAATTAAGTTTTTTTCTGAAGTCACCGAGGTTTGCCTCTCCTTGTGAGTATTAGTGAATCAGGACATGTTACCTTCTCTTCTATGTTAATCCATGATTTTGTTTTTCCTGCAGGAAGGTATAAGTCACGGTGCAAACCTTTTAACTGCTGTTGAAGTCCTTGTATCTGGGGTACCCTTTTTACTTTTACTTGTCTTCCTTCTCTCGACCGAATAATTGACAACACTTAACTATGAGTTTTAAGTTTTACCAAAAAAAAAACTACTCGAGTTTCAATATTTGATAGCTAACTGGTAGTTACCCTCACCAATTTTGGAGGACGTGGAAAATCTTTTAGGGTGCTGACTCTTTTATGGTTTGAATGCTATAGACTGTATTGGTTTATATACTCAACCTTTCATGTGTTTTCTTTTTAGAACATTGACAAACAATCTCTACTGGATTCTGGGATATTGGGTTGTCTTATACACACGCTCAATGCGCTTCTGACATATAGTGTAGCCAGTGAAGGTGAAAAATCTGTTAGTTTGGAAGAAAAGGTAAATATGGCAGATGTAGTACTCTTTAAGCTAGTCACTTGAGGTTCTATTTCAATGGTTTTCAATACAAATCTGACATATTTTCTACATTATAAGTGTTTCATCCTTGGTACTGGCCAAAGTGTTTACTCTGCAATGCCTTATCTTTGAGACTTTTAACAAATCCTCATTCTTGCAGGTGGAGGAAAGCGTTATCCATATCATGAAAGCACTGGCAAGCCATCCTTATACTGCACAGAGTTTGATTGAAGATGACTCCCTACGGTTGCTTTTCAAAATGGTTGCCAATGGTTCCGTTGTGGCTTTCTCTCAATACAAAGAAGGTCTAGTTTCATCCCGTAACATACAGCTTCAAAGACATGCAATGCAGGTAATTTGTTGCTCCCTTGTTCTAAAAATTGGGCAATGTGTTTTGAAGCTGAAACAGCTGCGAACTGCACTTTAGTATGATCTTTGAAACTTGAGCGGATGTTGTGATGCTGAAAGTTTCATTATTGATTCCCTTTGGTGTCTCGTTCAGATTCTTGGGCAGCTTCTTGTCAATGATAATGGGAGCACAGCAAGCTACATACGCAAACACTATCTGGTATGCCAGTGGATTCTGTAGATAGCCTCTATGTGGTATACCGGTTCTTGTATCATGTATCGTAAGATGTGACCCTGAACATAGGCCAATCATATCGAGCTTATCTTCAAACTATCTGAGGTCTCTGTGATAAGAAATTTGGTTATCAGGAGAATTTAGTGAATTTTACTAGTAGAGCCTGAGACTCAAGCTAATGATAAGTATTGGTTTTGTGCATATATTTTAGTTTGCAATCTTGGCAGTGCCGTATATAAATGCTTGTCCTTGTTTATTCTGTGAACTTAAGATGAAGGTAACTAGATCAGTAAAAAAACGTCACTGACAGATCTTGTAACTAAGTACCACTTTTTGGATTCTGTTTAGTGTGAAAAAGTGGGCATATGAAACGTTGTTTCCTGATTTTAATTTTGCTTGCTCTATTTTACGTCTTCAGAACTAATTCTTTGGCTGAATTCTCCTGCAGGTAAAGGCTCTTCTAATGGCTATCAAAGATTTTGATCCAGATTGTGGGGACTCAGCCTATACAATGGGCATTGTGGATTTGTTACTTGAATGTGTGGAACTATCGTACAGACCTGGTAATTTGGCTTAGAGAAATACACAAGAACTCAAAATATGTCAATGCCTGTGGAAAATGTAGCTGGATAGTATAAACATTAGGCAGTCACCTTCTTGCTTGTGGATTTTGTATAACGGCTCTGAGTATGGTTGCTGATCTTTTTCAAATTTGAATATGTAGAAAATGGTGGGGTCAGGCTAAAGGAGGACATACGAAATGCACACGGTTACCATTTTCTTGTACAGTTTGCCCTGGTTCTATCTTCCATGCCGAAAAATATGGTTTCTGCCTCCAGTCATTTATCTCAGCACCAAAATAGTGGGTTGGATGACTCTGAACTACAGTCACCCCATTCAGTGAATAGTAGGCAAAATGATGAGTTTGGATCACAAAGTTTCTCCCCTTCACTATCAAGATTGCTTGATGTTCTTGTCGCCTTGGCGCAGACTGGTCCCATTGAGTTATCTGGAGGAAGTACCTCACTACTGCCTCAAACAAACCCCACTGGGTATGATGAAACATGGGAACAAGGAAGTGGTAAAGTAAAAGACCTTGAAGCTGTCCAAATGTTGCAAGACATCTTTCTGAAAGCAGAAAACGAGGATCTTCAGGCTGAAGTGTTGAACCGAATGTTTAAGATATTCTCAAGCCATATGGAAAACTATAAAATGTGCCAAGAATTAAGGACTGTTCCACTTCTCGTGCTGAACATGGGTGAATTTCCTTCCTCACTGCAAGAGATAATCCTCAAAATTCTTGAATATGCTGTCACAGTTGTAAATTGTGTTCCAGAGCAAGAGCTGTTGTCACTTTGTTTCTTGCTTCAACAGGCAATCAATTCCGAGTTGAAGCATACCATACTTTCGTTCTTTGTAAAGCTGACATCTTTTGATGTGCAGTACAAGAAAGTCCTAGGTGAAGTTGGTGTTTTGGAAGTCTTACAAGATGAGCTGAGGCAGCACAAGCTTCTCATGGGTCCAGATCAGTATAGTGGTGTTTCCAATCATTTGAATCGGTTACCTAGTTCGCCTAGCTTCAAACAACACCTAGATAGTAAGGATGCCATCATTTCATCACCAAAGCTAATAGAATCTGGTTCAGGAATGTTACCTATCTTTGAAGTTGAAAGCACTATAACTGTTGGTTGGGAGTGTATGGTCTCTTTACTAAAGAAATCTGAAGCTAATCAGGAAGCTTTTCGTTCTGCCAATGGTGTGGCCGTTATTCTTCCATTGTTGATCTCTGATGACCATCGTACTGGCGTTTTGAGAATTTTGTCATGCTTAATCACGGAAGACGCTAATCAGGTAAGTTTACATTACAGTAAAATGTATCTTGATTATTCCTGTTTTACCGTTTATCTGATGAATTAATCAAATGAGTTATATTAGTTTGGCTAGGTGTTTTATTCTTTAGATTATGCCGCCACTAGTGAGGTTTCTGTTGTTTCGGTATCAGAAATCCTCTAGTATCTTGTAAAGAGTAACTCGTATCTTACCATCCAATCAGGTCCATCATGAAGAGTTACATGCTGTTATCGACGTGTTGAAGAGTGGAATGGTCACTGGAATCTCTGGGCATCAATACAAGCTTCATCATGAAGCCATATGTGATACCATGGGTTCTCTGTGGCGTATTCTTGCGGTTAATGGCTCTGCTCAAAGAGTGTTTGGTGAATCCACTGGTTTCTCTCTTCTACTGACCACCCTTCATACGTCCCCGGAAGAAGAATGCAGGGATGAGTCTCATTTGATGGTTCACATCAAATTGTTCAAACATGTATTGCGCCTCATGACATCTGCAGTGTGTGAGAATGCTGTGAATAGGATGAAACTGCACAATGTCATTATATCTCAGACATTTTATGATATTTTCGTGGAGTCAGGTTTGATGTGTGTTGATCTGGAAAGACAGGTGATACAACTGTTGTTAGAACTTGCACTTGAAGTTTTGCTTCCACCTTTTTTGACGTCAGAATCTATGGCCTCAGCTGAGATGGCAGAAAGTGAAAAAGCTAGCTTTCTTGTAAAAACCCCATCTGGGCAATTTAGTCCTGACAAGCAGAGGATATATAATGCAGGTGCTATCAGAGTTCTGATCCGTTCACTGTTGTTTTTTAGTCCAAAAATCCAGTTGGAATTTCTGAATCTTCTGGAAAGGCTTGCACGTGCCACCCCATTCAACCAGGAAAATCTCACGTCAGCTGGTAAGGTCTTATGTCTTAGAGTTCCTTGGGCTTATATTGTAATTAGCTAAGTCAACTTTTAAATCTTGTTGTGCACTCTTGTCGTCTTTACCTGTGATATGAATTATTATTGAGCAGGTTGCGTGGAACTTCTGCTGGAGATTATCCACCCATTTCTTCCGGGTTCATCTCCATTTCTTTCTCATGTTTTAAAGATTGTTGAAGTTCTTGGGGCGTATAGGTAGTTAATATAGCTAAAAACTAATACATAGTCTTAATGTGACTAAATTTGTTTCGAGGCTGATCTTATTCAAAATACGGTGTTATTCTGGTGCAGATTGTCCCCTTCTGAGCTCAAAATGCTTTGTAGATATGGTCTGCAAATGAGGGTTAAGAATTCAGGTCAGGCGATAGTTGGTATGATGGAAAAGCTAATTCTCATGGAAGACACAGGATTGGAACATGTTTCGCTGGCTCCTTTTGTAGAGATGGACATGAAAAAAACTGGGCATGCTTCTGTTCAGGTGTCCCTGGGAGAAAGATCTTGGCCTCCTGCTGCTGGTTATTCATTTGTTTGTTGGTTCCAGTCTCGTAATTTTTTTGCAACCCAAGGAAAAGCAGCAGGAGAGTATGAAGCTGGTGGTTCATCAAAGACGCAGGTTTTGAGTGGGCAGCAAAGTGAACAAAATGTTTTCCGGATATTTTCTATTGGTGCAAGTAACGAAAGTCCATTCTATGCGGAACTTTATTTTCAAGAGGATGATATTCTGACCCTTGCCACTAGCAGTTCAAATTCTTTGTCATTTTCTGGATTAGAAATTGAGGAGGGCAAGTGGCATCAACTTGCTGTTGTCCATAGTAAGCCTAATGCTCTTGCCGGACTCTTCCAAGCTAGCATCGCATATGTTTATATTGACGGAAAACTAAGGCACATGGGTAAATTGGGTTATTCTCCTTCACCTGTTGGAAAATCATTGCAAGTAACAATTGGAACTCCAGCTACTTGTGCCAGGGTAAGCGATTTGACGTGGAAAATACGCTCATGCTATCTTTTTGAGGAGGTGCTTTCATCAGGCTGCATTGGTTTCATGTATATTCTTGGTAGAGGGTATAAAGGTCTCTTTCAGGATGCATATCTCTTACGTTTCATGCCTAATCAGGCTTGTAGTGGGGGCAGCATGGCTATCCTTGACTCGTTAGTCACTGACATGTTGTCATCGTCCAATAGCCAAAAATTTGAGGAAAGTAACAGACAAGGGGATGCCAAGGCAGATGGTAGTGGGATTGTATGGGATCTCGAGAGGTTAGGAAATCTTTCCTATCAGTTAGCTGGTAAGAAACTTATTTTTTCATTTGATGGAACATGCTCAGAGTTCATGCACGCGGCTGGAAATTTTATCCTCCTCAATCTGGTTGACCCATTGTCCGCTGCTGCTTCTCCTATTGGAGGTATACAATGATCCCATATAACTGTAGTTTATATTTTATATTTTTCAGTTTTAGTCTGTTTCATTCTACGTTTCTCAATTATATAGGAATACCTCGTTTTGGGCGCCTGGTGGGAAATGCAAGTATCTGCAGACAAAATGTGATTGGCAACACTATCCGCCATGTGGGAGGAATGGCTGTTGTAATTGCACTTGTTGAGGCTGCTGAATCTAGAGATATGTTACATATGGCTCTTTCATTGCTTGCATGTGCCCTTCATCAGAATTCACAGAATGTGAAGGATATGGAAACATACAAGGGCTATCATTTACTAGCTCTGTTTTTACGTCCCAAGATGGCGCTTTTTGACATGCAATGTTTGGATATATTTTTCCAGATTTCTGCATGCGAAGCGTTCTTTTCAGAGCCAAAAAAATTGGAGAGGGGACAGAGTACCATTAGCATGTCACCTACGAAGAATATACCTGAAAACAACTATGAGGATATTAGTCTGTCAAAGTTTCAATATGAAACTTCTTCAGTTGGATCTCATGGATATATGGATGATTTTTCAGGGCCCAAAGATTCTTTTAGTCAGTTATCTGAGCTAGAAATTGGAGATATTCCGGTTGAAACTTCAAACTGCATCGTCTTATCTAATGCAGACATGGTGGAACATGTTCTCCTGGACTGGACTCTCTGGGTGACAGCCCCTGTTTCCATCCAGATCGCCTTACTTGGTTTTCTGGAGAATCTGGTCTCAATGCTTTGGTACAAGAGTCACAATCTTACAATCCTGCGCCGAATCAACCTGGTAGAACAGTTGTTAGTAACACTTCAACGAGGGGATGTGGAAGTTCTTGTCCTAGAAAAATTAGTTGTTCTTCTTGGATGCATCTTAGAAGATAGATTCCTTACTTCTGAGCTTGAAAATGTGGTTAGGTTTGTGATTATGACATTTAATCCACCTGAAATAAAGTCTCGAAACTCACCAAGGCGAGAGTCAATGGGAAAGCATGTAATTGTGAGAAACTTGCTTTTGGAAATGCTTATTGATCTCCAGGTAACCATAAAAGCAGAAGAACTATTGGAGCAGTGGCATAAGATGGTCTCATCAAAATTAATAACGTACTTCCTCGATGAAGCTGTGCATCCTACTAGTATGAGATGGATCATGACTCTACTCGGCGTTTGTCTCACTTCTTCCCCAAACTTTTCTCTTAAGTTTGTTACAAATGGAGGTTATCAGGGGCTAACACGGGTACTTCAAAGCTTTTATGATTCCCCAGACATATATTACATTTTGTTCTGCTTGATATTTGGGAAACCTGTTTATCCAAGACTACCTGAGGTCCGGATGTTGGACTTCCATGCACTAGTGCCGAATGATGGAAGCCGTGTAGAGTTGAAGTTTTTAGATCTGTTGGATTCAGTGGTTGCCATGGCTAAATCTACTTTTGACAGATTGATCATGCAATCAATGATTGCCCACCAGTCTGGAAACCTTTCACAGGTGAGCGCTAGCTTTGTAGCTAAGCTTGTCGAGGGAAATGTCGATATGACAGGGGAGCTTCAAGGGGATGCTTTAATGCATAAAACATACGCGGCACGGTTGATGGGTGGCGAAGCATCAGCTCCTGCTACTGCGACATCTATTATCCGTTTCATGGTTGATCTCGCAAAGATGTGCCCTCCATTTTCAGCTGTTTGCAGAAGCGCAGAATTTCTCCAACATTGTGCTGATCTTTACTTTTCATGTGTCAGGTTTGCATCACGTGCCTATTAAGTATATATATATTGAGTACCATGTAATTAACGTAGATGTTTACACACATTTGTTATTCCGGATTCAAATTATGTTTCTCCATCCCGATTTATGACATAGATACAACAGATACAGGATTTTGTTTTTTGGTGTTGTAGTTAGTATATGACCTGAAAGATATTTTGCAAATTTTGACCAAAAGTTGGGTTGTGTTGTAGGGCTGCTCATGCTGTGAAGATGGCCAAACAGCTCTCAATAAAAACAGAGGAGCAGTGTATAAGTGGTGGGGATGATAGCAGCGCACAAGCCGTTTTCTCTAACTTGCCTCAAGACCTGGACCAATCCACAAAAACCTCCATCAGTGCTGGAAGCTACCCTCAAGAGCAGGTCAGTGTGAGTTCTGAAGGCATGCCTTTACCTCCAGATTATGTGGTTACTGATAAGGTGGGGAAGAGTCTTACAACACCCTCAGGGGATTCAGCAAAATCATTTCAAGATCGTGAGTATGTTAAGAAACTAGATGGTGATCTTGTTAGCCCTGTATCAGCTTCCAGTAAAACAAGTCATATTCAGCCAACAGATTCTCAAAGTTCTGAATCCTTCTCGATGTTAGAGTCTCCAGTTGTATCTGAAAAATCAAGTCGCAAAGGTCCATTCACTTCTTCACCATCTCCGCTTCCATCGCATATCTCAGTTAGTGAGTTTGATGCATCTTCAGATCACAAGTCAGGTTCACAAGGTTTATCTGCTGCCCATACATTGTTTAAAATTAGCCCAAAACTTCTCCTCGAAACTGATGAAGCGGGGTATGGTGGTGGGCCGTGTTCTGCTGGAGCTAGTGCGGTGCTGGATTTTATGGCAGAGATATGTGCCGACTTAATGACTGAGCAGATGAAAGCAGTACAGACTTTGGAAAGCATTTTAGAAATGATTCCTTTATATGTGGATCCTGAATGTGTTCTAGTATTCCAAGGCTTATGCCTTAGCAGAGTCATGAACTATCTTGAGAGGCGTCTCGTGCGTGATGATGAAGAGGATGACAAAAAACTAGACAAAAGAAAATGGTCTGCAAACTTGGATGCATTTTGCTGGATGATTGTGGATCGTGTCTATATGGGCGCTTTTCCTCAACCAACTGGAGTCCTTAGAACCCTCGAGTTCTTGTTATCAATCCTGCAATTAGCTAACAAAGATGGTAGGGTTGAAGAATTCACTTCTTCAGGAAAAGGACTGTTATCCATTGGAAGAGCAACCAAGCAACTAGATGCATATGTTCACTCAATCCTGAAGAACACAAATAGAGCAATACTATATTGCTTCCTACCATCGTTCTTGACAACTATTGGAGAGAAGAACCTGCTTTCACGTCTGGGCTTGCTTGTTGAATCTAACAAGAGGCAACCCTCAGATGAGGAATCTGGAATTGATATCTCAACAGTTCTTCAGTTGTTGGTTGCAAACAAGAATATCATATTATGCCCAAGCAATCTTGACACAGATTTGAATTGCTGTCTGTGTGTGAATTTAATCTCTCTGCTCCATGACCAGAGGAAGAATCTGCAAAACATGGCATCTAACATTGTCAAACATATGCTGGTTCACCGAAGGTCTGCTTCTGAGGATTTGCTTGTCAGAAAACCACATCGAGGACAAACCCTCGATGTACTACACGGAGGTTTTGATAGATTGCTGACTGGAAATCTTCCAGAATTTTCTAAGTGGCTTGAGAGCTCAGAAGAAACTGTAAAGAAAGTATTGGATCATGGTGCTGTGGTTATGTGGACTCAGTACATAGCTGGCTCGGCAAAATTTCCTGATGTTAGGATGAAAGGCATGGATGGCCGCCGTACGAGAGAGATGGGAAGAAAATCACGAGATATTTCTAAGTTAGACGTGAAACGCTGGGAGCAGTTAAATGAGCGAAGATATGCACTTGACATAGTGCGTGATACAATGTCCACTGAGCTTAGAATTGTCAGGCAAAACAAATATGGTTCGATACTTCATGCCGAGAGTGAGTGGCAAAATCATCTCCAACAGCTTATACACGAGCGTGGTATATTCCCGCTGCGTGTTTCCCAAGGATCTGGAGATCTTGAATGGCAACTCTGTCCTATCGAAGGTCCATACAGAATGCGGAAAAAGCTTGAACGATGTAGCCTGAAAGTTGATAGCATCCGTACGTTACTAGAAGGGAAGTTGGAACTTGAAGAAATTGAACTACCCAAACCCAAAAACGAAGATGGCATAGTTATTTTTGATAAGGATTGTGATCCAGATTTCCTGCTAAGTGAACTTTATAGCGAGTCCTTTTTCGAAGAAGCTGATGATCTTAAGGATATTCCTTCTGCTAGAAATGGATGGGATAACGATGGAGGCAGTAGTTCAAGTGAAACGAGTCTTCATAACGCTCTTGATTTTAGTGCCAAGTCTAGTGGTACAATATCTGTTCTAATCAGCGAAAATACAGATGAAAAATCAGAGACAGGATCTCCAAGAGGGTCATCATCTGGTAATATGGATGAAACAAGAGATGTGGAGGAAGAATCAGAGAAGGAACTGAACGACGATGGTGAGTATTTGATCAGACCATATCTGGAACATCTTGAAAAGATTAGGTTCCGATACAATTGTGAGAGAGTTGTTGGTTTAGACAAACATGATGGGATTTTCCTGATAGGGGAACTATGCCTATATGTTATAGAGAATTTTTACATTGACGATCATGGCTGTATCTGTGAGAAGGAATGTGAAGACGAACTATCCGTTATCGATCAGGCGTTGGGTGTGAAAAAAAATGTCACCGAAGGCTTGGAGTTCCAGTCCAAGTCTAGCCCACTATGGAGTACAAATATGAAAACTGGAGCTGTAGGGGCAAGAGCATGGGCATATGGCGGTGGGGCTTGGGGGAAGGAAAAAGTGCGTGTGACCGGTAACTTGCCACATCCTTGGCGTAGGTGGAAGTTGGATAGCATTCATGAAATTTTGAAACGTGATTACGAGCTGCGTCCAGTTGCTGTTGAGTTATTTAGCATGGATGGATGTACTGATCTCCTTGTGTTCCACAAGAAAGAGAGGGAAGAAGTCTTTAGAAACCTGATTGCCATGAATCTTCCAAGGAATCGCATGTATGTCATCTCATTTTGTTTTTTTTCTCAATCAAGAACTGAGCACTATGCAGCTTACTTCTCCACAAGGTCCTCCAAAATCTTGAAGCTGCTTGTTTATTATGTTTGCCATTTTTTTCTTTATTGCAGGCTGGATACAACCATATCAGGATCAGGGAAACAGGAAAGTAAAGAGGGTAGTCGTCTTTTCAAGTTAATGGCAAAGTCTTTCACCAAAAGATGGCAAAGTGGAGAGATCAGCAATTTTCAATACCTAATGCATCTCAACACCCTAGCCGGACGTGGATACAGTGATCTCACACAGTATCCGATATTTCCATGGATTCTAGCAGATTATGATAGCGAGAGTCTTGATTTGTCAGATCCAATGTGTTTCCGGAAGTTTGACAAACCAATGGGTTGCCAGACGCCTGAAGGAGAAGAAGAATTTAGGAAACGGTTTGTGATGTGTCTCTTAATCTTTGTCTAATGGTACTTATGATTGATTGTGTCTTCATCAAGTCATAACTGGATTATATTTTTTCCTTTTTACTTTCTCGTTTCAGATATGACAGCTGGGATGATCCAGAGGTGCCAAAGTTTCATTATGGTTCTCACTATTCAAGTGCAGGCATTGTTCTCTATTACCTCATTCGCCTCCCACCGTTTAGTGCTGAAAACCAGAAGCTCCAGGGTGGTCATTTTGATCATGCTGATAGACTTTTCAATAGTATTAAAGAGACTTGGCTAAGTGCATCTGGGAAAGGA
The DNA here is from genome assembly GCF_020379485.1 of Brassica napus. Taxonomy (NCBI): domain Eukaryota; kingdom Viridiplantae; phylum Streptophyta; class Magnoliopsida; order Brassicales; family Brassicaceae; genus Brassica; species Brassica napus. The sequence continues at coordinate 21,622,422 of NC_063446.1, forward strand.
AATACATCAGATGTGAAAGAACTAATTCCTGAGTTCTTCTACATGCCCGAATTCTTAGAAAATAGATTTAACCTTGATTTCGGTGAAAAACAGTCAGGAGAAAAGGTAAGGTTAAGTAGTTCTAATGGGGCTTGTATATGTACCTTTTAGCTTATCTGTTCGTGAGCAAGTTCCTTGTTTAATTTCAGGTGGGTAATGTATTTTTACCTCCTTGGGCTAGAGGGAGTGTTCGTGAATTCATCCGCAAGCACAGGGAAGCGTTGGAGTCTGATTATGTTTCAGAGAATCTGCATCATTGGATAGATCTCATCTTTGGGTACAAACAGAGAGGAAAGGTACATTACATGTTCTCTCCTGTTGGATCATGTCTTAGAACTGTTGCTTCTTTAAATATTGAATCTTACATGTTCTCATTATTTTCAGGCTGCAGAAAAAGCAGTGAATGTTTTCTATCACTATACCTATGAGGGGAATGTGGATGTAGATGCAGTTACGGATCCTGCCATGAAAGCATCGATACTAGCGCAGATTAATCATTTCGGACAAACGCCTAAGCAGCTGTTTCAGAAACCTCATGTTAAAAGAAGAACAGACAGAAAAATCCCTCTGCACCCTCTGAAACACTCGACGCATCTAGTTCCTCGAGAAATACGTAAATGCTCATCGTCTATAAACCAGATCATCACTTTCCATGACAAGTTGCTTGTTGCCGCCTCAAACTGTTTCCTGAAACCGAGAGGCTATAGGAAGTACATAAGATGGGGTTTCCCAGACAGGAGCTTGCGATTCATGAGCTATGATCAGGACAAGCTCTTATCCACCCATGAAAATCTCCACGAAGGCAACCAGATCGAGTGTGCTGGTGTTAGCCATGATGGGCGCGTTGTCGTCACTGGAGCAGACGATGGTCTAGTCTCTGTGTGGAGAGTGAGCAAGGATGGTCCGCGTGGCTCACGGCGTTTACGGTTAGAGAAATCCCTTTGTGCACACACAGCCAAAGTCACTTGTCTACGTGTAAGCCAACCTTACATGATGATTGTAAGCGGTTCAGATGACTGTACAGTTATCATATGGGATCTCAGCTCATATAATTTTGTGAGGCAGCTCCCTGAGTTTCCAGTTCCTGTTTCCGCAATCTACATAAATGACCTATCAGGAGAAATCATAACTGCTGCTGGAACTTTACTCGCGGTATGGAGCATCAATGGAGATTGCCTTGCTGTGGTTAACACATCATCACAGTCACCATCTGATTTTATAGTATCAGTAACAGGCTCAACGTTTTCTGACTGGCTGGAAACAAAATGGTATGTGACTGGTCATCAAAGCGGGTCACTTAAAGTGTGGCAGATGGTGCATTGCACTGATCCGGTCGGTGCTGAGATCAAATCTGCTAGCAACAGAACAGGATGGACAAATCTTGTGCCAGAATACAAGTTGCTTCTACACAAGGAGTTGGATTGCCATAAGCAACCGGTCACAGCTCTGCATCTCACGGCCGACCTGAAGCAATTGCTGAGTGGAGATTCGGGTGGACGTTTGATTTCATGGACAGTTCCAGACCAGATACTAAAAGCTTCACTCAAAAATGCTCTCATAGCTCAGAATCTTAAGCATCATCATCTAGAAGCTAGGATTGGAATCTAAAGCAATCACTAATGGTAGATGAAAATCAGAATGTAAGACCTCAGGACAAACGGTTGGCTTTGTGTGAATCTCTTACCTCAAGTATTGATTCTACCTGTTCTGTTTTGCAGGTTTAATGTTTTTCTAAATCGAAAAATTGTGAAGCAACAAAGGGAGGGAGAAACTGGTACAATAACTTACAGGCTTTTGTATTGAGAATTTGTGTAGATAGAGCTAATAGGCAAATTTGTGTAAATTAATAGTACAGTCCCATCTCTAAATTCTCAGATGAAAATTTTGTAACCATTTTAATGTTTTTTGTTTGTAGCTTAGGAACTTCTAACTTGAACAATGGCTTCAACATTAATGGTGATATTTCTGTTTTTAAACTGTAAACCAGACGACAGTTTCAGGTAATGGAGTCAGTGAATGACCTTGCACAGGTAATGAAGGACTTATCAGCTCTTGTGATTGACCAGAACATACTTCATAACACTTTTTGGTTTTAACAATTTATCTCACTAGAGCTCTCTCAACGAAATGAAATTGCACAATTAACATAGCAAATGTATGTCTCTGAAGTTCCAAGCAACTTCAAGTTGATAGGGGTGTATATGCCCTGAAAAGTCTCTCTCTGTGTTCGGAAAAAAAAGCTTATTTCAACATAAACTTTGCCCGTCATGCCTATTCCTTTCCGAACTTTGTAGTAGTGCATATTCCATACTGAACTAAGCAAAAATTCAAATATACTACATGAACTTTAATGCATCGTGCCTTTTCATTCCCGAACTTTTACTAGTGCATATTCTATACCGAACTAAACAAAAATTCAAAAATACTACATGAACTCTTAAAATCGTGCTTCTATATATATATATATATATATTGACCGTCAAAGCTGTTAGTCATCCGTTAATTTATCAAAACAACGTCATTTTGGATAACATCTATAAACCAAAATAACTTTCTTGTATAAATTGTGTAACCATATATATATAGTTTTATCAAATAAATGTTATCAAATTTTTATTGTTTTAGTTTTATCAAATAAATCTATGATTACTTATGTTGTAAATTTACCTTTAAAAATTATTATTTTATAAGATTAAATTATTTATTATTAATTAAAATATTTACTTTATGCTTGTCCACCAGTGTGAAAGTTTGAATCTCCCAAAAATAAATTTTAACTTTACATAATTTATCCAAGATAACGCGTTATCAATTTATCCAAGATAACGCGTTTTGATAAATTAATGGATGACTAACACCTTTGACGGTTAATATATATAAACACGATTTTGAGAGTTCATGTAGTATTTTTAGTTTTTAATTTTACAGTATTCATCCAAAATAATGTCGTTTTGATAAATTAACGAATGACTAACACCTTTGACGATCAATATATATAGAAGCACGATTTTAAGAGTTCATGTAGTATTTTTGAATTTTTGTTTAGTTCGGTATGAAATATGCACTACTAAAAGTTCGGCAATGAAAAGGCATGATGCATTAATGTTCATGTAGTATATTTAAATTTTTGTTTAGTTCAGTACGGAATACACACTACTACAAAGTTCGGGAAAGAATAGGCATGACGGATAAAGTTCATGTTGAAATAGGCTATTTTCCTTTCTGTGTTCGGTGAAAATCCAAGAAAACTCTTGCGAAACTCTATCAAAGAGCCAATGAAAATCCGTAAAGAGCCAACAACGATCCAAATATGATTTGAAACCAAATCTATATAATTCTGGTGAAAATAAGCTCTTGTAGCGATTCTATTGATGATGGAAAACTAGTAACTCTTAGTCTGGATTTATAGTGTTAGCAAGCTATAAATAAATTAGTATGTTAACTCGGATCTCAGAGTATTCACAACGTTTAACACGGTAATATAGATATCTATTCTATTAAAATAGAAATCATAAATTTTTTCATGTGTGATTTTTTTTAATTTGGACTATCCTTTAATTTTTTTATTAAATGTATTTAATTAAAACTAATAACACATACACATAGAATCTATTCTATTAAAATAAAAGTAATGACTTTTTCCTTGTGTGATTTTTTTTTTTTAACTTTCGACTATCCTTTAAATTTTTTATTAAATATATTTTATTAAAACTAATAACACATAGAATCTTTGAACTACTTCAATCATAATATATTTTTATATCTTTTCTTTTTAGATATAAAAATATATATTTTTAAAAATCTAACAAATCTTTTTGAAAAGATATTAATAAGATCTTAATTTTCAAAAAAATATATGTAAATATTTTCACTAATTTTGTAATTAATTTTGAAATATTATTATACATACAAATTATATATATATATATGTATATATATATATATATCTATGTCAATATCAATAAAGTTTAATTATATACCATATAAAGTTAATAAAATGATTATTTTGATTTATTTACCAAAAACATGATTGTAAATAAACAAAAGGTATTGGTTTTGATTTATGTGTTTACTCTAATGTATATATATATTTTTATGCATACAAATTATTTTTTTGTTTTTTGAAACTCAATCTCTTTAGATGCATGGTGTTCTTCTCTATTACATTTGAAGCGTAAATCATTTTTTAATAATCTAAAATCATTTTTGATATATATTACTAATGAAATCCATATCCCCTATATATTATTTGATGATCATTTAAAAATTTGTAACATCAATTGTGTATTAATTACAAAATGAACTTGCTGAGATGTTATCTCCAAATTTCTTCTTAATGCTTATGTGGTACTCGTACAATGATTTTGGATAAACCTTAGTCTAATTTATTTTCCCCTAGATAAATTTATTAGCATTACATTAAATAAAATAGTCCACGATTATAATAGAAGACGTTTATATTAAAGTTTTATCTAACGTTTATATTTTAACAGATTGTTATAAAATGGATTATCCCTTATTATTAAAGTAAGTCTATTTCATAATATAAGGTTGAGTCAAACTCAACCATTTAAACGAAATGATATATAAAACTCAACATAACTTGCAAGAACATATCTGGTTGTATAGCCCTTCTGACGGTTATTCAAAGTTTCTTCACCATTAGAATTAGTGTATTGTGAGCGCCTGTTAACTATAATTCAAAGCTGAAATTACCTACACCGAGTAGAATAGTAGAACATCCTGTTTTATGGTAAAATTGGTATCTTCCTTTTACAAAGACATCTATATTTCACAAACCGAGCATTAACAAAAATTTCACTGGTAATTTCTTTTTTCATAGATACCAAATTCAGTCTAAACCTAAAGCATAAAAACAGAACCATGAACCTCGGTCTTTCACTTTTGATGTTCTTCACGTCGAGGTTATAATCAATTGTTACACATAAATAATCAAGGTATGTTTTCAAAGGTTCATTGTTAGTAGGTCCATGACATTTTTTGATGAGAGAATCTCTATATCATTTGAATAATATAGTCTATTGAACTATCAAGTGTCTATTATTATACCGTCAAGTATCCATTTTAAATATATACTCGACAGATAACTATAAACCGCGCAATTAATGAGTTATTTCAGTTTTTATCTATCTGTGGTCGGTTAATAGTCTACATAATTTCAATTGAACTTGCAGATACAAAATACACAATTTGGTCGGTATAATAATGATTACAAGACAATAAAAGTCTTAGATGCGATATGTAAATTAGCGTGATACACAAATGAAGAATCAGTCTCATATGGTAAGTTTACTTTAATTGTTTCTCCGTTTATAACAATGTAGATACACTATCAATACTTGGCATATGGTACGTGAAACTTTGTCACCAATTTTTTTTGTTTCTAATATTTTTTCTTGATATACAATTTTGTATATGTGCTATATGGTAAGATGATATTAAATGTTTATATCACATTGTTTAAGAAACTAAGATAGTTTGTCACCAAGTATATATTTCAGCCATAAATTCGCTTATATAGCATACACAATCTTATTATGCGATATTATCAAGTTGCCAAATATGTAATTACGTAATTATTGATATTTTACAGAAATATTGTTTCGTTGACAATAAAAAGACATGGCTTATATTTTCAAATCTAACTAAAAGTGTGTTATTGGTTTCTGCATTTTAATGGATTTGTAAATCCAAAGTAAATATAGTGTTATTGGTTCTATTATTTTAAAATTCACATTCAAATCCATAGTTATTGTTTTTATGATTTTAAAATAAATTTTAGAATCATGTGTTATTGAATAATAAAGATTTGTGTATGAATTTAATTTGAAACTGGATTTGATTGGATTTGTAACTATTTTTAAGAGTAAAATACAAAGGATCAAATATTGGGTTTAACCTTGTTATTTTGGTTGGATTTGTTTTATATTGTTTTTTTTCATTCTTTATAGTTTTGTGTCCCAACAAACATCGGTTGATGCATTACTTCAAATTTTATACATTGTTTTTTGCTCATGTTAAAACCATGCACTAAGCACATGTCCATACAACATATTGTATAATGCATACGATATAATGAAAAAGATATGCAACGAGAGATGTATTCCATATGAACGTATCCCCACCAATTGTGTGCGACCAGCTTTTGATGCTTAGCAAAATGAAAAAGAGGCAAGAAAGATGATGAATGGTGGAGAAGATGAAGTCGTCGATAAGTTCAGAGAATACTCCGATGAGATTTCTGAAAAGATGACAAGTAAATCTGTTTTGTCAGAAATTTTTACTTTTGATCCGATCAAACTTCCGATAACATGGTGAAAAAATAGTTTGATCTGAAATTTCTGAGGAGATGCCGTGAAAAGTTTGTTCTGACAATCCATGTTTTTGGAAGTTGCAGTCGGAGAACATAATGTTCTCTTGTAGTGTTTTATTTAGGTCTAGTTACAAATCCATTGATTTATAACAATTCATCGATTTGATTTTAAAATACTCATATCAGTAATTCTCAAATCTGTTTTATTTGATTTGAAAATCACTGGATTTATGGAAGATTTCTAAATATAAGGAGAATTTATAAATCTACTAAACTACGAGAACCAATAATCCCCCACTAATAACTTAGCTATTAAAAATACTGACGATATATTGTATAAATCATCTCATCTCTAATTCTTACGATTAAGAGAAACAATGATAGCCAGTATGAATTATGTAGCCGATTTGAAACCATTCGAAATGATGGGGAAGATTAGGGGTAAAGTAATCCGACTGTGGAAATGGTACTCAGCTACTGCTGGTGAGAAAATGTTTGACCCAGACGTTAGGTCATTATGCAATAAGTGATCTTTTGACCCAAAAAACTTCAAAAAAAAAAAAGAATTATCCCAATAGTAAAAAAATTACATAATTAACAAAACAATAAAAGACTTTATTGTATTTTGTCCAAAAGAATTAATTCGATCAAATATATAAGTTTTAATTTTCCATACAACATCTTTTAAATAATTCATATATAAACTCATCATGAGTTTATAAAAGGTGATTTTAATAAAAAGGTGATTTTAATATGCAAAGCGCAAGTTTTATCCTAGTTTTTTTAATAAAAGGTGATTTTAAAGGTTTTATGAAAATATCACATCCAGTAACTTTTGATTTGTGAGAATTTTTATAAATACCATATTCATTAAGGGAGGGTTTGGACAAAATCAAATTTTATATTCTGGATGTGTTTACCCTCCTCTTTAATTAATACACCGATTTATCCCATTTTGTACGTTCAAGTTAATGCAGTTATAGTTTGGCCCAACATGAACTATTTTTTTGTCATCAATAAAAAACAATATATTCTACGAAGACTATGTAAACCAAACTGAAAGCATTGCCTCTATAGATTGGTTAGTTCCTTAATTATAATTTTTCTGTGTGTCATACTGTCATCTTGTCATCTGTACTAATTTCCTAATCTAAAATTCATTTCTCTTCATATTTTTTTCTTCTACTCTCTTTCTCATTTAATATTTAATTTAATTAATTTTTGGGAGAATTATAAATTTACTCTAAGTTGGTTACAACTTTTCAAATTTATCTTTACACAATAACCACTTTTATAAACACACTAAGTTTGTGACTAAAAAGACAAAACTAATCCTACGAAATCGTTTATAATTATTTAAAAATTATTATAAAAGTTTATAAATTTAACTCCAATTTCTAAATACTATATCTTAAACAGTAATAAATAAACCTTAAACGCAAATGATAAAATAGTTTTTATTGAGTATATTTTGAAAAGTGATAACCAGCTCAAGGTATTTCAAACATTTTCTCTTAATTCCTCATCTTCTTGATCAAGATACAATAAATCTTTGATGAAAATTTCTTGAATCTTTGGTCAAAATCCTAGAAAACTCTTGCGAAAATCTATCAAAGAGCCAACGAAAATCCGTAAAGAGCCGATAACAATCCAAATATGATTTGACAACAAATCTAGATAATTCTGATGAAATATATATGATTTGACACCAAATCTTGGCATATGGTACGTGAAACTTTGTCACCAATTTTTTTGTTTCTATCAAATATTTTTTTTCTTGATATACAATTTGGTATAGGTGCTATATGATAAGATGATATTAAATGTTTCTATCGCATAGTTTAAGAAACTAAGATAGTTTGTCACCAAGTCTATATTTCAGCCATAAATTTTCTTATATAGCATACAAAGTTTTTTTATGCGATATTATCAAGTTGCCAAATATGTAATTACATTGTTATTGAGATATTACAGAAATATTGTTCCGTTGACAATAAAAAGATATGGTTTTTATTTTCAAATCTAACTAATAACCTAGCTCCTAAAATTACCGACGATATATTGTATAAATCATCACATCTCTTTTTTGAAACACATCTCTAATTCTTACGATTAAAGGAAACAATAATGGCCAGTATGAATTATGTTGCCGATTTGAGACCATTCAAAATAATGGGCAAGATTAGGGTTAAAGTAATCCGACTATGGAAACGGTACTCAGCTACTGCTGGTGAGAAAATGTTTGGCCCAAACGTTAGGTCTTTATTAGATAAGTGATCTTTTGACCCAAAAAGTTTCAAAAAAAAAAAAAGAATCATCCAAGTAGTACAGTTCACAAATTACATAATTAGCGAAACAATAAAAGAAATTATTGTATTTCGGCTGAGTTAATTCGATCAAAGATATAAGTTTTAATTTTTCATACAAGATCTTTTAAATAATTCTTATATAAACTCATCATGCACAATGCTCAAGTCTTATCCTAGTTTTTTAATAAAGGGTGATTTCAAAGGTTTATGCAAATATCATATCCAATAACCTTTGATTTGTAAGAATTTTTATAAATATCATATTCAATAAGGGAGGGTTTGGACAAAATCTAATTTTTTTTATAAAATACCTAATTGTTATGAACCAGATTGTGGATGGCTCATAAACAAGAGATTATGATTTGTAATATTTTCATTTATCTATGACGATGTAATCTCCTATATAAGGAACCTCTATGTTATGAATAAAGATAGACTTTTCCATTACTTTTATAACATGTTATCAGCATGAAACTCTAAATCCCTAAGCTAATACCCAAATTGAAAAACCCTAAAACCCTAACCCTAGCCGGCGATCCGACAAACCCTAAACCCTGATCGCGTCTCTTGTTCCCGCATCTGTTCCAGCTCGTGCCCCCGATCAGCTTCAGCCCAAGGCGTTCCTGATCCTAACTCAAACGTTTGCGGCCCGAGAGCATCTCCAGCATGCGACCTCTTCCTCGCGGCTCAACTCCTTTGGTGGTCCGATTCAACAATCATCTAAGGTTAAAAGGTAATTCAAAACCTAAGAACCCATAATCGAACATGGATTGATTGATAAAGAATGAAACCCTAAAACCTTAATCTTTATTAATCAAAACCATAGGGTAATAGATCAAAAATCCTAATTGAGTAAATCGAAGCTCTAAAAGTTCGATACCCCAAACCCTAAATCATGTTCCTACATAATTAAAACTCCAAATCGGTTTTACAAGTTAAAATCCGATAAACCCTAACCGTATATCTATAAACCCTAAATAATATAAGTATCAGAATTAGTTATACTATAATTATCAAATCACATATTAAAACCCTAATCGAATATTTTGAAAACAAAACTATTTTCGGTTTTAAATCTGATTGAATCTCATGCTATGTTGCTAGAATTGTTTGACCGTTAAATTGATAGATTTATTTTCTAATCATGCTTGGTTAATTGTTCATCTGATTTAAAATTGTTTAAACCGACCAGCCTGTTAAAACATTGATTGAATCCGATAGGTTGCTAGCTTGCTTTGCTTAAATAATCCGATAGGTTGATATATTGATTGAAGTTTACTTGTTTAAAATCCGAATGATCTGATTACATGATTCTTGAGGTTTAATATCATCTGCTAGGAATGATAGTTTTGTAATCTGATCTGTTTTAAATAGAAACCCTAAATAATCCGTATGATAGGTTATATTGATCTGATTTGGATGTCTTTGAGAATTGAGAATCCGTATGCTAGGTTGATAGATTCATGATAAAATCTAATGTCTTGAGGTTTAAGATTGTATGCTAAGTTCGATTAAATTGATTGATCTGATTATATGTTTTTGAGGTTTGATAAATTCGGATACTAGATAAATTATTTACACATGGTTTATGTTAAATACCAATCAGCCTTGAAACTGATTCATTGAAATTCATGCTTGAAATCTATATTATAGTATTGCTAAAATCAGTCTTGAAACTCATTCATTGAAATTCATGCTTGAAATCTATATTCTAGTATTGCTAAAATCAGCTTTGAAACTGATTGAGTGATTAATAAATCTTTTTACTAGTCTTGCTAAAATCTATTGATTGTTAAACCCTAATTGAATCCGTTTTTGCTAGTCTTGATAAACCATAATATTATGAGCACATAGAAATAGTATTGCTGAGACTTGATAGAAATTGACTGATTGATTAAATGCCTTTAAGATTGATAGTCTCATTGTCCTCACAAGATTGAAATCCGAATTGATTATTTTTAAGAGTAAGACCGCATGAAAATTATACCTAAATATTGAGTATATATGATTTAGATGTCGAAAATCAACCTGGATTTTGCTGCCCTAAATCTCTCTGGAGATAATTATTTACGGTGGGCATTGGATACAAAGATTATCCTAAAGTCAAAAAGACTTGGTGAATGTATCATAGAAGGCAATAATGCCAATGAGAAATATTGATACAGGACAATATTAGTTATTAGCCATCATCTTATTAAGAGTCTCAAAGATCACCTTTAGACATAGTTAAAAATCGAGATATGATCACCAAAGAACGGTGTTATTACCAAAGGCCCTATTTGATTGGAGGAATCCTAGAATCCATGACTATAAGTCTGTTGATGAGTTTATTGCTAGCTGGGCAAAATAATGAATTATTGATGAGAAACAGTGAATTGAGACCTCCTGGATTAACCCCATTACCTGATACCAATAAGGCCGCAGAAGAAAAAAAAGGTAACCACGTCCAGAATGATAGACCACGCGGTCATGACCGTGGAGGGTGGAAAAGACGTGTCCATGGCCACTATAACACATTTGGCAGTGGGAATCACTATGGCAGAGGCCGTGGGTATCAACCCAATTTGAGCCATGGTCAAGGCAGTGGCCGTGGTATATCCTTTAAACCACAAAGCTCGACCAAATCAGTGTGCCATAGATGTGGAATGGGGAACCATTGGGCTAAGATATGAAGGACTCCCAAACATTTTTGTGACCTCTATCAAAGAGTGTCAGAATCCTGAAACCCACTTGGTCTATAAAGATGGTGAAAATAATTTCGAACATGATCAAGATGATCTTATAGAATATGAGACTTATGATTACCTAAAAGAATCAAGTTGATAATCTGATTTCGATATCAAACTTGTGTGATTGCTTTGCTTGTATGCTTTCTCTGATTTTTATCTCCTTTAATTTATTTCTATTACATTGTCTGCTTAGATTAAATGAATGAATGATTTTTCTATATGAGTACACTGAAAAACGCCAATATAAGTACTAAAGCAGGTATCGCCAGTCTGAAAGAAGACTATGGCTAGGCTAATATATTATTGCCTAAGGGTATGCATTTAGAAATCAGTGATGCCTTATATTCACACAGCTCTAAGAGCAAGAACAGCCTATTGAGTTTTAAAGATATAAGAATGAATGGTTTCCATATTGAAACAATGGGCGAATGAAACAAAGAGTTCCTTTAGATATATGTATAAAATCGCCCAAGGCCATAATAAGTCCTAAAGACTATACATGCATTCTCTACTGACATAGACTATGCATAGATCAGTATGATAGATGCTAAAAGCCTGCGAAAATAAACACTTTATGGCACTACTGGATTGGCCATCATGGTCCAAACATGATGCGAAAATTGATATTCAAAAGACACACATTAAAAGATAAGAAGAATTATCCCAAAGAATCTCACGTGTGTAGCATGTACACAAGGAAAACTCATTCAGCCATCACCAGTAAAACGGCTACGAGCCCCTTTTTCATAAATAAAGACTATATGTCTAGATAATACTGGTGAATACATGTCCCAAGCGTTTAAATGATTATGGTACGTCCATGGGGGTAAGTGTGGACAATTATGTGATACATGTCCATACCAAGAACGGCTTGGCCGAAATATTTTAAAACGCAAATAGCTGATTGATAGACCATAACTTATGAGGTCAAAACTCTCATTCACAGCTTGGGCCACACGAAATTTACATGCACCTAATTACATAATTAGCGAAACAATAAAAGACATTATTGTATTTCGGCTGAGTTAATTCGATCAAAGATATAAGTTTTAATTTTTCATACAAGATCTTTTAAATAATTCTTATATAAACTCATCATGCGCAATGTTCAAGTCTTATCCTAGTTTTTTAATAAAGGGTGATTTCAAATGTTTTATGCAAATATCATATCCAATAACCTTTTATTTGTAAGAATTATTATAAATACCATATACAATAACGGAGGGTTTGGACAAAATCTAATTTTTCTTTTATAAAATACCTAATCCAATAAGCCTCTTTAATCCTTCATAGAAGGTCTAATTACCACCGGGCAGTTTTATAAACATTGATATAATATAATTCAAACAACAGATTGATATCAAGAAGAGTATAATAACACGGTATGTTAACTAAGAAAAAACATGATCATATATACTTGATCAAACTGCTTTTATCACATGACGCAATAAAACACATGAAAGGGGAACAGTAAGCACACTACTAGCCCACTCAACGTTAGCCCAAACTTCTTCATCACCATTCCGCTTCTCAAACGCAATCAAAGCACACCAAATATTCGTCTTCTCATGGCGATCACGAGCATTATACACAAACTCGTCCCAAATTATCAAGAGTTTCCCACCGTAGTTAGCCATTTCAATATGACCACTACCAGCTCGGCAATGCCTCTCCAGTACCGACAAACCGTCGACCCTTCTCGAGCCATTATGCTTCTTATCGTACCAAATAAACTTTGTACCAGTGTAACAGTACCTTACATTGTCTACCACAACACTACACTCAAACGTGGGTGCTACAACTTCCCATCTACCTTCTATGGTATCATAAATATGATACGTATTCTTCTTGCTGCTAATAACGTAGATCTTTTTCCCCATCACTTCCATTTTCCTAAGTGTAGAAACACGTAGGTAGAAGCCAGGGTCAGGTAAAGATTCCCAAGTTTGAGTCTTTGTATCGTAAACCTCACCCCAATTCTTGGATTCTTCTTGGCTACAACCTCCCATTACGTATATTTTCCCATCAAGGACACAAGCAATGGGATCCTCTCGAGCCACAGTCATCATTTTGGGGACTTTTCGCCAGATGCCAGTTCCTGGTTTAGTGACCGACAGATCGAAAGATGGATTACAGTATCGATTGATTGCGTAGCACTCTGAACCAACCTTACACATGAACGTTGGTGGACGACGACAATAAGAAGAGGGTATTGGTACTAACAGAGCATTCCCGGTAGACTCTTCCTTCTTCTCCAAGTCATTGGTTAGGGCTTGGTTAGGTTTTAACCAGAGACTGAACCAGGAAGGACTATGACTTTTACTGGGAAAATGAAAACAGACAAGAAGGATTTTTTCACATGTTTTTTGAAGAAACCTAGTATCTTTGAGCTTGGACGATGAGATGAGAGAGGCAAAGGTCTTGCTGACTAGAGAGAGTTTAGGGTAGTACGATGGTGATATCCGGGCTATGCAGTTCAGAAGGATGTCATTTGGAAGAGAAAATAACGAAAGAGATGGATTCAAATTCTTCTTCTTTTTCTCTGATGGTTCAGATTCGGAGTTCATAGCTGCAGAGGCGGCCGTTGTAGCACAAGAAGAGGGAGTTTTGTAAAACTAGGGTTATACTAAAACATTATATAAGTGCTAGATTTTTATGCTAAGGCTCTGATTGGGGTTTGGCTTTAAAAGCTTTGATTTAATTTTAAAGATTTTTTTATGTTTTTTATTTATTATTAGCATAGTCCTTATATATTAAGGAAGAAACATTGTAATAAATGTGTTCACACTACAATAGACACGTGACACTTTCACAGCGATTTGAGAATGAACACGCTGACGTGTCACGTGTATAGAGCTTCTCAACCAAACTCTACATAAATGTGTTCACATTATGTATTTTACGTTTTGCTTTTAAATATAAAACTCACATGTAAGATTCTAATAAAATTCACACTATCCAGATTTTTCGATTCGAATATAAACAGATAACAAATCGAAAGTCAATTTTTTCTCTTGGAAGTTGAAATATTTTTTCTAAATAATTCTTTTACTATACACCAAATTGTAGTGAAATGATTTGTCTTAATAATTTTATTTTATTTTTATTTAATTATTATATTTTATAATATGAAATCATTGGTTCGACATAAGGACTATCTAAAATTCATATAACCTGAAACTAAACAAATAATAATAATTTTTGGTTATCACCCTGATAATCACATCCTGCTCAAGGCGCGGGTTTTACCTAATTGTATATTTATAATGACACATTTAAAATATTGTTTTCTGTTTTTATGGTTTTTATTATTAATTTTACTTTTTCAATATTTAAAATAGTACTAACAATTTTAACATTCAAAATTTCTACAGCCAAAAGCCTAAATTAACAGTATAAAGCGCAAGTTCATACCAATCGAACCCTAAATTTTTTTGACGTCTTTTACGCTAAATTTTGTTTAGAAAAGAAAAAAAAAAAGCTACCTTTTTGGTTCAAATATATACTTCCTTTTTGGTTAAGAAATACTTACTTCACATAGGCACAAAGTTTTTAGTTTGGTTCAAATAGTCTTTGTAGAGTATATTGTTTTTTTAATTGATGACAAAAAATAATAGTTCCTATTGAGCCAAACTATAGCTTTATTAACTTGAACATGCAAAATGAAATACAATCTGTATGTTAATCAAAGAACTGGCTGATAATAGGTTTTTCTGCCTATTGCAAATGTTGTAGTATAGTGGGGTGAATGTCGAACCAGTCCTAGTGATGTGAATCAGTGAGAATACAAGTCATTTCTTAAGCTAAGCAGATTCAATAGTGGTGAGTGTGTGACAAGTAACAATAGCAAACAGAGCAATACAACAAGGTTTTAATCAATTTAGACAAGTGAATCCATGGGTATTGGGAATTGACTTCAAGTAACTAAGATCCAATCTAGGTGACAAGCTTTCAATCAAAGTAATCTCTTAAGTCTAAACACAATTTTAGACAAGTCCTATGTCTAGGTAAATGTCCATTTGCTTAGAAATCATTAAACATCAAATGTCTTTGGCTTAATTCAATCAAGCAATCTTTAAGTTCAAGTTTAATAACTATCTAGCAATTTTAACATCAAGTGTCCTTGGCTAATCTCACTAGAGCTTAGTTGAGTTGATTCAAACACTTCATCTAATCATGTCTGATGAGAAGTGTTTAGAAATCAGGTTTAGAGTGATCAAGACTAAACAAGCATTAAAAATACTCAACAAGCAAGTTCATACAAGGATCTAATACAATAACACCATAGATCTTCACTAAGTTACTCTAATCTCCCTAACCCATGAATTCTTAAGGAAACTACTCACTAATCTCCATGAAAACACTTAATCTCATAATAGATTGAAGCATATTCAAGTAGATACAACAGAGAATAAAGATAAACAAGGATTAAACAAGCAAAACGAAATTAAAACTCAAGAATAGATGATGAACAATGAAGAACAGCTCAAGAACAAATGTTTTCTCTCAAACTCTCAAAATACAAAATATGAAACTATAAAACTTTCACTCTCTACTCTTTGTTGTATTGTACTCTGTGTATTGTGTGTCTTCCTCCTTCCCCTTGCAGTCTCTTTTATAGCCTAAGTAAAGGAGGATGACAACACATCCATCATGTGAAAGCATAAAACACACTCATAAAAGTTATTCTCCACTTTCTTCCATTATAGAACACCTTTTGCCCCTTCATATGGCCAAAGTAGTCTTGCCTCTTCAGAAAAGGTAGAGAAAGTTAGGCCAAAAGAGCCACCAAACTCATGATAGACAACCCATCCCCCATGTTGCAAGCTTTAAAGAGATAAAACTCACTCATTAAAGTTTTTTCCACTTTCTCCATGTTGCACACACCTTTAGAATACCAAAAATAAGAAGAATAATGAATAGTAATGAGTTTTATAGGTTTTAAGTGAATAAAAATGAGTCTAAAGGCTTAAAATTCGAAGGCTATTGTTGATGTTGCTAGGGTGGCCGCTAGGAATGTCACACTGATATGTGTGTAGTATTTTGATCATAAATCCCTCAATACAGCTCCAAACGACTTGAAACCACCTCCATTGTAAAGCTAACTCAATTTACCATGTCTTCCCAAAAGACAAATTTCAAAAGATATCTTTAAGACCTTCATCAATGCTTGTCTTTCACACGTTCGGTTCAAGACTCCTCGAAGCTCCTTTTGTGCTCTAATCACCTCCAAAACTCCAAACAATTCATCCAACACCTACAAGATGCAAATGTACATGCAATAGACTCTAAATGCAAATAAACCTAAGGTTAATGCATGAATATATATGAAATAACAAAGCTAAAACTATGCAAAATCACAACACATCAAAAAATAATAGTTTGGTTCAAATAGTCTTTGTAGAGTATATTGTTTTTTTAATTGATGACAAAAAATAATAGTTCCTATTGAGCCAAACTATAGCTTTATTAACTTGAACATGCAAAATGAAATACAATCTGTATGTTAATCAAAGAGCTGGGTAAACACATCAGAATATAAAATTTGAATTTAAGAGCCTTTATTAGCTAATTGACAGAGCTGCGCTATTGTGATTTTTGTTTGACATAAATCATTGTTAAGCATCTGAATTTAGACTCCCACAACTTGATATGGTTATATCCACAAATGATCCATGTAAGATCTTAGCCAGTAGCTGACAGTCCCCTTCTAAGGAAAGGCAACCACGTTGAAACCCATGCATGATGCATTATGTTTGTGTATACTGCATAGCTATTAACAAATTGCTTTCCCGTACGCTTCAATGCTTGTCGAGGCATCCCCTAATACCGAGCCCCATAGTTTGGCTACACCAAAATGATCTCTCAAAATCCATCCTCCTACTACTTGGCCCATGATTGGATCAAAGGCAGCATCATAGTTACACTTTAGACAAACAGTAGCTGGTCGTATCCAACATTCTTTGGGATTTGAAAATGCCTGAAGTGTAGGAATTAGTGGGATAGCCGTATGTGTATCTATAAATAAAATAGAGGCTATCCTCTGAAGAAAATGTTTTAAACTTAAGCAGGATAGCCTTGCTTAGAAGGGGATTGTCAGCTACTGGTTAAGATCTTACATGGATCATTTGTGGATATAACCATATCAAGTTGTGGGAGTCTAAATTGAGACTCTTAACATTCATTCATGTCAAACAAAAATCACAATACAGCAACTCATTAATTAGCTAAGAAAGGCTCTTAAAATTCAAATTTTATATTCTGGATGTGTTTACCCTCCTCTTTGATTAATACATCGATTTATCCCATTTTGTATGTTCAAGTTAATGCAGTTATAGTTTGGCCCAACATGAACTATTTTTTTGTCATTAATAAAAAACAATATATTCTACGAATACTATGTAAACCAAACTGAAAGCTTTGCGTCTATGCATTGGTTAGTTCCTTTATTATAATTTTTATGTGTGTCATACTATATCTGTACTAATTTCCTAATCTAAAATTCATTTCTCTTCATATTTTTTTATTCTACTCTCTTTCTCATTTAATATTTAATTTAATTAATTTTTGGGAGAATTATAACTTTACTCTAAGTTGGTTACAACTTTTCAAATGTATCTTTACATAATAACCACTTTTATAAACACACTAAGTTTGTGACGAAAAAGACAAAACTAATCCTACTAAATCATTTATAATTATTTAAAAATTATTATAAAAGTTTATAAATTTAACTCCAATTTCTAAATATTATATCTTAAACAGTAATAAATAAATCTTAAACGCAAATGATAACGTAGTTTTTATTGAGTATATTTTGAAAAGTGATAACCAACTCAAGGTATTTCAAACAATTTCTCTTAATTCCTCACCTTCTTGATCAAGATACAAAAGATCTTTGATGAAAATTTCTTGAAGCTTTGGTGAAAATCCAAGAAAATCTTGCGAAAATCTATCAAAGAGCCAATGAAAATCCGTAAAGAGCCAGTAACAATCCAAATATGATTTGACATCAAATCTAGATAATTCTGGTGAAATATTATTTGACACCAAATCTTGGCATATGGTACGTGAAACTTTGTCACCAATTTTATTGTTTCTTGCAAATATTTTTTTCTTGATATACAATTTGGTATAGGTGCTATATGGTAAGATGATATTAAATGTTTCTATCGCATAGTTTAAGAAACTAAGATAGTTTGTCACCAAGTCTATATTTCAGCCATAAATTTTCTTATATAGCATACAAAATTTTATTATGCGATATTATCAAGTTGCCAAATATGTAATTACATAGTTATTGATATGTTACAGAAATATTTTTTTGTTGACAATAAAAAGATATGGTTTATATTTTCAAATCTAACTAATAACCTAGCTCCTAAAATTACGACGATATATAAATCATCACATCTCTAATTCTTACGATTAAAGGGAACAATAATGGCCAGTATGAATTATGTTGCCGATTTGGGACCATTCAAAATGATGGGGAAGATTAGGGTTAAAGTAATCCGACTGTGGGAACGGTACTCAGCTACTGCTGGTGAGAAAATATTTAGCCCAGACATTAGGTCCTTATGCGATAAGTGATCTTTTGACCCAAAAAACTTCAAAAAAAAAAAAAAAATCATCCCAACACTACAGTACACAAATTACATAATTAACAAAAAAAGACATTATTGTATTTTGGCCAAACAAATTAATTCGATCAAATATATAAATTTTAATTTTCTAAACAACATCTTTTAAATCCACTATACTATATTTGCGAAGTGATTTTGCCATATGTCATCCCTACAATCAATTTCACAAAGCAAATATGACATGACTACTGAAATTGATGACATGGCTTCCAAAAAAATATGACATAGATAATTTTATTTAATGTTGATTTATATTTTTGGCAAACTTATTAGAATATGGTAATAATTCATATATTACATTTTATATTGACATTTATTTTTAGTAATTTTTTTTTAAAATATAGTAATAGTTAATATATCATCTATAAAATAAATATATTCATATATAACATTTCAAATTTTGAAATATTATTACTTTTTTTATAATTATACAATTTGTATTACTAAAGCTTTCAAAAATTTCTACAATTTAAAAATAAATAAATATCTAATCGTAAGATCATTAGTTTCTTATATATCTACAAATTTTATAAATATTGTTTAGGCTAAATTTTTGATAATTATACAATTTTTTATCATTTTTATTAGTTTTATACAAATTGATTTAATATATATCAAATCTATATTAAATATTAGTAAGAAAATAGTAAAATCTATAATATTTAATAAATTATATAATATTAAATATAAGTTAGATTTAAAAAATTTCTTACTGCACATGGTGCAGGAAAACACCTAGTAATTCTTATATAAACTCAAGTCTTATCCTATTTTTTAAATAAATGGTGATTTCAAAGGTTTTATGCAAATATCGGGGTTGATTGGCAAGTGCTTCAGTAGTGCTGTAAGATCTCTCTACAGCCTAAATTATTTGTACATCCCAAATATTTGCCAATCATGCTTTGTAAATATTTTTTAAAGGTACAAATTTTTCTTTCCTTTTTATTTATTTTTAGCTGTGAAAAACCATAAATATAGAGCACTTATTTTTTGCTTTAGAAAATTTATATGTAAATCTATAAATCTTTTTTAACCTACAGCTTTTATTTCTAAAGCAAAAATATAAAGTTACAGCTCCTTCCAATCATCCCCGATATCCAATAACCTTTTATTTGTAAGAATTATTATAAATACCATATTCAATAAGGGAGGGTTTGGACAAAATCTAATTTTTCTTTTATAAAATACCTAATCCAATAAGCCTCTTTAATCCTTCATAGAAGGTCTAATTACCACCGGGCAGTTTTATAAACATTGATATAATATAATTCAAACAACAGATTGGTATCAAGAAGAGTATAATAACACGGTATGTTAACTAAGAAAAAACATGATCATATATACTTGATCAAACTGCTTTTATCACATGACGCAATAAAACACATGAAAGGGGAACAGTAAGCACACTACTAGCCCACTCAACGTTAGCCCAAACTTCTTCATCACCATTCCGCTTCTCAAACGCAATCAAAGCACACCAAATATTCGTCTTCTCATGGCGATCACGAGCATTATACACAAACTCGTCCCAAATTATCAAGAGTTTCCCACCGTAGTTAGCCATTTCAATATGACCACTACCAGCTCGGCAATGCCTCTCCAGTACCGACAAACCGTCGACCCTTCTCGAGCCATTATGCTTCTTATCGTACCAAATAAACTTTGTACCAGTGTAACAGTACCTTACATTGTCTACCACAACACTACACTCAAACGTGGGTGCTACAACTTCCCATCTACCTTCTATGGTATCATAAATATGATACGTATTCTTCTTGCTGCTAATAACGTAGATCTTTTTCCCCATCACTTCCATTTTCCTAAGTGTAGAAACACGTAGGTAGAAGCCAGGGTCAGGTAAAGATTCCCAAGTTTGAGTCTTTGTATCGTAAACCTCACCCCAATTCTTGGATTCTTCTTGGCTACAACCTCCCATTACGTATATTTTCCCATCAAGGACACAAGCAATGGGATCCTCTCGAGCCACAGTCATCATTTTGGGGACTTTTCGCCAGATGCCAGTTCCTGGTTTAGTGACCGACAGATCGAAAGATGGATTACAGTATCGATTGATTGCGTAGCACTCTGAACCAACCTTACACATGAACGTTGGTGGACGACGACAATAAGAAGAGGGTATTGGTACTAACAGAGCATTCCCGGTAGACTCTTCCTTCTTCTCCAAGTCATTGGTTAGGGCTTGGTTAGGTTTTAACCAGAGACTGAACCAGGAAGGACTATGACTTTTACTGGGAAAATGAAAACAGACAAGAAGGATTTTTTCACATGTTTTTTGAAGAAACCTAGTATCTTTGAGCTTGGACGATGAGATGAGAGAGGCAAAGGTCTTGCTGACTAGAGAGAGTTTAGGGTAGTACGATGGTGATATCCGGGCTATGCAGTTCAGAAGGATGTCATTTGGAAGAGAAAATAACGAAAGAGATGGATTCAAATTCTTCTTCTTTTTCTCTGATGGTTCAGATTCGGAGTTCATAGCTGCAGAGGCGGCCGTTGTAGCACAAGTAGAGAGGGGTTTGTAAAACTAGGGTTATACTAAAACATTATATAAGTGCTAGATTTTTATGCTAAGGCTCTGATTGGGGTTTGGCTTTAAAAGCTTTGATTTAATTTTAAAGATTTTTTTATGTTTTTTATTTATTATTAGCATAGTCCTTATATATTAAGGAAGAAACATTGTAATAAATGTGTTCACACTACAATAGACACGTGACACTTTCACAGTGATTTGAGAATGAACACGCTGACGTGTCACGTGTATAGAGCTTCTCAACCAAACTCTACATAAATGTGTTCACATTATGTATTTTACGTTTTGCTTTTAAATATAAAACTCACATGTAAGATTCCAATAAAATTCACACTATCCAGATTTTTCGATTCGAATATAAACAGATAACAAATCGAAAGTCAATTTTTTCTCTTGGAAGTTGAAATATTTTTTCTAAATAATTCTTTCACTATCCACCAAATTGTAGTGAAATGATTTGTCTTAATAATTTTATTTTATTTTTATTTAATTATTATATTTTATAATATGAAATCATTGGTTCGACATAAGGACTATCTAAAATTCATATAACCTGAAACTAAACAAATAATAATAATTTTTGGTTATCACCCTGATAATCACATCCTGCGCAAGGCGCGGGTTTTACCTAATTGTATATTTATAATGACACATTTAAAATATTGTTTTCTGTTTTTATGGTTTTGATTATTAATTTTACTTTTTCAATATTTAAAATAGTACTAACAATTTTAACATTCAAAATTTCTATAGCCAAAAGCCTAAATTAACAGTATAAAGCGCAAGTTCATACCAATCGAATCCTAAATTTTTTTGACATCTTTTACGCTAAATTTTGTTTAGAAAAAAAAAAAGCTACCTTTTTGGTTCAAATATATACTTCCTTTTTGGTTAAGAAATACTTACTTCACATAGGCACAAAGTTTTTAGTTTGGTTCAAATAGTCTTTGTATAGTATATTGTTTTTTTAATTGATGACAAAAAATAATAGTTCCTATTGAGCCAAACTATAGCTTTATTAACTTGAACATGCAAAATGAAATACAATCTGTATGTTAATCAAAGAGCTGGGTGATAATAGGTTTTTCTGCCTATTGCAAATGTTGTAGTATAGTGGGGTGAATGTCGAACCAGTCCTAGTGATGTGAATCAGTGAGAATACAAGTCATTTCTTAAGCTAAGCAGATTCAATAGTGGTGAGTGTGTGACAAGTAACAATAGCAAACAGAGCAATACAACAAGGTTTTAATCAATTTAGACAAGTGAATCCATGAGTATTGGGAATTGACTTCAAGTAACTAAGATCCAATCTAGGTGACAAGCTTTTAATCAAAGTAATCTCTTAAGTCTAAACACAATTTTAGACAAGTCCTATGTCTAGGTAAATGTCCATTTGCTTAGAAATCATTAAACATCAAATGTCTTTGGCTTAATTCAATCAAGCAATCTTTAAGTTCAAGTTTAATAACTATCTAGCAATTTTAACATCAAGTGTCCTTGGCTAATCTCACTAGAGCTTAGTTGAGTTGATTCAAACACTTCATCTAATCATGTCTGATGAGAAGTGTTTAGAAATCAGGTTTAGAGTGATCAAGACTAAACAAGCATTAAAAATACTCAACAAGCAAGTTCATACAAGGATCTAATACAATAACACCATAGATCTTCACTAAGTTACTCTAATCTCCCTAACCCATGAATTCTTAAGGAAACTACTCACTAATCTCCATGAAAACACTTAATCTCATAATAGATTGAAGCATATTCAAGTAGATACAACAGAGAATAAAGATAAACAAGGATTAAACAAGGAAAACGAAATTAAAACTCAAGAATAGATGATGAACAATGAAGAACAGCTCAAGAACAAATGTTTTCTCTCAAACTCTCAAAATACAAAATATGAAACTATAAAACTTTCACTCTCTACTCTTTGTTGTATTGTACTCTGTGTATTGTGTGTCTTCCTCCTTCCCCTTGCAGTCTCTTTTATAGCCTAAGTAAAGGAGGATGACAACACATCCATCATGTGAAAGCATAAAACACACTCATAAAAGTTATTCTCCACTTTCTTCCATTATAGAACACCTTTTGCCCCTTCATATGGCCAAAGTAGTCTTGCCTCTTCAGAAAAGGTAGAGAAAGTTAGGCCAAAAGAGCCACCAAACTCATGATAGACAACCCATCCCCCATGTTGCAAGCTTTAAAGAGATAAAACTCACTCATTAAAGTTTTTTCCACTTTCTCCATGTTGCACACACCTTTAGAATACCAAAAATAAGAAGAATAATGAATAGTAATGAGTTTTATAGGTTTTAAGTGAATAAAAATGAGTCTAAAGGCTTAAAATTCGAAGGCTATTGTTGATGTTGCTAGGGTGGCCGCTAGGAATGTCACACTGATATGTGTGTAGTATTTTGATCATAAATCCCTCAATACAGCTCCAAACGACTTGAAACCACCTCCATTGTAAAGCTAACTCAATTTACCATGTCTTCCCAAAAGACAAATTTCAAAAGATATCTTTAAGACCTTCATCAATGCTTGTCTTTCACACGTTCGGTTCAAGACTCCTCGAAGCTCCTTTTGTGCTCTAATCACCTCCAAAACTCCAAACAATTCATCCAACACCTACAAGATGCAAATGTACATGCAATAGACTCTAAATGCAAATAAACCTAAGGTTAATGCATGAATATATATGAAATAACAAAGCTAAAACTATGCAAAATCACAACACATCAAAAAATAATAGTTTGGTTCAAATAGTCTTTGTAGAGTATATTGTTTTTTTAATTGATGACAAAAAATAATAGTTCCTATTGAGCCAAACTATAGCTTTATTAACTTGAACATGCAAAATGAAATACAATCTGTATGTTAATCAAAGAGCTGGGTAAACACATCAGAATATAAAATTTGAATTTAAGAGCCTTTATTAGCTAATTGACAGAGCTGCGCTATTGTGATTTTTGTTTGACATAAATCATTGTTAAGCATCTGAATTTAGACTCCCACAACTTGATATGGTTATATCCACAAATGATCCATGTAAGATCTTAGCCAGTAGCTGACAGTCCCCTTCTAAGGAAAGGCAACCACGTTGAAACCCATGCATGATGCATTATGTTTGTGTATACTGCATAGCTATTAACAAATTGCTTTCCCGTACGCTTCAATGCTTGTCGAGGCATCCCCTAATACCGAGCCCCATAGTTTGGCTACACCAAAATGATCTCTCAAAATCCATCCTCCTACTACTTGGCCCATGATTGGATCAAAGGCAGCATCATAGTTACACTTTAGACAAACAGTAGCTGGTCGTATCCAACATTCTTTGGGATTTGAAAATGCCTGAAGTGTAGGAATTAGTGGGATAGCCGTATGTGTATCTATAAATAAAATAGAGGCTATCCTCTGAAGAAAATGTTTTAAACTTAAGCAGGATAGCCTTGCTTAGAAGGGGATTGTCAGCTACTGGTTAAGATCTTACATGGATCATTTGTGGATATAACCATATCAAGTTGTGGGAGTCTAAATTGAGACTCTTAACATTCATTCATGTCAAACAAAAATCACAATACAGCAACTCATTAATTAGCTAAGAAAGGCTCTTAAAATTCAAATTTTATATTCTGGATGTGTTTACCCTCCTCTTTGATTAATACATCGATTTATCCCATTTTGTATGTTCAAGTTAATGCAGTTATAGTTTGGCCCAACATGAACTATTTTTTTGTCATTAATAAAAAACAATATATTCTACGAATACTATGTAAACCAAACTGAAAGCTTTGCGTCTATGCATTGGTTAGTTCCTTTATTATAATTTTTATGTGTGTCATACTATATCTGTACTAATTTCCTAATCTAAAATTCATTTCTCTTCATATTTTTTTATTCTACTCTCTTTCTCATTTAATATTTAATTTAATTAATTTTTGGGAGAATTATAACTTTACTCTAAGTTGGTTACAACTTTTCAAATGTATCTTTACATAATAACCACTTTTATAAACACACTAAGTTTGTGACGAAAAAGACAAAACTAATCCTACTAAATCATTTATAATTATTTAAAAATTATTATAAAAGTTTATAAATTTAACTCCAATTTCTAAATATTATATCTTAAACAGTAATAAATAAATCTTAAACGCAAATGATAACGTAGTTTTTATTGAGTATATTTTGAAAAGTGATAACCAACTCAAGGTATTTCAAACAATTTCTCTTAATTCCTCATCTTCTTGATCAAGATACAAAAGATCTTTGATGAAAATTTCTTGAAGCTTTGGTGAAAATCCAAGAAAATCTTGCGAAAATCTATCAAAGAGCCAATGAAAATCCGTAAAGAGCCAGTAACAATCCAAATATGATTTGACACCAAATCTAGATAATTCTGGTGAAATATTATTTGACACCAAATCTTGGCATATGGTACGTGAAACTTTGTCACCAATTTTATTGTTTCTTGCAAATATTTTTTTCTTGATATACAATTTGGTATAGGTGCTATATGGTAAGATGATATTAAATGTTTCTATCGCATAGTTTAAGAAACTAAGATAGTTTGTCACCAAGTCTATATTTCAGCCATAAATTTTCTTATATAGCATACAAAATTTTATTATGCGATATTATCAAGTTGCCAAATATGTAATTACATAGTTATTGATATGTTACAGAAATATTTTTTTGTTGACAATAAAAAGATATGGTTTATATTTTCAAATCTAACTAATAACCTAGCTCCTAAAATTACCGAGGATATATAAATCATCACATCTCTAATTCTTACGATTAAAGGGAACAATAATGGCCAGTATGAATTATGTTGCCGATTTGGGACCATTCAAAATGATGGGGAAGATTAGGGTTAAAGTAATCCGACTGTGGGAACGGTACTCAGCTACTGCTGGTGAGAAAATATTTAGCCCAGACATTAGATCCTTATGCGATAAGTGATCTTTTGACCCAAAAAACTTCAAAAAAAAAAGAATCATCCCAACACTACAGTACACAAATTACATAATTAACAAAAAAAAGACATTATTGTATTTTGGCCAAAAAAATTAATTCGATCAAATATATAAATTTTAATTTTCTAAACAACATCTTTTAAATCTCCTATACTATATTTGCGAAGTGATTTTGCCATATGTCATCCCTACAATCAATTTCACAAAGCAAATATGACATGACTACTGAAATTGATGACATGGCTTCCAAAAAAATATGACATAGATAATTTTATTTAATGTTGATTTATATTTTTGGCAAACTTATTAGAATAGGGTAATAATTCATATATTACATTTTATATTGACATTTCTTTTTAGTAATTTTTTTTAAAATATAGTAATAGTTAATATATCATCTATAAAATAAATATATTCATATATAACATTTCAAATTTTGAATTATTATTACTTTTTTTATAATTATACAATTTGTATTACCAAAGCTTTCAAAAATTTCTACAATTTAAAAATAAATAAATATCTAATCGTAAGATCATTATTTTCTTATATATATACAAATTTTATAAATATTGCTTAGGCTAAATTTTTGATAATTATAAAAAAATTTATCATTTTTATTAGTTTTATACAAATTGATTTAATATATATCAAATCTATATTAAATATTAGTAAGAAAATAGTAAAATCTATAATATTTAATAAATTTTATTTTTAAATATAAGTTAGATTTAAAAAATTTCTTACTGCACATGGTGCAGGAAAACACCTAGTAATTCTTATATAAACTCAAGTCTTATCCTATTTTTTAAATAAAGGGTGATTTCAAAGGTTTTACGCAAATATCGGGGTTGATTGGCAAGTGCTTCAGTAGTGCTGTAAGATCTCTCTACAGCCTAAATTATTTGTACATCCCAAATATTTGCCAATCATGCTTTGTAAATATTTTTTAAAGGTACAAATTTTTCTTTCCTTTTTATTTATTTTTAGCTGTGAAAAACCATAAATATATAGCACTTATTTTTTGCTTTAGAAAATTTATATGTAAATCTATAAATCTTTTTAAACCTACCGCTAATATTTTACAGCAAAACTATCTATAGCCACAGCAAAAAAGATCTACAGTTTTATTTCTAAAGCAAAAATATAAAGTTACAGCTCCTTCCAATCATCCCCGATATCCAATAACCTTTTATTTGTAAGAATTATTATAAATACCATATTCAATAAGGGAGGGTTTGGACAAAATCTAATTTTTTTTTTATAAAATACCTAATCCAATAAGCCTCTTTAATCCTTCATAGAAGGTCTAATTACCACCAGGCAGTTTTATAAACATTGATATAATATAATTCAAACAACAGATTGGTATCAAGAAGAGTATAATAACACGGTATGTTAACTAAGAAAAAACATGATCATATATACTTGATCAAACTGCTTTTATCACATGACGCAATAAAACACATGAAAGGGGAACAGTAAGCACACTACTAGCCCACTCAACGTTAGCCCAAACTTCTTCATCACCATTCCGCTTCTCAAACGCAATCAAAGCACACCAAATATTCGTCTTCTCATGGCGATCACGAGCATTATACACAAACTCGTCCCAAATTATCAAGAGTTTCCCACCGTAGTTAGCCATTTCAATATGACCACTACCAGCTCGGCAATGCCTCTCCAGTACCGACAAACCGTCGACCCTTCTCGAGCCATTATGCTTCTTATCGTACCAAATAAACTTTGTACCAGTGTAACAGTACCTTACATTGTCTACCACAACACTACACTCAAACGTGGGTGCTACAACTTCCCATCTACCTTCTATGGTATCATAAATATGATACGTATTCTTCTTGCTGCTAATAACGTAGATCTTTTTCCCCATCACTTCCATTTTCCTAAGTGTAGAAACACGTAGGTAGAAGCCAGGGTCAGGTAAAGATTCCCAAGTTTGAGTCTTTGTATCGTAAACCTCACCCCAATTCTTGGATTCTTCTTGGCTACAACCTCCCATTACGTATATTTTCCCATCAAGGACACAAGCAATGGGATCCTCTCGAGCCACAGTCATCATTTTGGGGACTTTTCGCCAGATGCCAGTTCCTGGTTTAGTGACCGACAGATCGAAAGATGGATTACAGTATCGATTGATTGCGTAGCACTCTGAACCAACCTTACACATGAACGTTGGTGGACGACGACAATAAGAAGAGGGTATTGGTACTAACAGAGCATTCCCGGTAGACTCTTCCTTCTTCTCCAAGTCATTGGTTAGGGCTTGGTTAGGTTTTAACCAGAGACTGAACCAGGAAGGACTATGACTTTTACTGGGAAAATGAAAACAGACAAGAAGGATTTTTTCACATGTTTTTTGAAGAAACCTAGTATCTTTGAGCTTGGACGATGAGATGAGAGAGGCAAAGGTCTTGCTGACTAGAGAGAGTTTAGGGTAGTACGATGGTGATATCCGGGCTATGCAGTTCAGAAGGATGTCATTTGGAAGAGAAAATAACGAAAGAGATGGATTCAAATTCTTCTTCTTTTTCTCTGATGGTTCAGATTCGGAGTTCATAGCTGCAGAGGCGGCCGTTGTAGCACAAGTAGAGAGGGGTTTGTAAAACAAGGGTTAATAAAACATTATATATTTTTTTAAAGCATTATATAAGTGCTAGGTTTTTATGCTAAGGCTCTGACTGGGGTTTGGCTTTAAAAGCTTTGATTTAATTTTAAAGGTCTTTATATTTTTTTATTTATTATTAGCATAATTCTTATATACTAAGGAATAATCATTGTAATAAATGTGTTCACACTACAATAGACACGTGGTAGTTTTACAGCGATTTGAGAATGAACACTCTGACGTGTCACGTGTAGAGAGCTTCTCAACCAAATTTTACATAAATGTGTTCACACTATGTACTTAACGTTTTGTTTTTTAAATATAAAACTCACATGTAAAGTTTCAACAAAACTCACACAGCACACCATCCAGATTTTTCGATTTGAATAAAAAAGAATAATGAATTGAAAGTCAGTTATACATAGATTATACGTATAGGCTGAGCAAAATATTTGTAAATTTTATATTTGATTTGTTATCCGTTTTGATTCAAATTTAAAAAAATAAGGATATTCGTTGCCCTACGAAACAATCAAATACTAAAATGCAATATCTGTAAAAAAAATGAAGCAAATCACAAATACTAATATTTTTGGGAACGGATATCTGATTCGATCCATTATATGCACATATACATTTATTTAAATAATTATATATATAAGATATATATATATATATATATATATTATAGTTTATATAATTTTTACAATAATGTTATGTATTGAATTTATTATATTAGGTATTAGAATTTAAAAAGTTAAAAAATTATTTATTTTTGTAATGAAATATTATTATTTTATATTATTTTTAGTTTTTTCATTTATTTTAAAATTTTTATTTTATTTACGGATCAAACCGGATATACATAATTTTTTAAAAAATTTCCGGATATCCGAGACATCAAATATATGAGTGGCTACGGATCGAATCGATACTAGTACCTCCAAATACTCGGATATCTGATCCGTGTCAACCCCTATTTACGGATACAATTTGATTTTCTTTATATGAAAGAAAATTCACTAATTTCTATGGTTATTTTATTTTTAATTAGTTTTATTTTAATAGTTTTATCTTTCATGTTTTATCTTGAATAAAAATATCATTTAATATTGATAAACAATATCTTTATATATTTACCAAACGCTTTTATATACTTTACATACAAATACATGTGGACATTGACGTGAGTACCTATATAACTAAATATTCACCACAACTGAAGTTTCTAATTCTCTTGGAAGTTGAAATATTTTTTAAAAAAATGATTCTTTCACTATCCACCAAATTGTAGTGAAATGATTTGTCTTAATAAGTTTACTTTCTTTTTCTTTAATTATTATATTTTATAATATGACATAAGTACTATCTAAAATTCATATGACCTGAAACCAGACAAATAATAATAATTTTTGGTTATCATCCGAAAAAAAAACATCAACAATTTACATCGAACAAACCAAAATAAATATTGATTTAGAATTATAGCTATATTTTAGGAGATTAAAAACAAAAAAAAAACAACCTAAACGAACTGGTATCCAGATTAAACATATTTGATAAAAATTTCATTAATGTCTCCTTGTTAGAAAATAACAAAACTAATAATCACATCCTGGGCAAGGCACGGGTTTTACGTAATTGTATATTTATAACGAAACATTTAGAATATTGTTCACAGTTTTTATGATTTTGATTATTAATTTTTCTTTTCCAATATTTAAAATAATATTAACAGTTTTAACATTCAAAATCTCTACAACCAACAGCCTAAATTAACAGTGTAAAGCGAAAGTTCATACCAATCGAACCCTAAATATTTTTTGACGTCTTTTATGCTAAATTTTGTTTAGAAAAAAAGGGAAAGCTACCTTTTTGGTTCAAAAATATACTTCCTTTTTGGTTTAAAAAAATACTTACTTCACATAGGCACAAAGTTTTTAGTTCGGTTCAAATAGTCTTTGTAGAGTATATTGTTTTTTTAATTGATGACAAAAAAAATAGTTCCTATTGGGCCAAACTATAACTTTATTAACTTAAACTTAAAAAATGGGATACAATGTGTATGTTAACAAAGAGCTGGGTAACACATCAGAATATAAAATTTGAATTTAAGATCTTAGCTAATTGACGAGTTGCGGGATTGTGATTTTTGTTTGACATAATAAATCAATGTTAAGCATCTGAATTTAGACTCCCACAACTTGATACGGTTATATCCACAAATGATCCATGTAAGATCTTAGCCAGTAGCTGATAGTCCCCTTCTAAGGAAAGGCAACCACGTTGAAACCCATGCATGATGCATTTGTTTGTGTATACTGCATAGCTATTAACAAATTGCTTTCCCGTATGCTTCAATGCTGGGCGAGGCATCCCCTAATACCAAGCCCCATAGTTTGGCTACACCAAAATGATCTCTCAAAATCCATCCTCCTACTACTTGGCCCATGATTGGATCAAAGGCAGCATCATAGTTACATTTTAGACAAACAGTATCCAACATGCTTTGGAATTTGAAAATGCCTGAAGTGTAGGAATTAGTGGGATAACCGTATGTGTATCTATATATAATAGTGGTTATCCTCTGAAGAAAATGTTTTAAACTTAAGCAGGATAGCCTTGCTTAGAAGGGGATTGTCAGCTACTGGTTAAGATCTTACATGGATCATTTGTGGATATAACCATATCAAGTTGTGGGAGTCTAAATTGAGATTCTTAACATTCATTCATGTCAAACAAAAATCACAATACCGCAACTCATCAATCAGCTAAGAAATGCTGTTAAAATTCAAAATTTATACTCTGGATGTGTTTATCCTCCTCTTTGATTAATACACCGATTATATCCCATTTTGTATGTTCAAGTTAATGAAGTTATAGTTTGGCCCAAGATGAACTATTTTTTGTCATCAATAAAAAACAATATATCTAGGAAGACTATGTAAACCAAACTGAAACGCAATGCGATGGAAGTATTTTTCTTAACCAAAACGGAATGCTTTTAACAAAAAAGGAAATATTTTGTTGAACCAAAAAGGTAGTCTTCCCCCTTTTTTAACAATTTTTTTGTATAAAATTATTAGCACTTCTGCCGTCAAAAAATATATATCTCTCTTGTCAGCAAGACCTTTGCCTCTCTCATCTCATCGTACGAGCTTTACAAGACTAGGTGTCTTCAAAACACATATGAAGAAATACTTCATGTCT
Source organism: Brassica napus (assembly GCF_020379485.1). NCBI lineage: Eukaryota > Viridiplantae > Streptophyta > Magnoliopsida > Brassicales > Brassicaceae > Brassica > Brassica napus. The sequence goes on from NC_063446.1 coordinate 21,654,845, forward strand.
GCTTACAGTTTCCCATGGATCGTCGTCCCTCCTGGTTCAGTCTCTGGTTAAAACCAAACCAAACCCTAACCAATGACTTGGAGAGAAAAGAAAAGTCTAGCAGGAATGCTCTGTTAGTACAAATACCCTCTTCTTATTGTCCACATCGACCAAAGTTCATGTTCATGGTTGGTTCAGAATGGTACGCAATCAATCAATGCGGTTATCCAGCTTCCGATTTGTCCGTCTATAAATCAGGGATATGGAACTGGCGTGAAGCCCCAAACATGACCGTGGCTCGAGGGGAGGATGTCATCGCCGGCGTTCTCAATGATAAAATATATGTAATGGGAGGTTGCAGCAAAGATGAATCAAAGAATTGGGCTGAGGTTTTCGATACAAATACTCAAACATGGGAATCTTTACCTGACCCTGGTGTCCAGCTACGCTGTTCTCCACTTAGGAAAATGGGGGGGGGGGGGGGGGGGGGGGGGAAAGATCTACGTTATTAGCAGCAAGAGGATTGAGTACGATGTTTATGATACTAAAGAAGGTAGATGGGAAGTTGTAGTTCAGTCACCCATGTTTGAGTTTAGTTGTGTGATAGAGAACGTAAGGTACTATTATGGTGATAAAGGTTTTTTGTGGTATGATGAGAAGCTTAAAGATTGGAGAACGATCAACGGTTTGGGTCTAGGCACTGCCGAGGTGGTTCTGGTAAGATTGAAATGGCTGATTACAGTGGGAAACTCTTGATGATATGGGACAAGTATAAGCAGTATAAACATCACCCTGAGAAGAAGATTTGGTGTGCGTTAATTGCTTTTGAAAAGAGGAACAATGATGATGAAGTTTGGGGAAAGGTGGAGTGGGCTAATATTGTGCGTACGGTTCCTAATTCATGTGTTTTATTGCGTTCTGAAATACAGGCAGTTTGATACTCCCTCCGTTCCACAAAGATACGTTTTTTATTTTCACACATATTAAAAAAAAGCATTAAACTACCATAATAAATGTATCGTTTTCTGTAATTTTCAGTTTTCAATAACTTTTAAGCAATAGTAATTTAATAAAATCAATTAATTTTTTTGAAGTTTACAATTTTTTCATAGAAAACACAAAAATACATTTTTTGAAACAACCTTTTTTCTAAAAAATTTATCGTTAAGGAACGGAGGGAGTATTATATAATCATGGTTTTTCTTTTCAAGTTACCGGTTGTTATACTGTTCTTGAAATCAGCAAGGTCTTTCATTAAAGATATATACGTTGGATAGCATTAAAATAAATTTTTGTTTCAAAATAGCAAAATTCACAAAATAGAATTCACAAAACTAGTAAAACAAATATACTTCTATAACGACCATCAACGACCATTTTCCAAATGGGGCTCCAAAACAGCTATATTTTATTGGGCATGTTCAACACATGGCGTGTGCAGCCCTGTTCAATCTTTAGGAAATCTTCTTGTACCTATAGCAATTTCGTATCTCATGCTCTGAACTTTCTAACAGAACTTGTTTGTAATATTATTGAAATGAAAAAAAAAAACAAAATAAGTTGACGAAAAAATGATTACAAGATTTTGCACTACAAAAAAACAGCGGTATTCTGACGGACATTCCGACGGAAAATGAAATCCTCGGAATTTCCCGAGGAATTTCCGAGGATATTCCGAGGAAACCCAAAATTTGGTTTCCTCGGAATTTCCTCGGAATATACCGACGGAATTCCGAGGAAATATCAATCCGTCGGAATATTCTTATGAAATACCGAGGAAAAATGTGTTCCTCGGAAAAAACCGATGAATTCCGAGGAAATATTATAGCCGTTGGAGAGCCGTTGGGGGATTTTACAAAATTCCGAGGAAATTTCGACGATGATGACTTGGAAACAGACTACAATTGATTTTTTTTTTAAAGAAATACCGAGGAAATTCCGAGGAACACTTGATATACTCGATCGATCGATGTGTTTTTGAACATATATCCATCGATCGATCCGTTTATAAAAAAATGTTCGAGATTTTGTTCATTCGATCTATTGGATATCCACATCGATCGATCGGATAATCTAATCGATCGATCACATTGTTACGCTTTGGTCCATCTTAGTGATCGATCGATGCGTTTTTGGACATATATCCATCGATCGATCCGTTTATAAAAAAACATTCGAAATTTTGTTCATTCGATCTATTGGATATCCACATCGATCGATCACATTGTTACGCTTTGGTCCATCTTAGTGATCGATCGATCCATTTTGGGATCGATCGATCACTTTGTTACCCCAAACCCTGTTTCCTCGGAAAAGCCTCGGAATATTCCGAGGAAATTCCGAGGAACATTTGATATACTCGATCGATCGATGCGTTTTTGAACATATATCCATCGATCGATCCGTTTATAAAAAAATGATGTTTTGAAACCCCAAACACTAGTTCCTCGGTATTTCCTCGGAATATTCCGACGGAATTCTGAGGAAGAAAAGGGTTTCCTCGGAATTTCCTCGGAATATTCCGAGGAAATTCCGAGGAAATAGGGTTTTTAAACCGAAAACAACGTTTTGCGGTTTGAATAACACCTATATAACCCTTATTAAGTGTCTTACGTTCATTATGAAGTCAAAATTTTGTTTCTTACCCTATAATAAACACTTTTCCGATTGTATGAACGAAATCCCACAACATAAGAGAAACACTTATACACTTTAATGAACGGTAAAGAGAATACTTTCAATTCGTTTAGAAATTTGTTATTTCATGGTTATGCTCATCTATACAAAGAATCCTCAATGGTATGCATTACAATTGTATAAGAAATGAAATACGGCAAAAAAATTTGATGTTTTGAAACCCCAAACACTAGTTCCTCGGTATTTCCTCGGAATATTCCAAGGAAATTCCGACGGATATTTTACTATCCGTCGGAATTTCCTCGGAATATTTTCATTTTACCGGGCAAATATTTTGCGAAAATTGAAATTAGAATTCCGACGGAATTCCGACGGATAGTATCCGTCGGACCCTAGGCTTTATAACCACGAGCCGCTTCTTCTTCCCCATTTCTCTCTTCTTCCTCTGCGCGACTCCTCTCTCCTCTCCGGCGATTTCCCCCTGAATTCTGACGATATCTCCGGCGATCTCCCCCTTATCTTACACAAATCATGTAAGGACCCTATCCCACTCTCTTAGGTTCTATTTGTTAGGTTTTTGTGTAGTTTTGATAGATTTTTGTTAGGGTGATTGGTTAGGATTGTGATTTGGTTGTATATTTTTTTTTTTGTGATTTGGTTGAATAATTTGTTTTGTTGAATTGATTTATAATTTTTTTATATTTTTTTTTATTTTTTTTGTATTTATAAAATCGATTTTTGTATATAAAATCGATTTTTGTATTTTACAAAACGATTTTTGTATATAAATTCGATTTTTTGGATTTTACAAAATGTTTTTTGTATATAAATTCGTTTTTTTAGATTTTACAAAACATTTTTAATATCTATAAAACTTTTTTTGTGATTAAAAACTATTATTTGGGATTTTTTTTAAAAAATATATATATATATATTTATGTTATATAAATTTTTTATTTATTAAAACTATTTTTTGTTTATTAGAACTATTTTTATATATTTATTAAACATTTTTAATATCTATAAATCTTTTTAGAATGATTAAAAACTATTATTTGGGATTTTTTTATAAAATAAAATAATTATTTATATATTTCTATATTTATTTAATATATTTTTTTAATTTACAGGTCTCATGATGATCAGACCCGGCCTCGACAGCGTAGTGGTCGTGGTGGTACGGGGTCAAACATGGTAAGGATGATCGCATATCTTTGTTGGAGACCCAGATGGCGGCTCAACAGGCGGGCTATGAGGCACAGAGGAGGGCTGAACCAGCAAATGATGGAGATGATGCAGAGGATGTACCCGAACGAGGTGTTTCCGGACGTGCCAAACCCGTAGTTTTTTTTTTCCAAAAACTTGGAATGTTTTAATTTTATTTGTGAAACTTTGAATATTAATTAATATGATTTCAATTTTAATTTTAATTTTATATTTTCGAATTTAAATTTCAAAAATTTTATTTTTTAAAAAAATTAATATTTTTTACATTCCGAGGAAATGAAATACCGAGGAAATTCCGAGGAACACTTGATATACTCGATCGATCGATGCGTTTTTGGACATATAACCATCGATCGATCCGTTTATACCGAGGGACATGTTCCTCGGAATATTCCGAACGTTTTTTTATAAACGGATCGATCGATGGATATATGTCCAAAAACGCATCGATCGACGAAGTTCCGAGGAAATATCCCGACGACGTTCTCCCTCGGTATATTCCGAGGAGCTTTCCGACGAACTAGTGGTTCTCGGAATGTCCTCGGAAATTTGTTTCCTCTGAATTCCGTAAAATTCCGAGGGATTTCCGAGGAAAGAAGAAATTCCGAAGAGTTATTTCCGAGGACTTGTTTCGTCGGTATGTCGTCGGAATAACGTTATTCCGACGACATACCGACGATTTTTTCCTTCAGTATGTCGATGTTTTCTTGTAGTGTTGTGTTGGTGTGCCCGTGTTCTATTTGTTCGACGAAGTTTAATTAAATTAAACCAAATAATTCATAAGTTTTATAATGATTAAACTAACTAGTCGTTACTGCATTATAAAGCCTTTTTAACTAAAAATTTGCATCGTACTGAACACTTATATAATGTATTATTAACCCTAGTTTTACAAAACGTCCCCTACTTTTGCTACAGCTGCCGCTATGAACTCCGTATCTGAACCATCAGAGATAGAAGAGAAGAACTTCAATCCATCTCTTTCGTTATTTTCGCTTCCAGAAGACATCGTTCTGAACTGCATAGCCCGTATATCGCCACCCTAAACTCACTCTAGTCAGCAAGACCTTTGGCTCTCTCGTCTCATCCTTCGAACTCTACAAGTCTAGGTTTCTTCAAAAAACTAACGAACACACCCTTCATGTCTGTTTAGAGTTTTCCAATTACAGTCGTCGTCTTTCCTGGTACACTCTCTGGTTAAAACCTAACCAAACCCTAACCAATGACTTGGAGAAAAAGGAAAAGTCCACCGGGAATGCTTTGTTGGTAGCAAAACCCTCATCTTATTGTCAGCGTCTACCAACGTTCATGTGCATGGTTGGTTCAGAATTGTACGCAATCAATAATTACGGTTATCCATCATTCGATTTGTGAGTCAAAAAATCAGAAAATGGCAACTGGCTTGCTGATGTTCCAAAGATGACTGTGGCACGAGATAATGCCATTGCTGGCATACTCGATGGAAAAATATACGTTGTGGGAGGTTTCAGCATATATGAATCTAAGAACTGGGCTGAAGTTTACGATACAAAGACTCAAACTTGGGAATCTTTACCTGACCCTGGTGTCCAGCTACGTAATTCTACACTTACGAAAATGGAAGAGAGGGGGAAAAAGATCTATATTACAATACAAGCAACAATAGGAATGCGTATGATGTTATGATACCAAAGAAGGTAGATGGGAAGTTGTAGCACCCGTGGTTGCGTGTAGTGTACGTTGTGATAGAGAATGTAAGGTACTGTTACGTTAATACAGGTTCTCTTTATTACAATGAGAAGCATAATTGCTGGACAAGGGTCAATGGTTTGTCGGTACTGGAGAGGCATTGCCGTGGTAATATTGAAATGGCTAATTACGGTGGGAAACTCTTAATGATTTGGGAAAAGGTTGTGCATACTTGTCATTGTTATGATGAGAAGAATATTTGGTGTGCGTTGATTGCGTTTGAGATCCGGAATGGTGATGAAGAAGTTTGGGGTAAGGTTGAGTGGGCTAATAGTGTGCTTACCGTTCCCATTTCATGTGTTTTATTGCGTCATGCAATACGATCACTTTGATCAATTACATATCACCATGGTTTTTCTTTTGAGCGTTTGACAAATTGGGTCCCTTTCCATGTTCATAATTACATTGACATTGTAGTCATTTTCAGCTACTAGGGTACTTTTTGGTGGCTAATGACATTGGTACAATCAACTAAACGCAAACTGAATCGTTGATTTTCATTAAGTTTTTTTCTGCCTTGTTTTTTTTTTTTTTGAGGTTGTAGTATAGTGAATTTTAAAATTTTGAAAGTTGGTAATCCACATTTTATCCTGAACCATGTATTTATTTATTTCTTTTTATATTTTATCGTATCCATTGTCACGTGAATCAAAGGTAATTTTACTTCTCACCAACAAGATGGCTATCATAACTACCGGAAAGCTTACGAATTACTTCCACCATCGACGGCGAAACACAGTTACACAGATGGAGATGTGAACCTGGAGAAAGCGTCTTGGGGAAGACAAAGTCCATAGTTATCCCATCACACGAATATTCATGTAGATAATCTATGAACCCGAGAGCTTAGCTAGCCCAAAGCTTAAACTTTAACGTCCCATTGCTTGTCAAGCAAGATATTACTAGACACTATGTCAAGGTGAACAACTTTAGGTTCAAGACTTTCGTGTAAATACCTTAAAACCCTTTTGCAGTTCCAAGAACAATGTTCATTCTAAATATTCTAATCTCCCGAATAATTAAGACCACTCTTTGAACCTAACCCATCACCTTGAAGCCATTGTTCTAACTTGTAAGTTTCCACTATCAACAAACTCGTAAACAAGCTAGCTATGATTATTGAGGCTGTAACTGGATGTTAGATAAAAAAAATAAGTGGAATTAACGAAATGATAATTAATCTATATTATAATAGATCAGTTTTTGCTCACTCCTCAGCGTGTCATGGCTCGAACCCGTGTTATTGAGATATAAACACCAACATTTATACCACTAAGCTAACTGATACCTTTGTACATTGATGGCTGAACCTAATATATATTTATGAAGGTCGGAAGCCCTTGCTTCTTCGGCTTCCTCTGAGGGTCGGACCTACAAGTGTATTATGGGTTTCATTTTTAAATGGGATTCATCACGTTATATGAAAAAAGGCTTAAGTTTGCAACAATTATGGTTTTCCTATATTGTAAACTGTTGTAGTTTAATATGAGTTCTTTTCATTATTGTCTCAAACAAGTCTGAGTTACAGAGTTGCGCCGTGTGTATGTTCGTAATCTATTTTTTCACCGGTGAACTCTTCATGTCCCCATCTTAAATCGCTTGATCATAAATGTTCCTGATTTGTAGCCCCTCTGTAAACCATATATATATGATTCTCATCTTTGATGAACCCAATCTGCATCTCCACAAAACTCATTGATTCCTCTTAGCTTTAACCATCTTCTAGAAAATGTTTCTCTCTGCTTCTCCAGTTCGTCAAACCGGCGTCCCGGCATCCGTCACTCAACCTTCGAGTCTCTCCATCTTGGTCTTAGTAGTCAGAGCATAGCATCTGGCTTCCTCCGCTTCTGGGATTCCCTGAACTTCAAGAAACACAGAGAGTTTGTGAGAATCGCGGTTCTTTTCCTCGATGAAAAGGTAAGTTAATCTTCGATCTATCACACTTATTTAACATAATGGTTTTAATTTATTTCCTGATTCTTTGTTGGATAATACTATTTGCAGATTCCGTGATTCATGGGTTTACTCCCGTCGGACGTGCTAATCATTATATGCCATCTTTGAAAGCAGATTCCATTGTGAAAGTCGATCGTTTTGAGGTTGCTAGGTGCTCCAAGTGATTGCGAACACAAACCTAGAAATGGGTAAACATAGCATATTTGGCAGCTCCAAGCTAGATTACAATCAGGCAAATTCAAGTGGAATGACATACCAACAACTGAAACTGATAATTAGTCAACAGTTTATCCCATATTTTCCTTATCTGAAAAAATCTACTGTGTTTCTGATCTATTTTTTCATCTACGCAACTTTAGCCTCTATCATGGATAGCTCTCTCCCAAGAATTGCATTGACTATGGTTTATGGGAAGAAAAAGATCTTGCTCCTGAAAAAAGACCGTGACAACCCTGTTGTAAGATTTTAGTTTGTGCAGAACAAAAAACCTTGATTTATTTTCTATTTAGTATAATGATAGTTGTTGACAATCATTAGTTATTTGCCAATATGTTTTTTATGCGGCATTTCAGAACTCTCTATTCCAAGCGGAACAGCAGATGGAAGCTAATTTTTCCGGAAGCTCCTCGACTTCAAGACAGAATCAGAAGATAGATGTTGGTGGGAGGTTAATCAAGGGAATACTTCAGAGAAGTGAGACGGCCTAGCCAGACTTCATCTTTTGTACAGTCTGAGCAAAGAGTGGAACCCACAAAACACGAGAGAAGAAAAAACAAAACACGAAATTAACATATTCAGATCTTCTCTCTTGCATGTCTAACATCTGGCGCCGACGAAACTCAACACCCACGGCAGACGAAGCTGATGCAAGTAAACCTCTCATCAATCATGCTTAAAATCAATCTACGCTTTTCAATCTCACAAACTAAGAAACAATTTTACCTACATGAATCGGGAAATTAGTGCCCACATTCCCGATATAGAGAAAAAAAGGAGTTGAAGTCCTAACAGTTTTTTCAGTATTAGACTAAACCACAGATTCAAGGCCCAGTGATTTTGAAACCCTAACATTTTAAATCCAAATTTATTATCTTTTTCCATGCACGATTTGATTTATATACAAACAACTACCTAAGTAAACATTAACAAGTTCCATCACCCTCAACTTTGAACATATAAGATATAAAAATATCAACATATGACTTCATCGTTCATTCTTATATCAAACTCATCAACCTATGTAATATCCAAAGTCCCATCAATCACATTATAGACAAAAAAAACAATAAAATCCCGTAAATAAAACTATACAATACACCTATAATGTAGCCGACTCCGCGCTTGCGCGAGGACTATGCACCTAGTAGAATCCAATGGAATGGAATTGTTATTCCATTTATTTCATAACTATTTTGATGTGGAATGATTTTTCAAATGAGTGCGTTATTGATTGATTGTGCTTTAACTTAGACTTTAGCTTTATTTATTCTTAAAGCGCTAATTTTTACCAATCATGATGTAGTTTTATTTTTAAAATTTAAAGTTACAGCAAAATTTTACTAATCAGAATGTAAATTTCGTTTTCAAAGTTACAGAAAGAAAAATGAAAACTTTCTTTTTATATTTGTTTTAGTCCAAAATGTTACATCCCTGTTATTTAGGCTGCCGAAGTTTTAAAGTTGTAATGGAAAACAAATAACTCGTATTTCTTAAAATAACCTTAAAACAAAATTTATCAATTAAGAAAAGAGAAAAAAAAAACATTAAAAAACCAAAACTTTGGGGGTGATTGGTTGGGCTTTATCTCCCTACTTTAGTTTTATTTATTTTTAAATCACTAAATTTTACCAATCATGTTGTAGCTTTACTTTTTTTTTTTTTTTTTGTCATCAAAATACAGACTCATACTGACTCTGTGAACCAAACTGGGTGATCTGCATCCATGTGAACGACGAAAGACGATTGATTTCGAGCACTGCGTGCTAGACTATCCGCCTTTGAATTGTGCGTCCGTGGTACATAGATGAGCTCTGATCGGGTGAAGCTCTCCCTCAGGATCTTGATATCTTCCAAATAATTTGCAAAAGCTGGCCATTCCTCTGGTTCCGAAACCATCTTCACCAGTTGAGAACAATCCGTTGCAAACGTCACTTGAGATTGACGCAAGTTCTTCATACATTCCATTGCCCATAATAATGCTTCCATTTCTGCATGGAGAGGCGAGAGAGTAGCCCTCACATTTCGAGCCCCCAACAAACCATCAAAACCTTCCAGAGTACTGAACCAACCTTGTCCTGAAAAATTAAAACCCTCCTTCCACGAGCCATCCGTAAAACACCATCTTCCTGGGATCGCCGGCAGTACCGTAGCTGCTGATGGTAATGGTATCCTCTGATCATTCTTTACTTGTGCCTCAGCCCACAATGTGGATTCTGTTTCAGCCAATTTTAGCGTGTCCATAGGATCCATGTCCAAATTACTGAAAACCTTATTATTTCTACCTTTCCAAATGTACCAAAGTATCCATGCAAACTGATGATCTTCCATCTGCGGAAAAACTCTCCAGAATAGATGATCGATGTTTGTAAAGAGGGCGCTCGTTGGAAAAACATCTGGATTTGATGGTATTTTCGAAAGGGCCCAAACTTGAACAGCTGGAGGGCATTCAAAAAACACATGGTTTATAGATTCCTCGGGAGCTCCACATCGTACACAACCAATATCCCCTTGCATTCCTCTTGCATGTAAATTTTTCCGAACCGCTATGCACCCTGTCACCAATTGCCATAAGAAATGTTTTAGCTTTGGTGGACACCTTATTTTCCAGCAGTAAGCCTTCAAGACATCAACCGTTGGCCCAATCAGTAAAGGTGGCCTTTCTCTGTCAGGATAAATCCGTTCCACTTGATATCCTGATTTAACCGAATATTTACCATTTTTCGTAAAGTGCCATCCATCTTTATCCACCTGTTGAATCCTACTTAGTGGGATACTTTCTATTAGTTTTGCATCCTGAGGATCCACCAAAGTCCGAATTGCCCCTAAATTCCATGTTCGCGAGGTAGAGTCAATGAGAGACTCTACTGTAAGGTCCGGGTATAAATTGTGTTGATTTTTATTTGCTGGTCTCGGGCGAGTGGTTGGGAGCCATGGATCATTCCATACAGATATGGAAGACCCTGATCCCACCCTTTTGATTAGTCCTTTGCTAACCAGAGATCTAGCAGAAACAATACTCCGCCAGCCGTATGACGGGGCATATGAACGAATCGGTTCCAAGGGTGAAGCATTCCTAAAATACCGACCTTTGAAAACTCGAGAAAATAAGGTATTTGGCTTCTCTATCAGACGCCATAACTGTTTACCAAGCATTGCCGTGTTGAAATCAGTGATATCTTTAAAACCCAACCCTCCTTCTTCCTTATCAAGACATACCTTGTCCCATGATTTCCAGTGCATACCTCTCGTACTTCCCCCTGGACTCCACCAAAATTGTGATACCGCACTTGTCAGCTTTTTCACCGTTGCTTTAGGCAAACGATAACATGACATCGTATGATTTGGTAATGCCGTAACCACCGACTTAATAACCACTTCTTTCCCCCCTTTTGTGAAAAACTTGAAAGTCCACCCATTGACTCTATTATTTAAACGCTCTTGTACAAAACTGAAAACCTGGATCTTGGATCCGCCTAGATTTTCTGGTAAGCCAAGATATGATCCCATTCCTCCAAGATTCTGAATACCCAAGATATCCCTTAACTCCTGTCTAACAGATTCTTCAATCTTATATCCAAATTGGATAGAAGACTTATCAAAATTTATGAGTTGCCCTGAAACTGCCTCATATTCCTTTAGAATCCTAAGAATTGTTTGACACTCTTCTTTTTGGGCTCTACAAAAGAAAAGACTATCATCCGCAAAAAGCAGATGAGAAATCGATGGACAAGCCCGAGCTACCTTCATTCCTGTAATTTGTTGTTCTCTCTCCGCCTTTTTTATATTTGCAATTAAAGCCTCAGTGCAAAGAATAAATAAATAAGGTGATAATGGATCTCCTTGACGTAAGCCCCTATGTGGCACAATAAGGCCACGTGGTTGACCATTGATAAGAACCCTATATTGAACCGAAGAAATACATTCCATCATCAACTTAATCCAGTGAAGGTCAAACCCCATTTTTTCCAATAAAACCTCAATAAAACCCCATTCCACCCTATCATATGCTTTACTCATATCCGTTTTAATTGCCATATACTTTCCTTTACAAGCCTTGTTGGTTCTCAATCCGTGAAACATTTCCTGTGCAATAAGAATATTATCAGATATCAATCTTCCCGCCACAAATGCCGATTGAGTTTCGGAAATAAGTGAAGGAAGACAGCTTTTTAAGCGCTGACACAAGACTTTTGAGATGATTTTATATCCAACATTACAAAGACTGATTGGCCTCAATTCCGTCATCCGTGTAGGTCTCTCCGTTTTTGGTATCATACAAATATTGGTAATATTTAAACGTGCATCCAAAGTCCCCGAAACCAAGAAATGGTTAACCATTTCTACCAAATCATTCTTTATAAGATGCCAAGAATGTTGAAAAAAAAGTGCTGTCATGCCATCCGGCCCTGGTGCCTTTTCTGGATGCATCATAAACAAAGCCTCTTTAACCTCTTCCTCCGTCGCTAACCTCACCAGACGTTGATTCATCTGGGAAGTAATGCTCGGTGTAATCTCTGCCAAAAAACTGTCAAACTCCGCTGGGGAAGTAGTAGTAAATAAATCCTCAAAATAGTCCACGGCCACCTTCTCCACACCATTACTTTTAAAAATTAAAGTCTACATCAAGTTTTTATTTAGTTTTACCAATCATGCTTTAACTTTATTTTTAAAATTACAACAAAAAAAATAAAGCAAAATTTTTTCTTATGTATTTTAGCAAAAACCCTACATCTTCTTTTTATAGGCTGTAGAATCTGTAAATGAAAAAAAATATCTATAATATCAAATAAATTATATAATCATAACAAAAAATTTTATAAATATTTTAATTTTGAATTTGAGTGTTTTAAAATTACTAAGATATTTAAATAATATAAATATTTACATATCACATTTTAAATTACAATAAATTTTGATAATTTATTAAAAAATATTAATATAAATTATTTTAATTGATATACAATAATAATTTTATATATACAAAACATATTTCATATATTTTATTTTAAAATATCTACAGCCTACAGCTTACAGCTACAACAAGTTTAACTACAGCAAAAGTCTCTGCAGAAAAAGTCTACAGTAACAACTTTACAGCTACAACCGATTTATCTACAGCTAAACATCAACAGCTAAATTTTCAAAACCACAGTCGAACCAATCATCACCCTTAACGTAGAACTTATATAAAAACGTAATTGATCTTCTAATCTATTGATATTTACGAAACTCTTCTTCCTCATTAACATATATTGTTCTTCATATTTAAATTATTATAACTGAAATTTTCATAAGTAAAATTTATTATTATTTAAATATTAGTTTTATTATTAATTATTATTAAATGGGTTTTTATTATAAATTATTAAGTTTTTGGGGGTTTTAATTATATAAAATTTCTTTATATATTACATTAAAATACTATATCCAGAAATTTACAGCTACAACTTAGGGCAAATCTCCAAAATAGCACATTTCAAAGTTTATATCACAAAAATAGCACTCAAAAACTAAAATGACCAAAATAGCACATTTCTAAGTTTATCATTTGAAAATTTTAATTTTTTTATTTTTCAAAATTTGAAATCTTATCCCCAAAACCTCATTTCTCAACTCTAAACCCTAAACCCTAAACTCTAAACCCTAAACCCTAAACCCTAAACTCTAAACCCTAAACCATAAACTCTAAACCCTAAACCCTAAACCCTAAACCCTAAACCCTAAAATCTAAACCCTAAACCCTAAACTCTAAACCCTAAACCCTAAACCCTAAATCCTAAACCCCACTCTTTAACTCTAAACCCTAAGTTTGTGACTTTTGATAAAACATTAAGTGTTATTTTTGTGACTTTTGACCTTGAGTGCTAGTTTGGGAACATAAACTTGATTTAGTGCTATTTTTGTCTTTTTCTCTACAACTTATCTACTATATTGCCAAGTTTTATTTTGATAAAACTACAGTCAATAATTTACTGCTACAATCACCATAACAACAACAAAAATCTCTGCAAAAAAATCTATAGCAGCAAATTTAGAGCTACAGTTAAAACACCTACGACCATAATTTTAAAACTAAATATTTACAGTTACATCTCAGTCAATCATCCAAATTATTATTATTATTATTTTTTCAAGAATGACGATGAATAATACGGAATGATTATTAGAAGAGGGGGTAGTAATGTTATTAGGTGGCGAGGAGAAGGGGTGATATAGTCAATTTAGGTGTTTCTGACTTTCAAGTTAGATTACGAACGAATCTGTCATCAATCAAATCCAAGGAGGAGAAAGGTAAATGAGCTTTGTTCTTCTGAGCTTGATTTTTCAGATGAGGAATTGATTAGGGTTTCTTATACAATTTTGGATTCGACCCAATTGATTAGGGTTGTTCTACTGTGTGTGTGTAGTTTTGAATCGAAATATGGCTGGGAGAGCTTCGATCCCTGCTCGCAACTCTGCCCTCATCGCTATGATCGCCGATGAGGTATAACGAAATTAAATCTTCTTTTTTGAGTTTTGGTGATTTGGTTCATTAGATCAATGTTAATCCTAGTTTTGGATCTCTGAGAACTGTAGAGAGTTAGTTCGTTTGCGAAAGTTGCAATCTTTCTGTTATGTGAAATATTTTTGAGTTTGGATCTCCTCTGGTTGGTTGGTTGTTTCTTTCTTACATCTCTGAGATGTGATCTGAACTATATCAATGCGTACAGAAGATTGTTTTGACCTTCCTTGGATTTGCCATTTTCCAACGTCTCTAAAATGTTTGATGTTGTGTACACAGGACACCGTAGTTGGGTTCTTGATGGCTGGAGTTGGTAATGTTGACATCAGGAGGAAGACTAATTACCTCATCGTGAACTCAAGTACGCTTTTTTTTTTGTTACTCATAATCATCTCTACCAAATATATATTATTATTTCAAGTCAATCTCATAGGGTCTTGGTAGGAGATAACTTTCCGAGCTTCTATTACTGTACAATTTTATAATTAATTGATTTTATTTTTTATTTTAGAGACAACTGTGAGGCAAATTGAGGATGCTTTCAAGGAATTCTCATCAAGAGATGATATTGCTATCATCCTCATCAGCCAATATGTAAAGTGCTTTCTTCCACTTCCAAGTCCAGTTTAACTTATTACTGTTACATTTCCAAAAAGTTTAGTTGCTGTGTCTCTGTGGTGTTAGTTTTGTCGTTATCAAAGAGGTCATGGCTTTTACCTACTCCACTTTATTGAGCCCTTATATATGTTTAGTGCCATTAATGTAAACCTTTCTTGCTTGCACCATTTAAATCATGGATCAATGTTACTGTTTTTGCTTTCTTGTTCACAGCAATTATCATTTATTGGATTCAAATGTGTGACTGAACATAAGATGAGACCACTTTTGCTTCAGCCTTTTGATTTAGCTCTAGATTTATTCAAAGTCTGTTTCTTTCCATAGTGTCAAAAAAAAAAAAAAACATGATGAGAAAATATGGCATATGCGTGTAGGTTGCCAATATGATCAGGTTCTTGGTGGATAGCTACAACAAGCCAGTTCCTGCAATCCTGGAGATCCCTTCCAAGGACCATCCCTATGATCCTGCTCATGACTCTGTTCTCTCCCGTGTCAAGTACCTCTTCTCTGCGGAATCTGTGTCACAGCGTTAAACATATACACATTCTGCAAGCTCGCCTGAGCTTTTATATCATTTCTTTGTTTTTGACATTCTTGTGTTTCTCAGTTTTCAATAATGTGTATCTCTTGATTTTTGTTTGGAAATGGATGTTATCTATACTATACTAAAAGTTGAATATCCTCAAAGGAGAAGCCCTCCACGTAGACAGATAAATTCAACCAATGGGGTGTGTTTGTTTGTCTACCTCAATTACGTTTTGGGCTTTTGAGTTCTGAGATTAGCCGGGCCTTAAGCTGTCGTTTTGATATTAGGTTTGAGCTTGCTTTCATCTCCCACGGAACCTGAGTTCTGAGAACGTGTTTCATCTTCTTCCTTAGAATACTAAAACCTACCAGTTACATATTCATCTTCTTAAAGTCTTTATTAAATCCATCACCCACGATCTACGATTTTCCCTCGTGCAAGGAGGTGGAACTGCGACTGTAAAATTGTAAGCTTTCCTAATATGAGAACCATCTCCTGAATTTTGAGTTGATTTGGTTTCATTTTAGATGTGGATATGTTTATTCACGATTCGCGTTTGTGATTTCTTTTTTGTTCACAGTGACAACGATTGCGGCTGTATCAACATCGATGAAGGAGTTTCCGTGATCGGAATGGGTATATTGATTTGATTCTGATCTGTAGATACCAATCATGTATCGCAGTCTCTCTAAAACATTGGTTAACTAACGGAGGGTGTAGATGGTTTTCTTCGTTGATTACATATCAACCGTTTTCTGTACCTGATGTTACGGGATTGCTACCGTATTATCTTTGTAAAAGACTGATTTGAGAAATTTTGAATTGTGTAGAGTACAAACTGTCTCAGGTGTTGCAGTTCTCTTGGTCATCATTGAAAAAGTCAAGTATAAATAAACATTGATAAAGAAATAAGCTTTCCATCGACAATCAGATTATCTTTTTCACGAATACTTTACTGACTTTAAAGATTTATTGAACTGTGTTTGATGTAACAGGGTCTAACTTACCAGGAGATTGCTAAAATTCCCTTAGGAGAAGAATCTATGAGACGAGACGTGGTCAGGTCTTGGAGGTTAATGGGGAGAAAGCAATTGACCAGGTTAATGATTCTTATGTTTTACTTTAACTTTATGTATGGTGTGGAGTCACGGGTGCCTTCTAATGTTAATCCTAATTTGGCTGCAGGTAGAGGAGTCCCAAAGGTTAACATAACAAAAACTGCATTGTTGATTGTTATCAATCATTCACCATGGTACAACATCTACCATTACCCTTAATAAAGTAGCTGTTTCTGTTGAAGGCATTGAAGCCAAACTATGGCAGGTAAGATTTGTCTTCCCCTCCATAATGGATTTGTATTTCGTTATGTTCCTGTGAGAAACTATGTAAATGGGTAATATAAGTGGCTACCAAGTCCTCTACCCAGCACTAGGATTTGAGTCATAAGTAGTTTGTGAATCTTTAAGAAAGGATATATAAGACATTCTGACAATAGCTTTAGGCAATCTTAGGATCATTGCCATTATCCAAGTTTCTTAATTTTCGATTCTTGGCTGATGGTTTCTTTTAGCTTAGCAAGTTTAGATTCTAATTTTTTGTCTAGGTTTTTTAGCTGGTTTATGGCCAACTGAACCGGTCATTGGCATAACAAGATGAAACATTGGCCTCCAAAGTTTTATCATTTGTCCTCCAGGTTGTTTAACAAAGATATATGTTTTGATTATTTAGTAACTGTTTCAAGTTCCATAAATCTCAGGACTGACCCCTTCTTATGGCATCACGTCGTTTTTGTGATATTCTTGCTGTGAATCCTTTTCAATAACATGTGTTGCAGTTTTAGTTTATATGTTTTGTGACACAGGAATTTCCAATTCACAAGATATAGTTAGGCTTGGCTACACGAATCCATGTGAATCGTTGACCCTGATGAATTGCTGTTTCACAGGTACCAGAGACGCTTCCAGAAGAAGCAGTCTCTAAGATGAGCACACCACCAAAGAGTGAATCACCAATCATCACACCTGACGAACTAACTGAAGCTGATGGGTTCGTCTTTGGATTCCCAACACGGTACGACATGATGGCTGCTCAGTTCAAAGTCTTCTTGGACACTACCGGTGGACTCCGGAGAACTCAGTCACTTGCTGGTAAACCAGCTGGATCTTCTACAACACTGGCTCTCAAGGTGGTAGCCAAGAAACCACTGCGTAAGTTCCCATGAAACCATGAGAGTCATGTATGAGCCGTAGTTTGTCAATAATAAAGTAGATGTTTTTTTCTCAAGTCATGTTCACACATACGTGAGATCAGTAAGTACACAAAACTTTAGCTCATTATGTCTCCGTTTAAACTATAGATTATGACAATTTTTTGAGCTTGTGCGAAACCATGAACTCTTTTTTTTTTATCAACTACCATGAACTCATATCAAACATAGCAGACACCATGGTTAATCACATTTCGAGTCCACTAAAAGATCAATCTGCTCATGTCTACATCATTTGTGATGGAGGAAACTTGAAGGATTTGCTACCAAGTCAGCTATATAATAAAGGACTTATGGTCATTGCAAACAACCTTTTTATTAGATTTTAGATGTGTTATATGATTTCTGCAGAATGACTGAGCCTCAGCCTAAGTACTCTACCACAGAGAAGCAAGTTTTGGACATGCTATAATCTCGATAGAGAAATGTACGTATGCGCAGTATGGATGGGACAAGAACAATTTACGTAGTCAAGGCTGGCTCCATGTGGTTTTACAACTGGTTATGGCGTCCTGATGGTGATTCTACTTCTTTTTCTTGAGAACCTCAATAAATATATCAGTTGCAACATCTATTTTTAGAAGAGCTGTGAAATTTAAGATAATTACATAAATATTAGTCGTTAAAAATATTTTTCTTAAATGTAAGTATTATTACAATTGGTTCAAATAATTAGTTGTTAATACCTTTTTGTTTATTTAACACGTGGAAAACGAAAACACTCTTACATGTTTTTGTTTAGTTCCAAGAATATGGTTAGAGGCTTATATAGCTCTGGCTTCTTCGTTAATGATTTGTTTTCTTTATGTTTATATAGATCTAATGTAAACAATCAATTCGTAAATAATAGTATAAATATATATTTTAAATTTACACATTACAAAATATTAAATATAATAAATATATTCATATGATTAATTCATATTAATTAAAACAAAGAGGGTCAAAATCAACATGATATACTATATTTACTATTAAAAATAATTTAGGCTGGAAAAGAGCAAATTATTATTAAAAAGTTAAACACATGATAAAATAAAACAAAACAATAAAACTTTAAGATCGACATATTTTAAAAAATATGGCTAAACTAAATAGAAAATAAGACGTACGAATTTACAAACAAAAAATATATTATTTCAATATATATATATATGAAAATGTTCAGATTAACCATTTCTGGAAAAAAATGACAAAAGTAAGAATTGGTACACTTGAGAACAAGTAACTTTGATCAGTATACCCCACTCCGCGGAACTCTTGACTAACTAATACTAGGTGTTTGCCCGCGATTTTGCGGATGATAATATTATAAGAGAAATACATGATATGTTTATAATGTTATAATTTTTGAATAATAATTATAAATACTAAAAATTTAACATTTAATAGTTTGATATTCAAAAATTTCAGCACATATTTTTAGAAGAGCTGTGAAATTTAAAATAATTACATAAATATAAGTCGCTAAAAATATTTTTCTTAAATGTAAGTATTATTACAATTGGTTCAAATAATTAGTTGTTAATATTTTTTTGTTTATTTTAACACGTGGAAAACGAAAAACACTCTTACCATAAAAATGTATTTTTGTGTAGATCCAAGAATATGGTTAGAGGCTTCTATAGCTCTGTCATCTTCGTTGATGATTTGTTTTATTTAAATTTCTTTCATTTGTTTGATTGTTTCCAATTTATTTTAAATTTGACAAAAAACTAAATTGTTTTTATGTATTTTTTTTCAAAACAAAAGTTTCGGGTATGACTAAAAACTCAATTTTATTTTTATATGTGAATAAGGTATTAAACAATCTTAACATTTATAAACCATTCACGCCCAAACATACTTTAAGACCATCAAAGTTGTTATATACACCTCTTACAAATCAACATAAAACACATACAGTGAAAATATACAATAATATGGTTATATATATCACAATAATACAGTGAAAATATGGATATTGGGTTTTTTGGTCAAAACCAAATTAAGTTGTAGTTTAAAGATTAATTTCACATTGTTTACTATCTCATACATATTTTAGATAGTAGAAGACAACAAATTGTGAGTTTTACTCATTTTAATTCAATTTATTATTTATATTTTATAACATAGATGTAATATATTGTAATATACATATAAAATATATGTTATTTGTATATAGCCCCGGACGTAGCCCAGGCAAAATCTCTAGTATCAGTAAGAAGCAATGATAACACCATCTAGTTCTTTTTGCATTGAATAAAGAGAGTGAGTCATTGTGTATTCAAGAGACAAGAGCAGACTTTAAAGATTTAACTGAAGACTCCATCTATTCAATGTGAAGCATTTTGAGTCAGATAAGCAGAAGCAACCAAAAGGAAGTTCAAATCAGGTCCACCTTGGATTTAAGAAGAAGAATATAAGTACAAGGTCGACTTGGGTTCGCTATGACTATTACCAAAACACATGTTAGTCGGATAGAATCAAAAATTGTCCGAATGTTTTATTTATCAAATATATCCAGGCCTGTTTGTTCTTGGCAACCACAAAGTCCTAGCCCATGTACTGTTGTTATTTATTGTTTCTGGAAGGTAAAGAAGAAAATGGCAAAAGTGAAATAATCAGAAAAAGCAAAGGGCCCTTTCACAAAAAAAGATAATTTTTATAAAAACAGAGCATAAAGTTTCACACTTTTGTTCTGCTCCTTTCTCGTCTCTGTCTTCTTCGTCCTCGTTCATCCTAACTCACCAAACAGCTTTAGATTTTCTCTTTCAAAACTCGAACTCGCTACTCATTAAAAAAAAAGTCCACTCTTTTTAAAAATTCGAAACCAAATGGCTAGTAACAACAACCCGCATGAGAACCTTTCAGACCAAACACCTTCTGATGACTTCTTCGACCAAATCCTCGGTCTTCCCAACTTCTCTGCTTCTTCATCCGACGGTGGGTTAAGCGGAGGAGGAGCACCGCCGATGATGCTGCAGCTGGGCTCCGGCGAGGAAGGAAGTCACATGGCTGGGCTAGGAGGAAGCGGACCAAGTGTGTTTCACAACCAGATGTTTCCTCTAGGGTTGAGTCTTAACCAAGGGAAAGGACATGTCTTTCTTAGACCTGAAGGTGGTGGTGTTCATGCAAGTGTGAATCGATCTTCTTCTTCTTCTTCTTCTTCTATGAAAGGACCTGTAAGGAATCAATTTTTTGTGTAAAGGGTTATGTTTTTTTTTGTTCTCTGTGTTCTTACATCTTTTGTGTTATTGTAAGGTTTTTCATGGGCAGCCGATGCAACAGCCAGCTCCAGCAGCGCCACATCAGCCTACATCAATCCGACCTAGAGTTCGAGCCAGGCGTGGTCAGGCTACTGATCCTCACAGCATCGCTGAAAGGGTACACTTTTACTTGAGATTCTCTTTTTGTGTGTTTTATGGAAGGGGTAAAGCTGAAAGATTTGAACTTTGTTACAGCTACGTAGGGAAAGAATAGCGGAGCGGATCAGGGCGCTTCAAGAACTTGTACCCACTGTTAACAAGGTCTCTCTATCTTTCACCTTTAAATAAATTGTCTAGGCTTTGTAACATGTCTCATTTCTCGAAGGTTTTAACACTTGTTGGTTCTCTTGTCTTAATTTGCAGACAGATAGAGCTGCTATGATTGATGAGATTGTGGACTATGTCAAGTTTCTAAGGCTCCAAGTTAAGGTAACATAACCAGTTCTTGTTCTTTCCTCTCTGTTCATAGGATTAGAGATATAAAAATCATGTCTTTGAAGTAACTTAGTTATGTTAAATTCTCCATATTGATTTTTTTGGTCTTAGTTATGGTCCCACCATCACCTACCCTTCAACCCAAATTTCAATCTTGGTTTTTTAATGTGGTAAAGAATAATATAGAAGTCCAAAATGCTTTTTTTTTTTTCTTTGGCACTTAGTCTATCTTTTAAACACTTTTTGTTTTGTCATATAGAGAAGGCTAATCATGGTTTAGGATTAAAATACCATATTAAAATATCTGTATAATCATCATGCTCAGATTATAATATAATCTCTTAGATCAAACGCTTCTTAATATCAAAATGCAGTCGGTTGCTTAAAGATAATGGAGACACTAGTATGCAATGATGGATTTCTGAAAAGATGTTGACAAAAAAAGGATTTCTGAAAAGATAATACATATTTATTTATTTATTTTGTGTGTTTCTTATGAAAACCTTACATGTTCATCTAATAGTGGAGAATGCAATGATGTGTTTCTGATAAGAATATTTTTTTTTTTTTTTCAATTTTGTGTGAAATCTTACATGCTCATCTGAAATAAATAAAAAGTAAAAAAGTTTATTTTCATGGGATAAAGCTTATCTCTTTGAATGATGATTTTACGTCTCTCTTTGGTCAACTTTTGGTAGGTTTTGAGCATGAGTCGTCTTGGTGGAGCCGGTGCGGTTGCTCCACTTGTTACTGATATGCCTTTGTCATCATCAGTTGAGGTAAAAAAAGAAAACATCAAAACTTTTTAGTAAAATGGATTTTGATTCAAAACTGATTATTGTAATCTCTCAATAGGATGAAACTAGTGAGGGTGGAAGGACACCACAACCTGCGTGGGAGAAATGGTCAAACGATGGGACTGAACGTCAAGTGGCTAAGTTGATGGAAGAAAACGTTGGAGCAGCTATGCAGCTTCTTCAGTCTAAGGCTCTCTGTATGATGCCAATCTCATTGGCTATGGCTATTTACCATTCTCAGCCTCCAGATACATCATCAGTGGTTAAACCAGAGACTAATCCCCCTCCACAGTAGGATTTTTCGTGCAAGCAAGGGTTTGTACAGCAACTCAACGGGGTCCAATATGGCTTTAGTTTCTACTACTACATCTCATGACTGCTGGTTTCTTGCTGTTTCGTCTCCCTCCCACCCCCACTTGTATGGTATGATTGAAAGGTAAAACAAAAGGCTTTGGAGATGGAATCAATGTAGGATTTGCAGTAGAATTTTAGTGGACTTTTGAAGAAAGCAACTTTTTGTTTCCATGACTTTAGTGGGAGGTCGAGGAAGGAGCTTGAAGGGGTGTTTTAGTAGTAGTGGTGGTGGGAAGTGTGTGGGACCTGGTTGAGTTTGTGTACAAATTGGATGAATAATAAAATATTTTGTTATAAAAAGAACTGGAATTTATTTGTATCGCAGGAATTTAAATAAAGGCAAAATTTTATATCCGTAGAAATTTTAACACTGATAGAAAGATTATTATTAGAGAGAAGAGAAGAGTGAAATGGTGTGTTTCTAAACGATCGAACTCGATCGTATATATAGAGAAAAAATCTACTGTGCAAATAGTGCAGCGGGATCTACATCTTTAATTATTTCAACATTTTCGGTGGCCGCTGCTTTTGACTTTCGTAACACTCCCCCTTGGGGGCCGGTGTCACTATCCGCTCTCGCTTAACGTCTTTGTTGCCTCGTTAAAAACCTTTCCAGGAAAACCCAATGGGAAAAACCATAGTAAGGTAAAAAGAGTACAACTACGTAAGCTCCCCCTTGAATGAACAGTCATAGATCCTTCTGATGGCGCATCCCAATGTTATGGATGTGTTTTCTGAATACCGAGGTAGGGAGTGATTTTGTGAAGAGGTCGGCTGCATTGTCGCATGATCGAACATATCTTACTTCAATCTCTTTATTCTTCTCGAGCTCTTGAGTGTATGAGAAGAACTTCGGAGGTATATGTTTGGTTCTATCGCTTTTGATATATCCTTCCTTCGTTTGAGCAACACATGCCGCGTTATCTTCATATAGAATAGTTGGCTCCGTATTTTCGTCAATCCCACTGCTTGAACAGATGTGTCGGCTTATTGATCTTAGCCATACACATTCTCTACTTGCTTCATGGAGTGCAATGATCTCAGCGTGATTTGAAGAAGTAGCAACAAGTGTCTGCTTCTGAGAACGCCAAGATATGGCGGTGCCTCCAATTGTAAAAACATATCCTGTCTGGGATCGAGCTTTGTGTGGATCTGACAAATAACCTGCATCTGCAAAACCAATCATTTGACCTTTTGAACTTTTAGGATAAAACAAGCCTAAATCAGTTGTTCCTTGAAGGTAACGAAAGACATGTTTAATTCCATTCCAATGTCTTCGCGTAGGAGACGAACTGAATCTCGCTAAAAGATTAATGGCAAAAGATATGTCAGGTCGAGTACAATTTGCAAGATACATAAGAGCTCCAATTGCACTTAAGTATGGAGTTTCAGGACCAAGTATTTCTTCATTTTCCTCAGATGGTCGAAACGGATCATTTTCAACATTAAGTGATCTAACGACCATCGGGGTGCTAAGAGGAGTTGCTTTATCCATGTTAAAGCGTTTCAATACTCGTTTGGTATATGTAGACTGGTGTACAAATATACCCTTTCGAGAATGCTCAATTTGTAATCCTAGACAATATTTTGTCTGCCCGAGATCTTTCATCTCAAATTCTCCTTTCAGATAGTTTGATGCCTTTTGGATTTCGTTTTGAGTTCCAATAATATTAAGATCATCAACGTACACCGCGATTATCACAAATCCGGATGTTGTTTTCTTTATGAAAACACAAGGGCATATAGGATCATTCGTGTATCCTTCTTTTGTTAAGTGTTCGCTGAGACGATTATACCACATTCGTCCAGATTGTTTTAACCCATATAATGATCTTTGCAATTTTATTGCACATAACTCTTTAGGTTTGGAACTTAACATTTCTGGCATTTTAAATCCATCTGGGATTCTCATATAGATATCAGTATCTAATGATCCATATAAATATGCCGTAACGACATCCATGAGACGCATTTCTAAATTTTCATTGGCCGCTAGGCTCATCAGGAATCTAAATGTGATTGCGTCCATAACAGGAGAATAAGTTTCCTCATAATCAATTCCTGGCCTTTGAGAGAAACCTTGGGCTACGAGACGAGCTTTGTATCTTGTAATCTCGTTTTTCTCATTTCTTTTTCGGACAAACACCCATTTGTACCCAACAGGTTTTACATCTTTGGGTGTGAGCACAATAGGTCCGAATACATTTCGTTTGTTAAGCGAATCTAATTCGACTTGAATTGCATCTTTCCATTTTATCCAGTCATGTCTCTTTTGACATTCATATACAGACTTTGGTTCTGGATCTTCGTTTTCTTCATTTATTTCCTTTGCTAAAAGGTATGAGAAAACGTCATCAATATCATCCATCTCATTTCGTTTCCATATCTTTCCATTATGGATGTAATTGATAGAAATCTCGTGATTTCCTTCAGATTCATGATGCTCTATATTGTCGTTCGATTCACAATTCGCTTCTTCCAAAATATTTTCCGCTATTTTGGGAGTATCATGCTTTTCACATTCCTTACGTTTTCTAGGAAGTTTATCCTTTGAACCAATAGGTCTACCGCGCTTTAAACGTGTTCCTGATTCACGTGTATCAACTGCCGTTCCACCATTTTGTGGTATTTCAATACGAGCAGGAGTATTTGCAGCGGGTATATGTGATTTAGTTACCATTTTGGTATCAGCAAATGCATCAGGTAGCTGATTTGCTATATTTTGTAAATGCATGATACGTCGAACTTCTAGTTCTGACTGTTTCGTAGGAGGATCAAGGTGTAATAACGATGGTACACTCCATTTGATCTCTTTTCCTACTTGTTTATTGTCTCCCCCTAGAGTTGGGAATTCTTTCTCATTGAAATGACAATCGGCAAATCGTGCCGTAAACACATCACCAGTTTGTGGTTCTAGGTATCTTATTATTGATGGAGAATCATAGCCAATATATATTCCCAACCGTCTTTGCGGTCCCATCTTTGTACGTTGTGGTGGTGCTATTGGAATATAAACCGCACAACCAAAGATTTTTAGATGAGAGATATTTGGTTCTTTTCCAAATGCTAACTGTAATGGGGAATATCTATGGTATGCACTTGGTCTTATCCGAATTAGTGCTTCTGCATGCAAAATAGCATGTCCCCATACAGAGGTTGGGAGTTTTGATCTCATGATCAATGGCCTTGCAATTAGTTGCAGCCGTTTAATTAATGATTCTGCCAAACCATTTTGTGTATGAACATGAGCAACAGAATGCTCTACTTCAATCCCTGATACCATACAATAATCATTAAAAGCTTGGGATGTGAATTCACCAGCGTTATCTAATCTAACTCTTTTAATTGGATAATCTGAGAACTGTGCTCTTAATTTGATTATCTGAGTTAGAAATCTCGCAAATGCCATATTTCGAGATGATAACAAACAAACATGTGACCATCTACTCGATGCATCGATTAATACCATAAAGTAGTAGAATGGTCCACACGGTGGATGTATTGGTCCACAAATATCACCTTGGATTCTTTCCAAAAACTTTGGTGATTCTTTGTCAACTTTGGTTGGTGATGGTCTTATGATTAATTTCCCAAGAGCACACGCATCACATGTCATTTTATTACTTTGGTATATATCTTGGGTTTTTATTGAATGACCATGTGAGCTTTCAATGATTTTTCGCATCATTGTAGTGCCTGGATGACCAAGGCGATCATGCCATAATGTAACATCTTCTGGATTTCTTTTTATCACAAGATGTGATTCTATAGCATCAATATAAGTGTGATGCAATCCAGAAGGAAGTTCTGGAAATTTTTCCAGTACAAGGCCTTTGCCTGATTTTTCAGAAGTTATATACAAATACTTCTTTCCATTCTCAGTTGCAGACTGAGTGTTATACCCTTGACGGTATATATCTTTGAAACTCAACAAATTTCTCTTAGAATTTGGAGAATATAAGGCATTATCTATGGAAAACTTTGTTCCATTAGGCAACATAAAGTTCGCCTTGCCAATTCCTTCGATCAGGTCTGTAGGACCTGATATTGTGTTTATAGTCATTTTTACTGACTTTAAAGTAGAGAAATATCTCTTATCCTTCAGTATAGTGTGCGTTGTGCCACTATCTGGTATGCAAACTTCTCTACCAATTTGTTTAGTTGTTGTTCCATTTGCTTTCTTATCCATTTCTGTAACACACAGTTAATATTAATAAAGAAAATAAACTTTCATAAGTAAACATATTATTCATCAATAACAAGTACACAATAATTATACATTATATATTTTGAAATACAACAATATTTTGAAAGTGAAATACATAATATTTTATGGCATCACTAGGCATTATTAAGCTTGATCAGTACAAGCACTTCAAATATTTTGATGAGTGGCCTCGTCGAAATCTCCCATAAAGTCAGAGGATTCGAGGTATGTCGATGTTGTACCCACAAGGTGTTCATTGAGATTTACTTCCTTTGCCTTGCCTTTAATAGATTCTTGGTACAATTGGCATAGATGCCGAGGAGTTCGACATACTTGAGACCAGTGTCCCTTCGATCCACATCTGTAACAGACGTTCTCATTTTTATGAGTAGGGTTTTCTTGGGTTTCTTTCCCTTTTACCCGATCAGATCGATTCCATGTGTTGGATCCCCTTCCTCTTGGGTTGTTACTCCTTTCATGGTTGCGGTTAAATCGATAACCACGACCACGACCAAAACCACGATTGTGACCACGGCCACGACCACGCCCACGATAGGAATAATTTCCTTTTTCCGGATTTTTTATATCCGTTGCATTTACCTCAGGAAATGCTTTGGTTCCCGTGGGTCGGGCATTGTGGTTTTTAATGAGGAGTTCATTATTTCTCTCCGCTATCATAAGCGCCACAACGAGTTCAGAGAACCTCGTATACCCACAATTTCTATATTGTTCTTGTAGAACATAATGATTTTTGTGGAACGTTTGGTAAGTTTTCTCGAGCATTTCTGCTTCCGAGACAGGCTTACCGCAATAATCTAATTGCGCCGCTATTCTCAATATAGCGGAATTGTACGTTTCCACTTTTTCAAAATCTTGAAATCGTAGATTTTTCCACTCATCAAGTGCATGGGGGAGAGTAATTTTTCTTTGGTTATCAAACCTCTCCTTCAGAGCTTTCCAAAGATCTAAGGGATCTTTGGTTCTCGCATAATCATGCGTAAGATTTTCATCTAGATGCCTTCTCAGAAATATTACGGCCTTAGCCTTTTCATGAGAGGTTGATATATTGCCGTCTTTTATTGTTCCGAGTATTTCCTCGGAATCTAGATGAAGCTCCATGTTTGTAACCCATGCCGTGTAGTTTGTCCCAGTTACTTCCAATGCCGGAAACTGAAGTTTCTCGATTTTTGCCATTTGTATTTCTAAAGCACATAAATAAAAAAAATTATTAGAATATTATTCATATTAAAAGGAACCGTTTACATTAATCATGCAAGCAATTACAAGGAGAAGCGATGTAAAGAAAATTAAACCGATATTCATCTTAAATTCACTCGGAGTAAATTCTCCAACGAATAAATCATAAATAGAAACACAAATAAAAATGGCACATAAAAACAAAAGTGCGCGAATCATCTTTCTTGAAATGAAAAATCGGAGGAGAGCGATTTGAAATTTTTTTTGAGAGAAGATGAAATGTTTTGGATGATGAAATGGAGTGAAAATGAGTTGTATTTATAGATGAAAAACACTGTTCATAACCGTTGGAGAAAGGGGAAATTTTTGAAAAATTTTCTTTGTGACCGTTGGGGTTAAATCGAGTGCACCAAAAATTAGTCTGAAAATATCGTATTAAACGGTCAATCAAATCTATAAAATTTCATAAAAGTAAAAATTATGACAATGAAATATTTATGTTATGACAACAAATCATGCGACGGCTCAGCCGATCAATGCAGAATAATAAATAAATTATTCGGCGGCTCGGCCGACCAATTAATAATAAACAAAATATAAGGCGGCTCGGCCGACCAATAAATAATAAACAGGATATAAGGCGGCTCGGCCGACCAATAAATAATAAAGGCGGCTCGGCCGACCAATAAATAATTTAAATTACTAGTAAATAATATAGGCTGTATTCCGGCCATTATAACATGATATAAGTAATAGTAGATGCGGTATACCGACCATTATAACAGGGTATAAATGATACAAATAAATTTTACCGAATCGCAGAGTGATCGTGCTGATAACGTGTTATAAAAAGAACTGGAATTTATTTGTATCACAGGAATTTAAATAAAGGCAAAATTTTATACCCGTAGAAATTTTAACACTGATAGAAAGATTATTATTAGAGAGAAGAGAAGAGTGAAATTGTGTGTTTCTAAACGATCGAACTCGATCGTATATATAGAGAAAAAATCTACTGTGCAAATAGTGCAGCGGGACCCACATCTTTAATTATTTCAACATTTTCGGTGGCCGCTGCTTTTGACTTTCGTAACATATTTGAATTTGTTTAACCGTTGTATTATTATTTTATTTGTGTGAATTGGAGTGTAATAAAATATTTAAATAATATCATTATTTCCCTTTACTAAAACAATATTTTTGTTGATGAATTTGTCAAAATTATTGCTATAGAATTAGTCCTGTTATAAAATCATAGAGAAAAAATTTCACAATTTGCAACAGAGTGATAAATCAAGAAAATAGAAACACATACAAGTCTTTATTACAACAATTTTAATTTCACCGCAACCTTGGAATCTTGGAAGTGAGATGATAACAAAAGAGAACACCTTTTGGTCATTTTGTTTTAAAATGGGGTCTAACCTCCAAAACCAAGAAGACAAACTACAAAGAGTATGCAAACTCAGTTTGATGCTACAGGCTTCAAACATTCATTTATAGCCTTTTGCGTTATTGAACCACATAAAAAAATCTCAAGTTTAAAGAACTTGGCTTAGCAAGCGTCAAGATCACGAAACTGTGGTGGCTTTGGCTCACCGAGCAGTGTCTTGTTACCTCCTTCAGGTCCGCACTTGATCCTCTTCGGATTTTGAGTTCCATGCTGAAACAAAGTTTACATGATTAGAATTTGGGTTTTGAGTTCAACGCTGATATCTTTTCTTTTCTTTTTTTTTTTCAACGCTGATATCTTTTGCTACACAAAACCAAATTTAGAACTGAAAAATTTTAAAAATCGAAAAAAACAAAACCGGATAGGGAACCCTTTACAGCATTATAAGACTGGTTAGTTCAGTGTCTTACCGGTGGCTTTTCTCCCTTTCTCAGCTTTTCAACAATCTCTACAACTTTCTCAGGTGTAACATCTTCCTGTTTATCGTAGCAATAAGACAGTGTGAACGAAGGAAAATAATGCAGGAGGAAAGAAAGTTATTGGACATACGAAATAGTTATATGTATATCCTTCTGATCCATTGAAATAATCTGCCACAGTGATCATTGGCGCATTAACACAGCATCCCTGTCAACAAAAACAATTCTACATGAGATCAAGAAGTATTAATCTCAGAGGTGATAAGTGATCCATACCATGCATTCCATCTCTCCAACAGAGAACAAACCATCCTTTGTGACTTCTGCAACATACATAGTTAAAGCCAGAGATCGTTATGACTGAGGAACCGTATAATGATTTTGTGCATGAAAGGTCAGTTATAGAGCTTTACCGCCGCGCTTCACTCCCAAATGGTCTAGCAAAGCTGATTCGATCTCTCGTGAGCCACGGATCATGCAAGGTGTTGTGCCACAAACTAGCAGGTGGTACTTTCCGACCTGTAAAATCACAAAATGAAAAATGTGTGTGTTTGAAGATTAAAGTAAAGACTTGAGCGGATGGGTAGTAAGTACTACTTACCTTTGCCCTGTTGAACATGGAGTAAAAAGTTGCAACCTCATAAACACGAATAGGAGCCACTTCTATAACTTTAGCAACCTGCAAAGTGTCATATTGGTAAAATCAAACAAAAGCGGAAAATGGGAAGAAAAAAAAAAGAAGATAATTATAGACGTAAGAGTACAGCTGAAAAAAAACAAAAACAAAAAAACAAAAACGAACCGCGTTCATAGCTGAAACAGGGAGCCAGCCTCCATGCTGTTGTTGGGCAAGATCAAGAAGGGGAATCACAGCAGACTGCTTGTAGTTTGATGGATAGTAAGAGAGTATCTCCTTAACCTAGAGAGTTTGAACAACAAAAAAAAAAATCAGAAAATCTTGGATGCATGGGGACTATCCATGCAAAGATTAGTGCAGATAAACATGACAGAAGCAGTAAGCGGGAACCAAATACACACGAGTATATCAGGTACTTATAACTCCACAAAGGCAGTTTCCTAGTCTTTGTCCCTTATAAATACAGCCAATTAAAAGATGTACCCAAAAATAGGCAATTGAAAACGATCAGAGACTCCCATTCTTTGTCTTAAGCCAAACAATTGCTTTAACTCTCTATGCTCTATGTATAATAAGAAGGATAATGCAAGAAAAAATAAATGTAACCAAGATGACAATTTTACATTTTTTTGTTTTGTTTTTCTTTAAAAAAGGACGAATTTGGATAAAACCCCAATTCGTTGAACACAATGTAATTGTTTTCAGAAGCTATTAATTAAGGGAGTGACCTTGGATTTGTTAGCCTCAGAAAACTCCCATGGAAGATCCGGTTTGTTGTCAGGAGAATCCAGGTGCTATAATCAATCAACAACAACAACAAAGATCAGATTACATAATTAAAAGGATAGAGAGATCAACGAAAATATGCAAGACTCACGTAGTTTAAGGCTGTTGAGAAGCTACGAGACGCCTGCGAAAATATAAAAACGAAACCAAGGTTGAGATCGAGGAAACGCTAAAGAAGGATGCAGGAAGTAAATTGGAGAAGTACCTGAGATGGTGCTTGGCGGATCTCGAGGAGACGCTTCGCAGCGAGCCTAGCCAGCATTTTCGACGACTTTGAGAACACGAAAAGCTGGATTTGATTTGAGGAGGAAGAACCAGAGAGGGAGCTAGACTCGGTGCCTCGCTATCATCACCTGCCTCATGATTGGCCTCAGATATTTGGGCCTGCTCAAATAAGCCCAACCCTAGTTTCACTGTCAAACATATACTACTATTGGATTATATCTTGGGTATTCATTATAGCCTCATTTCTATAAAACATTAAAGATTAGTTTTTTTTTTTTTTTTTTAATAATTCTAGCACCTCCTTGTGAGTTTAAGTAACATTTGTGTCAATGAACGTGTTCCGACCTTTGCTCAGTTATGTCTAGATATCGATTACTCTGTTCCTGAGTTCTCTAATGAAGCTTAAGACACAATTTCGTCTTCCTCTTCTGTGGAGTTGGTTTCTACTTATTGGTAATGAGTGTGTCCATTGAATTATGTAATTCCTGCTATCGTTTCTTTTTTTTTTTTTTTGAACAAACCTTACTTCAAATTAAACTCAAACAGAGTTAACAAAGTTCAACAAAGCTCCCTTAGCTAAGGCATCAACATCGGCATTGCTAGGCCGAGGGACTTACTGAAAAGACACTGCAGAAAATAAAGAACATAAATGATAGATATCATACAGCACTCCTTGAGTTTCGATTCTTCTATCTTGTGATGAGATTGCTATAATGAGAGTGACTCTGAATCTGACCATACAGACAGCGTTCTTAGTCCCAAGTTGATTGCTTCCGCGAGTGCGGTTTTAATCGTTATAGCTTCTGCAGTGAAAGCAGAGCCGATATAGCAGCGATTTGAAGAAAATTAATGGAGGGTCTTCGTGTTAGAACGGTTTCTGAAGATACACTCGAACCCTCCTCCCCTTGTAGTTGCATTCCATGCAGCATCCACAAAGCAGTGAGTAGTCTCTGTAAGTGCAAGATGCAAACACAATAAGGTAATGCAGAAAGTAAAGCAAGAGACAAAACAACTACAAGCAACCCTTAAGTTTTATTAGAAATCGCCTTGTACACTCTATTACAAGATCTTCTTAATCAGTTTTACACAGCCTGTTACACCCTAACAACTGCTACTGAAAGATTCCTAAGCTACCCGCTTGTGTCTCTCTTCCGTCAAGTACTTCAGCCACTGCTTCAACACGACCCAGAACACTTCCAAGAGCTTCTCTCTCTTTCTATAAGATCAGCCTCTGTGTCTCTGTCTCTATACAGACGACCCCATAGTTATCTTATAGTTATTCTTCATGTTCCCGAAACCCTAGTCTCCAAGGCAACATGTATGGACATCTTCCATAACAATAAGTGCAACTTTCCTTTTCTTGGAAAGCATTTATTCCTCTTCTTTAAGTCATAAATTTGCTTCTCAAGTTTATTCCTCTTTCCTTATCTCCAAGATACTCTCTTGCTCTCCAAGTCTACGCGACTCCAGCTCAGTACCTTGACTCTACATGGTCTTCACCACTCAACACGACGTCTGCTTCAGCAACTACGTCATCGACTACTTCAGGGCAGACATCTTACATCAAAAATCTCCCCCTTTTAGCTTTGTGTGCCGATCAAGCACAACATTCTTCTGGTTCAACAACCACGTTCCCCATCTGGAAACTTCCACGCTAATTGTGATTTTCTCCCCCACGAGATGTGCACCACACCATGCTTTTCTCCCCCATGAGATAAGCACCATCTACTTCAGGACGTCCATCACCATGCTCTTCTCCCCCATGAGATATGCACTCCTTGGACCAGAACGTCACCACTTCTCCCCCTGCTTGATTGCATACTAAGCTAAAACACAAATGCTTAGATGTCAAGCCTTACAGACCCAGTCGTCTGTTTCTTCATGTATAATCATGACACAGCCCCTGCTGCAGTGGAATAACAAGTAATGCATCACGATCTGACGCACCTGTCGAACTACCCTTCGACCAGCTTTTGTTGAGGACCTGGCTTCCTTCATGTGTCGTCTTCTTGACCATGAGCCCTTCCCCATCCACACCGAATGCCCTCTGCACACGTTGCTATTGTCTTGGAGTGATTTCACTATCACCCTCCTGAAGATTATCTCGCATCACTTCCTGACGCACTTCGATCTCCTTCTCCTTTGTGCCACAAACAACCTCGTGTCCTGGCTCCAGACTTGATGCTTCTTGATCAACCTCAAGATCACTCTTAACAGAGCTGCATCCTTCTCATGATGTCTCTTCCTTGAGCTCATCAAGTAAGCCATTCTTGGCTACAAACACCTCTTCAACCCTCTTGGGTTTAGTGAACGTCTTGTTCACCCTCTTGGCCATGTTTCTGCTCTTCTCACGAGCAAAACACTCCACCTTCTTGTGTCCAACCTTCCCACAGAACCAACAGCACATCTGATGTTGCTTCTTGCTTGGCCTGACCCAGTTGCTGATGCACCGATCAGTCTCCTTCCTTGTACCAGCTGCATAACCATGCTTCAAAACCTCCTGTCTGACCTTCATGTTGTTGCACTGATGTACTACTTTCGGCTTGTTATTCATAGTTTCGCGCCGTAGAACTTCCTGCCTTACTCCCTATCGTACGTCCCGACGCACTTCCTGACAAGCTCCTTTGGCTCCACTTTTTGATGTGCTCCCATGCACGAAATGTGATAGCCCCTTCTGTTGTACGCCAGTACTCTCAGGTCCTCGGTATCCCAGTCCCCAATTCGCCTTGGCTGGTTGTCCCATCGAGTGTATCTTATCCAAGTCCTTGGATCCACTGTTGAGCATCATGATCTGTTTGCGATTCTCAGCCAAATCACGTTCCATCATCATTGTTCTCTCACATTCATCAATAGCAACCTCCCTCGGTTTGCTAACCTCCTTCTCCAGAGACTCATTCTTCTCACTTACAGCAGCAAGTTCTTCAGCAAGATCTTCATACTGCTCACGACCCTGCACCAGATCGTGTTGCAACCTCAGATTCTCATTCTTGAGATTCAACCACTTGTTGAGCATCAAGTAATAATCCTTAGAGTCTTTGCTGACATCTGAATCCGAGGATTCACTAGATTTCTCCTTGCGTGCACCAAATGCAACCATATTCTTCATCACCTTCCCATCTTCTTCAGACTCTGAATCATCAGACGAATGTAATGGAACCCCTTTTCCCCTTTTTGAGTTTGGACATTCACGCCGTATGTGTCCAATACCTTTGTACTCAGAACACTTAAGTTCTCTTTGTTGTGCTACAAGACAATCAACCCTTATATGACCAATGCCTCCACACTCATAGCACTTGAGACTTTCTCTCCTTCTGCCATTGCCACGATCACCTCCCTGGCGACCATACTGATTCCTCCCACCAGAAGAATTCGTCTTACCAAAATTTCTGACCAACATACCAATGTCACCTTCGATCTTCTGAAGCCTATCAGTATTTTTGCCAGCTACAAGCGCCACACTCCTTGGCGCACTGCTTGATGTAGAGATCGAACTACTGTCTGTCTCCATCTCTTGTGCCTTTAGCATACCCACAAGTTTGTCAAACTTGAGCTCAGCCGTGTTTGTGGTCATCTGCAAGACCGCCTTGTGAGCTTCAAACTTTGTTGGAAGACAACGTAGTAACTTCTTTACCAGCTTCTTCTCCTTGTACTTCTTCCCAAGTACAAATGCTTCATGCGCCATACCACTGAGTTTGGCACTAAAGCTCGCCACAGAATCATTATCAGACCACCTGAGATTCTCAAACTGCGACCCAAGATGATCTAGACGTGTCCTCTTGACATTCTCATCTCCTTCAAACGAATTCAACAGGATCTTCCATGCCTCTTTAGCTGAAATACTCCCCTGAATTAGCTGGAACTGTTCTACTTCAACGGCTCCAAAAATCACCGAAAGCGCCTTTTCATTAAACTTTGATGCATTGCGCTTTGCCTCTGGCCAATCCTCTTTTGGCTTAGGCTTCTTTTCATCTCCTGTGACTATGGTAGGCTCCTCCCAACCAATCTCCACAGCTGTCCACGCATCTTCATTGATTCCTCGAATCATCTCCTTCAAGCGAGCTTTCCAATGACCATATTGGTCTGCATTCAACGCGATCGCCTTCTGCACCGAAATAATCGTGTCCATCTTCACCTTCAGGATAACACTGATAACTTAGGTGCCCCGCTCTGATACCACTTGTAAGTGCAAGATGCAGACACAATAAGGTAATACAGAAAGTAAAGCAAGAGACAAAACAACTACAAGCAACCCTTAAGCTTTATTAGAAATCGTCTTGTACACTCTATTACAAGATCTGCTTTACACAGTCTGTTACACCCTAACAACTACTATTGAAAGATTCCTAAGCTACCCGCTTGTGTCTCTCTTCCGTCAAGTACTTCAGCCACTGCTTCAGCACGACCTAGAACACTTCCAAGAGCTTCTCTCTCTTTCTATAAGATCAGCCTCTGTGTCTATGTCTCTATACAGACGACCCCATAGTTATCTTATAGTTATTCTCCATGTTTCCGAAACCTTAGTCTCCAAGGCAACATGTATGGACATCTTCCATAATAATAAGTGCAACTTTCCTTTTCTTGGAATGCACTTATTCCTCTTCTTTAAGTCATAAACTTGCTTCTCAAGTTTATTCATCTTTCCTTATCTCCAAGATACTCTCTTGCTCTCTAAGTCTACGCGACTCCAGCTCAGCACCTTGACTCCACATGGTCTTCACCACTCAACACGACGTCTGCTTCAGCAACTACGTCATCGACTACTTCAGGGTAGACATCTTACATCAACAGTCTCGCTAGGGAAGGACTTCTCCACTGCAGCAGTTCTACCTTTTGGCACTAACTTCCTCTGTTTCTCCATTTGAGCAGCTTGCCATATTCTAGCCTCTTTCACTGCCAGCGTTGCTATCTCCTGTTCGGTTAGTACCTGGTTCTCAAATATGAATTTGTTTCGGGCTGGCCATAAGTACCAAAGAACCCAAGGATAAAGTGCAGTAGAGCTCAGGCCTGTAGGAGGGAGATTTGTGATACGAGTGCAAGATAGGAGCAATGACGTTGGTGTGGAGATTGAGTTAGGGGTTGGTTTAAGAGTTGCAGGGATCAATTCCCAGACACGGGTTGCAAATGGACATTGCATGAAGATATGTCTCTCTGTTTCCAACACTCCGCATCTCTTACATCTCTCTTACGTCTCCCATCCACTGTCATTCCCTTACGCAAAAGGTTCTCACCAAGCAACAGTGCCATATTTTTGATTTTCCATAAGAAGTGTTTGAACCGAGAACTGTCAACAAACTAGTGAATGAACGAGACGAGGACTCGTCAGTGGGGTTAGGAGAAGTCTTCATGCTGAGCTTGAACCGGATGGAGACGACTCGGAGAGAATAAGAAAAAAGGTGTTTTTAATGATTATAGCTGGACCCGGCGAAGGGTTGCCTACGTACCCCGAAAGGGGATCAAGCCAATCGTAGTTTTACAACAAAATATCACAAGTACCTAGATGAAAGCATGTGTTGAAGTGTTACACTCTCTAGAAGTAGAGAGAGATGGAGGAGAGACCAAAAGAGAGTCCAAGAGCCCTCTCAAAGGAGGTTGGCTTCTTATTTATAGAAAAGAGAGGTCTAGGGTTTCCTAGTGACACCCCTTTTAAATGGGCTGAGCCCATTATCTTATAAGCCTTGTTGGGGACAAAGTCCATGTCCAACAGTAAGCCCCCCAGTTCGTTGATAGAGATGGAGTTGATCTCAATGAATTTTACGAAGAGAGTTTATAAGAGAATGGACTCAGTGCTTTACCCATGTCGCAGACGATTATCATGAAATGGCCGTCATGGTTAGGTTGCCATAGATGAAGTGTCATAGACGGACCGTCTCGGGCGAGTTGTCATCGACATACTTCTGATTCCGATCAGACTTCTTACTCCGGGATGGTTGCGCGAACGATCTGTGAGCACAGTGTTCTGAACCACCGGAGCAAGTTGTCATGGATGAAGTGTCAATCGACAAACTGCCAAAGACAAGTCGCCATAGACATCATCTATGAACGTACCGCCACAAGCAAACCATCACAATCAAATCGTCATGGGTGGACGTGTCTTCGCGGTATCACGTCATGCTCGAGACTTGCGAGCAATCTGAGTGACTGTGAGAGAGCGATCCGAGCCAAGTGACTACGAGTCGAGTGACCGCGAAGAACAAGTCGAGTGACCGCAAGGGAGCGAGTCGAGTGATGACAGAATGGTCGAGTGATGACTCGTCGGTCGAGTGAGGACTCGTCGGTCTAGTGAAGACTCGTCGGTTGAGTGAAGACTCAGTCGATCGGGTGACGACAGAACGACATGTCAACTCTGCGAGGAGAGAGAGATCTGAGCGACTGTGAGAGATCGTTATGCGCCGAGTAAGGAGAGCGAGCGAGTGACCGCGAGAGATCGAGCCAAGTGACTGCGCGAGAGAGATCTGCGTCGAGTGACCGTGAGAGATCGAGTCGAGTGCCCGCGAGAGCGCGAGCCAACAGTTTTCGAGACGATTCATCATGAAGCCATGATGGATACGTCAAATATGGATAAGCCTCAGCGAGTCCTTGTTGCTGAATCGACACGTCAACTCCACGAGGAGAGAGAGATCTGAGCGACTGCGAGAGATCGATCTGCGCCGAGTAAAGAGAACGAACGAGTGA
The DNA here is from genome assembly GCF_020379485.1 of Brassica napus. Classification (NCBI taxonomy): domain Eukaryota; kingdom Viridiplantae; phylum Streptophyta; class Magnoliopsida; order Brassicales; family Brassicaceae; genus Brassica; species Brassica napus. Next base: position 21,692,933 of record NC_063446.1, read on the forward strand.
CCGCGAGAGATCGAGCCAAGCAACTGCGCAGATCAAGTCGAGCGACTGCGAGAGAACGCTCTGCACCGAGTGACGACAGAACGTCGAGTGATGGCTCGTCGGTCGAGTGAGGACTCGTCGGTCGAGTGACGACTCGTCGATCGGGTGACGACAGAACGACACGTCAACTCCGCGAGGAGAGAGAGATCTGAGTGACTGCGAGAGATAGTTCTGCGCCGAGTAAGGAGAGCGAGCGAGTGACCGCGAGAGATCGAGCCAAGTGACTGCGCGAGAGAGATCTGCGCCGAGTGACCCTGAGAGATCGAGTCGAGTGACCGCGACAGCGCGAGCCTACTGTTTTCGAGACGATTCATCGTGAAGCCATGATGGATACGTCAAATATGGATACGCCTCAGCGAGTCCTTGTTGCTGAATCGACACGTCAACTCCACGAGGAGAGAGAGATCTGAGCGACTGCGAGAGATTGATCTGCGCCGAGTAAAGAGAACGAGCGAGTGACCGCGAGAGATCGAGCCAAGAGATTGCGAAGATCGAGTAGAGTGACTGCGAGAGAACGCTCTGCGCCGAGTGACGACAGAACGGTCGAGTGACGACAAAACGGTTGAGTGAGGACTCGTCGGTCGAGTGAGGGCTCGTTGGTCGAGTGACGACTCGTCGGTCGAGTGACGACTCGTCGGTCGAGTGAGGACTCGTCGGTCGAGTGACGACTCATCGATCGAGTGATGACTCGTCGGTCGAGTGACGACTCATCGGTCGAGTGACGACAAAACGGTCGAGTGACGACTCGTCGGTCGGGTGAGGAGAACGAGCGAGTGACCGCGAGAGATCGAGCCAAGTGTCTGCGCGAGAACGATCTGCGCCGAGTGACCGTGAGAGATCGAGCCAAGCGACTACGCAGATCGAGTCGAGCGACTGCGAGAGAACGCTATGTGCCGAGTGACGACAGAACGGTCGAGTGACGTCTCATCGGTCGAGTGAGGACTCGTCGATCGAGCGATTACTCGTCGGTCGAGTGAGGACTCGTCGGTCGAGTGAGGACTCGTCGGTCGAGTGACGACTCGTCGATCGAGTGAGGACTCGTCGGTCGAGTGACGACTCGTCGATCGAGTGACGACTCGTCGGTCGAGTGACGACTCGTCGATCGAGTGACGATAAAACGGTCGAGTGACAACTCGTCGGTCGAGTGAGGACTCGTCGGTCGAGTGATGACTCGTCGGTCGAGTGATGACTCGTCGGTCAAGTGACAAGAGAACAGACTCCAGTTCAATCTTCCTCGAAGATACTTCTCCAGGCCCCACGGTGGGCGCCAACTGTTTGAACCGAGAACTGTCAACAAACTAGTGAATGAACGAGACGAGGACTCATCAGTGGGGTTAGGAGAAGTCTTCATGCTGAGATTGAACCGGATGGAGACGACTCGGAGAGAATAAGAAAAAGGGTGTTTTTAATGATTATAGCTGGACCCGGCGAAGGGTTGCCTACGTACCCCGAAAAGGGATCAAGCCAATCGTAGTTCTACAACAAAGGATCACAAGTACCTAGATGAAAGCATGTGTTGAAGTGTTTCACTCTCTAGAAGTAGAGAGAGATGGAAGAGAGACCAAAAAGAGTCCAAGAGCCCTCTCAAAGGAGGTTGGCTCCTTGTTTATAGAAATGAGAGGTCTAGGGTTTTCTAGTGACCCCCCTTTTAAATGGGCTGAATCCATTATCTTATAAGTCTTGTTGGGGACAAAGTCCATGTCCAACAAGAAGTATCTGAGCTTGGGAGAAGTATTAAGATTCCACACATTCTTCTTCCAATCAAACGTTAAGTCCGCGATCCCATCGTGTAAGAACCTGACTTCTCGGGTAACCAGACAAGCTCATCTTGCATTTGGAACTGACTAGGAATCAGAGTTCTGATCTGAACCTCATACTGAGGTAGGTTCCTCAGGTGTTCTCAAATAGCTTCCACGTTCCAGTCCATTGAGTTCGCCATAATAAGGTCTGAAACACAAAAGTCCTTGTTGTGTACAGAAGGGGGCCAATGGGGATCAGTGGTGGTGATTCAGTTGATAGCCAAGGTTCCAAACAACATTATCAAAAGGGATATGAACGTAATTAAAGGCAGATATTATCAATTCATTAAGCCATCTCCAATTCATATCCAAGAAACCAAAACATGACAGAAGGTAGTTTGCATCCCAAGAAAAAAAAGCACAAGACCGAATGTCAAGGAAATAACCAAAAAAAAAATTAAAAACAAAGTTTTTTCTTAGGGTAGAAGTATCCAAATGAGATTCTCATATACAAGCAGAGAGCAGCTGAGATGCTTCGATTCATTACCCCCTTTCTTTCATGAGCCAAACCACCTCCATAGTTGTTTTCTTTTTTCTAAGCCAAGTACCTAAACATGTTAGGGTTCTCCTTGTCCCTCTCCAAATAGTCCCTCGTTATCAAGTCCTCCATACGCTTCTTGATGGCTTTGATATCAGGCTGCAAAAACACATATCCAAGAAAACTCATCACTAAACTATCTCCACATGTTTCCTTATATATATAGAACTTACATACCTTGAACATTCGGCTAAGCTGCTCAACGCACTCAGAGACAAGCTGTTGATGTCCCAACACTTTCCTGCTCTTCATGATCCTCACGATCGCAGCATCAATCGCATAGCGTCTGTCTTTGTCCACGTCTTCCACAACTTTCTTCCTTTCATCAACAGGAGGGAGAGGGATCTGTGATGCAAACCACACAAACCTTAATCATCTAAGATAATAACCAGCAACACAAAGTTTTGAGTGTTAATGTGTTACAGACCTTTATTCTGCGCATTCTGTCGGTGAATTTGGCATTGAATTCAAATGAATCAGTCTGGGAAACAGTTTTTGTGCTTGGCTCCTTGGTAAGGATCTTGTATCTAGCGCATGACAAGGAATGAAGCAACCTCACTAGATCTTCATGGCTCAGGTTCAGTTGAGTTAGGATATCGTTGTAGCTCAATTTGTCTGTTGTGTTGAACAGCAGAAGCACAGCAGCCTGAAAGTAAATAAAAATTAGAAAATCAGCATCAGAGGCCATCTAAAGGATCCAATATACAAACAGTTTCTGAGAATACAAATGATACCTGGTAAGTCGACACAACTAACTCAATGGGCTTGTGATCAAACTTGCCGTTGAGGTGACAGGTTCCTAGTGAATAGATCCATGTAAGTTTCCTGTGTTTCGTTTTAGTTTCATAAAACCCTTTGAAAACTTCAACACACTTGACCTGAAACAAAGAAATCGATGGGATTAGCTTCACCTGGAGCAAACGTTTCTCCTTTTAGACATACATTCAACAGATACTTACCATTTCACTGGGAAGATTTATGTCGAAAGATTTGTAGCTTGGCCAGAAACCAGTTGTAAGAACAGTCACGGTCAAATCAATTCCTGGGTTTGCAGCGGGGTTATTGCCTAGATATTCCTCGAAACTGGTTTGGTTTTCTCTGGCTAGTGTAAGATCTGTCACCTGTAACAAAACATATCAAATTTAAAAAAAGTATAAATCATCAGAAAAACCACCGTTCTGAGACAATAAACATAGGGACACGCAAACTAACCATGCCCTCCATCTTAGAAGTAAACTGCCCACCACACTGCTGCTTGAGCTTTGTAAGAATACTTCTCTCATGATCATCATTAGCACTGCGATCAAATAAGAGCCTGCGTGCCAGCTTCTTCCTGAAAAACAGCCAAAAACAAAACCGCATACAATTTGTTATCCCAATCTTGGTAATTCCATACTATATTATTGGAAGGGACCTTAACAAAGAGCTAGAATCAACAAACCATCTATAAGCACAAAAATATTAGAATCCAAGGTATATAAGAAATCTCAGAATGAGAGATGAACCTGTAGAACTCGGCAAACAGATCTTTGTCGCTTATATAGGCAAGCAATTTGACCACCTGTAACAACATAATAAGATTAAACACCGGTTTAAGGAGAAACTGAAAATGAATATAGCAAGCAACTTGACAAAATACAAACCTTCTCAAGCGTGTCTTCAATAGCTTCATCACTCAGCTTCTCACTACCCCCCTTCTTGAGGATGTTGTCGCAGAATGTTGCAAGCAATTCTGCACTTGAACTTCCAGCGACCGTTTTGTTACAGAATATCTCAAATGCCTCTTTCAGAGCCTACAATAGAAGAAATTTAAGTTAATACAAACAAATACACGCATGCAATAAGATATATGCATGACTAGTATGCAGGAAGCACATTAAACCTTGTGGAAGAGGGTGTGGCTCTGGAAGCACTCAACGACATAGACCATGTATTTATCATGTAGCTCAATCACTTTTCTGATGAGAACCTGAAAGCATAGAAAGAAAACGTGAATTACTAAGTTCGACAACATCTTCACTAGTAAAAACATTGACACTGTTTTTACCTGTTCCTGCACGCTAGCAATATTTGCAGCCTGTGGAGTAAAAAACAAATTTTAGCGATCACAGGCAAAGCGCGGAAAAGATTTCTGAGTAAAAAATACAAAAAATATGAACCTGATTAGTGGCCGTGTCTTCCGCCTGTTGGACGAGTGCGTTACCCTCGGCTGTGACATGCTATATACAAATTACACGATGGAGTTAATGCAGAACAGTATTTAACAGAGTATTGACTTCGCCAATCTAAACCATAATAATAAAGATAGGTAAGCAACCTGCTTGAATATGTTTGCAACAGGTTCTAAACCTTTAGCAATTTTATGATAAAGCCTGTACATCCGGGAGAGATCATCAACCTGAAAGCACACAGATACTCCATCAAAGACAGAAATAGAAAGACAAGATAATTAACAATGAAACAAAGAGTAAGTTGCGCCACCTTGTCATCTCTCAGCAATGCACGGCACCCTGAGTGCTCTTTTTCTAGAAGCTGATTTGCATACACAACCAACAGCTCATGTTGTACTTTCTGCATCAACATATTAATATAGAAGTCAAATAGATATCAATCAAAATTAATATATACTTTTCTGCAGAGGCAGAGCCTAAAAAGCATGTCTCTATGAATAAAAATGCAAAATCATGGCTTCTGTAAGTACACGCATAATGAATGCTATGCATAAAGTCATAGTGTCGTGCATGATGTATCATCATAACTAACCTCAACCAGCTTTGGCTCGCTGCTTGAATGAAGGTAGTGAGCCACTCTCTCCCTCTCCTTCTTAAGGCATTCTTCAGACTGTAACATGAAATTTAACAAGGATACATCAGACTGGTTAACAAATGCATTTTACTAATTTGGAATGACAACGCAATCTAGAAAATAATATAAGGAGTCATACCTTCAACATGTAATCAGGGCAAGAATCTTCCTGGATCCAGCTAGATGCTTTGCGAGAATAGTAAGAAGCTGAATCCAAAAGCATGAAGCTTTCAAAATCCGCTTCGTATCTTTCCATCTGTCCCATTCCAATCTCTACATAGATATCCAAAACGTTTTTTAGTAGAGCCCTGTCAATCTGCTCGCCCTCCCGTTCTTTATCAACCTGACATAGAAACAGCTCATGTTAGACCTTGAATAAGGTAAAAGCAAGAGTTGGAACTAAATGTACATTATACACGCCACACTTACAAGTGCTATTACAGCATCTTTGACCTTGGAATGCAACTCGTTATAAACCTGAAGTAACAAAATCAATCAAGAGTTAAAATATTACTGACGCCAAGTAAAGCCATACATAACAAGAACGAGCGCCAAACCCGGTCACGGAAGCAAGTCAGGCCAACTTCATTCAGCGGTGGAAGTGATCTCCGAGCAATGAAGTAACGGTCAAGATAGTAGAAGAATCGGGATAGCCATCGAACCATCACTTTATGGTTAGACCATCTCTTAACCAGCTCCCGCAGCATATACTCATCATGCTTCTCCTTCAAAGCAGGCAAAACCTAATCACAAAAAAAGAGAGAAATGAATCAAACAGTTTGATCAACCTATTGGCATATGAAACCAAGCACAAACCTCAAGATTCAGACAGTGAGTAAAGTATAAGATCAAAAACTACAAAATTAATGAATCAGACTCACCGTTGAGTTAATGTATTCCTCAAAAGCTTCACGATACTTGTCATAAAGCTGCTGCGAGTAATCATGGGGAGGTTTCTGGGTGCACATGTTGTAGATAGTCCTGAGAACCACACAAAACCCTCAACTTTCATCACCAGTTACAAACAAAGCAAACACCTCTAAGATAACTAAAAGATTATAACAGAACGTACGTATAGAGCATCATGTACTGCTCAGAGTCGAATTGAGGCTCAGGCAATCCTTCAAGAATCCGTTTCAGCTTAGTGATACCAGTCTGCATATAGTCCCATCCTTGCTCCAAATCAATCGTCTTGCGCTCCATTCTGAAAGATTGATTCCCAAAGCGCTCCTGGACCTAAGAACAAGGAACAAAATCGAAACTTTAGGGCAACATTATAGAATCCCAATCAAACTATCGGATGTGATATGCATCACCAGAAACGAACAATCGAGAACGCTACACAGTACACAAACGCAATCGACGTAACCCTAACAATCAGATCCCTAAAAAACTCGAAAACTAGGGAGATTAGACGAGATCTTAAACCATAATTAGAGAAAGACGTTTCGCCGAACCTTGAGGATTCCCGATTCGAAAGGATCGGGAGAGGTTTTGCGATCGAGAGAGAAAGATCAAAACCCTGAGAGTACGATAAGAGAGGAAGAAGAGGTGGAGACCTTTGAGAAGGACGGTGAACGAGGAAAGGAAAGGATATTTATAACCCCCCCTTTTGTTTTAATCGCCTATAACTCCTCCTCTATTATTCAGGCCGTAGATTTTAATCATTTATTTTATAATCTTCGTTTTTTTTTTATCAACTAATCTTCGTTTAATATCTATAAATGTTTATTTTCTAGGGCAATTTTCTTGAATAAACTATTTTCAAGTTTTGATCACAAAAATAAATCACAATGAGGAAAATGACCAAAATGTTTTATTTAATAGGTAAAAAGATTTTATTACCCTAGATATAAAAAAAAAAAAAAAATTTATAGTTTTAGATTATATGTTTTCAAATTCGAATTTTTTTATAATATTTTAAAAAAAAAAAACAATTTAATTTTTTTTTCAAATTTTATTTTTGTAATTCGGAAATACTTTTTGAAACTATTTTTAAAATTTTTATTTTCAATTTTTTAATATTTATTTTTTATTTTATAAAATTTTAAACCTCGATCACAAATCTCCACCCGTTAACTCTAAATCATAAGGTTTGAATTAGTTAAACATAAGGATATAAATGTATACTTACTTTTTAATAAAACATTTTGATCTTTATAGTCTATATTTGCGATAAAAAAAAATTTAGTGATATCCTAAGGCATTTCTCTATTTTCTATTTAACTTTTTCTAATTTATTAGCATCTTCATTTTCTTAGTACGGATCTATTATATCAAAACGCTGCCTTTTGTTTGCCACCAAGCATTATGCATTTATAGAACTATTGAGAAAAATATATAGCAAGCTCATTTTTTCTCTACACGAACAATGCGTATTCCATAAAAAAAACCTTAAAAAAAAATATATGAACATTTTGAAATTGTTTTTAAATGTATTTTTACCGCAGCTAGTAGGTTGATCGCACATCATACATGGTGTATTTATCTGAAACGACATCATTTAACTATTTTTCAAACTTTTAAATTTTTTTATTCATGGAATATCTTTTGCGCAAAAAAATGCAAAGAAGCTCAGATTAAATATTTTAACTATTTGGCTAAAGTAAATATTAATATTAATAGTGTAAAAACAAAAACAAGATATTTATAATAAAAATGAAATTTAAAGAATTCTCTTAGGTAAAACTCAAACCCAAACAAGAAAACTCAATCAACAATAGCTTAAACCACTTCACTAACCAAGCATTTTGGTTATAATACAAACTGAATATTATTTTAACATATCATACATTTTATGTCAATTAGAATAATATTTCCTTCTTTCTCATATACATTTTTTTTTTTTGTTGAAACATCCAAAATTGAGTTTTCAGTGGAAGATACCCAATTTTGAATTAATTTTCTAGGTTCAATGGAAGTAAATAAATACACTGGTATGTGAACAAAGAAAGTATTTTAACTGACATTGACTGTATACATATGAAAACAATATTTAGTTATTTATGAGTGGTTAAAGTGTTTTTAGTCCATGTTCTCAAAAGCGGGCGCCTAACCAATTAGATGAAATACATAAGTTACATAGTTTGTGAAAAATGCATCAACAGAAAGAGTTCATTTTGAAATTTTTCTTGTAGAACTATGTACTTGTAAGCAGATGCAGCTACTGATATTTCACATAGCGTGATGGAACTAACATCCAAGGTGGTCAGCTGGTTTAAATTTCATAAAAAAAGAAGGGATTTGATCAACAAAAGTGTTATTAGAAAGACCGAGAAAAGTGAGCTGAAAAAAGTTTCCTATTATAGGCATACTCGGACCACAAAAAAAATATTAATAGAAAAGTCGAGTTTGTCAAGATAATAAAGGTTTTCAATCCAAGAAAGAATATGATCCAAAGTTTTATTAAATGAAATGTCAAAAGAAACGAGATGAGAAAGATTTAGAATTGAAGATGGAATCTGACTCAAAAACCAAAAAAGTTTTATTATCGAAGAAAGAATGCGACAGGTGAAACTATTGTGCGAAAGGTCGAGAGACGTGAGTCGAGAAAGATTTCCAATTACAACAAGTCGTTATTAGCCCATGAGTCCGTCTGGGTTTAGTATTGATAATATAACTGTAAAGGAAGAGTTGAGAACCTTGGACTCGTTTCTGAAATCGACAAGTGTGACCATTTGCTCTGGAGCCGCAGACACGGCCTGGTAATTATAAACGAACAAGAAAAAAAAGACAAGAGTGATAGAAATGGTATTCATTCAATTCTGATAGAAGAAAAGAAGAAGGAAGTGTTGATGGTATATAAACACGCTTCCATGCCCACCTATATTTATATACACAATAATCCACAAATAAAAATTCCAATCAGTTTGACTCAGTACTTTTCACACATTTTTGGTCCCCGGCGGCTACATTGATTACAAGATCTTTCTAATCCAAACAAGAAAATGTTACGAGTGTTATTTTTCTCTAAATATAGCATTTACGAGCTATTTACAGTTTTTTTTTCAAAGGTTTAGGTCTGTTTTGCATTGTTTCGTGATCATACCCGTGCAGAGTCTTTAGTTTTGTTTTTCGGTATATGTTAAAACTTTAGTTTTTTTTGCCAGCATAGTTTTAATTTGGGTGGTAAATGTTTTTTCTTCTAATTATTAAAGAAGTTCAGAATTGAGAATTTTAAAAAGATTGGTTAGTAAGACGATTCCAGCACCACTTGAAGTTCTAAACGTCTCATGACAAATAGTCATATATATGGTTAACTGAAAGAAACCAAAGAAATGGAAGCTATAGCTAGCTCTCTCAAAAGATTATTTTAGCTATTGGATCAAACCTGATGAGCAGGTTGCCTCATTACAAGCCCTTAGTGTTCACTTAATTCTTATTTGGTTTCTAAAGTTAGTGTTTCCGTTCCATTTTTGCAGAGCCATTTTCAAGGCAAAACCTAGTTAGTCATGCAGTTGCTAGATTTGAGTATATCCAGCAGTGATGGTAATCATCAAAGGAACAGTCAAGGGACAATCCCTTGACGTGCTCCATCAGCATATAACTCGCTCACTTTGCCTCTCTCAGAAAGAGACCAACAACAAACTATGAAAATAGGACAAGTTAGTTCATCAGAGTCGAGAACTTCAACAACAATCAATCTTGACAAATTGTTACGCGGTTAGGGAAACAGTAGGACAAATGGGCACAGCTGAAGTACCAGCAGAGTCGGAATGGTTACTACACATCTTATTCTAAGGGGATTGCATCCAAGATGATGCACAACCAACCAAGTAGAAACCACCCTAACATGATGCACAACAACAACCATCTAGAAAACTTTTCTTATCATCATCCTTGTTGTAACCAAAACAGAAGTTGGCGTTAAAACATATACAATGAGACTCGAGTTCTTTTAATACCAAATACTTGGATTTCACGGTACAGCTAGCGTCCTGCTCCCTTGAGACACACGTTTACATGTTTAAGAGATGACAATAACCGGAACATTAGTGATTTAGATAGATTGTAAGAACTGGTCTCATTTTATCGCCCACCCAATTTTTAAGTGCAACTTCGTTGATGAGGTCCTCAAGAGAAATTCTCAAAAGTTGAATATTTTTATTTTATTGGATATTTATAAATAAATAAAATTTAATTAAAAACAAAAAATATAGCCAATAAGAGGACATTTATTGGATATTTATAAATGTACCCATTGTTGGACATGATCTAATAAGAGGATTTTCAGATCCATAAATATCTAATTCTGATGCTTAAAAGTGCTAATTAGCTGAAAATTGTCTGTAAACAACCGTGGGGTAGATGCAAACTGAACCAGTTCGTTTTTAGCTGTCCAAAAGATAATATAACTTAATTTCGTCCGTGATACGTTGCAAGATATGAGTCAAGGTAGAAGCAGCTTTAATTCGGACTGTTGAATTTTTGTTATAATAAATTCCTATTCAGTTAATAAAAATTCGATTAAGTCTAATAATACAACCGTGTCCTAAACTATCTATGTCCCTAATCTAGAAACTAACAAAAAGATTGAGTTAGGAGATAAGATAAGAAGCCATACGATCAGATAATTGTAGTCTGAGTTTTGGTCGACATTATGTTTCCGAACAATCGTTATCATCATGTCATTGGCTCTTTCTCATCCGAACTCCAAAGAGAAATCAAATCATCATCAGGAAAAATCAATTAAAAAGTTGAAAGTGAAGGCTCAGAAGGATCCATTGGTAAAATTTCTAATCAGAGTTTTACTCATAAAATAGGTAGATTTTCATCATCACTGCCTTCACTATTAACCCGAATTCGAGGAGACCAGAATTTTTCCCATAAAAGCCAAAATTGAAAACAGATTAACGAAACATTGAAACACGAATGTGGAATGAAAGAAGAGATATAAAGGTTGGGTCAGCTTTAAATTGTAATCGCTGAGTTGGGAGAAGTCGCGGACGGCAATATATATAAGACGATGGAGGTAGCTAGGGTTTACGTTTTGAAAAGAATTGGGTCGGGCCTGTTGAGACTCCAAGTCTTGGATATGGGCCTTGTAAATGTTTCAGTTTTTAAATCTACTAGCATGGAGAAATATAAGTTTTTAAAAAAAAATCTTATATATTATGTATTATAATTATAAAAAAATTACCGACAATTTTATATGGTTTATGCGAATCAAATTCACGTCTAACCGATTTTACTTACACCCTTATGAAGATCACATGTAAATCTTTCACCTGTAAATATGCATAATTATTTAATAAATCGTGTTCTTCAATACTCCAAACCCAAACTTCTTTATGTGTAATATTAATAAATCTTTGGTTAAACCATCAGATTACTGAAACTTTCACCAAAAAAATCAAGACTGTAAAAAAAAATAAAAAAATATATGAGATTGTGAGAGCAAGTGATGGGAGGAAAACACAACCTAGTCTATCAAAAAAGAAGATCGAGAGACAATTTTACACCTTTGTTGTGTGCGTATTGCAGAACTTAGTTGTTGTTATTTTATCTATGTATTGAGAAAATTGCCAAGCTTGTCTGTGAAGTTACATGTAACAGTAACTTTTTTTTAACATACTTTTATTTGAAAAAACAATTACATAGTAGGCTATGACCGAAGTCATACAATTTGAGAGAAGATTGTAAGATGCAATGATCATAATTAAACAAGAGACTACCAAAGCATGATTTTGGTTGACTTTAGAGGGGTAAAAAGTCGTTTCTACCGTAGTCTCCCACGGTTTTCACGTCCTCTATTTCCTCGTCCGCGAGACGTGGATTGCAATTGCCATTCCATACCTTTTGCTGAGGGTTCAACCGGTCTTTCTCGAAGGAGTCTTTTCTCTGAAAGTGTCAAAAGTTCTATTGGACCAGAACTTTCATCCAATTCCAATTGATATTCTTTTTCTCCTTCTAAGGAAGTTAAAGAGGCAAACTGATTTGAGCCCAAATCAATCTTCTGCATTCTGCTACTTTCCTTGCAAACCTCGGCTGAGGTTTGAATGACTAAAGACTCTGTGTGTTGCTTTATTAGGGCAGACTCCGTAAGCGGAGACTCAATTGTTTCATTGACACAAATAACTGTTGGTGACTCATACAAGTTTTCTAGCACTGAAATAGTAGCTACAGAAACCAGATCATCCATATCAGTAGAATTAATTTTTTCAATCACCTCATCACATATGCAAGATGTATCATCTTTTGGTGTAGCTGGCTGGTCTGAAACAGGAGCATGCGAAATACATCTTTGAGAGTTAGATGCTTGTATCGTTGCCATTGACATAGCTTCTTTAGCTTGAGATGGGATTAGAATATCTGAAAGTGTTGCATCTCTTTTAGCCACAGCAGCTTCCTGTGATGTTTCTGAAGAGACATCTATGACTTTATGAATATTCATTTCGGGTTGTGAAGCATCAGTAGGTGATTCAAAGACATGGGCGACTACTGAATCCTTTCTCTCAGTAGCTGGTGTAGCTGCCTTAAGACCAGAAATAGATAAACATCTCTTTGATTTATGCCCAATCTGACCACATCTCTCACATGATGTAGGAAGCCAAGAGTATTCCACATCAACCAAAGAAAAGTTCCCTTGCTTATCCCAAGCAGCAACTTTCTGTGGAAAAGGTTTATCTAACTCAACTTCCACCATAATCTTAGCTTATCCTATCATAGTTGGATCTAACCAAGGTTTGTAAGATAACATTGGTTCTCCTACTCCTGAAGCAATCCATTTGATTCCTAGGATGGAGTATAGATTGCTGGGATGTTTTTGAGTGTGACCCAAAGCGGAATTGATGTAATTTCAGGAAGGGTTAAAGATTCGAAAGAAGTCCACGGAGCAACAAACATGAGACAATCATCCACATGCCATAAACTACGCTGGAGAACAAATTTTCTAGTAGCCTCATCTGGGATGTGGAAGATATAAGAGAATTCACTAATTTTCCTGACGAAAATCTCACATTTTCTACCTCAAATCCTATTCAGAACAGCATACACTAACCCACCAGACGGTACCAGACAGCGGTAAAACTGTCCTATCACATATTCCCTATGGTTTTGCAAACCATGGAGTAGTACATGGTCTAGAATAGTTACCTTAGGAGTGCCATCCTCCATATATTCGGGTACTGTCACGCGATGGAGGTTCCTTGTTTGCGGGTTCATTCGATCAGCCCAAGGAAACCGAGACTAATCAGTAGGAAGCTTTACTCTTTGACTCGAGGAAGAATCAACTAGTTTTGTTTGTTGTGTAGCCTTTGTTCTGTCAACGGAAGACTTATTCTTCTTCCTACCTATATCCCTGGTTGAAAGAGCTGGCCATTCAGAGTTTTCCGTTACAGGGTTATCAGAAAGCATCGTTGAACGTTATGTAGCTCCAGTTATCAACAACGGTTTAGTCAAAGCTCCTTGGAGCTGAGGCTGAGGCAAAGCAGGACCCGCGAGCACATGAGAAGTAGCTTTTGAAATCGTTTGGCCCACCTCCGTTGATGCTTCTCCAAAAGCACAAGAATCAGGCGTGACCGTCGAAGGGACTTGAAGCTTGTCAGAGTTCATGCTCTTAGCCTTTTCCTTGCAAGACATCCTAGTTCCTGAGTCAGAAGAGATGATGTTGGTCTGAACCTCCAGTTGATCCTCTTCACCATTAACACCTTCGATTTCGGAACTTAGAGTCTCAGGAGGCTCCATGATGAGAAATCGCCGGAGATGTGAGAGGAGTTGACCGAGAGAGCTTCCCGCCGGTAATAGCTTGGTGATTCGCCGGAGGGAGGAGGCGTCAACGGCTGAGTCGTCGAGAGACAAGATCAAATTGAGATTTAGGTTTCGCTTTCTAGATCGCACGAAGAGGGGCGCGTGGGCGCGTTCAAAATGGTTTATTAATTGGCTTTTTTCTACTTACTTTCTCACTTCCTTTTCTATATTTTAACAGTAACCTTAACAATCAGCCGTCTTCATAGTTATTAATTGGTTTGATCCAATGCCTCTTACACTAAACCCTAGTCTACTTTTGTTTCACTTATCCTCTTCCAAAACTACATGAAGTAGTAATCAAAACAAACTGATGGAGAAGTTTTACTCTTCTAAGGACAAATGTGCCTTCTCTTTGCGTTGTTTCCTTCATAGTTCACTTGGCTTTGCTCCAACGTTACTTACATGGGTAATCAGAACAAATGGAAAAGTTTGAATTCTTTTGTGAACAAATTTGATTTCTGTTTTTGTCATTGTCATCTTGGTTCCCAAACCTAAAAGCATTTCTTTTTGGTTTTAAGAACATGATATGTAAGTGTATTTTTGAAGCTCCTTCTTGTAATGACAGTTGAGTTCAAGCCCGTATGAGAATACAGAAGTGGAAACATTCAACTCATCTCTTATTACATCAGGTTCGTTCTTCTTCTCCTTTCTAACTTATCCATTCAAAAGAATTTAATTATCCATTTAAAACACAGTAAAGATCTTCTTGAAACTTGGTTTTAATTTGTTTACACAGTGAATAAGAACCGACATAGAGTCATCTAAGCTCGCGTTTGTGTCATCGGCTAGTGCATTTGAGAAATGGACAAGCTTGACAGGTCTTTTAGGACAGCTTAAGGGAATCTGATTGGCTACCAATTGTTTACTTTTCTGTTGTCGTCTTGTGTATTTTTCTACATATTGTCAACAAAAGAATAGAGATAAAGGAAAGCAAACCTTTGAAATTTCATCCTCTTAACATCTTTGGTTATCATTCTTTATTCATACTAAGCCAAACCACTTTCTTCAACACTCCAGTAACAATTGTTATATCAAAATGAAATCTTTTAAACCGGAATGGGAAAGCCATAGACTGAACCGGTAATAACCAAGCGTCAAGAGATGTCATGTTACTAGATGAAGCTTGCTTGACTATAAGGTGGCAGTTTGAGTAATTTGGCAGTTACTACAGACTTGTTTGATCTTTTCTCTGATGACATTAAATCCTTTATCTAGAAGAATAAAAAAAACTTCATCATTATAACCAAATGTGAAAACAAATATACAAACGTTAATCAGTCCAATTCAACTTTGAAAAATCATCCAACTGCAGACTAGTCAATATTGATGGCGACGGTCTTGTAGTGGCGTTATTTATCTGTTAAATAATATTATAGCATTAATGAGAATGCACAAAATGCTCTGCTTTTTACTTGTATAAATACATCACTACTTGGTGTCTTATTTAATCACCTTCACCTTCACCTTCAACATCAAACACATCTCTAAACTTGTTTCTTTGTAATTAAATCAATGGCAGCTATCAAAGTTTTCGGACACCCTGCCTCCGCTCCCACCATGAGAGTCGTCCTCGCCCTTCACGAGAAAAACCTCGACTTTGAGTTCGTTCATGTCGACCTCATGGGAGGTGAACACAAGAAAGAGGCTTTCCTAGCCCGCAACGTAAGTATATCTATCTGTGTTGTTGTGAGACAAGACGAACACTCAGGACCGGGCAAAAAAATTAAAGCTCTTATAATTAATGTTTATTTTTATTTTTTGAACTTTTAAAAGTTTATTAGTAATTTTTTTTTGTAAATTTCATGAAAAAAACAAAACTATACACATATAAAATATCTTGGGCCCTTTTCAATCTAATTAATCAAATTTTATTTTTGTATAAAAAATTATGTATATTATAAAAAATTGAGCTACTTAACAACTAAGATTAAGTGAGGAGCTTGTCCCCTAATTAGCTGCCTATGTCAACAATTTAGATCAATCTGGTCTAAATATTGAACTTTTTGCGTTTGATTGATATTGCAGCCTTTTGGTCAAGTTCCGGCCTTTGAAGATGGAGACCTCAAGCTTTTTGGTACGAACGTTTTCACGGATCATCTCAAATATGATTTGACAATATACATAAAGAAGAAGAAGAAACATTCACTAACATGATTTGTTTCTTTTGTGTAGAATCAAGAGCTATTACTCAATACATAGCTCACCGATACGAAGGCCAAGGAACCAACCTTCTCCCGGCAGACTCCAAGAACATAGCTCACTACGCAATCATGGCCATTGGAATGCAAGTAGAAGCTCACCAGTTCGAGCCAGTGGCTGCAAAGCTTGTTTCTGAACAAGTATTTAAGCTCAAGAAAGGCTTGACCACAGACCAAGCCGTTGTTGCCGAAGAGGAGGCTAAGTTAGCCAAGGTCCTAGACGTGTACGAGGCTCGGCTCAAGGAGTTCAAGTACTTGGCTGGTGACACTTTTACTTTGACCGATCTTCACCACATTCCTACGATTAAATACTTGCTTGGAACTCCCACCAAGAAGCTCTTCACCGAGCGTCCACGTGTCAACGAGTGGGTGGCTGAGATCACCAAGAGGCCAGCTTCCCAAAAGATCCTTCAGTGATAAGTTACTAAAAGGTTCTGCCTCAGTCACAGTAATAATGCTCAGAGTTAATAAGTGACTGCCCCATTCCCAATTTCTCAGTACTCTGTTTTTATTCTCAGTTATAACTAAGTGTGTGTTCTTGAGCGATATTTCTTGAATCATAAACTATCTAATCTTCAAGCTCTTCTATAATAAAAAGATTAGTTACTTATTTAATACAAAGGTTGCAATGTCTTGACTACAGAGTTACTGATCAGTGAGCACAAAGACTTTGTTTGATTAGTCTTTGCAAGTTTTTACTTTCTACCTTATTTTCTGAGATAAGTAGCTGCCCTAAGACTTTGAACGTTCTTATCCTTAAAAGACTCTATGCCTTGTGGGATCTGAAAATGACAAGACAACACAAATTCTGGAACTACTCACCTCTATAAATTACAAATATTAGAGCAGCAAGTTTGTGTCTTTCATCATCAATGATGGATTTATCTTTTGACTCGATAAACAAAATAGTAAAGAGTAGCATCTCCAATGTACACCTCTATATTTTCCTCTAAAATAGAAATCTCTATTATATAGTTGAAAATGCTCCAATGTATGCCTTTATAATAGTATAATAGAGTTCCTCTATTTATAGAGTTCCTCTATTTTAAAAGAAAATATAAAGGAAAGTTACTTTTTTGCATCTATATTTAGAGGTAGAAATATCATATCTCTATATTTTTTCCTATAAATAATAGAGACATAAATTGGAGTATTTTCATCTCTATAATAGAATTTTTCTATTTTAGGAGAAAACATAAAGATAAAAATATGGATGGGTTGGAGATGGTGTAAAGATACATGATGGAAAGAGAAAGCTGAAAACAAAGCATAGCTCAGATCAATCAAATTGGATTTGCTTTTTACCTTAACCCCTTTTAAGACGCTAGGTGAAGCAACCCATCTCATCTTTAGTCTCCATTGTGTTGCTCGACTCATCCCTCACTTTGACTTTACAGCTACCCAATGAATCGAGGGCAGAGACTGAGACATATATTTACAGCATCTGGGCATCCCCAAAGTTAAAAGCTTTACCATATTCACATATTGACTTCACCAAGAAATATCATTTTTAGTTAGTAGAGTTTGAAAAAAAAAAAAACCCTAGTTTTCTCTCTGACCCGCAACCCTAGGCGCCGCTTCATAGCAATGGTCATTGACGCCGGCAGCGGCTCGGCTCGCCGGCGTCACCGCTTCCCCTCCTCACACTCTGTTCTCCTCGTCTCCATGTACCTCGTCTTGCTCTCTGTTTTGATTCCGGTGGCCCCTCCACCGAGAATTTCTCACTCACCATCAAGCACATGCTTGAAGTCCATCGTCTCTTCCGCCAGTCGCTCCTCCTCTCGTCATAGTTCCGTCCTGTCCTCCGCCACCACGTTTCAAACCTCAGCCACTAGTCCTATGCTTCCCCCAGATCTAGCGCCTCAGGGTTCAACCGCTCCCCTCATCATTGCCGTCTCTCCCACTTCTCCATCCCTCAGCACCGTGCCTCCTTGTACAAGCGGGGACACCAGGTCTACTCATCCCGAGCAGAGGCTCGCCAGATCTGGTCGTTTCTGTATCTCTAAAGCGCCTCCACCACTCCACACCGCCTCAGATCCCTTCACCGATGCCGTGACTCCGTCCTGCTGCTCCGTATCTTATTTAGACTACACCGTACATCAATGTCGTTCCGATTTAGTCTCCTTCATCATCGCTGCGAACCTTCGCCGCTCTAGACGAGGAGGCGTCTCTCACTCGTGTAGCATCGCGTCTTTTTCAGTTCGGAGTCCAGATCCGGCCACCGCCTCCGTCTTCAACCTGCGCATCTCACCAACCCTCGTCAGCTTCCTTGCGGGCTTTGATAATGATGTATTTGCATCTGTCATTGAGCCAACACTGCGTCAACGCCAAGTAATCTATAGAGATAAGCTTTTCCGAGTAGACCTTTTGTCATCTCCACCAATTGCAAGGTTATGTCCACTGCGTTTCAACCTCCTTCCTCACCTAGGAAGAGATATCGAAAAAGGTCAGTTCGCTCCTCCACTGCCATGTGCTCTCATTCCAACAAAGCGGAGGAACACTCCGAAGTATTGTGCAAGGAGACTCGACCGTTCCAAAACACTCTGCCTCTTACCCGACGTTACCTTAAACACGCTAAACCAGAACGAGTGCGATGTTAATATGCTCAGGTCTGTCTCGATTACTAATTATTGGCTTCGACACGGTAATGTTGAGGTCCAAGGTTTTGACCCGAGTAAACTGTTGAGTTCGTCATCAAACTCCATTGTCCTAAGCGTCCCTAAGAAGGCGAAACTAGCTTTAGAGATTCACCTAGTCTCGTTGAGAAGCTTTGTTGAGTTCAGAACTGATCCTACCAACTTCAGTGCCAAATCAAGTCAGATAGGACTTCTTCTTGGTGTTGCCCAAAGTCTTGGAGCTTCTCACCAAAAGCTCTTGTCGCGCAACAGTCCAACTGCTTCTTATTGGTGTATCAACGTCGATTTCGACTATCAGTTGTTCTTGCGAACAATCGCCTTAGGGATTAAGGTGAAACTTCTCTATGGGGTTTTTCATCTTGCTGAGCTTGACTCGCCTCTTATAGGCTTTATCCTTCTATGTTTCATAATGCTTTCTACTTTTGTTGTACCGTCGAGCATGTCTCCGGAATCATCTGCTTCAGTTGTAAACGTTCTTGCTCTTTGAGCTCTTTAATATAAGTCTCGTGTTACAAAAAAAAGTTAGTAGAGTTTGTACGTCATCATCCCGGCCCATGGCGTTCAAGGGACCAAAAAAGAATAATGGGAGATCACATAATATCGACCTAGATCCAACGGTCAAGAATAATGATAGCATTAAGAAGATATAAAAGATATTTGATATACTGTACAACAATATTTTTGAAAAATATATTCACCATTACCTATATTGTACTATTTTTACATTAATTTATGAAATTATTTTTACTCATCTCTAAATAAATCATAGTAGGTGATTATTCCGTGCTCATGCACACGGATATAAATAATTATAAATTATAATAATTTATTAAAATTTAAATTATTTTATAATTTATATGTATAAAATAGTACTATGTTAATTTATTAGACATGTGATTTTGGATATAATATTTAGTATGTTTAATTATTATTTATGTATATTGGATTTTATTTACTTCTTTAAAATCGACCATAGTAATTTTTTGTTCTAAATAAATTAAATTTTTATTTGCATTTAGTTTGGTTGTTATCTCATATCTGTAAATATATTTTTAGTAAGATCATGTATACTTTAATATATGTTGTTTTGAGAATCAAATAAAAAAATTAACGTTTTGATTAATAAGTTACATGAATTAATATAAATATAATCTTGTAAGAAGTCATGCCTGTATATGGATTTTAAAAAAGAACTAAACTGTGACAATTTATTAATATGTTTGAGCAATTCCATAATTTAAATGTATAAAATTAATAAAATATTACTATAAATAATAACATATTAATATTTGAGTTAGATATTTGATTTTAGGTATAAGAATTTGTGTTAGTCAAGTTAATCATTTTGTGGATTATATTGAGTTACATATATTTTCTTAATGTTAAGAACATTAGTTTAGTTCTTCACTGTAAATGTGTAAGATTTAGGAAAAAGAATGTGTAAGTTTATTTTCATAATTTTTTGTATAACTGATATTTGTTTTAAAAAACATTTCTTAAAGTAAAACTAAAAATTTTCAATATGAAGGGGCATAAATGAAAATAACTAATAAATTTTAAAAAGATCATGAATGTATATTAATATTTAAAAAATTATGTAAAATAGGTCTATAGTAAAAAGAATATTTTTAGTTTCACTTTCTAATATATGACTTATTTCTTAAAGTCAATTTCAAAAGAAATATTATTTAATATTTCTGAAATAAATACTTTTTGAGAAATCATGTTATGTAAGTAACTTTCAAAATTTCTTTAGATATTTTCTTCAGTGTAGTACTGTAACTGAATAAAAGTTATAAGAAAATGTAAATGAAAACTACGAAAGTAACAAAAAAATGTTTATGCAAAAATGAATAAAACATCTCAATAATAATAATTATCAAATATTTTTGTTCATATTTTGGTTTATGTTATTTACGTTACTTTTTGTAAGCATATGAGAAAATATATTGATATGTTATTTGGAAAAGATATGAAAGGGAATTATTTTTGTTTTTATTTAAATTACTTTTTGTAAATATATTTTCGTTTTTTTTGTAAATATTGTCTTTTTATTATATATATGTATTTTAAAAATATATAAAAGGAAAACTAAAATTTTAATTTTAACTGAAATAAATTAATAATTAAAAAAAAAATTTAATAATGACAATTTGATATGATATGATATGTCAAAATTAGACTTTTCTTGAATAACAAAATGTTTGTCCTAAATTTGTTGCATAAAATGCATAAAATGAAATACCATAGAAAAGTCCTAATAAAATTAAAGACTTTGTGTTCAAAAAAAAAAAAAGGTTAAAGACTTTCTGACAATTGTAGAAAAAAATAAACTGACACTAAACTATATGTGTGCACCAAGCTGAGCAAGTTGGGTTTGTGCTTAGGTTCGGGTTTTTGGATATATGGGTGTCGGTCCAATAATTTTTTTTGTTTTCGGTTTTGTTTTTAATATCTGATCAATATTAAATTCAATTTTATCGAAGCATAAAGATGTGATAATCATTTCCTGATAACAATTTTTGTAACTCATTTTCTTCTTAATGTTCAATTTAATTGAGAAATAAAACTCTTAATTTCTAGACTATAAGATGGTCTAATTGTTTTTTGAACAAGTTATAATTTTTTTTTGTCATCAGCTTATACAGATCCGTGAACCAAACCGGGAGATTTGCATTCATGTGAACGACGAAAGACGGTTGCTTCCTGACACTGCGTACTAGGCTATCCGTCTTTAAATTTTGCGTTCTTGGTACATAGATGATCTCTGATCGGATGAAATTTTCTTTCAGGATCTTGATATCTTTCAAATAACTTGCAAAAACTGGTCATTCTTCTGGTTCCGAAACCATCTTCACCAATTGAGAACAATACGTTACAAACGTAACCCGAAATTGACGTAAATTCTTCATACATTCTATTTCCCAGAGTAGCGCCCCCATCTCCGCATGAAGAGGAGAGAGACTAACCCGAACATTCCTCGCCTCCATCAGCCCATCAAATCCTTCTAGAGTGTTGAGCCAATCTTGTCCGGAAAAAATATCACCATTTTTCCAGGAACCATCTGTGAAACGCCATTTTCCTGGAATTGGCGGCAGGATCGTAACCGCTACATGTGGTACTGTCCTCTGTTCGTTCAATATTTGTGCCTTAGTCCAGAGTGTTGATTTTGTTTCTGCCAATTTAAGCGTATCCATGGGATCAATGTCCAGATTAATGAAAACTTTATTGTTCATACATTTCCAAATGTATCATAGTATCCATGCAAATTGATGATCATCCATTTGCGGGAAAACTTTCGAGAAAAAATGATCCATGTTTGTGACGAAAGAACAACAAGTTATAATTCTTTCGTAGCAAATAAAGATAAGGGATCTATACATTTATTTCCTTACTTTTTATCTTTGTTTTATATTTGTTGCCTTCAGAGTATGACATAATAAAATGTTTTTTTTTTCACTGAATGAATTCTTGTGAACAAAGTTCGACCCTCAAAAGAAGGGGAAGCAAACTTAGCAAGACAAAAACCAGGGAAATAAGCAACCAGAGGTAATTAAGAGAAAACTGCTAAACACCAATAGGTGAGAAAAGTTGGACATGATGAGCAGATCATCGAGGTAGCAGGAGGGATAGACTTCTCAGGCTGAAGCTTCTTTAGTCAAGAGCGATTAAAGCGAGGACGGACCGTTAGAGGACACATACCAAGAGCGCCTATTGTCTCGAACTATACTGTCAGCAATCTGAGATGCTACCATGTTTTCATGAGAGGGGACATAGCGTAAGCTCTAGGACTCTAGTCCAATGAGTGAGAGTTGCAAATCTTGGAAAAGAGGGTTGTAGAGTGAGAAAGCTTCTGGTGATCTGAGAGCGTTACTGAGAGGCCCCGAAGAGAATTCAAAGATAACTCGTTTTTGCTGCAGATCCTTCATATTATGCGCAGCCCAACAAAGACTGAGTAGATCGGCGTGAACGGCGTGAAGGCACAAGGAAGTATAAGAGTAAGATTTGCGGCTATGGAGACGAGGAGAGCCTAAGTGATTACGCATGATCCAGGAAGCGCCACTGAGGTATGATGTATTCGACCACGAAGAGGCGAAGTTGCATTTTAAGACCTCTGATGGAGGTTTCTACCAAGTAGTCTGTGAAGACTCAGGCATGTTAGCTTGAAACCAAGCATCTGCATCTTCTGTTGCTTTGATCGAGATACTCAGTGCAGAGCAGTTTGTACGCTCGAAAAGTAGGGCGTTTCTAGCTTTTCATAGATTCCATAGCACCCAAGGAAAGGATTTGCGGATGCCACTGTCTAATAAAATGTTTGTTATGATGTGAAATAGTCAATGTGCGGTTGTATAATAGGATTTTTGATTGAATTACACTATCACATTACGAGCAATAAAAGAAATAAGGAAAGAGTGTCTCCACTCCAAACAAACACCTCTTGGTTTGTCATATATTGGTATCAATTGCTTTGGGTCAACTCTCTTTTATATCAACATATTTTTTTTAAAAATATTCAGTTTTGTCATATCGTAAAATAGTTGTTCTGCAACTTTTGTTGTTTCTGTGTGTTCTAAATTAAACTATACGCTAGTCACGGTGAACAATTATATAGTGTCTAGATATATAAGCGGAGTGTGTACATGGGATACTACGGGGTGTCGCGCGGAATATTATTTTATTGTTGTTAAGTATGATGTTTTTGAATGATGTAATTATATGGTCATTATTTATTTGCAAAGAGCATGATTTAGTATTTTATTGTGTGATGTAGTATTAGGTTATAGGTTAATATATTATGTGTTTGTTTTTTCAATAACGTGTTGTTGTGTGTATAGTAGTATGTTAGTGGTGAAATGAGCTTCTGATGTAAATCATCTTGAATTTCAATAAATTTTCATTTAAGCATTTATTGATTATAATATTAACGGTTTAAGTGTCAACATTGTATTTAATATTTTCACATTTTTGAACACTATTCTTTTTGTTAACAACGTCGAACATTATTCTCCTAAGATGTTTTTTCCTTCTCCGCATATTTGACTTGAGTCATCACCATCTATGTATTTTGTTTACATTTCCAGGGTGCGGTGTTTCTTACCATCACCGAAAAAAGACTCACCTTCGTTTCTCTTGTTTTTACTCGTCTTTTTCTCTTGTGAGATTATCTAATATTTGTTGTAGATCAGGTTTATGAGTTTCCAGTTATGCGGTTGTTTCTCATGATGTTGTACGCTGTTCTGGTTAATATTTGTCCTCTTCTTCCTTAAATTTGGTTAATGTTAGGAACTACATCTCCTTGGGTTGGTCAGAGTTTAGTTGTCTTCCTCGTAGTTGGCTTGTCGTTGATAGTCACTGCTCGTCTTGGTTTTCAAGATCTAGTTTTTGCTGATTTGACTTTTACGTTTTCTTTATAGATCGAGGATGGCTCCACAGTTTATTGATTTTTTGTACTCTCTTTTTCTCTCTTTGTTCTCTCATCTCGTTACATTTTTCATCGCTGGCTGCGTCTCCGGTGGCTCTCCATTTCGCCATGTTTGCCACTCCAGGTTTGGATAGTGTTTTCCTTCGTGTAAGATTGTTTCATGTCTCAAACTTGAGATTTGGTTTCTTTGTGGTTAGCTTTCATTCTCCCTCATTTATGTTGTTTTTCTTCTTTTCCTGCTTCCCTTGGTATAGGTGTGTGGAGTTAGTCTCTTGGAGCTTTGGTCTCTTCTATTCAGAGCTTTGTGATTCTTCGTTGGCAATGAGCACCTTGTATGTGGTTGTTTGTTTGTGAGGTGCTTTTTAACTCTTAGCTGGTGGTTGTGCTTTAGGCATGTGTTTTCGTGCTTCGTGGTGACTTTTATCTTTCATTGATTATTCTCCTTCTGACCCGTTTTTTTGATTTTTTGGGTTGGTGCTTGATCGCGTTCATTTGTGTTCCAGGCTTTTACTGAGTTAGTGTTACTATAGTGTTTTGCTTTTTCTTTGTGATTTTGGAAATTTAGGTTTAGATTATGTATCGTATTCTAGTTTTTTTAGTTTAGTTATTTTATAGTTTTTAATAGTCAAATAAATTTATAATTTGTAAATAAAATAATAGAAAATATCAAAAAATAAAAATTTTATGCTATTTTTTATTTATGAATAAATAAAATATTTAAAATATATTTATATTATATTTTTTTATTCATCTTCAATTTTACTGACCAATAAAATAGATTATAAAATTTCATATAATAATGGTTAGTGTGAGAAAGATTTTATGGCACAATTAGAAAGTATTAAGCCAAATTGTAAAAGTGTAAAAGAAGAAGGACCTAAAATGTAAAAACCAAAAATATATGGGGACACATGTCATCAGATCCCCATGCCACTTGTCATAAGAAGAGAAAAAATTAACTTTATATATATAGATATATGCGGTACATTTACTTATAAAAAATATTTGTATATAATTAATAGTTCGTAATTAATTAATGATAAGTTCAAAATATATATTTTTTTCAAAAAAAAAAAGTTCAAAATATATATCCTAAATTCATATAACTCTAACTATTTACTAATCTAAAATAAAAAAAGCAAGGTTCCAAATATATATTAAGAGTCTTTATGAAAACCTAATATAAACAAAGAGTTTTTTTTTGACACAAAGAACATCAAAGAAAGAGAGGAAAGATAAAATAAGGCCAGTCATTTTTTCCACATCGGTTAAGAAAAAATGAGGCATTGTAATAACTTTTATATAAAATGGGACATCACGCATTCTACTAATGGAATTTGAACCTTGGACTTTCTTCCTGAACACGTGTAGAGTCAAAATTTCCAAAATAGAGCCAGCCGTTTTAATTAGCGGAACAGTAAAATTCGGTACAGCAGGCTAACATAGACGGCCGCTTGAAGCGTATTCTAGAACAGTACTACTCTTCTATAGATTGACAACGAAAAAAGAGAGGAAAGAAAAACATCCGTTGAAATTCCATCTTCTAAACATCTGTGGCTGTGGTAGTGTTCAAAAAATAAACAAACAGTATTTGGTTATCATTCTTTTTTTTTTGCTAACTGAGTATTTGGTTATCATTCTTATACATTTGTTCACTCCAGTCTCCAGTAACAATTGTTATATCAAATTCAACATCAAAATTAACTCTTTTTAACTGGGACTGGAAAGCCATAGACTGAACCAGTAATAACCAAGAGGCATCATGTTACTAGATGAAGCTTGCTTGACTATTAGATGGAAGTTTGAGTCATTTGGCAGTTACTACAGACTTGTTTGATCTTTTCTCTGATGACATTGAATGCTTTATCTAGAAGGAAAAAAACTTTATTCCATAACCAAATTTATAAACAAACTTCAATCAATCCAATTTAACTTAAAAAAAAAAAAACCTCCAGAAAGACAAGTCAATATTGGTTGCGACGGCCTTGTAGATGCATTGTGTATAAGTTGAATAATATGTAACATTAATGAGAATGCACAAAAATGCTCTGTTTTTTACTTGTATAAATACCATCACCACTTGTGTCTTATTTCATCACATTCACCTTCAAACATCAAACATCACATCTCTTAAAAGAGTTTCTTTGTATCAATGGCAGGTATCAAAGTTTTCGGACACGCTGCTTCCATTTCCACCAGAAGAGTCCTCCTCACCCTCCACGAGAAAAACCTCGACTTTGAGCTCGTTCATGTCGACCTCAAGGACGGTGAGCACAAGAAAGAGTCTTTCCTATCCCACAACGTAAGTATATACTTCATCGGTTTCATTTTAATTGTAGCTGTAGAATTTAAATTTTGCTTCATTATAAATGTCATTTTATATTTTCAGTGCAAATATTTGATGTTTTTTTCACTTTTAATCCTATCTTCGGGCTCATCAATTAACAAAAATATATAAATCAAATAGTGTACTAATTAGGGATATAATAGAAAATTTAATGATTTTATTAATTTGTGTGAAAGAACCTTAACAACATATAAAAGGAATACATATATATGTTGTTGTAAGACAAGAAAGAGTACAAGATGTCAAGACCAACACTTTGATGAATCTGGTCTAAATCTTGAATGTTTTGCATTTTATTTATATTGCAGCCTTTTGGTAAAGTTCCGGCCTTTGAAGATGGAGACCTCAAAATCTTCGGTATGAACGTTTTCGTGATCTTCAGTCTTAATCTGATTTGAAAATTATATGTGCGTAGGAAGAAGAAACATTCACTAACATGATTTGGTTCCTTTGTGTAGAGTCAAGAGCTATCACTCAGTACATAGCTCACCGATACGAAGGCCAAGGAACTAACCTTCTCCAGCCCGACTCCAAGAACCTGGCCCACTATGCAATCATGGCCATGGGAATGCAAGTAGAAGCTCACCAGTTCGACCCACTGGCTTCAAAGCTTGCTTGGGAACATGTATTTAAGCTCATCTATGGCTTGACCACAGACCAAGCCGTTGTTGCCGAAGAAGAGGCTAAGTTAGCCAAGGTCCTTGATGTATACGAGGCTCGGCTCAAGGAGTTCAAGTATTTGGCTGGTGACACTTTTACTTTGACCGATCTTCACCACATTCCTGCGGTTCAATACTTGCTTGAAACTCCCACCAAGAAGCTTTTCACCGAGCGTCCACATGTCAACAAGTGGGTGGCTGAGATCACCAAGAGGCCAGCTTCACAGAAGATCCTTCAGTGAGGAATTTCTAAAAGGCTCTGCTTCAGTAACAGTAATAATGCTCAGACTAAATAAGTGGCTGCTTCACTGCCCAATTTCTCATTAATCTGTTTTTCTTTCTCAGTTATGTGTGTGTGTGTTCTTGAGAGATCTTTGTTGAATCAAAAACTATCTATCTAATCTTTAAGCTCTTTTATAATAAAAAGGTTAGTTAATTAATACAAAGGTTGCAATGTCTTAACTGCAATGTCTTAACTGCAGAGTTATTACTGAGAATATTATACATTATACAAAGACTTTTAATTTTAGTTTGATTAGTCTTTGCAAGTTCTTAGTGTCTACCTTATTTTTAAAGGAGCTAAGCTAAGACTTTGAACGTTCTTATACTTAACAGTCTCCATGTTTTGTGCCTTTGTGGGATCTGAAATTTTAGACTCAAATTTTATAAACTACATTAAAATCGGCTGAAAGGCTTGACCACAGACCAAGCCGTTGTCGCCGAAGAGGAGGCTAAGTTAGCCAAGGTCCTTAACGTCTACGAGGCACGGCTTTAGGAGTTCAAGTACTTGGCTTTACTTTGACCGATCTTCACCACATTCCTGCTATTCAATACTTGCTTAACACACCCACCAAGAAGCTCTTCACCGAGCGTCCACGTGTTAACGAGTGGGTGGCTGAGATCACCAAGAGGCCAGCCAGCTTCCCAGAAGATCCTTCAGTGAGACATTTCTAAAAACTAAAAAGAAAACAAAATAGTTCTGCTTCAGTTACAGTAATAATGCTAAGAGTAAATAAGTGGCTGCTTCATTGCCCAATTCCTCAGTACTCTGTTTTTTTCTCTGTTTTTATTCTCAGTCATGTGTGTGTTCTTGAGAGATCTTTGTTCAATCAAAAATTATCTGTCTAATCTTCAAGCTCTTTTATAATAAAAAATATTGGTTACTTAATTAATACGAAGGTTGCAATGTCTTAACTGCAGAGTTATTACTGAGAATATTATACATCATACAAAGACTTCCAGTTTGAGTTTGATTAGTCTTTTTTTTATGCACAGTTTGATTAGTCTTTGCAAGTGTTTTTACTTTCTACCTTATTTTCTCAGCAAAGAAGCTAAGCTAAGACTTTGAACGTTCTTATCCTTAAAAGTCTCCATGCTTTGTGCCTTTGTGGGATCTCAAATTTTAGAATTAAATCTTATAAACTATATTAAAAATTTAGGTTAGATTTTTTAAAAAAATATGCCAAATTTATTGAAAATTTTCTAATTAATTTTTTCTGTATTCACATTTTGATACGCTGAAGGTAGAACTAAAGAGACCCAAATGATGCTATAAATTCCCAAACCATAGTAAGTCAGTACTCTACTGATGTATCCAATATGCTTTTGACATCTTGTATACTGAAAGAATCAATTATTTAGTTGTTAGATGGTAGATACATTTGAAAGCAGGTTAAAAATGTTCTTCAATTAACATTGATTATTATTGATTTCTGAAATATGGATTAAAAAAAAAGAAAAAAAAAAAGAGAAAACAAACTGATGTCTATGCACAATACTTTTGCTTTCACCCATCTTACAACAACAAGCAAAGACATGAATATAGCTAGAAACAGAACACAAATTCCTAAACGCCGCAGATCCGAGTATTCAAACTTGGTTGGTTTGTTGTACCTTTACAGCCTTAAACGCCGGGTGAAGCAACCCGAGCTCGTCTTTCATCTCCAGCGGATTGCTAGTCTCGTTCCTCACTCTCTTTACTTTGCGACTAGCCAAAGATTTATGAGTGAAACCATATATTTGCAGAATCTGGTTATCCCCAAAGTTAAAGGCTCTGTCCATCTGTTTTAGACACCGTTCAACCGGGTAGTCCCCAAACTTCCCGCATGGTTTGCAACCGACAAAGTGAGTCACCAATGGCCACCGGTGGTCACCTAGACCCGGGTGGTAGTTTTCTATCATTTCTTCGTATCGGTCCACAAGTATTCCCCAGTAACCGTGAAGATAGTACCCATTTTCTAGGTATACCTATAACAACAATGCAGCAGCTCAAATAAGAATAAAGTAAAACCATAACAAGATGCAACTCGCATTGTGATCTGTGATGATAAATATGTGATGAAGAAACGTTATAAACATAACAAGATGCAACTCACATTGTGATATGCAGTGATAAATTAAAACTTTATGATGAAACAAATTATAAACATAACAAAATGCAACTCACATTGTAATTTGTGGATACAAATTACAATGCCTATGTGATCAGAGACGTTATAAAACCACAAGATGCAACTCACATTGTGATTTGGATGATAAATTAAAACTTCTTGTGATGAACAAACGTCATAAACTGACAATATGCAACTCACATTATCATTTGCGAATACAAATCCAATTCCTATGAGAATATGCAACTCACATAGTGACTTGTAAGTGAAAAAACTCATACTGATATGATCAAGAGACGCTATAAACCAACAAGATGCAACTCACATTGCAATTTTATGAGCGAAAAACCGATCTTTATGTAATCAAGAGATGCTGTAGATTTTTATTGGTTGAACAACTAAGGTAATATGTATCTCAAATCAAATTTCTGCTCTTACCTTATTACCCCAAGTGTCTCGCTGAGTAGCCAACAGATAAACCATAGCAGACTGATCATCAGCTTCGAAAACCGGCCTACCCTTAAGCTCACGGGTCAAAACCTTACCCGCTTCCTCACGGATCTTCCCTTTAGGACCCATAGGAGCCCAAGTGTCAAGCAAATCAAGCGCCCACTGATTATTCCTAAGCAAGAAACTCCCAGTATTCAACCCAATCCAATTCTTGTCATCATAAACCATCTCATTCCATCCATGCATCACCAAGTTATAATCCTTATACCTCTCCCACGGAAGCTCAAACGCCATGTCCGTAAACATCGCATCACTATCCATCCACCACAGAAACTCAATCTCAGGGTGAGACAGCAAAAGCTTCCTAATCAACGGCAGCTTCGCCCAAAACCCAGCCATCTCAGCATCGAGCAGAGCCATGTTGTAGAAGATCTCGATCCCGTGAAGCCTACAGTAATCGATCTTGTTCTTGATCGACTTCAAGAGGTAATGGTCTCCCACAGGATTCTCACACGGCTTTGGAGCAGAACCGGTCACCAAGAGGACACGTGGCTTGTTTGGTCCGATGAAGTTGGGGAAGCTAGGGTTCTTGGATAGCCAGTCGGATCTTTGCTCGTCCCAATCGGATATCTTGGGTCCGAGAGTGTACGGTTTATTCGGGTCGGGTTTCTCTTCTTCTCCTTCGTCGACGAATATCTTGTTGATGTCAAACGTCTCGTAGTTATTGCTCCCGCCGCCGCCACCGTCGACGGAATCTCCTCCTCCTCCGCCGCCGCCTCCGGTTTGTATTTCTTCCAGAACACGGTGAGGCTCAGCTCGTTTACGAGATGTTTGGAAATGCTGACGGATCTCGTCCAGGTCTTGCTCCGGTGTACCGAACTTACCGGCGCCGATTGTGCCACGTAGGACGACAACGGTGAGAACGAGGCAGAGAACCGTTACCTTTAAGTGGCGTAAAGCTCTTTGGATTCTCCGGCACCGGTAAGCTCCTAAACATCTCTCGATCATCTTTATCCAATCTTCTTCTTCTTCTTGGTAGAGAGAGAGAATCTCTCTGTTTATTATTATCTAATTGAGGTCAAGAGAAGATCTGAGTTTTTCCATTAATGAAAGATTCGAATTTGATTAATATTTTTTCGGACACTGTTACTTGTCAAAGCTACTACAAGAGTTTGCGTTCGGACAGTACTACTGTTAGTAACTTTAAGTTGTCTGGTTTTTTACTCGGTTGTGTCGGTTGTGGTTGTGTGCTAGTGTAGTGTTTGTCACACGTGGCGATATATCAGGGTATGTGACTTGTGCTATATATGGTCCTGACCGTTGATGCAACATGGATCTAGATATCGGAGCGCGTTGAAAAGTCAACTCGTTAATACTGTAGTTCTTTTTTCGTGCAACAGAAATACTGTAGTTTTTTTCTTATAAATAGAAAAAAGGTTGAAAACAAAAGGGAACATAAATAGGAAAAACGAATTCAACATGTTGGATATGGTTAAACAGGGGTTGACCAAAAAAGGGCTAGAGAGGGCTGGGCGCGGATCAAATATATGAGTTTCTCGAGGTATTCGCCATCTAATCCATTTTGTTTGAATAACCGACTATTCGGTTATATTCGATCCATAGCTATTCGAATATTCTGTGTCTAGAATTTCTAGAATTTCTTTTTGTATTTTTAACATATATCCGATTCGATTAGTACAAATAAAATTAAAATTAATAAATAAATAATCCTAAAATTAAGATAAATAACAATTTTTATTACAAAAATAAAAATTTCTTTACTTTTTAAAATTATAATAACTAATATAATAAATATAATATTATAAAACTTATATAAAATATTATATTTACATATTATATTTATATGATTATTTATATATATATATATATATAACCGATCGGATTAGTTATCCTTCTTAAAAATATTAGTATTTGTGATTTATCTCATTTTTTATAGATATTACATATTAATATTTGCTTTACTTCATAGAATTATGGAAATTTAGATTTTTTTTATTTGAGTCAAAATAGATAATGAATCGAACCAAAATTTATAGATATTTTGTCCAATCTTATGTTTAATTACTAGTTAAAGTTTACTGTACTTCTTTTTTTACTTTATTTATTCTCCTGTTTTAGGAATTGTTTTTTTCATTTACACCAAAAAGGTTTATGTTATAAAAGTCAACTAGGAAGTAACCCTCGCCTTGCGCAGGATGAAGTTATTAATTTTGTTATTTTTAAGATGTTAAAATATTATGTCTGTTTATTTTGGATATTAGTTCGGTTTTGGGTTGGTTTTTCGGGTTTTAATATCTTCTTATATATAACTAATTTCTAAATTCATATTTATTTTTGTTTGTTTGGTTAAAATGGTTGAGGATTTTTGGTTTTCTGGTGATAAACCAAAGTCAATTAGTATTTGTTTGGTTTCATGTTATCAAAATTTTAGACAATCCTGATGTCAACCAATAGCTTCATATTATAATTTCTAAACGAATTTATAATAAAATCAAATCTAGATAATTGTTAAGAAAAACAAAAGAAAATTATAAAGACAAATCATTTCGTTACAATTAGGTTAATGGTGAATGAAGAATTAAAAATAATAATATTCTATATTACATCTGAATTAGAATCATCACTTACGGTCAGTGGCGGAACTACAACATGGGTAAGGGGGCAGCTGCTGCCCACCATAAAATTTTAAAATTAGTGTATTTTTGTACTGAATTTTTATAATGCAATGGTTGAAAATTCAAAATTATAAATATATTACAGTGTTTTATAGTTCTGTTCCGGACAACAATTATTTATAGATCCTCCACTGCTTACGGTGAATATTTAGTTATATAGGTACTCACTTCAATGTGCATATAAACATGTATGTAAATATTTTAAAAGTGTTTCACAAATATATAAAGATATTGTTAATTAATATTGAAAGAAATTATTGTTCAATATAACAAAGAAATATAAAATTCTTAAATAAAATCTATTAAAAATAAAGTCATTACCAAATAATTTTTTTTATATATAATGAAAATCAAATTGTATACATAATAATACATATACAAATTGGGTTTGCTGAATTTTATTCTTACATAGTGTTACACCTTGGCCCAATCAGATTTTAACATTCATACATTATGCTTCAACATCTATATTATTAAAACTGAAATACATTTGAGAATTATTTAGAAACATGTATAGTAATATACAAAAGGAGTATAATGTTGTTTGGAAACATGGATAACTGTATATTAAGAAAAATAATAATGGCTTTTTGCAAAATTGATCTAGAACTCAAAGTTAAACACAAAACTAATCTCCTTTCTTTTTGGAAATTAGTTTTGCCCTATTCACCCCACAAGTTCATATAATTCACGAAAATGTCATCAATTTTTTTTTTTTTCGAAAATGACATTTTTACTCTCTCACCCTCGTCATCTTCAAGTAATTACAAAATTGTCATTGTCATCAATACCCCAACCACCATGAACAACCAATTTGAAGCTCTTAATACTCCCAAAATCGATTTACCCTTCTTCTTTTTCCATTCTTATGAACTAAACACAACATCTCTCTTACTTTCTCTCCACATTCAGCTAAAAAACCCAAGATTTTGATTCTACATTTTTTATGGTTCATAGAGTCATAGAAGCTAACGATTATGGGTGGATCACTTTCGTTTGAGATTATGTGTGCTTGGAGAAGCCTTATGTGTGCTAAGGAAGTTATCTCACCAATTTAAGGTATGAAATCGAGTTTTTTTTCCAGATCTGTTCGTCCAGACGACTTCCCAGGTAAGTCGTCTGGCTGTAGAAAGACGACTTACCTGGAAGTCGTCTGGTCAATGCAGAGGTTATTTTTGCAATTGACTATGAAATATGTTTTCTGAGACGACTGAAAGTTAAGTCGTCTGCTTTTGTTTGGTTACAAAAAAATCTCCAAAGAACCTAGGCAACTTACATGTAAATCGTCATAGGTTAGTTTTGCATTTGACTGGATTTTGTCGGAATTTTGACTTTCCTGGACGACTTATTTTTCAGTCGTCTGGTAGAAAATTGAAATATCAATATTTTATTAAAATTCGACGACTTACATGTAAGTCGTCGTAGGTTAGTTTTGCCATTGAAAAATAAACTTCAATAGTTAATTATACCCAGACAACTTACAATTAAGTCGTCCGCCCGACGACTTACATGTAAGTCGTCCATAATTTTATTCCGAGATTCTGGTCAAACCTCGTAAATCCTGGACGACTTACATGTAAGTCGTCGGACGGACGACTGAATTGTAAGTCGTCTATATATAATTAAATATTGAAGTTTTTTTTCAATTGCAAAACTAACCTATGATGACTTAATTGTAAGTCGTCGAGTTTTAATAAAATATTGATATTTCAATTTTTCACCAGATGACTGAAATGTAAGTCGTCCAGAAAAGTCAAACTTTTGAAATAATTCAGTCAAATGCAAAACTAAGCTATGACGACTGAAATGTAAGTCGTCTAGCCTTTTTGGAGTTTTTTTTTAACCAAACAAAAGTAGACGGCTTATTTTTCAGTCGTCTCAGATAACAGATTTCAAAGTCAATTGCAAAAATAACCTCTGCGTTGACCAGACGACTTATATTTTAGTCGTCTGGAAGACTCAGATTGAAGTGATCTGCGTCGATCTTTAATAAACTTTCGTTTTCTTTGTTCTATGTTTGCTAATGTGTTTTATTTTGACTTTTTCAGATGATGTGTCAGTTACATGCAATGTACGAAGAATGGTTGTTGAAAGATGGATGTTGGAATATACAAGTCAACGAAAACTCTCTTTATGGCAACATGTCGTGTTAGTGGTTGTCAATGGAAGATCAGGGCAAGTGTGAAACATGGTACTAAAACGTTTTGGGTAACTAAGTTTTACTAAATTTGACTAAGTTTTTCAACACAAACTTGTAAAAAATGTGATATGATTTGACTAGTTACTATTGTTTGTTTCCATCTCTTAAGTATTATTGTTATAGACATCAATGATGATTATTGTTATGAGTTGGAAGAAGGGTAAAAATGCTTCTTAAAATGTTATATCAATATGAGGCTACCAACATTCTTGTTTACTAAGATGGGAAGAAGGTCGTTGAAGTTTATTATTGCATATGGGAGATCCAAAGATAAGAAAAAAGCTATTGAAGTATATTATTTTATTGATTTGTAAATGTGTAAACACATAGTTAGCACATATATTACATCTTGGGAAACATTATACTAATTTTACAAAAAATTTACAAATAAAAGAGTAGACATACAAATCACAAAACAAACCACAAACAAAACTATTATAGATCTTTCATCTACAAAGACAAGGTTGAACTCCACTTGATATGAAAGAAGACTTCCTGGAAGTCGTCTGGAAGACTTCCTGAAAGTCGTATGGAAGACTTCTTGAAAGTCGTCTAGCGCATTGTATTTTAGACGACTAACAGGTAAGTAGTCCCAGAAGTCTTCTAGATCTGAAAAACCTGTATATCTGAAAAACCTTCATATCAAAAATCGTTCAAATGGCTTAAAAACAGAGAAATGAGTGAAAGATTAGATAAATCTACCTTTATAGAACACACAAAAATACATATCTAAAATTAATAAATCTACCTTTAAATGAGTGGAAGATGAGAGCCATCTGATTAAAAACCTCCAAAAAAGATAGATTAGTGAGAAAGGCATGAGACAAAACTGAAAAATTCATATAAAGTTTGGTGTTTTCAAGTCAAAGAGATTAGAGTGGGTTTGAAGAGTTTTAGTTTGAAAAAAAAAGTAAGAACTTTATACAATATAAAGTTACCAAATGAAGAAAAAACAGACATAAAAACTTACCAAAACGGTCAGATCTGTTATGAAATGGAGAGACATGGGAGAAGACTCCGTCAGATGACTTTCAGGAAGTCCAGACGACCTCCTGGAAGTCGCCTGGAAGACTTCCTGGAAGTCGTCTAGCGCATTCTATTTTAGACGACTAACACGTAAGTTGTACCATACGTCTTCCACATCTGAAAAACCTGCATATCCAAATCCAGATCTGAAAAATCTGCATATCCAAAAACGTTCAAATGGCTTAAAACAGAGAAAATTAGTGGAAGATTAGATAAATCTACCATTATAAAACACACAAAAATACATATCTAAAATTGATAGATTTACCTTTAAATGAGTGGAAGATGAGAACCATCTGATTAAAAACATGCAAAAACAAGATAAATTAGTGAAAAAGACATGAGACAAAAACAATAAATTGATATAAAGCTTAGTGTTTATAAGTTCAAAGAGATTAGAGAGAGGTTGAAGAGTTTTAAAATGATGAACATTACATTTTTGTTGCAGCCATTTGAGAGAATGAAAGAGAATGTGTAATTTTTTCTTTATATAGGGAGACAAGAAATCCAATTAGGTTAAATATTTTTGATTCAGGCGACTTCCTAGACGACTTACTTGTAAGTCACCCAGAAGACTTTAATATTTTTAGCTGGAAACTAAAATAGAAGACTTCCTAGACGACTTA
Source organism: Brassica napus (assembly GCF_020379485.1). Classification (NCBI taxonomy): domain Eukaryota; kingdom Viridiplantae; phylum Streptophyta; class Magnoliopsida; order Brassicales; family Brassicaceae; genus Brassica; species Brassica napus. The sequence continues at coordinate 21,729,512 of NC_063446.1, forward strand.
CAAGTAAGTCATTTGGTTTAAATTATTTAAGCGGGAAAATATTTTTTCTTAAAATTTTAGGCGGGAATATTTGGACGACTGAAATATAAGTCGTCTGAGTAAAATTATTCACCAGAAGACTGAAATATAAGTCGTCCACATCCTAAACATAACCCCTAAACTTAATTATCTAATTAAACACTTCATAAAATCAAATCAAACTTGAAAAGTGTTTACTATACACAGAAATAAATAAATATAGGTGGAAATTAATTTTTGAAAAAAGCATTTCAGCTTTTCCAAATCTAACCCTGAGAATACATACAATACTACAACATATGTTTGCCAAACCCCTAAACTAAAGAATATCATGATTCACTATTTCCACTCATCTATCTTGAAAACAAATCAATTTTATCATATCTTAATTTATATCACTTAAAACTGTTTATAATTACAAGATTTTTATTTTTCACTCATCAAAATATTTTTTACAAAATTTATAAACTATTTTTAAGATAAACTGGTACCAGACGACTTACTTGTAAGTCGTCCAGACTACTTCCAACATCTCAGACGACTCAGACGACTTACTGAGGCTATATTCGTAAAAATGGCTTCTGTTTTTTTGTTTGGTCACAAGAGGCTGAATTGTAATTTCACAAGGCTTTTATGTTAGTTTTGCATTTGATTCAAGTTTGGGTATAGATTTGGGGTTAAAATCAAGTTATGGGTTAGTTTTGGCAAATTCCCCAAAAAATAATGGGCTTATGCTATTAAGAAAAATTGGAAGTCCATTATATTATGAAAAATTATCTATTTAGGCCAACTTTAAAATATACGAAAATAGTCCAATCTAATCTATAATATTATTTGCGAAGTAAATTTTAACAACGGAGCTCTCACGTTGAAAGTTAGAACGGTTAATATCTATACTACCCTTAATGAATTTTATATATAATTTATTATATAATCAAAAACGAATTTTTATTAATAATATTTTTTAAAGATAATTCCTATGTATTTTGTTGTTATCTTAAAATATATTTTCAATTATAAAATTTAAAAGTAGGATATAAAACAATTTAAAATAAATTAAGTGGTTAAATTCAATGTTACCCTTAATGAATTTTATATATAATTAATTACATAATTAAAAACGAAATTTTATTTATAATATTAGATTTTTTTTTAAATAAGATAATTCTTATAAATTGTGTTGTTATCTTAATTTTTTTTTCAATTATAAAAGTTAGGAAAATAACATATAAACAATTCAAAATTAAATATTAATCAACTAAATTTGTATAAAGATGTTTTTTGAAAATATTTCTAATATGTGAATGTTTTCTTTTAAAATTTTTTCACAATAATAAACATATATATTTTAATTAAATTTTTCGTCATATATATATATATATATAATTTTATGTTTGATTTATTTTTTTGAAAATATAAATAATAAGTTATCATGTTGATTTTTTAATTAATAAAAAATAAATTAATAAATATTTTTAAAATGATTAAGTCCGCATGTGCGGGCAAAACACCTAGTTACCTTAAAATATCTTTTGTTTAAAATAATCATAAAACAAAATTTTAAACTTTATATACATATTTCAAATCAAAATAATAATTTAAAATTGATTTATATCAAAAATTGATTCAAAAATATACATATGTTTAAAAAATAAATTTTACTAAAATATTTTCCAATAACCATTATTAAAAAAAATGTTTCAATATATATAAGAAAAATACAATACAAAACCCAATTTTAAATACCAACTTAAATTATGGTTTTTATATTTGACATTAAGTTTTAAAAATATAATATATATGATTATTTATATGATGATAGGTATAAAATACTATTAAATTATATGATTACTTATATAATGATACGTATAAAATACGATTATATGATGACACATATATGATACATTATAGTGACGTATAAAATAACAACATATTTTTCAAAAAAATACATTAGTGCGTGCGCACATATTAAAATCTATTATATTTTACAATTGGGCTTGTGTAAAATCAAAGAAAACATAAGATTCTAAAACATGTTTGGACATCAGGGCCCGTAACAAAATAGTGATGTACTACTTAAATCTCAAAAACGAAGACCGAAAGCATATAGGGTTTTGTCCTCACCGCAATAGACCACCTAACTTTGCAATATTTGATATGTTTAGTCGATCCTTTTGAATCAATCACCACAAGTTATTTAGGGCCCATAACAAAATAGTGATGTATTAGATCTCAAAAACGAAGACTGAAAGCATATAGGGTTTTCTTGTAGTGCTCGTCTTCGATGTTGTGTATGTGTGTCATGCGAGTTGTCGTGTGGAGTTGGGGCTCTTGCTTCGCCGGATTTTGGTAGGTTATTCTCTTTGCTTTCTTTGTGGTGTTGCTGATGTGTTCTCTGGTGGTTGCAGCGTGTGGGGCTTCTTGGTGGCGGAGGCGTCGGTCCGCCTCTCCGTGTTCCCCGGTGGTAGCGGGTTGGTGCTTGAGCTACTCCGGTTCGCTATTGCTCCGTCTTTTGCTCTGGTCATTGCTCTGCACTTCTCGGATCGAATAGTGGTCGGTGATAGTGGCATGTTGCGTTCCTCACTCTTCTCAAATAATCTCAGCAGCTTTGTGTTCTTAGCTTGTGGTCAGTTACGGTTCAAGTGGGTCACTTGGTGCGTTAGTTGGACAACAAGTTTCAGATTTTGGCTATAGTTTTGTCTCTTCATGAGGATTTTCCGTCTATGATATGTCATCTTTATAAGGGTTATGTGTGAAGATGAAGCAATAAGAAACAAGATGGTTGGTTAAGGTCTCAAGACAATGGAGATACCACTACAAGGGACAAGCATGCATGGTTGGTTAAGGTCTCAAGACAATGGAGATGCCACTACAAGGGACAAGCATGCATGGTGGGTTAAGGTCTCAAGACAATGGAGATGCCACTACAAGGGACAAGCATGTATGGTGGATTAAAGTCTCAAGACAATGGATTATTAGTTTATCATATCTCATCTACCATTTGCCATACTTGTAACCCTTATATATATGGGATGTTCCCATAAGCAAATCAATTAAGCAAATAAGATTCTCCTTATTTACTCTATCTCTCTCTACTTTCTAGATTAAACATCTCTCTCTCTCTTGTTCTTCACTATGTTCTTCAATTTCTAACATGGTATCAGAGCATCCAAGCTCTTGAACACCAAACTGCTTCCGCAAATTTACTCTATTCACCTTACTCTTTCACTTGTTTGGTTTACTTTCTTCATTTCTAGAGAACATATCTTGGCTTCCCTTGTTTTCTCTCTTGCCTAGCCTCAGAAATTCAAATTTCTCCTTGGCAAATTTTTTATTTTTTACCCGCTAGACAATAGCAAGCAAAGATGGAGCAGCACAAGCTAGTTAGGATTCCAGTCATCCTGAAAGGTCCTAACTACATTACCTGGTCGAGATTGACCAGGACAGCTCTTGGAGGAAGAGGTCTATGGGAGCACATCACCACAAGTGAGGCCCCAAGACAAATCACCCAAGGAGAAGATGGCAAGGAGGTTGTAGTGGTAGATGAAGGCAAATGGGGTCAGGAGGATCTCATGGTGCTGTCTATCTTGCAAGGCTCACTTGATACTCCTATCATGGAGTCTTACTCACATTGTGAGACTGCAAAGAAGCTATGGGATACCTTACACAAGGTATATGGCAACACTTCAAACCTCACCAGAATTTTTGAGGTTAAGAGGGCAATCAACAACTTACAGCAAGAGGAGATGGACTTCACCAAGCACCTTGGGAAGTACAGCCAGCTGTGGTCTGAACTTGAGATGCTGAGACCAAGTACCACTGATCCTAGTACACTAGAAGAGAGGCGTGAGCAAGACAAGGTCTTTGGATTGCTTCTCACACTCAACCCAAGCTTCAATGATGTACTTAAACACATATTGAGAGCTAAAGAGCTTCCAAGCTATGATGATGTGTGTGCTCAACTTCGGAAGGAGCTAGGCTCAGATGGTCTCTTTGGTGGAAAAGGGGAACTGTCTATGGCAAACAAAGCTGAGAAGATGGAGAGTGCTTCAGTCAACAAAGCACACTTCAAACCAAGAAGAGGAGGAGACAAGTCTGTGACTTGTGAGCACTGCAAGAATCTAGGCCACTCCAAAACCAATTGTTGGATCCTCCATCCTCACCTCAGACCTGCTTCAACCAACAGATACAACCAGGCCAAAGCACATGAAGCAAGAGCTCATGAAACCACAGTACCAGGCTCCATGCGCATAGGAGAAGATGGAAGAGCTATGATCTCAACCACCCACACTGGTGGATCCACATCCCATGCCATGTCCCAGCCATCCCCTGATGATGCCTTCATCCGCAAGTCAGACATTGAAGCCCTTATCAAAGCTATCAATGCAAACTCTGGTAACATCAGTGTCAATGCTTTAAATTCTATTCACAGTGCTTCACATACTACTAGACCTTTGATCATCGATTCGGGAGCTTCTCATCATATGATTAGGGATGCTAGACTGATTAGTGATGTTAAACCTGCTCTAGGGAGTGTAGTGATTGCTAATGGTGATAGAATTCCAATTGAAGGAGTAGGAAACTTGAAACTGTTTGATAAGGAGTCTCAAGCTTTTTATATGCCTACTTTCACATCCAACTTATTATCTGTTAAGAGAGCAACCAATGATCTAAATTGCAATGTTATTTTCAGTCCTAATGATGTGTGCTTTCAGGATATTAAGACCAGGAAGATGCTGGGAAAGGGTGTGAGCAAGGGAGAGCTTTACTTGCTTGAAAACACCAAGCTTTCAAATTTATCTTGTGCTTTCAATTCTGCTTCTGTGTTAGCTAGTGATGTTTTATGGCATGCTAGATTAGGTCATCCTCATTATCGTGCCTTAGGACTGATGTTACCTAATCTATCTTTAAAGAGTGGAAGTTGTGAGGCTTGTATTCTTGGTAAACATCAGAGATCTGTTTTCCCTAATTCTAAGACTATTTATGAAAATTGCTTTGATCTTGTGCACTCTGATGTTTGGACAGCACCTTGTATGTCTAGGGAGAACCATAAATATTTTGTTACATTCATAGATGAAAAATCAAAATATACATGGCTCACCTTGATTCAAACTAAAGATAGAGTTTTAGAAGCTTTTATTAACTTCCAAAACTATGTATCTAACCATTTCAATTCCAAGATCAAAATTTTTAGGTCTGATAATGGCGGAGAATATACAAGCACTGCTTTCAAACATCACTTAGCAAATCATGGCATAATCCATCAAACAAGTTGCCCATACACACCACAACAAAATGGAGTTGCTGAAAGGAAGAATCGCCATCTTATGGAGGTTGCAAGGAGCATGATGTTCCATACCAATGTTCCAAAGAGGTTCTGGGGAGATGCTGTGGTCTCAGCATGTTATTTGATCAACAGGATCCCCACCAAAGTCCTCCAAGATAACTCTCCCTTTCAGGTATTAAACAAAATAAAACCTCCAATTGATCACTTGCGTGTTTTTGGGTGTGTGTGCTATGTCTTGATACCAGGGGAACAGAGAAACAAGCTTGAAGCCAAGAGTGTCAAAGGCATGTTCATAGGATATACTCATGCGCAGAAGGGGTACAAGTGCTACATACCTGAATCAAGAAGAGTTATGGTCTCAAGGGATGTTAAGTTTGTGGAATCAAAGGGATACTATGATGAGAAGAGTTGGGAAAGCCTTCAGGATCTCTCACAAGGATCTTCAGATAGGGCAAACAACTTGAGAATCATTCTGGAAAACCTAGGCATCAGCCAGCCTCAAACAAGTGGCGTACCGAGCACTTCACATATACCTCCAGTTGTGGATGAAGCTACATCAATTGAAGAAGCAGTCCATCCTGATCATGAGGGGGGAAACCAACCTAATTTGCAAGTTATCCATGAGGAAGCTATCCCTGAAGAAGATATCCATGACGAAGCTATCCACGAGGAAGCTATCCAAGAAGAAGCTATCCAAGAAGAAGTTGTTAATGATCAAGATGGAATGCAACAAGAAGTTCAACCATTAAGGAGGAGTACAAGGGTGAAGAAACCATCTCAGTGGATGGACACCAAAGTATACTTCAACAACAATGCAGTAGCTCATCCTATCCAAGCAACATGTTCTTTTGCGAGACTATCTGAAGAGCATGTAGTCTTCATCAGCAACCTAGATCAAGAGTATGTACCAAAGACTTATGAAGAAGCCATGAAGCATGAAGAGTGGAGAGCGTCAGTTGGGGATGAAGTTGGTGCCATGATCAAGAATGATACTTGGTATGAAACTGAGCTCCCCAAAGGAAAGAAAGCTGTTACAAGCCGTCTACTCTTCACCATCAAGTACCTTGCCAATGGGAAACCAGAAAGAAAGAAAACAAGGCTAGTTGCAAGAGGATACACCCAAGTCTATGGAGAAGACTATCTGGATACATTTGCACCAGTAGCTAAACTCCACACCATAAGAATTCTACTCTCATTGGCAGTGAACTTGGAATGGGATTTATGGCAGATGGATGTCAAAAATGCTTTTCTTCAAGGAGAGCTGGAGGATGAGGTTTACATGAGGCCACCTCCGGGTATGGAAGACATGGTCAAGCCAGGGAATGTCCTAAGGTTGAAGAAAGCAATATATGGGTTAAAACAGTCACCAAGGGCTTGGTACCACAAACTGAGTACAACTCTCAATGGAAGAGGGTTTGTAAAGTCAGAAGCTGATCATACACTCTTCACACTCACAAGCAAGCAAGGAATTGTGGTGATTCTTATTTATGTAGATGATATTATCATCACAGGAAGTGACAAGGAAGGTATTATCTCAACCAAAGTCTTTCTTAAGTCTACTTTTGATATTAAAGATTTGGGTGAGCTAAAGTACTTTCTAGGGATAGAAATATGCCGCTCTAAAGAGGGGCTTTTCTTATCTCAAAGGAAGTACACACTTGATCTTTTGAATGAGGCAGGAAATCTTGGAGCGAAAGTAGCCAAGACTCCACTAGAAGATGGGTATAAGGTGCTGCGTGAGGGGGAGATTGAAGACAAGCCCTATACTGACGTTAAACACTATAGAAGAATTGTAGGAAAGCTGATATACCTCACCATCACCAGGCCTGATGTATGCTTTGCAGTTAACCAAGTAAGCCAGAATATGCAAGCTCCCAAGATACACCATTGGAACATGGTTGAAAGGATCCTAAGATACCTAAGAGAGGCGCCAGGGCAAGGAGTGTGGATGGGATGCAACAAAAATACAGAGATAGTTGGGTATTGTGATGCTGATTGGGCAGGAGACAGAGTGGATAGGAGATCCACTACCGGCTATTGTACATTTATTGGAGGCAATCTTGTCACTTGGAAGAGCAAGAAACAGAAGATAGTGTCATGCTCAAGTGCTGAAGCTGAATATAGGGCAATGAGGAAGCTCACTAGTGAGTTGATTTGGATCAGAAACCTACTTCGAGACTTGGGTATAGAGACATCAACTCCAATCACCATGCATTGTGATAATCAAGCAGCAATACACATAGCTTCCAACAGTGTGTTCCATGAGAGGACTAAACACATTGAGGTGGATTGTCATAAAGTTAGGCAAGCAGTGGAACAAAGGATCATCTTACCCTGCTACACAAGAAGTGAGGATCAACTAGCTGACATCTTTACCAAGGCTGCAAGCACCAAGGTTTGCGAGTTCATACATTCCAAGTTAGGACTCGTAGATTTTTCATCACACTAATCCTCTTAGCCATGAAGTGTTCTACTCTTTTTCCTTGGCTTGGTTTTTATCCCATGAGGTTTTTCCAAGCTAAAGGTTTTAATGAGGGAATGCTTCATGGTTTCCAAGTTTGACCAGTCCCTATGGTCAAGCTTGGGGGGGAGTGTGAAGATGAAGCAATAAGAAACAAGATGGTTGGTTAAGGTCTCAAGACAATGGAGATACCACTACAAGGGACAAGCATGCATGGTTGGTTAAGGTCTCAAGACAATGGAGATGCCACTACAAGGGACAAGCATGCATGGTGGGTTAAGGTCTCAAGACAATGGAGATGCCACTACAAGGGACAAGCATGTATGGTGGATTAAAGTCTCAAGACAATGGATTATTAGTTTATCATATCTCATCTACCATTTGTCATACTTGTAACCCTTATATATATGGGATGTTCCCATAAGCAAATCAATTAAGCAAATAAGATTCTCCTTATTTACTCTATCTCTCTACTTTCTAGATTAAACATCTCTCTCTCTTGTTCTTCACTATGTTCTTCAATTTCTAACATTATGGTTAGATGGATGTATACGGTCGTGTGTTGGTTTCCCGCATTGACCCCTAAACACTAGGTGGACTATAGATGAGGTAATTTCCGGCTTAAACGGCTGAACAACGACTTTATAGGCTTACAGCTTTTCCTTGTACCGCTGGTGAGTTCATTTATCTCGCGCGCCTGCTTTGGGCTAGTGCTTGAATTCTTCATTTGGGAGCGTTTTGTGTAGCTGTTGGAAGCTATAGGAACCATAGTATTCAAGGTTAAAGGGTCTTTTTCCGAGTTTATTCATCTAGTTTCCGAGTTGGTAGGTCTGAGCCCGTCTCATTATCAATCATGTTATCATTGCGCTTTTTTGCTTTGGTCTATTACTTTGTTGTTGTTTGTAGCATTTTTTTTGTTTAACTGTCCGTAGTTGTTCTTGTATTTTGTTATTTTTTTTATTTCTGCGACTGGTTCAAATTTGTATCGTCTGTCAAAACTCAAAAATGTGGTATAATAGTTAACATCTTACGGAAAAAAAAAGGAATTTACAAAAGGTCACGTGATGTACCATGCATGGATCAATGGATGTATACACGCACACGTGCCTAACACAACAACAACAGTTAGACGAGGCCAGACCCCAAGTGGTGTTCATCGAGACGTGTGTAGTAGTGAACCTGTCCGGTTCTTTCCCGTCTATAAAAGATTCTTCCCGCGTTCGTGTAACTGGTCATTGGTCAAACGTTACTGATTTTACCCACTGAAATTCAAAATCAATGTGTGACTTACAGTTGACTTTTTATTTCAGCTAAATGTTTTCAAAAAGAGTAGAGCTTGGCTGAGATTTTCTTCCAACAATCCACATAATTTTTATTTATTTTTCTTTCTTATCGGTTACGCCTTTGTTGGAGTCAAAACCGGTCACGACGGAATCAATGCCTGAAAGTTCCCGGAAAACCAACTCTCGATCGATCCTTGAAAACTAGACATTCCCAGAAAACGGTTAATCAAGTACAAGACAGTTTTTCGCGGATGCGAACCGAGGAATGTCGAGAAGAGGATCAGTCTGGATGAGGTCTCGATCGTAAGCGAGGACCGTCTCAACCGAGGTCACCTCGCCCCTGGGCGAGGACGACCCGCACCGAGGTCACCTCGCCCATGGACGAGGACGATCCGCGCCGAGGTCACCTCGCCCATGGACGAGGATGACCCGCGCCGAGGTCACCTCGCCCATGGGCAAGGACGACCCGCGCCGAGGTCACCTCGCCCATGGGCGAGGACGACCCGCACCGAGGTCACCTCGCCCATGAGCGAGGACCGACCTCCCATCCCGAAACCGTGCATCCTCGTCTAAGTTCCTATAACACAATCCTCGGGCCCTTGGACGCAATACCCATGTCTCGTCTCGCTTAGGATTATCAAAGAAAGACTTCCGGAAAAGTTATAAAAACTTGGTCGTCGAAATGGATTCCTGCCTGCCGTATAAAACGGCTATGGTTAGCTTGAACACCAGTTGCTTTAACTATACGGGGAATTGGAATCCTTTCGGAAAAACCAACGGCTGTTTCTTAGGAAAAATCGTAAAAACGTCTAAGTCCCAAAACGGCCCAAAAGGGGCCTGAACCGCGCTAAACGGCCCACTTACGATTTTAGAACATGATCGAGCCTAAGGCTGATATGACGGTCTATTTTTTATTCACAAGAAAAGATAAATGTCAAGTTTCCGAAGATAATCATGAAGGGTGACGAAAAATGGAAAAGTCCGTCTCGCGACGAATCCGGCCCAGGAAAAGGTACAGACCGACCTAGAGAGAGTATATAAGGAGGGCTTAAGGCGAGGAGCAAGAGAGAGCTTTCTCAGAGCAAACTTAATATTTAGAGCAATTTAGGCATTTTTTTCCGTTTTTACTATCGAGCTGCGACTCGACTAGGTTAGAACTTAGGTGGCTAGCCTAGCGAACGCACCGACAGCTCTCGTGGCCTAGGATCTTACCTGTTGTTCACGCTCAAACGCGAATTCGGAAATAAGACATCTTTGTTCTCTTTTCGCTCTTTTACGATTTATTAGTTTCGACTCTTTCATATTGATTGTGTTGTGTGTGACAAACAGATAATCGGGACCTTTAGAGAAGGCTAGGTTAACTTGGATTTCCTCCGATTAACAAATCTCGACGGTGTAAATTCCGGTTCCCACAGCCTTCAAACCTATTTACCCGTAAAAAGTATATATACATATCTCAACATTGAATGTCAGTGTTAAAAAAAAACATTCAAAACACGTGTATCTATGTTTATATAATGGTCTAGTATGCTTAGATATAAAAGAAAAAGTTTTGACTACACTGATTCATTGTGTTTATGTGGTAAAGTAAAAAGGTTTGACTTAGTGTAGTCGATCTCCAGAAAAAGCAAGTAGAAGAATCTTACCTTCTTATCTGTTTATATAAATGCAACGTATTGCACAGGTGGATCTAACTCTCGGTTTTCTTCTTGAAGAAACTAGTAAAAACCGAATTATTAGTTTCTTTTCTTTTCCCATGGAATCATTGTAACCTAGTGATTAAGATTTAAAAGCTTTTATATCCAGGTTTGGGATTCAAATCCAGACTATACAATTTTTTTGCAGATTACGGAAAATTCAGGTTTCAAGTCTCGTAAAGAACGATTTATTAAACAATTATACACTTACAAAAGATCTCCAACATGGTGCAAGTAAATCTGGTCAGACGTGAATCTTAATAGGACGATTCAGGTGATGCAGTTAGGCGTAGATCTTCATAATACAGATAGTGTTATCAGTTGTCGAATCGTATATGTAATATTTTTCATATCATAATTGTAATATCATAATAAATCAACGTTAAAAAGAATCAATGAAAAAAAAATCAATTATAGAAAGTAACAATTGCCATAGCAATGACTTATGATGTACAAATCATAGCCATCGATTACTGTTAAGCTACACTTTAGCCTTATTTTATTTTTATTAATTGGAAAAACAGATATACAACATCAACCACACAAAATGAATATGGAATAAGTTTTAAAATTTTCTCTTACATTGAAATGATAATTGAACGTGTATATATTGGAATGGAAAACATTAAATTTAAAATGTGGATATAAAGACGGTCAAGTTATTTTTATGTTTGACTAGTAATGTAATTTAACGCACAAACACATAATACATACTACATCTGTAGAATAAAGCTGCAGGTTATATAAATTGACCTTAGGAGTAATCATTTACACGAAGTCTCTCTGATTATTATTTTTTTTCGTTTTCTCGATTTCGTCTCTATCCTTCTCCTTTCTCTCTATCGGGAACAAGAGAGGCTGAGAAAAAATCGTGAGATATGGTTGAGACGAGACGTAGCTCTTCCGCTTCCAAGCGTTTCTGTTCTTCTTCTTCATCCCCTGAACCGTCGTCGTCGTCTCCACGCCCCACCAAGCGATCTAAAGTCAAGATCGACGCTGCTATTGAATCTGTACGTAGCTCTTGTTCCGAATCTGAGTTTTTTTTTTGTTTTTAATTTCGAATCTGATGTTTTGATAACCTAGGCGGCGGCGGCGGAACCGGCGGGGTCTTCGTCGGCGAGCGAGGTTCCGATTGAGAATCAAGGACCCGTTTCGGATCCTGGATCGGAATCTGGAGAGCCGGAGCTTGGATCCTCTGATCCGCAAGGTGTGGATGCGGAGAAGCCTGTTTTAACTGATGTGCCTGTGATGGAGATCTCTCCTGAAGCCGACGCTAACCCTGAAGCTGATGTCTTGGCGACACCTACAGTAGCAGGTTTGATGTTCTGTCTCATGCTTTTGTCTATTTCTTTTTTTTTTCAAGAAAGAATTATCCTTTCTAATGTTTTTTTTTTTTTTTTTTCTAATGTCTTGATTGTGGATTTAGGTGAAGTGGTGGCGGATGGTGAGAAGTCGAAGGCGGGGAAGAAGCGAGCTAAGGCTCCATGGGCGAAGCTACTTTCTCAGTATTCTCAGGTGTGTCAAGTTTAGTTTCATACTGATTGTTTTTTTTTTTGGTTTGATCTACTAGTCTGCGAATTGAGCCTTCAGGGTTTAGCAGTGTGCAGTTCGTGTAATAATTTTAGTAAAGTTTTGGTCTTTCAGATCAATTTTCTGCATGTCCGGTTCTCTTATATTTTTCCGACAGAAGTATGTTGTTATGTCTGACATTTTTCTGGTCTACAAGTCTGCGCATTGACGGTTTAGCAGTATGTAGTTCGTGTAATATTTTTAGTAAAAGTTTGGTCTTTCAGTTCTTGCCGAACGAGTTTAGTTGTCTTCATGTCTGGTTCTTTTATTTTTTTTCCGGACAGAAGTCTGTTGTTATGTTTTGGACTCTTTTAATACTTTTTTTTTCTCTTGACTACGTTACTTTTGTTTCTAACTGTCCCAATGCTTGTTTCTCTGTGATTTCAGAACCCACACCGTATCATGAGGGGCCCTGTATTCACTGTTGGACGCCGGGGATGTGATTTATCTATCAAAGACCAATCTATGCCCAGCACCCTGTGTGAGCTGAAGCAGTCTGATGTAAGTACATCTTAGTTGCCCCCTTTTTTTTTTATCTCAGTCTCTTAAAAGGACAAAAGCTTCTTTTTTTTCTTACAATAATGATTATGCAGTACGGAGGTCCATCTGTTGCAACATTGGAGATAACAGGGAACGGAGTTCTCGTTCAGGTGAATGGCAAGTGTTACCAGAAAAGTACTTGTGTTCATCTTCGTGGTGGTGACGAGGTCATCTTCACCAATTTTGGGAGACATGCTTACGTATCCTTTATGAAGTTGTGTGAAAATTTATTATATTCGCTTTTATGCTATCTATAATGTTCTTGTCATTTATCATTAGTCGGAAGACATTCCAAACTCTTCCAAACTCGGGTCAGGTAGCCAAACTCGGGTCAGGTAGTGTGGTAACAGTCCAAAGCCGACTGAATCAGCCGATAGGGCATATAAAAAAATTCAATGGTTTCTCGGTAACTTTTCTTTAACGGATTTCTAGATATTTCAACCTCTTAAAGATGAAAATCTAGCTGCTGCTCCTGATAGAGCTTCTTCAGTGACTGTATGTGAAGCTAGAGGTGCACCTCTGAAAGGAGTCCACGTTGAGACAAGAGCAGGAGACTCCTCAGCTACTGATGGAGCCTCTATATTAGCATCTCTGTCAAAGTACCGCAACTTCCATCTCCTACCACCAATTGCCAAATCTGCTAAAAAGCAGCAGAATCAGGAGGCTCCTGTGGTACCTTCCAGCTGCAACGATTGCGTCTCAGATACCGAGATGAACGATGCTGATAGTAACAATGATCATGCTGATATTGCTTCTGTGGAGAAAACTGCTGATGCCAACGAGAATCTGAATGCCGATGGGAGTGGATTGGATCCTTTTCAAGAAGCTGCTGATGGAAATGCTCCTGGTTCTGGTTATGAGATTAGACCAATCTTGCGCCTCCTTGGGGAACCTTCTTCAGTTGATTTAAGGGGCATCTCCAAACTGCTGGATGAGAGAAGAGAAGTGCGAGAACTCCTTAAGGAATATGATCTTTCATCTACCATATCAACTAGACGCCAGGCGTTTAAGGATAGCCTGCGAGAAGGAGTACTCAATGGTCAAGATATAGATGTTTCTTTGGAGGACTTCCCATATTTTCTTAGGTCTTGCTGCTATATACATTATGTTATATCTCTACCATATATTTTTTCCTATGATGGTTTTGATGATTTATAGCCTAAACAATTTGTGAATTTTTCCTCAGTGCTACGACAAAGGATGTTTTGATAGCGTCGATGTATGTCCATATGGAGGTTGGAAGTAAGTTTGCAAAGTATGCATCAGACTTGTCTACTACATGTCCACGTATCTTGCTCTCTGGACCAGCAGGTAATGAGGCTTTACTATTAGTACTTGGTTTGAGATGACTATTATTCTAACAACGTTTTACCTTATGAATTGTATTTAGGATCTGAGATATATCAGGAAATGTTGGCAAAAGCGCTTGCAAAAAGGTTTGGGGCCAAATTGATGATCGTTGACTCTCTTTTGTTGCCCGGGGTAATATTCCCTTTTTCCCTTTACTTTCTCTTTAACGTTGTTTTAGTTGTTAAAATATTTCATGTCAAGTTGGTTATTATTGGATAGAAGATTTTTGATCCAAAAGCTACACTTTTAAATAAAAAACCAAAAAAAAAAACAGAATTTAATACATCAATTTTCTAGATTAGATAATTTTTAATATTAATTATAATTTATATCTATTTTAAGATTTTTAAATGTTTTTTTAAAAAATTAACTTTAAAATTAAAATTTGTTGGATGCATATTAGTCCGCGGTCTTCATCTAGTTATTAAAATATTTCATGTCAAGTTTGTCTTAAGCGGTATTACTGACTTTTCTTCCCAAATAGCTTAAGATGTTATATCTGTCAGTGTTTATCCGTCATTGATTTGTGCTGTTTCTGGATGGCTATAGGGATCACCCGCAAAGGAAGCCGAATCTTCTAAAGACGGTTCTAGGCGTGAGAGGCTCTCTATGCTTGCTAAACGAGCTGTTCAGGCCGCACAAGCATTGCAGCATAAGAAACCAACTTCAAGTGTGGACGCTGATATAACAGGTGGCTCAACATTGAGCTCCCAAGCTTTACCAAAGCAAGAAGTGTCAACAGCAACTTCTAAAAGTTACATATTTAAAGCAGGCATGTTGCTTAACATTCTTTGGTGTACCAATCTTCATCTGTTACTGAACCTGCATTTTTCTCATTTTTAGGTGACCGAGTAAAGTATGTAGGTCCTTCATCTTCTGCTATTTCTTCTCTTCAAGGCCCACCGCTTAGGTATTGTTTACGATTTTTTCGAAGTCTTTCACAGATTCAAAACTCAGATCTAACACTTCTCTTTGGTATTTATTAATAGGGGACCGACCGTAGGTTTCCAGGGGAAAGTACTCCTTGCATTTGAAGACAACTGCTCATCAAAAGTTGGGATTAGATTCGATAGGCCTGTACCAGATGGCAATGATCTTGGTGGCCTGTGTGAAGAAGACCATGGCTTTTTCTGTGCTGGTATGCTATTTCCAACTTTGACCCATCATATTATTTTTACTAATATCATTTTGTGTTTGCAGCTACCTCACTTCGGTTAGATGGTTCCTCCAGTGATGATGCTGACAAACTCGCCGTTAATGAAGTCTTTGAGGTATATATTTTACTCTCTCAGTTATGTGGAGTGCTACTCTATCCACTTGTTGACCACTTGACTTATTTTATAGGTCGCACTTAGTGAGAGTGAAGGAGGGTCGTTGATACTGTTCCTGAAAGATATTGAGAAGTCTTTGGTTGGGAACAGTGATGTGTATGCAACCTTGAAGAGCAAGTTTGAGAATTTACCGGAAAATATTGTTGTCATGGCCTCACAAACCCAGTTGGACAGCCGAAAGGAGAAAGTAAGAAACTCATTTAAAATCTTCTCTGCTTCTATTTTGTTTTTACTGTACTGTTAACTAAATTTTTATTGTTGTTTTTTCAGTCACATCCTGGAGGTTTCTTGTTTACCAAGTTTGGTGGCAACCAGACAGCATTACTAGATCTTGCATTCCCGGTATGGACCTAACTTAACTTATCTTTGTATCTTTTTGAGAGGTTGAAACTGATTTTGAGATCATCTTGCAGGATAATTTTAGTAAACTGCATGATAGGAGCAAAGAAACGCCTAAATCCATGAAACAGATAACTCGGCTGTTTCCTAACAAAATCTCCATCCAGTTACCTCAGGTCTGAACCTTCTTCTTACTTTGGTACATTTGTTATTTTTTGTTTTCATTATCTTATGCTCTCAAGAGATAATAGGATGAGGCTTTGCTCTCGGACTGGAAGGAGAAGCTTGACCGTGATACAGAACTTTTGAAGGTTCAGGCTAATATAACAAGCATCCTATCTGTGAGTATCTTCTCAACAAGTCCTTCAGCGATCTAACCGTTCCTAGCTTCTTTTTTTTGTTAATGTTTTTTGTTAATAAATCCCCACAGGTCCTCACTAAAAATCGTCTGGATTGTCCTGACCTTGGAACCTTGTCCATCAAAGATCAAACCCTTCCATCTGAAAGTAGGACTCTTAATATACCTTTTTTTTTTTTATGATTTGATCTACTCCTTGGTACTAAACAATTACTGATATGTGTGTTCTAGGTGTTGAGAAAGTGGTTGGCTGGGCTTTGAGCCACCATCTTATGAACTGCGCAGAACCTACAGTTAAAGACAACAAGCTTGTTATCTCAGCAGAAAGGTAAGCATCCTTGTATATACTGAAACACTGTAGCTAAAATCCAGCTTAGATTTTGCAAATAACACTTTGGCATGTGTTGCAGCATTACATATGGCCTGCAGATGTTACATGGCGTTCAAGACGAAAACAAGAGTCTGAAGAAATCCCTCAAGGTATTATTATGGAACTTCATATCTTTTCTTCTAAGTTAGTAAGTTACGGATCTAAGAGTTGTTCTTTGCTATGCTGTTTCAGGATGTTGTGACAGAGAACGAATTTGAGAAAAAACTCTTATCAGATGTCATTCCCCCTAGCGATATAGGTGTGTCCTTTGATGATATTGGGGCTCTTGAGAATGTGAAAGACACACTGAAGGAGTTGGTGATGCTTCCTCTTCAAAGACCTGAATTATTTGACAAAGGCCAGCTAACTAAGGTACCTTTCATTGCTTTACGGTTTGTTTCTCTGTCTTTTTCTGGAAGTCAAATATATAAATTACGTTTTACTGCAGCCTACGAAAGGTATCCTGTTGTTTGGACCTCCTGGTACCGGGAAGACGATGCTGGCAAAGGCAGTAGCAACTGAAGCTGGTGCAAACTTCATCAATATCTCAATGTCCAGCATTACTTCAAAGGTATCTCTCCAACAGTGGTCTGAATCTTTTGTTTATGCTTTCTTTTGAAGATTGTATTTGACCACCTAACAATTTGAATGCTTTGTAGTGGTTTGGTGAGGGAGAGAAGTATGTTAAAGCTGTCTTCTCTTTAGCAAGCAAGATCGCTCCAAGTGTCATATTTGTTGATGAGGTATGTTCTGTTTCGCCACTTTGAAGCTAAGCTTTTATGTATTTTCTTAATCTCTGATGATTGCTGAAAAAACATTATTATTTAGGTGGATAGCATGTTGGGAAGACGTGAGAATCCAGGAGAACATGAAGCTATGCGTAAGATGAAGAACGAGTTCATGGTAAACTGGGACGGTTTAAGAACAAAGGATAGAGAACGAGTTCTGGTACTCGCTGCTACCAACAGACCATTTGATCTCGACGAAGCAGTTATTAGACGGCTTCCCCGGAGGTAAACCTACATTGTGCTGTGTCTCTTAATGAAAGATGATTCCTCATGTCGTAACTATTGCTGAATTGCATACTTCTATGTTTCAGATTGATGGTGAATCTTCCAGATGCGACTAACAGATCAAAGATCTTGAGCGTTATTCTTTCTAAAGAAGAAATATCACCTGATGTTGATTTAGAAGCGATTGCTAATATGACAGATGGTTACTCAGGAAGTGACTTAAAGGTATGTACTCATCTCATTGAATCTCAATCTCCTTGGCTTGTAAAATGCTCACATTCTCTCATTTGGTTGCAGAATCTTTGTGTAACTGCGGCACATCTTCCAATTCGAGAAATACTGGAGAAAGAAAAGAAGGTTAGGTTTCCAACTTAGTGCATTTACCACTGTTTTAAAAATCATTGCCGGCAAATCATTGTACGAAATAACGTTTTTAGAAACATTGTTATAGGCGTCTGCCTAAACAATAATCCTTTATATAACACCTAATTTCCTCTTAGAGATACTTTGAACATTTACTCATTTACTTGCTAAACTTATCAACTCATCCTTCTCTATATACTGAGTGTTGTTTTGACTTCAGGAAAAAACCGCAGCTGAGGCTGAGAACCGTCCAACGCCTCCATTGTATAGCTGCACAGACATTCGTCCACTGACAATGGCAGATTTCAAGGCTGCACATGAACAGGTAGCTCGAAAAGAACAATTGTTTTGTGTGCATTGTGTTTATATATAGATGGAAAAAGGACTAAATGATCTTAAATACATGTATAGGTATGTGCTAGTGTGTCTACGGACTCATCGAACATGAACGAGCTTCAGCAATGGAACGAGCTCTATGGAGAAGGAGGATCAAGGAAGAAGACGTCCTTGAGCTACTTTATGTAGAAGAGACTGGAGTGAGAGAGGAGAGATTTGTTGGTTTTTAATCTCATTTTGGTCCTTTGTTTAATTTATAAAAATTTATGTACAGAAGAGAGAAAAGAGTGTTGTTCGGTTTATTTTCTAATTCATTCTCTTTCTCAACATAAGAAGCTAAAAACATTCGCTGTATAATCTAATACATGCGTATGTATAGAGGTTCGGATGTTTTAAGGATACAAACATGCTTCTTGTTTACTTATTTAATTAGGCAGATCTTAAGACCTAATCTCAACTCTGGGAGATAGATAACCATGGTGAATGTTCGGTTAGCCGTAGATGAGTTGTGCAAGTCTTGCATCCCGAGCATGCAGATAGTCTGTGGATGATTGGAGAACCGTTCATTAGTGGTATAATGAAGATGTACGCTTCACCATTCTTCTACATGTCTTAAAATGTCTCGGTAAATCTTCTGTTTCCGTACAAAGAACAACAAATTTTGTTTTTTTTTTGGGTTTTGTGGAGATAGTAGAACATTTGGAATCTCCTTGTATTTGTCGACACGGACGACCAACGATGATGATGCAGTCAAGCTCCTTTTCATGGTTAACATTTGAAGGACCCTCGATTATAACTACGTTTTGTAAATATAAAATTTAACCCTGTTCTATTATATTAGTCAGTGGCAGAGGTTTCTAAAAAAAAAGTCAGTGGTTACAGCAGGTCGTCAATCTATTATCTAAATTTAGCTATATATGAATAGGAAATGATAAATCGAATTAAACCATATCTTGACAAGAATACCAAAATCAGTTATACAATACCATCTTTCTTATTATATAAAGCTTGGTTCTTCAAAATTGCTAATTAACATGACGATGACACATGACAATTAAAAATTTAAGATGATGACATGTGTTAAAATCTATCATAATTAATAATATAAATATAATAAGATAATAACACAAAAAAATTATTTAATGGTATAAAGTTTGGTTCTTCAAAGTTGCTAATTAACATGACGATGACACATGGCAATTAAAAATTTAAGATGATGACATGTGTTAAAATCTATCACAATTAATAATATAAATATAATAAGATAATAACACAAACGAATTATTTAATGGTAATTTTCCTTTTTTTAAATACTAAACAAAGATAATAATAGCAAAAAATTATTTGATGGTTTTTAGTTGACAATAATTTTCTTTTTTTTAATTTTTTTCTTAATAATATAAATATAATAAGATAATAACACAAAAGAATTATTTAATGGTATAAAATTTGGTTCTTCAAAGTTGCTAATTAACATGACGATGATACATGGCAATTAAAAATTTAAGATGATGACATGTGTTAAAATCTATCATAATTAATAATATAAATATAATAAGAGAATAACACAAAAGAATTATTTAATAGTAATTTTCCTTTTTTTAAATACTAAACAAAGATAATAATAGCAAAAAATTATTTGATGGTTTTTAGTTGACAATAATTTTCTTTTTTTAAATTTTTTTCTTTTTTAAAATTCCTAAACAAGAAATCTTATTATATAAAGCTTGGTTCTTCAAAGTTGTTAATTAACATAACGATGACACATGGCAATTAAAAATTTAAGATGGTGACATGTATTAAAATCTATCATAATTAATAATATAAATATAATAAGATAATAACACAAAAGAATTATTTAATGGTAATTTTCCTTTTTAAATACTTAACAAAGATAATAATAGCAAAAAATTATTTGATGGTTTTTAGTTGACAATAATTTTCTTTTTTTTTTTTAATTTTTTTTCCTTTTTTTAAATTCCTAAACAAAAAAATGTATAATAATTTACTTAATACTAATTTTTCACTTTTTAAAATCGTTTTTTAAAATACTAAATAAAGATAACAACAAAAGATTATTTGATAGTTTTTTTAGTTGACAATAATTTCATTTTTATAATTTTTTTTTCCTTTTTAAAATTCCTAAAAGAAAATGTGTATAATTATTTACTTAATACTAATTTTCGTTTTCTAAAATAAAAAAAAATATAATTGTGAAAATTAGTTTGATAGTAATTATCCGTTTATAAAATCTTCTAAAAAAAAATTGTTAAAGAGTGTTTAATTGTAGTTTTCTTTATTTCTTCTTCAAACCTACAAAAAAAAGTAAAATAAGTATTTCAAATATTTTCATATAATAATAGACTATTATTTAAATAGTAAATTTTCTGTTTAAGAAATCATATTGAAAAAAGGATTACAATTTTTTTTTGTAACTAAAAGGATTACAATTATTCACATCTATATATAATATTAAACTCTCCTATATTTTATCACCAAACATAATTGCTTAATATATCATAATTAATAATATAAGTATAATAAGATAATAACACAAGAATTATTTAATAGTAATTTTCCTTTTTTAAAATTCTAAACAAAGATAAAAGCAAAAAAATTATTTGATAGTTTTTAGTTGACGATAATTTTATTTTTTCTATTTTTTTTCCTTTTTACAATTCTTAAACAAAAAAACATGTAAAATAATTTACTTAATACTAATTTTTCTTTTTCTAAAATCATAAAGAAAATATAATTATAAAAATTTGTTTGATAGTAATTATCCTTTTATAAAATCTTCTACACAATAAAATTGTTAAAAACTGTTTAGTTGTAGTTTTGTTTTTTCTTCAAATCTAAACAAAAAATGTAAAAAAATTATTTCAAATATTTCCATATAATAATAAACTTTCTTATTTAAATAGTAAATTTTATGTTTAAGAAATCATAATCCAAAAAGGATTACAATTATTCTTTTTTTTTGTAACTGAAAGGATTACGATTATTCACATCTATATATAAGATTAAATTCTCCTATATTTTGTCACCAAACATAATTGATTAAAATCAGAATCTCTCTCATACAAGAAAAACATTAGGTGTGGTTTTTTATTATATAACTTTATAATTATCGTAAAATATGATATTATTGTGCGTAAGTTATTGACACAATTATGTGTGTTAGTTCCTATAGACGATATAAAATTGGTTATTCTGTCATAGTATGTCAATGTCAACATCAATTTATTATGTTACGTCAAAAACGATTGATCAATGCAGTATAAACGGTTTAATATGGTTATGCGAGTTAGATAATAATTTTAAAATAAACAACAATTGTTATGATTTTGATTGTCATTAGGGTTTAGTCAAAAAGTTTACTAGACACTTCTTACAATAAGACTATGTTTGAAAAAAATATATTTACTATTTTCTAACTGAAATTGTTATTTAATTTGCTATCATGCATTATCAAGGAAACAATGAATTCAGAAGGTTATTTAACACTAAATCAGTTTAAAATATTAAAAGGTAAGAAATTTGAAAAAAGAATAATGAACTTATAGGAAGGGATATCTCATACTTAATAAAGGTAATTAAAAAAAAAATCTTTTATAAATTTTTATTCAAATTGATTTTTTATTATATAGGAAAATACAATCAATGTTGTGTGCATCATTCTATTCTTGAAAAGCTTGGAGATGAACTATGTGAAGGAATTATTATCGACATCTTTTATTTATAATGTGCAAGATTGAAGTAAGAACTATAAAATCTCTGATCATAAATTTCAGATAGGAGTGATTGAGAGAACAACAACCTCATATTTGTGAAATAACCGTTACCTCAAATACTCTGTGAAAAAAATTTGATTTCAACTACAAAGATTTTGCTCAACTTAAAGATATCAGAAACTATTGATTAGATGATAATATTCATGCATTTTATATATATAACTTTTTGTTACAGATGTGTAGTTGGTATATCAATAATATGAATAATCTGATGTTCAAATAGTTACTCTAACTTAATTGTTAAGGAGGTATTTTTCTATAAATAACTGTAGCACTTTTTCTCTATGAATTATTAGTCCAATTCCATTAAGCAATTTCAGTTTTTTTTTTCTACAAAAACTCTATTTTATATAGTGAAATTGAAATACAAGCAACATCATGAGCTGGACAAGTAGAACTATTTGAAGATATATATCGCGCTGTGAAATGTGATAATACTGTTATTATCATGAAAGTCTTTTATCAAGAGATATCCATGTGTAATTTTTTTATCAGCATAAAAAAGTTTGGATGTTTATTTTAACTCTAATTAGTTGAAGAAAATTTAATATACTAATTTGTATTATTTCTATTAGTTTCAGCTATGATGATGGTTGCTTGGTTAATCTTGGCCATATGATTGAAAATCCTTAAATGAGTATTGAAGTTAATGAAGTTTATATATATTTATGTTAACTTATATGAGTTAACTATATTTAGTTAACATAAAATGTTTTTTAAAAAATAATTATTTATTTATATATTTATTAGAATCCTAAATTCTATATTCCTAAAACCTACCCCACCCTCTCAATTCTAAACCCTTAGTCTAGATTAGCTAACCTTAGGATTATAAGTGTTTTTTCTTTTTAAAAGTGAGAATAAAAGTGGTATTAAGAATGTGATATTTTTGGTAATTTCCCGTATAATATTGTCACTAACTAGATTGACCTTATTTAGATTTTAATTTTTTTTCATTTTAATTTTTACTTTGGTTGAGTTTAGTTTAAATATTTAGGTATGAGTGTTTTCTCCAGCCTTAAATACAAAGTTGATAACAATTTACCTATCCACCATGATTATAAATACAAATACTAATAGGAATTTATGTGTGTAAATGAGTTTGTAATTATAAAATAAATATCTCACAGCTTATGCAAACACAAAAAAATCCTAAATCTATAATAAAATGATTTATTATTTTTATGTTTTTACTAAAACATCAAATAAAACCCGTTGCAACGCACGGGCTTTATCTAGTAAACTAATAAACTTACTTTAATTTTACTCACTAGTAATGAATTTATATAGTGATTAAAACTTCTAAAAATATTTGAAATTTATGAAGTTGCAGTTAATTTTTTTTTTTTGGATGTCAAATGGGTTATCCACGTCTAAATAAGCTTGTCCAAATAAATAATATTGGATATTGATGGTTTTAGTTCAAATATTGGATAAAATAAGATATAGAACAATTTATAATTTAATATTAATCAAGCAAAAACATTTGTATAAAGATGTTTTCTAAAATATTATTCATATGTGAGTGTTTTCTTAAATAAGATTTTAATTTTTTGTTTTTGATAAAAACACTTTATTTTTATCCGGGCATAATTTTTTTACAAATATTTATTGGTTTATCTCTTATTAAAATAAAAACCAACATAATAAGATATTATTTTATGTACTTAACAACTTTAAATTAAACATCAATTATTTATATATGATATTTTTCATCAAAATATATATGTTTATCATTGTGTTGAAATTTTAAAAAAAAAAACACACTCACATATTAAAAATGTCTTAGAAAATATCTTTTAAAAATGTTTTTACTTGATAAATATTTAAATATGTATTGTTTATATCTCACTTTTGAACTTTTATAATAGAACAATATTTTTTTTTCAGATAACAACACAATATATTTGATGAAAATACATATATATAAGAATTATCATATTTTTTAAAATATGTTTTCATTTTTGAAAATTTCATTTAATTAATTTATAATCAATTTTCAATTATAACATATAAATCTAGTAATATTAACATAAAATTTGTTTTTAATTATGTTTTATTTCTAGGTATTTTGTTCATACATGCATGTATAATCATTTTACAGGATGATAGATTGTTTTTTTATGATTTTAATCATTTTCATTCTTTCAATTTTTTTTGTTTCGAACACCAACTATAAAAAAAATTATTATTGCTGATGTAAGAAAAATAAGAAAGTGTAATTTCGTCTTTTGAACCATTATTGTTTCTTTAAATTACCTATTTAAACTAGCAACAAGTATTTGTTTTGTTTGTCAAAAACTAGCAATATGTATAAACTACCAATAACATGCAAAGATAAAAAATTAAAATAAAACAAATAAAAATATTTTAAAAGAAAACTAAGAGCTTAAATTTGTTTAGAAAAAAAAATTGAAATATAAGTGAATTAAGATAATGGTAATATTCTTGGTTACAGGATAAATATATAGGCAAACTTATCATATTTCATAAATTTTATTTTTTCATGAAAGAAAAATTAATGATCATCATCTGATAATATCAAACAAAACATTATGATCATTATATATTTCCCTTTCTTTTTGGCAATTTTATCATAAATAATTAATTAGTTATTCTATGATCCATTATAATGATTAAATATAATTACTTATTAAGGGTAGTAGAAGATCTGACCTGAAAACTGAAGAGCTAAAATAGAAAAAATAAAAATATATGATATTCATAAACCTTTGCATCTTTTTTTAAAAAATTTGATTACGTACTTACATACATAATTTTGTTAGCTTTTATTTTGTAGTTTTATGTTAATTCCAATAGTATACATAATGAGAATGAATAATATATATATATATATATATATATATATACATAATGTCGTCAGTTTTTTGTTAAAGTTATCAAATACTAATATATTTATTTAATATACCAACAGATAATATATATATTAATAAAATAGTCTAATTTAATTGTTTATTAATGGTACCAACATTTGTAGTGATTAAAACTTTTGAATATATTTGAAATTTAGGAAGTTGCAGCTAATTTTTTTTTTGGATGTCAAATGGGTTATCCACGTCAAAATAAGCTTGTCCAAATAAATAATATTGGACATTGATGGTTTTAGTTCAAAAATATTTTGTAACCAAACTTAAATATAACCATAATCAGACTCATGAGATCAATATCTATATATTTATCTATCTTTATATAGTATTATTTACGAAGTGATTTTTTGCTTATGAGCTATCACGCTAAAAGGTAGAGCAATGAAAGTCAATGATACTCTTAATACATTTTTATATATAACTTATTATATAATTCAAAATAATTATATCAATAATATTAGATTATATGTTATAGTAGATAATTGATTATAGATTAATATAATAAAATTTTCAAAAACTAAATATATTTAAAAATAAATAAGATAATTTATATATATATATATATATATATATATATTGTGTTGTTGTCTAAAAACATTATTTTCGGTTATAAAGTTAAAAATAAGATATAAAAATTTATAATTTAATATTAATCAAGCAAAAACATTTCTATAAAGATTTTTTTCTAAAATATTATTAATATGTGAGTATTTTCTTAAATATTTTTTTTTTGATAAAAACACTTTGTTTTTATCCAGGCATAATTGTTTTACAAATATTTATTAGTTTATGCGTTATTAAAATAAAAACCAACATAATAAGTTATTATTTTATATACTTAACAACTTTATATTAAATATAAAATTATTTATATATGATATTGTTCATCAAAATATATATGTTTATCATTGTGTTGAATTTTTTAAAAAAAAACACTGACATATTAAAAATGTCTTAGAAAATATCTTTAAAAAATGTTTTTACTTGATAAATATTTGACTATATTTTGTTTCATATCTCAGTTTTGAACTTTTATAATAGAACAATATTTGTTTTCAGATAACAACACAATATATATGATTACAAAAATACATATATATAAAAATTATCATATTTTCTAAAATGTGTTTTCTTTTTTCCATTTTTATTTAATTAATTTATAATCAATTTTCAAATATAACATATAAATCTAATAATATTAACATAAAATTTGTTTTTTTATTATATTTTATTTCTAGGTCTTTCGTTCATACATGCATGTATAATCATTTTACATGATGATAGATTGTTTTTTTATGATTTGAATCATTTTCATTCTTTCAATTTTTTTTTGTTTCGAACACCAACTATAAAAAAAATTATTATTGCTGATGTAAGAAAAATAAGAAAGTGTAATTTCTTCTTTTGAACCATTATTGTTTCTTTAAATTACCTTTTAAAACTAGCAACATGTATTTTTTTTGTTTGTCAAAAACTAGCAATATTTATAAACTACCAAAAACATGTGAGGTTAAAAAAATTAAAATATAGCAAATAAAAATATTTTAAAAGAAAACTAAGAGCTTAAAGTTGTTTATAAAAAAAATGAAATATAAGTGAATTAAGATAATGGTAATATTCTTGGTTACAGGATAAATATATAGGCAAACTTATCATATTTCATAAATTTTATTTTTTCATGAAAGAAAAATTAATGATCATCATCAGATAATATCAAACAAAACATTATGATCATTATGTATTTCCCTTTCTTTTTGGCAATTTTATCATAAATAATTAATTAGTTATTCTATGATCAATTATAATAATTAAATCTAATTACTTATTAAGGGTAGTAGAACATCTGACCTGAAAACTGAAGAGCTAAAATATAAAAAATATATGATATTCATAAACCTTTGCATCTGTTTTTCTTTTAATTTGATTGCGTAACCAACATTGCATGATGTTACATACAAAATTTTGTTAGCTTTTATTTTGTAGTTTTATGTTAATTAGAATAGTATACATAATGAAAATGAATAGTATACATATATATATATATATATACAAATAATGTCGTTAGTTTTTTGTTAAAGTTATCAAATACTAATATATCAACATACAATATATATATATATATTAATAAAATACTCTAATTTAATTGTTTATTAATGGTACCAACAATTTTAACCGCTTTAACTTTTCATGTTAGAGCTCGAATGCGAAAAATCAATTCGCAAAATAATAGTATAGAAGAGCTCATCGTGAATAGTGGTTTTAATTGTTCTTTTGCTTTTGTGTATGGATGTCGTTTTAAACCGTTTCAAATGATTCATTCTATTTTTTCTTTCAAAAATGAATAACCCTATTATAGAATTGAATTATATACTTCAATGGTACTATATTTTAATATATATATATATATATATATATATATATATATATAACAATAGAATATGTTTAATAATTCTAGACTAAAACAGGATAAATTTAACTATGATATTATTAGTAGATGTATTAACATCTATTTATTAATTATTTCAAATATAATAACAAAGTGACAGCTAAATCAGTAAAATTGTTTATTAAAACTAGTGATTATTCTAAAATTTTGGAGAACACGACAGATCAATAAGATAACTGATTAAAACTAAAACCTAATGACTCAGCCAAGATAATGAACCTACTCTAGCTCCTGGTTTAAAGGGATTGTAGACTGCACTTCATTGGTTTGTTGAGGAAAGTTGAAGGTTGGTACATTCAGAGAATGGCTTCCATCAGTCATGGTTAATACCTTAAGAAAAAATCTGTTGCCCCAGACTCTTTCTCACATGACAAATTTTAGGGGTTGCAACATTTAATTTTGTAAATAGTTAACCAAGTATATTTTACCCCTATATTTACAGTAATCAGCTAATTAATAATAATTATTATATATATATATATTAATATCTTTTGCATCATATTTGTTTCATGATATTTACATTTTAAATTTATTTATATTGTAATTTCATTGTATTGTAATGATTTGTTGCTGTTTTGTTTTTTCTATGTTTTTATCAAATATGTTTTCCTTTAAAATTGTATTTTTTACATTTGTTATATTAGTTTATTATTTATAAATTTACATCTACATTATATAAATATAAATTTACATCTACATTATCTAAATATATATTTAAATTCTCATCTATTTTATATGTATATATATTTAAATTAACATATATAAATAATAACAATGTTCATAATCACCTGCATAATTTTTTATATTTAATTTTACTATTATTGTTTGTCTTTTCGCTAAAAATTAATATATACAAAAAGTTTGGGTATATTTTTATTGTTATATTAATAATATTTTCACAAACATTTTATAGTAATTTTTTAAAAAATGTTTGCCTTGTGCCCCAAAATGCTAGGCACGACACTCGCTTCCATGAGAACTAATATGTTCTGGTTAATGTTTGAAATGAGTCAAATGACTAGAGGCCGAGACTGGTTGGTTAGTTGAGGAGAGTTAAAGATTGGTGCACTCTTAAAGATGTTTACGAGAAATGAACATATTTAAGCCCCTTGTTTGAATAGATTGTAAGCTGCAGTTGTTTAGCTTATTAAGGAAAGTTGAAGTTTGGGACATTCTGAGGTTGGCTTCAATGAGAAATAATACGTACCGATGGTTTGAAGTGACCAGACGCTCGTTGGTTAGTTGAGGAGAATTGAAGACTGATGCACTCATAAAGGCTCGTTGGTTAGTTCTAGCCTCTGTATAAAGGCTCGTTGTGGAATGTTGAAAGTTGGGACATTTAGAGATTGTTTTATTTATGCATATACATTTGATAAAAAAAATTGTTATATACAGTAGAAACTCAATAAATTAATAAATTTCTTTGGTTTCAAACTGAATTGGTGTATAATATGACATAATTCGATAAGATAATAACATAATAATATTTTAAAAAATTCTTAGCCTAATATATGTCCCATCAAAATCATAAATTAATAATTACTATATATAATTTTATATAAACATAAAAAACACTGTATTGTTTATTTGTCTTTAAAATGAATTTCATCTTCATCTTCAATTTTATTTTTCGTTTCAACATTTTTTGTTATTTTATTGAATTACCTACAAAGACGCATTTGTATTAAATCAGTTGCAAAAAAAGATGCATTTGTATTTATCAATGTATTCAACATATACTAAATTCAAATCTACATAGTTTAAATAATATATAATATCTAGAATAAAATATATAAATAATATTTTATTTAAATTAATCAATCTATAAATTATCAAAACCCCAGCACTATTATAATTTATAGAGTTTTTATTGTATAACTAATTTTTGATGTTTGATCTAAAATTTTTAAGAACATAGATAATATCCTATTATACTTTATTTTGTATTAATGAAACATAAATTAATAAGTACTCATAAGAAATGTATGCCTACATGTGCGGCTAAAACACTTAGTCTAAGTAATCACTACAAAAAAGGTTGGTTTAAATCATTTATTTTATATATTTGTATTACTTATAAATGATGTAAAAACATTTTACATCACTTAAAAAATAAATGACTTACTTTTTGTTGATGAAAATATTTTGTATCGTTTTGTTTACAACTGATGTAAAAAATAGCAAATATTTCCATCGATTATTTTAAGTGATGTTAGATGTGTCAATTGTAAAAAACTATGTAACCATTTATATCATTTTTATATTGATGTAAACTTATAATTGATGTTAATATGTGTCAATTGATGTAAACTTATATTTTCTATCCATTTTTATAAAGTGATGTAAAGTAATATAGATTTGTATCAATTGTATTGAAGTGATGCCAAATAAATTAATAACATCGTCGTTTGTTATAATCGATGTTAAACACACATATTTTGAATCATTTATCATCTATCTTTCTAATTCAGTTTAAGTGATGTATTAAATCTTTTTTTTGTAGTGAATAAACTAGAAATGTTAAAATAGGTTGTTCATGTCCAATTGACATTTTGGTCACTGATGATTTTCTCCAAAAAAATGGATTTTTGACTTATTTATTTGGGCTATCCATTCATCAACTGACCCATCTCGCTTTTTTGTTCTGAAAAAAAAAACTGGATTAATCCCTATTTAACCTGTTTTGTATATGAGTTTTTTTTTCATACCGATCCATTATATTTTAGGCGTAGAGCATCCATGTTACTATATTTGATTTTAAACTATTTCTAATGATTTACTTTATTTTTTCTTTAAATTATAATAACTCATAGTAAAGTTAAATTATATTCCAATGATACTATATTTTAAAAAGATAAATAGATTAATGATAAAAAAATATAAGTGAACTATTCTATTTACATAGCAAACTCATCATTTACTCTATTATAAATTGAAAAACAGAATACAATTGGAATTTATTTTATTATAAGTTGAAAAAAACAGAATACCATTAGAGATGTTTTTAAATGTGTTATTCTATAAAATAAAGTTAATTACATGGTTTATAACCCAAAACATCATGAATTCCTAATCATTAAAAATCTCTCTAATCTTACATTAATATTTAATTTTATCCGGTTTGATTTGAATGTAACCGTGAGAAGAGGGCCGGTTTGTCTCTTCAGGATAATCGGTGGTTCTTTGCTTCTGGTCTAGGGGTCATTTGGCTCGGGATGGTGTCTCTCATCTCTTTTCGGTTCGCCACACGCTGGATTTTCTCTCCTTAGCCATTGTGTGTACCGGTGGATCTCTTGACCACGGCGATGAGTCGTGTGCTTGAATACGCACGCAGGTTGGTGCTTGAGTTCAGTCTGGCGCGTGTAGGTCTTGTCACCGGGTTAAAAGACGGTTGTCTATGCTGATTCAGTGGCCGATGCAATACCTCTTCACCTCGGTCTTTTTCTTTGCGGTTTCCTGGTTTGATTATCTCTGAACGCGGCAATCGTCGTTAAGGAGTGTGCCATGGTTCTTATTCCCGTCATTTCCTAGGCAAATGACGGCTCTAGTAGCTCCAGTTTCAGTTGGTCGGTTCTTGGTGACTAGTGACTACGTGTATTATGGTGGTTCTCGTGTCTTTGACCGCAACATTATTATAGCCCTTGGTCTTCGCTCACACCCCAGCATCACTTATGTTTGCTTGAGCTCATGTGGTGGTGTGCTTGACAATTGTGTGCATGTTGGGTTCAGGTAAGGGAGTACGGAGGCTGCGGCACGTTTGCTCGAACTGACATTGTGTACAGGTCGTCTCCGTGCCTAATAAATGCTCGGTTTGGTTGATGCGGGTGTGCTTGGCCTCTACTGTTGATGTCTGTTCGTGTGGACATGTGCTATGAAGCTCTCAACGAGATGTTCTCAGATGGGCTAATATCTTTAAAAACAGATCATATAGAAGGTCAAAATTACCAGATTCCGACTCTCAGTTAAACTTGGCTCATTTCTTTAAGGCAAGTGGTTGGTGCTGACTTGGTCGAGACTCCGATCAGCAGTTTTAATTTGTAGTGTATGCCCCCCCCCTAATAAGGCTAAATAGTATGTATTAAGATTTTTAAAATTTTGTTTATCAGCTTCTTCTTCTTCCGTAACTCTGTGAAAAGCGAAAAAGTTTGGTTATAATATTTTTACATTTTTACCTAAAAAGAAAAAAAATGTTGGCTAAAGAAAATATCTCAAAAGCAGTCTACTGAAACCCTAAATTGAAACCGTTCATCTTAACCGTTAAATCGTTAAAAGGCCCAACCTTATAATCCATCACCGTCGATTCGACCTGACCCTCCTTATATTTGTACACTAGCTCACACGTGATAATCACAATCTAGGTAAGAGAAAGTCGTTCTCTGTCAATTAAAACAAATCTAATCTTTGCGTCGTCACCGTTTGAGTTCGTCTCTCTTCTCTCTAGGGTTCTTCTTCTTCTACAGGCTTCCGCTAAACATGAGGTATAACAGTAATCCTTTCATGGCATCTCTCCTTAACTATTATTCCGTTTGACGAATCGTCTTCTCAGATTCGTGTGTGCGCTATTGTTTTTTTGTTGCTTCGCCGCTCACTTCCAAGTTTCCATTTTTCCTCATGTGTTTGTTTTGTAAACTCAGTTTCTTTATAGTAGCGGTAGATTCAAAGCTACGCTTTTAATGGGTTCCTGGGGAATGAAGAAAGTTAAGGTTTTTAAATTGGGTCTTAGGGTTTACTATATTGCGTATCCGTTTACTGTTGTTTAAGCCTGAATCTTAGAGCTGTTGGGTTCAGGGTTTAAGGTTTAAGTTTGTGTTATAAATTTGTATATATGAAGCTTCAGTTTACGGTATTGAATCAGATGACAGTTACTTGCCTGTGTTGGTGTCTTAGTTGTGTATGTATGCGTTTGGTCTTTTGCTGAAGTTGCAGACATATTGTTAATGTGTTAGATGTGTCTGTGTTTGGTGTCTTAGATGTGTCTCTGTGTTTGGTGTTTTCTCTTTTGATATGTTTGCTATGCATTTGATTCTTGAAAGTGATTGGTTTTCATGTGTTCTACAGCCGTCATCCTGAAGTTAAGTGGGCCGAGACCACTGACAAGATTTTCCTCACCGTAGTATTAGCGGATTCCAAGGAGACTAAAGTTAATCTTCTCCCAGAAGGAGTCTTTGATTTCTCCGCAAAAGCTGGTCCTGAAAATCACGTTTATGAACTTAAACTCGAGCTTCACGATAAAGTCAACGTTGAGGTGTGATTCATTGACTAACCTGGCCTTGATTGTCTCATTTGTTAGGTTTCTAAAACCTTTCATTCATTTTCAGGAAAGTAAGATCAACATTGGAGAAAGAAGCATCTTCTGCATAATAGAAAAAGCAGAGCCAGCAAGGTGGGACAAGCTAATCCGTAGAGGGAAAGCGCCACACTATGTTAAGGTTGATTGGGACAAGTGGGTAGATGAGGACGATGAAGGCAACGCTGGTTAGCATTCATCTTATAAGCTTATATAACTGTTCTTTTGTACTCTCTCTAACGTTTTGGAGATGTTAATGTGTTGGTTCTTTTTTTTTTTTTGATTCAGGTGCCGGAGATATGGATATGGGAGGAATGGGTGGAATGGGTGGAATGGATTTCTCGGTTTGTTTCTAGCTTCTGATGTTGTTTATCTTACTATATATATCTAACTTTGAGAAATGACTCCATGGTCGGTTCTTGCTTCTTGCTTCTTGCAGAGCTTGGGTGGAATGGCTGGACTTGAAGGACTTGGCGGCATGGGTGGACTTGAAGGACTTGGCGGCATGGGTGGTATGGGAGGCATGGGTGGTATGGGTGGTATGGGAGGCATGGGTGGTATGGGTGGAATGGGTGGCATGGAAGAGTTTGAAGACAGTGATGATGAAGGTAAGGGTTTCTAAAGATTGTTTTGGTTTAAGTGTGGTCACATCTTCTTGATGAACTGAGAGCATTTTGCCTAGTTGAATGCATTTGTTATTCAAGTATCTCGTATTGCATTTGAGATGTTAAGTACACTTTTGTGTTTCTCTGTGTTGCGCACCTAATGAAATGGTTTCTTTTCTAAATGCAGAAGAAACCGCAAACTCTGGAGACAAGAAAGATGAAGCTGCCAAGGAAGAAGCGAAGGCAGAAGAACTCACAACATCTGCTAAGGAAGACAAGTGAAGACCACTGTTTCAGAGAGGAAACCATATGGTTGGTACTGTTAGCTTTCAGGGTTTATGAAGCTCTTTTTTAGTTAAAATGTTGTCACTCTGTTTTGCTTTTACGGATTTGTTTTTCACTTTTAAGTATGCATTGTTGTGTGGTTGGTTATATGGTTGGTTCCAGATGATCTCAGACTTGCAATTTTTGGCAGTGACAAGTTTCTGTGGAAACCTTTTCTATGTCTATTGCCAAGACTATCTTTTTTACAACATAGCTAAAGATTTCCATTTGAACAGACTTCTCCTCCTTCACTCATGTGATCTTTACACACAGAAAAGTGATAATGCAAATTATAAATCATTTTATCTTTTGATTACCATGTGAAGTCATCTATATAACTCTTTGTGTATATCATCGAGATTTTAATGACAATAAAGGTCCTCAGGCTGACTAAAGAAAGGTAACTAATATTTGAAAAGAGAAGTTCAAATATGACCGACAATATTTAAGAAATAAATAAGAGATGTTTGGCCAAATATATACGTCAAATTAGTACGACGTGTAAAATACCCTAACTGTATTGAATGAAGTTCCCATGAGACGCAACACAGGATGATGACACAAAAGTCTCATGGATGTGGCGTAAATTTTTAAAGAGGTCTGGCCAGATGATACACTTCTGTAAAATCGAAGTGAGGAATGGGGAATCAACTTCCTTTTGGGATTCTTCGATGGGTTGTTTGATGGATGGGACAGGCCCACGCGGGGAAATTGATATGGGCATCGGTAAGAATGATACGGTTTTAAGACAAAGAGAAGAAGTAACCCACTGATCAATATGTGTGGAATGGGATTATAAACTTCATCTCGCAGAAGAAAGGATCTCATGTCCGTATCTTCCTTACTCGATATGTGTTCTGGCTGCTAGACACACAATATGGAGAGACCGTAATGCTCGAAAGCGCGGAGAGAACCCGAAAACTCAGGAGGTCCTTGATCAAAACTATCGATAGAATTCTATAGCTGATGATGCAAGATCAGAGGCTCGTGAATGCATACCAAGTTCGGATTGAAGCTGTAACCTGTGAGAACATATAAGAAGTCTTTAATTTTATTCTTGTTTGAAAAGGAATCATAAACAAGTAACGTGTAACAAAGTGTATTTTCTTTTGAATCAAGCTTAACATTTTATTCAAAAAAAAAAAAGGAGTGCACACTGTCACAACGGGAGATCATGATTCCCGAGCCTGAGCTGAGCCTGATCCTGAGAATGATAAGTGCCTTGTAACAAATGGATGGTTCAGCAGCTCAGCCGCAGTTGGCCGCTCTTCCGGGTTCACTTTGAGACATTGAACAATGAAGTCTCGAGCCTCTAGTGATAATGTATCCGGAAGCTCCCCCTTTCCGATCCTAAGCAGGGCTTGATTCTGCATGTTTGCACAAAATCTGACATCAATTCTTATTTTTTACTTGGAAAAACCCATAAAAATATTAAAAAAATGAAAGATCTAATAAAACACCAACACTTATAGATCTTGACGACTTACTGGGTTTTTTAGATCGCAGTAGGGGACCTTCCGAGTCAGCATTTCAAGCACTGTGCACCCAAGGCTCCATATATCAGCTGAACTTCCATACTTGTAAGTACGATTCGGGTTAATAACCTGAATAAAATTGTTACACTCCATTTAGAATCAACCATACAAGTACCGCCATAGCAGTATGCACTGTAAAAGTTCACATATGGGCATAATAAGTCTGAGCAACCAACTTCACGCCTCATTAACAACAAAAGTTCAAGATCCAAAAATTATGTTGAAGTGCGACATGTTTTGTCTATCATTGTAATCACATAATAAAAATAGTAGAAAGGAAAAGTGTGATGATCTC
This sequence comes from Brassica napus, assembly GCF_020379485.1. Lineage (NCBI taxonomy): Eukaryota > Viridiplantae > Streptophyta > Magnoliopsida > Brassicales > Brassicaceae > Brassica > Brassica napus. The sequence continues at coordinate 21,765,001 of NC_063446.1, forward strand.
TTAGAACAATACCTCTGGAGCCATCCAGAATGCATGGAGTCCCCTTGCAGGACTTAATATCGTTCGATTTTGACACCTAAATAATAATCAAGAAAGGGGCAAGAGCGATGAACCAAATGGAACCATCGTAAGAGTAAAAAACTATAACATCTATAAATGGAAAAGAACCTCTGCCCATCCAAAATCTGCAAGCTTAACAGCTCCACTGGCGTCCACCAATATATTTGCACATTTAATGTCCCTTTGTCGCATCAAATGACGAAAGTAAGGGAAACAGGAAATGCTTAGTAAATACAGAAAAGTTTCTATTAATCTTACAGGTGGATAAAACCTTCTCCGTGTAGATAATTCAAGGCATCAAGGATTTGTCTTGTGTACGTGGACACTGCAGAGTCCGGAATCTGGTATCTTTGGTAAAGTCTTAGAATGGAACCTTGGGTTACAAGGTCAAGAAAGATAAACATATTCGACCCATCCTGCACACAGCAAAAGGCGTTAGTAAAGATAAATAAGATTCGACCCAACCTCCTTTAAGGGTGATTGAGCAAAGAAAATGCTTAGGCAAGTGTGAACAGGAAAGTCAGAACCTTGTCTGTACCACGGTATCTCACGATATTCTGATGCTGAAGCTGGCTAAGTAGTGCAATCTCCTATATAAAAAAAAATGAAAAATGAGTCAAAATCAAGGAGGATAATATAATCAATCAATATATCTCAACCCTTTCGAGTTGTTGAATACATTCTTGTGCCTGACTTCCCTGTTCAAGTAGTGAAACTTCCTTGACAGCAAAGAAGCTCCCATCACTATCCATACAAAAAAAAAGTATCTTCATCAACCAAATGCATAAAGGAAAGCTCTGTATTCTTTCCAACCAAGAATTCAAATTCAATCAGTACGACTTACCCTGAAATGCCTTCATACACGGAGCCAAATGATCCTCGTCCCAGAAGACCACCCTTCAGCCAAGACGTGATGATACCACCACCACCTGAATTGCCGTCATAGACGGAGCCAAATGATCTTCGTCCCAGAAGTTGACCGTTAAGCCAAGACATGATGATAGATCTGGAAGAATATATGGGACAAGTATCGGATACTGTGCTAGAGGAGGAGTCACCATCACCACCCTCATCAGCAGGTTCGAGAAACCTACTTTCCCCTACTTCCTGATCAACCTTGTCGGAAAAAGAAGAGGAACTTGGACGCCTAACTACTTCATCTTCTTGAGCAAAATGGGTAAGGAAATCCCAAGATGATCCTCGGTAATCAATAAGAGGTCCTTTCGAAGCTAACAAATTCCTAAAACTCCCTCTCTCGCTCGTCAACTCAGAGTCAGCAGTACCACTAGGACCTGCTTCATTCAGATACTTGTGAAACTCGTGGTCGGAACACTTGAACTTATCTCGCTTCTCGGAAGCTTCCCATGCGTCAAAAGAAGTAGCCAACTCGTCAGGATCCGTGTCCCCATCTTCACCTCTAAAGTTCCGGAAACTGGTTCGATCTGGGAACTCTAGAGAGCGGGTCATCAGAGCACTCCAACGAGAAGAAGTCGAAGCTGAGATATCTTCAGATAAGCTAGAAAAAGACGCTGCGTCGGCATTTTTATGCTTCACCACGCCACTACGCTCTAACCGCCGGACCCGGACCGCCTTTTTAACGCCTCTACGACCCGACGACTTCTTCATAACAGCCTGTCGATTTTTTTTGGTAGCTAAGATTCATATATTATCTGAATTGGATGGCTTAAAAAGTCATGAGTGTTGCAAAAGTCAAGACACTGCATTACTGCGTATTGCTTTTGAAGTGGATTCCATAATATTCATGTTTACAGTCATACTAAGTGATTGAGCACGGATATAAATATTTTAAAAATAAATATATTATAATTAATGATTGTTAATTATTTTTAATTTTAAATTAATTTATAATTTATATGTATCATTTATATTAATAATATTACGTTACTTTAATTATACATATGATTTTATATATGATATATCTAATCGATTTTGTTGTTTTTCAGTCGATTTAGTTATCATTTGGGTAAATTTGATTGCATCTATGAATTCAACTGTAATATTTTTATTCCATATATTAACATTTTGGTTAATTTCTTATTTGCATTTAGGTGGTTGTTGTCTTAGATATGTGAATATATTTTATGAAGATTATGTATAACTTAAGATATATTGTGCTTAGAATAAAATAAAAAAAAAGTAAACTAAAGTGTCTTATTCCAAATTACATAAATTAATATAACGACGATAATATTCTGAAGTCTCATGCATATATATAAATTTTACAAAAGAACTAAATTGTAACAGTTGGTTAATATTCTATTTTCATTTTTAATATGTTTTGAGTTGTCCTATGATTTATATTTATAAAATAAATTACTATTCTTATAAAATTATATATTCTTATCATATTTAAATCTATGATTTTAGATATAAGTTGGATTAGTCGAATCACTCATGTTGTGAGTATATTGAGTTACATATATTCTTTCAAATTCAAAATGAAGTATAATTATTTTTTTATTATAATTAAGTCAAATGTGGATGTATTTTCATAACATTTATCAAATTATATGTTGATGTTTGTAAAAGAATATATTAGAAAATAAAACGATGATCAATAGTAAGTTACATGCGTAAGTAGCTGATAAATTTTTGAAAGCTCGTGAGCACATATCAATATTTACAATAATTAAAATATTTTATAAATTCTAAATAACTTTATACCTTTGATTTATTGGACGGAGACTAAAATTTATTTTAAATAATCTTAAAAATGAGAATTCAGATTTGCTTTGGTATTTTGATTATGGTTCTATTAAGTTACAAAAATAAAACATAAAATTTAAAAGCAAATTTAATATTAAGAAAAAAATAACTTTAACAATGATAAAATATAATATATCTAACTCATTAAACTATTTTGTAAATATTTGATCAAACGATGTTTATTTTGAAATTTTTTTTTAGTTTTTTTAATATCTCTTAAAAATAAAAATTAAAAAAATGTGATTGTATTTAAAAAAATATTATATAAGTAAAATATAATTCATCGATATTTTTTTGCTGTAATTGAAAGATATTATAGTCAACTAAATATATGAAAAATAAATAAAACATTTGAATATTACTAATTATAAACTGTTTTTAGACAATTAAACATATATCAGTTTCTGTTACTTAATTATTTTATGTAATCATCTAAGAAAATATATAGATATGTAAAAATATTTTTATTACTTTGAATTTTTTTTGTATTGTTTAAAATTATGTTTTAAAATAAATACTATTTATTTTTCTAATATCAAGATTATCTGTGTAAATTTTTTTTAATGAAATCACATTATATAAAAATTTATAATTTTTATCTAAGAAAATATAGATATAAAGAAAGTATTTAAAAATAATATTATAAAAATTGTGATTGTATTTAAAAATAATATTATATAAGTAAAATATAATTTATCGATATTTTTGTTGTAATTGAAAGATATTATAGTCAACTAAATATATGAAAAATAAATAAAACATTTGAATGTTACTAATTATAAGATCTTCATAGATTCATCTACAGGTTTCCCTATTGAACGCAACTGGTCGCAAAAAGATGCATACTCAGGAGCATAAGTTGAGAAAGATTTTCCTTGTTTGGAGAGCAACTGGAGCTTGCGTTTTAAGTCAAACTCACGACTGACGGAACTTCTGTTGTAGGTGTTTGCTAGAGCCAACCAGACCTCATGAGCAGTAGTCAAGGCACACACTCTTCCTAACGCTTCGTCTGAAAGCGTTCCAAAAATCCAAGATTTCACCAACTGATCAGTACAAAACCACGACTCATGAGCTGGATTCGGCACTTGTTGAACCTCTTCACCAACTCGTTGCTCGACTGTTGTTGCAGGCTCCTGATAGCGTCCATTTACAAACCCCAGAAGCTTCTGACTGCTAAGAAGTGACTCCACTTGTGTTTTCCATAACAAGTAGTTTGTGTGGTTAAGACGGATCGTGACACAACTCGCAACATGAACTTTTGCTGGAAACGGATACTCCACAGGATTATTAGCCATCTTCACCTGTTAAGGTTTGAAGGCTCTGATACCATAAAAAGATTTCAAGAACAAGAGAGATTTTCTGAATAATACTTTTATTGATTCATTTCGGCTAACATTTTCAGAGACATTACATCACTTTATATACAAGGGAGCTACACACATGAAACCCTACACGTGGCAATCTTATCCTCGTTCTCTTCTGTCAGCAAGCTGTCAAAACGGTTCTTCAGTAGGAGAGGAAAATGCCTCGACTTTGTCTTTTGTGCCAGCTCCACTTCACTGTTTTTGTGACCGTTGTGATGAGTCTGAGCACTTGGACCTGTGTTGGGCTTGACTGAAGTTTGACTTACGTTGGGCCTACTTATCTTCTCCTCCCTCTTGAGAGTCTCTGTTTCACATAACAGAGCATTTGTCTCTTTACAAACGACCTCGAAGTCTTTTGGAGAGTCCCCACCGTTGACTCCTAAAACATCAACGAAGACTTTCTCACACTCTCTGTGCACCGTAAGTTGTTGCATCTCCTCCTTATAAAATATAGGATGCTCAATTATCTAAACCAAAGCAAAAACAAAAATAAACATAGAGAGCCATGTTCCTCAAACTACTCACCATCGTCTTCTTCTTCTTCTTCAGCATACTCTCGCAATCCCTACAACCTTCATCCCAAAACCTCGAGTTCACCTTCAATGGCTTCTATCCTCCGTTGAGTGACATATCCGTCCAAGGAATTTCCAGCGTCACACCCAAAGGTGTCCTGAAGCTAACCAACTTTACTACCACGGGCAGCGGTCACGCCTTCTATAGTAAACAAATCCGGTTCAGAGATTCACCAAACGACACCGTTTCGTCCTTTTCTACAACCTTTGTCTTCGTTATCCGCCCTGTAGTCCCGGGCATTGGCGCTGAGGGCATGGCCTTCGTCATTGCTCCTAACTTTAGCCTCCCAACTGCAGCTCCCAGCGAAGACCTAGGTCTCTTTAACATCATAAACAACGGTAATGATTTACATCATGTATTCGCTGTTGAATTTGACACGGTCCAAGATCCCTTAGACGATCCCGACAACAACCATGTCGGAATCGATATCAATAGCTTGAAGTCAGTGAAAACTTCACCGGCTGGGTACTGGTACGATAATGATCAGTTTAAGAAGCTAACTTTGGTGAGTGGTAAGCCAATGCAGGTTTGGGTCGATTAAGATGGTCGTACCCATTGGATCAACGTAACGATGGCTCCATTTAGAAAGGAAAAACCTAAAAAAGCGCTTGTATCTATTGTCCGCGATCTATCCTCGGTTCTTTTGCAAGATATGTTCGTAGGTTTCTCGTCTGCTACCGGTACGATTTTGTCGGAACATTTTGTTCTTGGGTGGAGTTTTCGAGTGAAGGGCAAAGCTCCATTGTTGACCTTATCAGAACTCCCAATGGTGAAGCAAAGGAGCTGGATGACATGGTTTGCCCTCATGTTTGTCTTCCTCCTTTTATTTACCATGCATCTTTTGTATCATCCCCTGCTTGGTTATTTGCTCCCCCATATGCCTCGTGCGCTGCATCTTGAGGAGGAGGAGAAAGTTTGCGGAGGAGATTGAAGATTGGGAAACAGAATTCGCTAAGAACCGAATGAAGTTCAAGGACTTGTACTATGCCACCAAAGGGTTCAAAGATAATGGCCTTCTTGGAAGAGGGGGCTTTGGGAGCGTTTACAAAGGTGTTATGCCGAAGACGAAGAAGGAGATCGCCGTGAAAAGAGTCTCGAACAAATCCCAGCAAGGTTTGAAAGAGTTTGTCGCTGAGATCGCGAGTATTGGTCGAATGAGTCATCGAAACTTAGTCCCTCTCTTGGGTTATTGCCGCCGGAAGGATGAGCTTCTTCTAGTGTACGATTACATGCCTAATGGAAGTTTAGACAAGTATTTGCACAATAGTCCGGAGGTAGCTCTCGACTGGAACCAGAGGATTAAAATCATTAAAGGTGTGGCCTCTGCCTTATTCTTTCTTCACTAGGATTGGGAACAAGCCCTGTTCCGGAACGCGGTAGGCGCTAGTCGGGCGGTCGGGTTGGGCCTAGCGCCTAAAGAGAAAATCGGGGATTAATCGGAAATTATGCGGGGCGGAATTTTTAGATGGTTTACTATGTTATAAAACATGTTAATCTTTAAATGTGTATAACATTAATACATTTTCATGTTTAAGATTGTATAAAACACACAAATAGAATATATAAACTTAATATAGTGCAATTTTCATCAAAATAATGAATATAAATGATATTTATAAAATTTTAGATCAAATAAACAAATAAAAATATTATTAAAACTAAAAAAAAAATAAAAAAAATATAAAAAAATATAAAAAAAAATATAAAAAAATAAAAAATAAATTAGGCGGCCGCCTAGGCGGCTAGGCGGTCATTTAGGCGGCTAGGCGGTCATTTAGGCGGTATAGGCGGAAAAAAATCGGATATCCGATTTTTTAAACCGATTTGGCATAAATCGGGCGGAAAAGTGACGCGTAGCGCCTAGGCGGCCGATTTTTATAACAGGGGGAACAAGTGGTGATTCACCGTGATGTAAAATCCAGCAACGTCTTGCTAGACGCGGAGCACAATGGGAGACTTGGAGATTTCGGTTTAGCTCGGTTGTGTGGTCACGGTACGGAACCTGAAACCACCAACGTCGCAGGTACATGGGGCTATCTAGCCCCCGATCACCTCAGGACTGGACGGGCCACAACCGCTACCGATGTTTTTGCATTTGGGGTGCTCTTACTAGAAGTGGTGTGCGGTAGACGACCTATCGAGTTTCAGAACCGAGAGAGCGGTGAGAGGGTATTTCTTGTCGATTGGGTTTTTCATTTTTGGGAAGACGGAAACATCTTGGATGCCAAAGATCCGAATCTATGGCATGATTATGAAGTAGGAGAGATCGAAATGGTATTGAAGCTAGGTTTGTTGTGCTCACAGTCTGATCCAGAGAATAGACCAACTATGAGACAGGTGCTACATTATCTAAGGGGAGATGTATTGTTACCAAATCTGTCACCGTCGGATTTGCGTGGAAGTGAAAGATTGTTGGGAATTCCCGAAGTAGGATTTAGTGAATCAAGCTTGTCTACCGGTGGATCTTCGGTTACTAACTCTCTACTGTCTGTTGGGAGGTGAGTTGTGAATATCTGTGTTTTGCACAATTTCACTTCAGATGTAAGAAATAATTAATCATAAATATAATCTTATGATTAATGTTGTATGTTGAACGGTTGAAATGAATAATTATACATAATTTGTATGTCCATTTTGCGACAGATTTTCCCTTCTGATTAATGCTACATTACTATTGTAATATCCCGACCGCCACTGTCGTCCTACACCCCCCTCTTTCGACACATGTTCCCATCCTAGTTAATTTTAGTAACTTTCAATCACTATATATTTTTTGTGTGTTTTAACCTTATTCACACGATATTGGAAATTAGTTCTCCACTAGTATTCTACCCGTACTTCGTACGGGAAAAAAGGAATAATTTATTATGTTACAACAATGTGTTTTTTAACAAAATGTATTTACCGAATTCATGCTAATACTCAATGTATTTATATTTGTAGACAACACATATAATACTAAAGTTCTATTAGAATAATAATAACATGCTCTTTTTTAGACGAACAAAGTGATTAATAGTCATCTTCTAAATTTCAGTTTAATTTTCAATTCACTTTACTTGGTTGCAAGGTTTGTGTTATCTTTTGTTATGTTTCTCCTACAACATTTAGAGTTTTGGTTCCTCTGATCATTATGCTTAAATATACATAAACTGAATGTAAATATTTTTACTCTGAAAATTTCTTTAGTTTGGAATGCAAATTTTTTGCAAAATTTCAGTTTCACACTGTATGTAAAATATCAATTATGAATCTTATTTTTAAGATATTATATTTTTATTTAAAAGAACATCTGATTCTAATTTCTCTGCTTATTATACATAATTATGATTTTAAATAAACCAAGAAAAGTATACTTGTTCTTCAGGTAGCATTTCAACAGAAAATTGCAACGGAATAATATTATAGATGCTATCATTATGATTTTTATTTTATCTTTGCAAGAACATGAAGAAAACACAAATATCAATCCAAGAGAACAATACAACATACGATACTTTTTTATTATAAAAAGTTAGTAAAATACGATATTTATACCTGTTATTCCACTTTTGTTGATAGTCTTCTTGGGTAGTGTTAGATATCTGCTCTTTTCACATCTTTGAAATTTGCATATCAGTCAATCATTATATGTTAGTTTCTTTCAAAAGTAAGATAAAAATTTTCGAAGAGTAACATGTGAGACAGAGAAAAGCTTTGCTATATCTTGTACGTAGGTTTGATAAATAAAGGCCATGGTAGAAATAGAGAAAGAGTGGGATCCAAAGATATTAATCAGAAACAAAATAAAAAAAATAGGATATGAAGAATAATCTGTCTACGCGAAGCTTGCATGTCTACATCGGGTTTGTGGATTAGAGAATGAGAGAGAATCTGTTTTTGTAGCAAGATGCAGTTTTTGTAGCAAGATGCAGTTATATATAACCTCGTACAAATATAAATAATATAGGTAGTTATTTGGTGATCATGGTGGGAAAGAAGAACGGCCAACGAAGTGGCCAAAGAGAATATTTTATTTTGTCAAATAAACATTTAGCCTTTTGAGTTTTCGTTTTTCATTTTTTTATTTTAAACTATTTTTATTTTTTAGTCCATGTGTCAAATTTTAATTCGTCATGCGACTTGCGTTTTAGTATAAAAAGGATAAGACACATTCTTAAATTATTCTAACTCAACACATACTTACTTAACACTGTATTTCTCTCTAAACAAGTGTGATAATATAGATAATCAAATGAATTCTTTTAAACATATCCACATACACCATCATTAACTAGAAATCCGATTCTACATATATGTTCTGAACTTTAATCCTAGACTCCTTTCAACATTGTAATGATCAATTATCCGTTTTAAGCATATCCGTTGGAGGATCAAAAGTGTCTGTTTTCGTATTGTAACTTCTTTTTCTTTTGCAAAGTCTTAAGATTATCGTAACAGAGGTAAAGCTATCTGCATCCGACCAAATAATAGAGAAGTTGGCATTTCCGCTGCCTTGATATTCCTTCACTCTTTAAACTGTCACCAAGTTTAGCAGAGTTCCAATACTTTTGACACACCAGTCTGGTCCCTTAAAGCCCATCAGGTAACCCATTTAAGACAAGCTGGAGAGAGCTAGTCTCCTTCCACACAACCTGCTTATTTGCCAATTGCCATGATGATAACTTCTTCATCTCTAACTTCTATTGGTTTCTCCGAGCGAACATTTCCACACTTTTTCAGAATACCCATGATGCACACAGTGCTACTACCCTACTACCCATCTGCAGTCGCTGCTTTGTAAACCACTCTTCTTTTCAATCAAATATATACGCCTTTTCAGCTTTCATAATCTTGTGACCGAGTTCGTTCCTTGTATGTCTACAACCACCCATATTTCACAATCGTGTAATCGCACACAGTGGCTATATGTGTCCTAATAAAAATAAGTTTCAGATTTTACTGTTTATCTGTCTTTCGTTCAATGTGGTTTCAATAGCTTGGACGTTTTTCGTGTCCAATCAGGTTTGGGTTCTTTTAGGGATATGAAATTTAGGTCTACTCAAATATTCTTAAAGTACTGTTTGGATTCGGTTTAGATTTTTTCGGATTCGGTTCGAATATACATCTTAAACCCATTTAAACTCATTTTAAATTCGGGTTTTGTTCTAATATTCAGATTTCAATTACCCAGTTACTTGTTTGTGATTTGTTTGTGATTTGAATGTACACACTTTAACTCACAAACTTGACAAGTTTAAATAATTTGAATTAAGTGTTGGTGGCATAATCCAGAAGTGGTCGTTAAGAAAAATTAAACATAAGAAAATTAAACTTAGCAACTAATAACTGAAAAAACGTAGGAGGCATTACTTAAACTTCAAAAATAAATCAACATTGCCTAAACCTTAGAAGCAAATATATTCATAATCAAAGTTCAAATGTAGTTGTCAAAATTTTAAAAAGTAATATTTGATCAACCAAAAATATATTACATTAAACTGTGTATTTGATTTAATTATTAATGTTATAACTATTTATTTTAGGTATTCATTCAAATCTTAGAATATTTTTGAATACTTATTCGGAATTACATTTACATTTACTATTATATAGTGTTTTGGCTTTTTGAATGTTTGGGTCTCTGTTCAGATTCAGTTTTTGTTCGATTAAAACTCAAAAACTCGATATACTGTAAAGATCCATTCGGGTATTTATATCGGATTCAATTCTGTTCAGATTCTTATTTCGAGTCGGTTCGGATTTTTGGGTTTGGATTATTTGCCACCCCAAGCTTCAAGGTAAGGCTGATAACGTCTCAATCAATCTTAAGCTGATTCTCATACCACCCTACAACCACCGTCCAAATTCTTCGTTTGCCACAATCACAGAGCTTTCATGCTTGGAATTTGGAAACCGAGTGCCTTTGCATCTTCCTCCTCATTTCTTATGCAGAAAAGCATCCAAGATGGCTAACAATCGGATAAACTGAGCGCATGTCCTGCTCCACTTGAGTTCTATTACTTTTGTTTTATAGAAGTACAAAGGACAAAGGACAAAGGACAAAAATTCATTTTATTTTGTATTCCTACAACTCTGAATTGTGACAGCTTCTTCCCAGAGTTGAATTAGAATCCGAATTTGAAGGTTTTTATTCGCCGATTTCGTTAAAGCCACAACTTAGGCAGACAAAATTAATGACGCCAATCACGTTGAATTGATTTTCTGTTACTATCAGACTATCATCCCTGACAGGAGGTCACGTACTTTAAAGTCTTGTCTCTTTATTTTTTTTGGTCAACGGTCTTGTCTTAATATTCCACGAAATCGAGTTAAACGAGGTCTTCCCTTGACTGGAAAAATAAAAACACTGACTTTTCTACACTCTCCACACCATAAATTAAGCTAAAACTTTCTTAAGAAAAAAAAAATACAAAGCCATGTTCGTGAAGCTCCTCACCATTGTCTTCTTCAGCCTACTCTCTCAGTTCCCAGAATCCTCTTCCCAAACTCTTGACTTCACTTACAATGGCTTCCTTCCTCCACTCACCGACATATCCCTCGAAGGGATCGCCACCGTCACGCCCAACGGTCTCTTGAAGCTAACCAACTACACCATGCAGAAGACGGGTCACGCCTTCTACATCAAACCAATCCGTTTCAAAGATTCTCAAGACGGCACCGTTTCTTCCTTCTCCACAACTTTTGTCTTCGCTATTCATTCTGAGATCCCGAGCCTTAGCGGCTACGGCATGGCATTCGTCGTGGCTCCTAACCCAAGGCTCCGTTACGCGACCGCAAGTCAGTACATGGGTCTCTTCAACATCACAAGCGACGGTAATGTCACAAACCATGTGTTCGCTATAGAGTTCGACACGATCCAGAGTCCAAAGTTCAATGACACTGAAGATAACCATGTGGGCATAGATATCAATAGCTTGATATCTGTTGAGAGTTCGCCAGCTGGGTACTGGGACATAAAAGGTCAGTTCAAGAATCTGACTTTGATTAGTCGCAAACGGATGCAGGTTTGGGTTGATTATGATGGTCACACCAATCAGATCGATGTGACAATGGCTCCGTTCGGAAAGGACAAACCGAAAAAACCGCTTGTTTCGGTCGTCAGAGATCTTTCTTCGGTTCTTTTGCAAGATATGTTCGTAGGTTTCTCTTCTGCCACCGGTTCCATTCTGTCCGAACATTATGTTCTCGGGTGGAGTTTCCGGGTGAAAGGGAATGCTCCACCGTTGGAGTTATCAAAACTTCCCAAACTTCCGAGGTGGGAGCGGAAAAGACTATACAGCATCTACAAGACTTGGATGCCGTCGGTTTGCATATTTTTGATTCCCTTCTTGTTTATTTCCACGCTCATCATACTCGTGCGCTTCGTCGTGAAGAGGAGGAGAAAGTTTAAGGAGGAGCTCGAAGATTGGGAAACAAGGCTTGGGAAGAACCGAATGAAGTTCAAGGACTTGTATTACGCGACCGGAGGGTTTGATGAGAAGGACCTTCTCGGATCCGGTGGGTTTGGAACTGTGTACAGAGGTGTCATGCCAAGGACAAAGAAAGAGATCGCTGTGAAAAGAGTCTCGAGCAAATCCCATCAAGGGTTGAAAGAGTTTGTGTCTGAGGTCGTGAGTATTGGTAGGATGAGTCATCGGAACTTAGTCCCTCTCATGGGTTATTGCCGCAGGAGGGACGAGCTTCTTCTGGTGTACGAGTACATGCCTAACGGAAGTTTAGATAAGTATTTGCACAATAGTCCAGAGGTAACTCTCGACTGGAAACAGAGGTTTAAGGTCATTAAAGGTGTGGCATCCGCCTTATTCTACCTTCACAAGGAATGGGAACAAGTGGTGATTCACCGTGACATCAAAGCCAGCAACGTCTTGTTAGACTCGGAGTACAATGGGAGACTCGGGGATTTCGGTTTAGCTCGACTGTGCGGTCACGGGTCAGACCCTCAAACCACGCTAGTCGCTGGAACATGGGGATACCTAGCCCCTGATCACGTCAGGACAGGACGGGCCACTACCGCTACCGATATTTTTGCGTTTGGGGTGCTCCTATTAGAAGTAGCATGCGGTAGACGTCCTATCGAGATTCAGAACGAGAATGGTGATCAGAGGGTCTTTATCTTGGATTGGGTTTTTGGATTTTGGAATGAGGGAAACATCTTGGACGCCAAGGACCCGAAGCTAGGGACGGAATATGACAGAATAGAGGTCGAAATGGTTTTGAAGCTAGGTTTGCTGTGCTCTCACTCCAACCCACATGCTAGACCAACTATGAGAGGAGTGTTACATTATCTCATGGGGGATGCAATATTACCAGATTTGTCGCCTTCGGACTTGCGTGGGAACGAGATGATGAGGTTGGAAATCCACCACGGACTTAGCGAGACAGGCATGTTTACATGTGGGTCTTCGATGGTTAATTCTATAGTCTCCGCTTCCAGTGGGAGGTGAATTTTACATTAATTGTAGAAAACATCCCCTATCGCCACGAGATGTGGGACCGTGTTGTACGTTGACTTTGAAATATATGAAATTTTTATGTGTGAAAGACCCAGTTTACTCTTGCATTTAGTCATGTTCATAGTTGGTTGATGTGACGCTTGAAATGAATAGAGAAAATTGCGTCCCCACACACAAGTCAAGCTGAAGAGAGAGAGAGAGAGAGTCTCCTTTCACTATAATGTCCCGTTGGGCCAAAGTATCTGCCGCCGATGGTGATGAGCATATTTGCCATGATGATAACGTCTTCGTCTACAACATGTTCAAACAATAAGAGGCAAAACAAAATTGCTGGCTAGGGAAAGACAATAATGCAAATCTCCAGAATATACTTTTAAGTCTTGTGATTCTTGATTCTAACTAAACATTCATAATCAGTCACCACCTCAGATAGAAGCCGAGCATACATCTCACTCCACAGTTTATTCTGATTCACAATGTGGGCAAACGTCATTGACTCCATAATGTCCTAAGCTGCTTCCCATTGCTTTCTCCATAATAATGAAATCCATAAAGTTTTGATTGATGGTACTTCTTTATCAGTGTGAGTATTTTTTTTTTCTTTGTCTTTATTTTATTTTCTCGTCTTTTTTAAACATGTTTATAGCGCTGGACACAAGCTGAATATTTGCTATTTTAAGTATATTTGACACTTGATTTGTTTTTACTAGTAATATAAATTTAGACTATAAGTTTAGAATCGACTTTGAGTTAATATATGAATTTTTTGAAAATTTTATGTCTCACTACCAAGTCGTTTTTCTTATTATTGGAGTTTATTACAGTTATGGAATGATCAAAGCACCATATCATATTCAATCAAGTTAATTATGATGTACTATATTCTTAGAAAATTAATTGTAATTTTGATCAAAATCTTCTTCTCCTTGTAGAAGAAAATAAGAAGAAGTAAGATGATTTTGATTAGTGGCGATATTTTTAAATCCTTTTTGATTATTAGCTGGAGATTATGACAATTATGAATTAATTACGGACAGTCAAACTAAAAAAAACACATATGATCTACTTGAAAACCTCTGCTTCCATCAGAGGTGTTATCATCATCATCGAGATTCAGATTCAGCGATAATCATCATCACTGATGCAAAGTCTATGTGCTCCACCTCTGCACTTTCCGGCCACCGCACCCCGTCGCCGTCGAATTCTGAAAACCGTCGCTCGTTCAGCGAGGGCAGAGCTCAGAGAAGATACCGACCCCTTAATCCAATCAGCTATTCATTCAGCGTCTCTTCGTCTGGGAGAAACCAATCGAACAGGCAATCTCTCTCTCATATCTCCTTTTATGTGTTGGCTTTCTCTGAGGCATTTCGTCGAACACTTAACACTCGCTTTACTGTTTGATCAAATTAGCTTAATTTGACTTCAAAAGGTTTGTAATTTATGCAAAGCAGAGCCTCTATTCATCGACCCTTATGCCGCATGCTTCTTTCCTCCTTTTACAAACAAGGAACCGAACATCCATAAACACCAACAACATCATTACTGTCTTGCAACAAAGTTTATTGATGACAAGCTGTTACATACAGCTAAACGCATTGATGGACTAAAGCAGGTTACTTTACTTAACTTACTTCCATTGTCTCATTCTTAAGTCTATGTAAGTATTATTGTTTATGTGTAATAGTGATATCTCATCTTTGCAGGTTGTCTTGTTCACAGATGGAATGGATACTCGTCCTTATAGGCTTAACTGGCCACCTTCTACTATGATCTTTGATGTTTCACCACAAAAGGTTTTCGATATAGCATCTGACAAGCTTCAAGGTTAATGCTTTACTTTGCTTTACAGTGTCCCTTGTCCACTATGATCTTTCTTTTACCCTGTGCAAGTGGACCAGTCAAACAGGATCTTGAGTATAAAAATAAAAAATTAAGAATTTTTTAAAATAAATATATAATTGGAGTCTAAAATTAAGTTCTTAGATATCTTTATAAATCTTAAAAACATTAGACATCGTTTAAATCTACATCATTACATAGTTAAATATACAGTTAGTATATTTTTTAAACAGAGACTAGAAATAATTTGAGACGATACTGTTTGTTTGCCTCTAGTTTTGCCGGGACTTAGATGCTCCATACTTATGGTTTGGTGATTGTTACATTGTTCCAGGTGTGGGAGCTAGGCTTCCTAAAGGTTGCATGTTCTTTCACCTTCCTGTAGAATCAGGAGATATAGAGCAATGTTTGCGCTCAAAAGGGTTTAGTGGGAATCGGCCAAGTATATGGGCAATGCAGGTGATAATATGCGTTTTGTCATCAACTCTTCTATCCTTGCCTGCAATTTGTATGAGAATGTTATGATTCTTCTTATTCATAAACAGGGCTTACCTCTTGGGTCGCAATCGAGTTTCAAAGCGATTCTTTCAGCAGTTAGTAGTTTAGCCATGAATGAAAGCTATCTCATAGGAGAATTGCCTAAAGATATCATAGACCAGGTCACTACTTTGATCTCTTAACTATGTTCAGACATTCTATCTATCTTTCGCTTTATAATCTTTATGCGGGCTTGAGTGCAGTCTGATTTGGAAAAATGGATGGAGAAGCTGTTCATGAGCAACGGTTTCAAGGTGCAGATAGTTAGCTATGAAGAGATCGCTGCGAGTTTAGGCGTTGTGTTACATTCACAAGGAAACCATGACAAAATTATGTTTATTGCACAACAGCTCAGGTTTTCAGATGATCAGGTAATAAAGATACAACTCAGTTAGGTCTCCATTACTTTAGCCATTTATCTACAATTAACTAGATCTTACTCTTACAGATGGAGAAATGGAGACAAGAGTTTGAGAGGGTGGAAGAAGATGGAGATGAACAGGGATTTGAAGAGCTCTGAAATAAACAACAATGTCTTCTAAATAAAGTTAAGCTCCGGAATTGTCTGCAGTTCTTGGAGAAACTTCACAGCATTGTAATTCCAACTCATCTGTTCACACAGTCAACACAACTTGTTTTGAACTGGAACAGAATTTGGCAACACTGTTTCCACTCTAGCTACTGCATGGGTCATCACACCCATCAAGTTTACAGTTCAACTCAAGACAGACAAAGGAAACTGTTTCATATACAAGTCAATTTGTTTTTATGAGTTGCTCATATGCAACTGTTGTTCAGTTTCTTTAATGGAAGCTTGTTTATCACTTGATGGGTTTAGATGGTAATTAACTATTTATACATGTAAAACTTGTAAGATCAAGTTCAGGATTTGTCTGCAGTTATTGGAGTTGCAGAAACTGTGGATGATTGTTAAAATGATACACAAAATCTGTTATAACGTCACTACATTGCAATTCACATGTTTATCAATTGTTTTGATCATATGACAAACACATTATTCTCATTGCTCATAGACATGTCAACAAATTATGCAAAGATTTGTAAATTGTATATGGATTTTCAAATCAATTAAGATGTAGAAATAAATATCTTATTTTAAAAACAGACATTTACAAAGAAATCAAGTTCAAGTTCAGATTAGCGAGATGAGAGCCGCACACATAACAAGCTTTCTTAAAGCACACTAGTGGGGGTACACTATTGGGTTAAATCCCAAGCCGAATGCAAAAACAAGTCCAATAAGCATCAAAGTGTTGAATATGAGCTGGTCGGTTCAATACTCTACATAAGTGTTTTCAGTACTTGTAGTTGAATTTGACTTGGATCACATATCGCATCTTGATTTGTTCCGTATTGTAGACAATGTACTCGTTGTACAATAAAGTCCCCTGCAAAAAAAAAAAAGCCAAACAAAATCAATCTGTGAATTTATGTAATCATGATTTGGTGAAAAAAATGTGTTGAAACACAAAGAAAGCCAAACCTTGGAGCTTGAATGATCCACTGGTTTGCCAAGTGGAACAACAACACCGTCTTCTAGTGTCTTAGCCTCTGATGGGTTTGGTGCTGTTCTCCCCACACCTTTTGTGCTGCAACCATCAGAGTTACAAATCAAGTTTTTATACAATAGAAATCCTGAAAATCATAAACAATTTGTGTGATGTATTAATGAGATTTATCAGTGTACCTTAGCTTCCCCGGAGGCAATTTATCCGCGTTATAATCCGAATTCAGAAGCTCATTCATGTCTCCCAAAGCAACCTAAAGAAGTTTTGATCATTACGAAACATAAAAATACATAGAGGTACTGCTACTAACACATAGAACCATTTTGTTGTTGTCCATATAAACTAAGAAGAGAGAAGAAGAGAGTATACCTCGCAGAGGAGCAGGACGCCGTCATTAGCACCGCTGTTAGCGTAGCAATAGTTTGCACTCTTGGAGAACATGTCGGCAAAGTAAACCCCTTTCCCAAACATGTAACCAGTTACTGGCGCTTCAGGAGGAGCTATCCGAAGACCTGTTTGGTTGTGTCCCATAGGAGTTCACTTTACTACACAATGAAAACAGAGAAAAAAAGAAGAAAAATAAAAACAGAGAAACATGTAGTTACCTTGAGATAAAATACCAGCCCAGTTAGTGAGACGTGACCCATGCCAAAGTAGCATCCTATTCTTCGAACTTGAGAACTGCCAAGAAAAGTTTTAAGTGTTACAGTGCCAAAATGAGAAATCAAAATAGTAGTGTACGGTAAAGACAAGACATACCTGTTGGAATCGATCAGCTTCACCAGCTCTTGAAGCTCTAAATAGCTGAGAAATCTCAACTGTGTATCCCGAATGCGTTTTTGCATGAGTGTTCTCCATGTAATTGGCAACCTGATTTCGCAATAAGGAGAAGACAGCGAAAGGTATAAGAAACACAGACGTGTTTGAATACTCGTAAGAAACAAATGCTCCTTCAATATACCATAGAGAACTCTTCTGAATCGGCTCCTACTGGCGTCAATCCACAATTAAGTTGCTGGTAGTGATAATATAAAGGATCATCCTACAGTCATTGCAAGAAAATAATGCCATATCATTAGAGAACTATATGAAGAAGTGGCTTGATGCCTTAAAACCACATAGACTGACTGACTTACCATCAATCCAGGGTCGATAGACAACAACTTTGTCGCGAGTTCGATTTCACCTAATGCTTCAACCTGACATTAGATAGTGATGTGTTAAAAACTACACATAACATGTAGCATCAGACTATTAACTTTTTAAAGACCAAAACAGTAGAAAGAGCTACCAACTTACCATTTCTATTTTCTGTTTCAACTTTTGGGGAGTGTCTATAACAAACTGACCTGTTACAAATCGCATTTCATATAGTTAGTGAATGTTTAATCAATTTTAGCACACATGTAAAGTGTATATGAACTTACTCATTTTCTTGAAACCAAAATCATGAGGTATCACAGTATAGAACTCTCTGCATCAATAATGATACAAAGTTAGACAAGCTTGAATCTGATTTCTTTGTGGAAAATGGTTATATATTCCACTAAACGCAACACTTAGTCTAGCAATTAACCAGATACATACCCACTGAGTTCCTCAAGCCTCGCTCTATCAAACCGGCTCATTACCTCCGAGATTCTCTTCAACACTTCATAACCCTATAGAGATCCAAGCAGAGCTATTATCTGATATCACAACAAAATACAAGATGACCCCAAAAAACATTTTCTATTTTTACCTTTGTTATTGTGGACTTGCTTAGCTTGCCAAGTGGCAATTTGTTAGCGTTGTATCCTTCAAATCAAACATCGAAAGTATATGAGAGGCAGAATCACAATCAGCTAGAAGTAAAAAAAAATAAAGTAAGGAAGAGACTAACCTATTTCCATCATGTGCTGTGCCATCATGCTTACATTGCATATAAGAGAGATGAACTTGGCAACTTGGGGATCTAGTTTTGATTCCTCCGGTTTAACTTCAGAAGATGATTTGGGAACATCATTGACCTGAGAAGACAATACAGAAATGATCTTCAGAACAGCGATAAGCCGAGAAAAGTTTCCTTGAAATATTGTCTCATTCCACATCAAAAATTGTTAAAGAATAAAGTATAGAGGCATCAGTCAGGATTCCGAAACACTCACAACAGCTGAATCATTATCGTCTTTGCCATAGTCCATTTCGATCCATGTATAGGACTTAGTATGAGGTATAAACTCCTTTCTGTCAGACCAAAAATTCTTTGTCTTATCAAGGAACTTATTGCTAAATATATCTATTGCACGATCCCATGAGTGAAAAGGTCCGTCTAGTTTACTCTGTCCTTTCACACCAACTCTTCCCCATCTGAAGTAGACCATATATGTTTTCTTGTTATCAGACTCTGCGCATATATCACACACATATTGATGAAAAAATGGAATTGAGAGATAAATCAAAAGCAATAGCAGCTTCCAATAGTTCCTCCATTACAAGACAAGTCTCATCTTACTAATCATAATCTGTCAAGGACTAACCTAGCACTTGTAGGACAAAGAACTTGTTATTATTATCCCTGACATTTGTCTGATTCAACATGGCATCATAAACATCATCACCCTACAACATTCAACAACGAAAAATTTAAGTCAATGACAATCTGAAAGAAATAGGCACATTCATGAACACAATAAGATGAAAGTAAAGAACTTGCCCTTTGTAGAACATGGTACTGGCTCTTTATGTTATCAGGAATCCACTGATCCAACACCGCTGCTCCCTTCTTTGTGGCAGTTACGATTTTCTCTTCTTTCTTTTCTTCCTCAAAGCCATCATCGTCATCTTCAGCTCCATCTGTCCCTTAAATTACCAATAAGAACATTGGCATAAGTGTTATAAAAATCGGCTAATCAGACCTAAACGAAACGAGTTTTCTAGAACTATTTTTTAAGAAGATTGTAACGGATGCAAGAAGATTATGCGTAAAAATTAAACTAATCAAACACAGAGATTTAAAATGGTTAACCAACTCGAGATCTCCAAGCTAACTAATGCTACTGGGTCACATGGCATATCAACATAAACCTATTTACCTGACTTGACTGTAGCACTGGAATCGTTGTTTGCGTCGTTGCAGAGCCTCTCGAGAAGCACCTTTTTGGTACCAGTTGTAGCTAAGCCTCTCTTACTAGCTTCCTCGCGCAACTCCTTCACATTCATTGCACGAAGCTCGTCAATTGCAATCTTCTCTTCTTTCTTTTCTTCTTCTAAGCCATCATCTCCATCTTCAGCTCCATCTGTCCC
This sequence comes from Brassica napus, assembly GCF_020379485.1. NCBI lineage: Eukaryota > Viridiplantae > Streptophyta > Magnoliopsida > Brassicales > Brassicaceae > Brassica > Brassica napus. The sequence continues at coordinate 21,785,371 of NC_063446.1, forward strand.
TGGAAATGTCAATAAGAGCATTGGTATAAACTGATATAATGGATGCGAGACAACAACAAGGAAAACAGATAAATAAATGCGATAAGTGAGATTTAACGTGGTTCACCAAATCAATCGAGATCTCCTGCAAACTAATGCTACCGAGTAAGACCAGAGTCAAAGCATATCAATCACCAAATCAAGATCTCCTGCTAACTAATGCTACCGAGAACATATCAACATAAACAGTGCCAAATTGTCTATAGAATGAACAAACGCGTATACCTGATTTGACTGGGGCAATGGAATCGTTGTTTGCGTCGTTGCAGAGCCTCTCGAGAAGGTCTTTCTTCGTACCTGTTTCGACTAAGCCTCTCTTACTAGCTTCCTCGCGCAACTCCTTCACATTCATCGCACGAAGCTCGCCAATCGCAATCAGTTTGTTCGATTCATCAGCACCGTCCGAAGAATCTAGGTTTCGTTTCCTCTTCCTCTTCGATTCGTCCTTCTTCGCGTCTTCCGCGATAGCCTCTTCGAGCCTCTCCACCTATCCGAAACACCAAAACTTCAAAATCCGAATCGATAAGAGAAGAGAAGAGGTGAAATGCGATTAAGAGAGAGATGGATACCAGAACGGATTTGAGTCCGGTGGTGCTGAGTCCGCGCTCGGCGAGCTTTGCACGGAGTTCTTCGACTTTGAGCTTGTTCGCCATTTTCGTTCGTCTTCTAGGGAATGTGAGTGAGGGAGAGAAGGTTGGTTCTATGGTTTACTTTGGAGGAAGAGAGTTCGCGCGAGCATTTGAAGAGGTCTTCTCCTCTTCGTCAGTGTCTTCTCTTGAAAGCTTTAGGGCTTTTCTTCTTCTTTTTAGAAAATTTTAAATATTGAAAAGTACTCGCTGGTTTTTGTGGATATTGCCCTTATAACCTTTTTAATCTTGAAAACACCCCGATTGTTAGTAAAGCTTCCTAAATTCACCCCTGAACTTTTCAAATGAATTTATTTAAGAGAATTTAGGCTCCATATGCCTGAAAAAAACCAATATTAGGTAGATACCATTCCACTATTTCAAACATTGTTATACTTTCAATAATACAATGTTACCCCTACTAAGCTACACACCTAAATATCTCAGCTAAGATTAGTTGTCAGTTCTTGTCTATCATATACATCCTTCACAACGGAAGCTTTTGAACATATCCATCCTACACACCTAATTACTCTTTTAGGTAGAGATGGCAATTTAGGAGCTTGCCCGCGGGACCGGCCCATTAAGATCTGCTGCGGGTCGGGATTGGTCACTACATAACTAGGCCCATTTTTTAGCGGGCCTCGCGGGCTGGGCTTGTGCGGGTTTGGGCCGGAAGCGGGATGGGATCATGTTGTACCGCGGGACACGCGGGATCCGCACCCACTTCATCATCTTGTCTCTTCGAGCTCCCACCGGCAAAGAAACAGAGAGAACTGATGATTTGAAAGACGATCTCCTCCGGCGTATCTTCTTCTTCAATCCACCACAGCAACTTCGATTCTCGACAGTAACTTCTCCATGCATGGTATTCATCTTATCATTTGATCAAGTAAGTGTCTTATTCTCGGCATCATCTTCTTTCTTTCCTTTTGAGCCACAAATCATGAACAATTTCTTTAGAGAAAGAATTTATTGCATGGATGTGGTACTGATTTGGTGTTTGGTTTTATTTGAATTTGGTTATGAACTTATGAATATCCGTGCACTTTACCTTTACATGTTGAATTATTGGTGCCAATTCACATCTTTAAAGAACTGAAGTTACTTATGTAGTGTCTTAGAAACAAAACGAGACTAATTAAGTAATGAGTAATGACTAATGAACGTAAGTGCAAATTACAAACGCTGCACACGTAACAAACATAAGTTAATAACTATCTTCATGAAAGTTGATTTTCAGCACGATATCTTCAAGATCTAGATTGATTTATGATGTCTTTGTGGTAGTTTTAGAAACTATTAAAGCTACCATTAGGAAATTGGGTGACTTGCGGAGAGATTGTTGGTTCCACAAATTATACATAAATTATTAAACAACTCTCTTTGTTCTGCATAAGCTGAGCTGAACCAATTCACTTTTATCAACTATCTAATAGCTAGTTAGTATTGTTTATGGGAGACTTTTTTGGTCTTATCGGTCTTGTTACCATCCTTAGAATGAGTAAACCATATGGCAGGTTCCATCTGCTCCCGGACTTTGACGAGGGAAAACACAGCTGTTGGAGAAAGCTAGAGCGTCATAACAACATAAGGAAAAGGAAACCTGTAGACAAAGGATGAGTTGCTTCAAAACAACAGCAAGTGAACAGGTACAAATCATACTACCATGTTTCGTTTGATGATGGAAAAAGTGTAAGTGAACAATGTCTAAAACTTCAGTCCGAACATTGTCTAAAACTCAAAACGAGACTAATGAAAGTGATTCCTGATGACTAATTCAACATAACTTAAGGGTTATCTGTTTGTTTGTCATATCTTTGATTTTGATTAGATTATGGATAGTGTCGTATGCTTGTTGTGGGAACAGAAATTCGCACTGTCGATTTCCGTTTAAATAAGAAAACTAGGAAAACCCTAATTTCCCAGAGGTCCCGGATATCTGCTAATACCACACACCAAGCAATCAGAACACAAAAATAACAACGATAAAGTATAAGAAATCGAAAAGAGAGCAAAGTAGATCTTATTCCGAATTCGCGTTCGGGCGTTACAACAAGGTAAGAGCCTGGGCTACGAGAGCTGTCGGCGAGATTCCTAGTTCTAAAACCCTAAGACAGCAATAACCTAGTTGAGTCGCAGCTCGAATAACAAAAACAGAAATATGCCTAATTGCTCTAAGTGCTAAGTTTGCTCTGAGAAAAGTCATCCCATGCTTCTCGCCTAGGACTCCTTATATACTGGCTCCTAGGTCGGTTTGCGCTTTTCTTCTTTTGCCCTTAACCCGTCATAGCATAAAAATTGAGATATTCCATTTTTTCCAATCCTCGTAATTATCTTCAAAGTTTTGTATTTATCCGCGGAAAGTTGACATTTATCTTTCCTTGCGAACCAAGCGTAAACCATCATGCGGCTTACGGGCTGCTGGTTAAGAAATCGTAAGTTGGGCCTCGAGTCATGTCTTAGGTCCCTTTGGGCCGTCTTCTGACTCGAAGCGTTTATTACGGCTTCTTTCGGTAGAGAACAAACTTTCCACGGTTTTCACCGTAAAGTTTGATCGATGACTTAGAATGGCGGGAAACATGAAATGGGTTCGCTACGGTCTTCGGGAGATAGCATCGAAGGGTAGACGATAATGCATGGATTAATTGTCGCATCGATGTTTCGGAAGAGCTCGGTCGCTACGTAGCAATCGAGCGGAACGGACGCTCGGTCGCTACGTAGCGACCGAGCTTCGGCTTGGGCTCGGTCGCTACGTAGCGACCGAGCGGGACGAACGCTCGGTCACTACGTAGCGACCGAGCTCCCGATCGTCATAGCGTACATGTGCGGTAGTAGCATAATGACCGAGCTTGGTTCGTCCGTGTTCCGATCGTCATACTCGGACCTATCCGTAACCGGTCTGGGTATGTTTCCGATGGCTTATGTTTGATCTAAATAGAATTCGAACGAAGCTTTATCTTGGCTACATACGTTGTGACATTCTCTTGACCGAGCATGAATTGTTGCGAAAAGACATACTTGTATTTTGCGGGGATTTGGACGTTAACTTCGTCGCAACCGTTTTCGACCACAACAGTTAGCCCCCCAGCTCGTTAGGATCGTGGATTTCTAGTGAGATCCTAACGTGCGGTATGGCGAGTTCGGACGAGATTGGTGTATTTGGGCGAAGTTCGGGTCCGAAAATCCGCAAGTAAATAGTAATTTCTCATGCCTATAAGAAGGGAGGTAATTTCTTCACAATCTTTACACTTACTCATTCTCATAGAGAGGTTTCTTGAAAAATTCTTTCTTCTTTCTCTTTCTCTCTATCATTTCCTTCTTGATAAAAAAAAAAGAAAACACACGAGATGTCGAGTAAGAAGAGGAGTTCGAAGAAAGGTCCTTGCCCGCGAACGTTTCTAAAGAGCTATGTGTGCCAAAGATGGAATTCGTTCCTCATTCGGTAGACCCGGCCGAGAACGAGGCATAGTGGGTGGCGTGTTATGGTTCGATCACGCCTCCCAAAGAGAAATCATTCCCGGTCATGAACCGTCGCCCGGTCGAGGAAGGTGCACCAAGTAGGAGTACTAGCGAATTCTTCGAGGTCATGCGGTCGTTCTACCATATTTCGGATGCGGTGGTGTTCAGGGTTCCTCGTCAAGGAGAGCGCGCTAGTATTCCCCCGGAGGGTTACTTTACTTGTTACGAAGCATTCGTAGTGCGATGTCGTTTGTGGTTCCCGATTCCCGAAATTATCGTCTGTGTGTTGGATCGTTTCGGGGTGGCGATAAGTCAACTGAATCCCCTTGGCATCCAGCACCTCATTGGAGTCCTGATCCTGAGCTATGAGCATGGTCTCTCTCTTACCGTCGATCATTTCGAAGCGCTTCTTAGGTTGCAGATCATCAAGGATACGAACAAGTACAGGCTGGTCCCTCGGAACTTCATGTCAGTGGTTAAGGGGTTTACTTCTAACTTCAACTCGTGGAAGAATTTTTTCTTCTTCGTTCGTGTGGACACTGCGTCTGTCGAGAAGAGTTGTATCCCATTGTTCCGGAGGTTGCCGAACGATCGTCCCTTCATCAATCCCCTTGCTCCGTTTCCTGAGGACATTATCACGGTGAGTGATCTGCTGAGGAACGGTCCTTTCTTCTGGACTTCCTTTACGCCGAAGAGAGTGCGAAAGGCGTTGAGGTTTGTGCATCCTAGTCCTGCTTTGGGCGGGGAAACAGGGAGTGATTCCGAGCCTGATGACCAAGGTCCCGACGCTGCGCCCGCGGTTGCGACGGGGCTGAATTCTTCGAAGGGGAAAGATATTGACCTCGGTGACCTGGAGTTTTCGGTGGACGATTGCATGCTTCCAGGATGGGATCCGGACCTTGTTTTCGGCGATGGAAGCGGTACGAGCGAGGTCCCTATTCTGGACTTTGATGATTTCTTCACTGGTCTTCCCTCGGGCTTCGATGCTCCTCCGTCCACGAACAAGTCGGGGAGGCCAAAAGTCGTCGTGGAAGGATCTCGTACCATCAACGGGGTATAGGCTTTAAGAATTTTGACGATCGTTTCGAGTGTATATATATTTTTTTTTGCTTATAACGTGTCAATCGGTTTTACAGGGCTTGAACTTGCTTGGATCGGCCATTGAGGCGAGCCATAGAGAAGCCATGATTTATCGCTTTAAAGCGGAGAAGACGGAAAAGGATCTTGCTCGCATGCGAGACGAGATGTTGGCGCGAGATGCTCAACTTGCTCGTGATCATGCGAGGACTGTTCGAAGGTGCTGAACAGAAGGGAAAGAGGGAGATTTTCGATGAAGACTCGCGCCTCTGAATTCCAGGTCGAGTACGGGAATCTCAAGGATGCTTTCAACTCGCTGGGCGACTTCCGTTAGTGTCGCGGATCAGTTGGGAGCCTTTGGAAGACGCGGGCGGATGACTACGTTTTCGAGAGGGAGATGGAGTTAATGAAGGGCGGCATGAAGGATCATGCTCACGCTGAGATGCTCATTTCTCCGATCGACGAGAGAATTCAAAGATTCTGGGATCCCATCCCGGTTTCTCCAGATACCGTAGAGACCACGACCGAGTTTGCTGGTGACGATGAGGAAGTGAACTATCCCGCGGATGCATTCGGAGCTTCCTTGTCCGGGAATTTTAACTTTGATCTGTGAGAGGTGAGTGTTTGACGGGAAGAAGTTTTTCCCTTATCTAGTATTCTGCGGCCAAATGTGGCCTTCGTTCATATATGTCCGGCCGAGTGTGGCCTTCGAACTTTGTATGGGCCTGTTTTGGCCGCTTTTATTTTTATCGGGACTGGCCGTCGGTGGCATTGAACCCCTACCGCTATGCGGTATATATATATATAATGGATGTTTGTTTGAGTTACTTTGTTTCGAGTGGGTTTGAAGTAAACATGATTTGTCTTCTCATATTTAACTTCGTTGAGGCGTTCAATCTGTTGGTTTGTTCGAGACGTGAGTTTTCGTAAAAATTATTTATTCTTACGGACTTTCGGGAACGTTGAGATATGAACGGAGAGACATGTTTTAGGATCTCGTATCATTTAGATATCATGTCTTTGAGATGTCTGAGACCAATGCGATGGGTTTAGGGCAAGACCTAGGCTTACTTTCGGTTTTAAGGTTTGTGCTGTGACTAGCCGGCTATCGATTTTCCTGTTGCGATTTCTACCTGATTCGTACCGATTTAAAGTCTGCGATAGGTTCTCGGCTTATATGACTTGTATGGTACAAATCGAGCATCTTTCCAGAGACAATTTTTAAGCCAACTGGAAGTGCTAGACCAAAATTTCAGATTTTTTTTGTAGCGCGCTTTCGTCCTTGTGTTGGACGTTCGAAGATCAAAAGAGTGATCAAGTTGCGTTTGTTTAAGATGGCTGATGTGTTCGTCAGGGCCAATCGACGAACGGAGTGTAAGGTTTTTGTGCTCGCGTTCGGACAATTCGTTCGCATCGTCTCGACTTTTAACTTGGCGACGTCTCGCAGTTATTTCGAAGACTATACGTATATTTGTGGTGCTGAAGAGGGATTGTTTTGGGATTTTGGGCCGTATGAGGCTGCTGACAAGAGTCTTAACGTTTGTAGATTTTCTAAGCGTGTTCTGAGACTTTTGCGTTAATTGAAGCGCAAGTGTCTTAAAAAGGAGCGACGCATATTGTAGTAAAAAATTTCGAAATCTCTAAAAAACTCGATTACAATAACGCATCTTTTCCTATAAGGGAGTATACGAAGATACGCACCCACTCCCCCCCCCCCTTTTTAGAGAGGGGGATAGCTGAACTCGTCTTTCGACGAGCTGCCTACGTACCTCTTTCGAGGATCAAGCCCTCTCGTAGTTCTATTTTATGCCGCGAGCGTTTTTACTCGGCGATTGTCACCGTGCTGACCGCCTTGATCGTGGTGACCGCGGCCGGGTCAGCGGTCCTTCCGGATGTTCCAGTTGAGTCGTAGTGTCGGCTTCGGACTCGTATTGAATTTCGACACCCGAAGCGTTTGTGTCAGCAGACGATGTTAAATCGTCTTTTCTTGAAGCGTATTTGGCCGAAGATTTATCTATCTTCGTGCGCTCGCGGTTTGCCGTTGCAGAGGTCGTCATCTGCCTTAACTTGTGCTCCGCGAGGAAGCATAGTCGCGACTGTTTCTGACATCCCCAGATAGCTGCGACTCCGTTTGGGGTCGGGAATTTGACACCCAGGTGGTACGTTGATGGAACGGCTTGCATGACGTTGAGCCATAGGGTTCCCATGATTACGTTGTAGATGGCAGGATGATCGACCACCACGAATTCGACGATTTTCGTGATCTCCTTGGCGATGACTGGCAGCTGGATTGACCCGAGGGTCATCGATACTTCACCTGAAAAACCCGTGAGCGGTTTCGGCGTTGGAGTTACTTCTCCCAGTTTGATGCTCATCCGATTGAGAGTGTCGTGGAAGATTACATTGACTGTGCTTCCTGTGTCAATGAGAACTCTGCCGACTTCCAGATCTCGTATGACGAGATCTATGACGAGCGGATCGCAGTGAGGTTGATCGATCCCGCTGGCTTCCTCCTTCGTGAAGGTGATTGAGCAATTATGATCATCTCGGGTAGGAGACCATGTAGGCCAGTTTGGGCTCGACTCCGCCTTCCGCTGGTAAGCCTTGATGGCTGAAACCGTATCGTTGCAGAATTGCGATCCTCCAATGATCATGTTGACTCTGCGACGATTGTTATCGTTTCCCTTGTCGTCCGGCCTTCTGCCGCGTTTATCCCCAGATTGGTTTCTTTGAGGAGATTTCTCTGCGGGAGGATTTCTGTCCGCCTTCGGGGGGTGATCGGTCTCGAGGATGAGATCTTTCACGCTGGTCACTTCCGAGAGCTCTCCAGCTAGTAGCTTCGCGGCCAGCCTTGCTCCCAAGACTTTGCAGTTAGTCGTGGAGTGTCCTCGGGACTGGTGGAACTCGCAGAAGGTGTTTTCATCATATCCTTGATTGCGAGTCCACGTATTACCCGTGGTTCGGCCCTGGTCCGAGCTGATCGCGTAATTGTGCGCTCCTTGGAGATCTTCCCCCTCGTGATGGACATACTTGTCGTTACGAGGGTTCTTCTTCTTCGTTTTTGGATCTACATCTTTCGAGGATGGTCTCTCCGACTTATGTTTTTGCGATAAGACTTTCGTTTCTTCCTCGATCATGATGTAGTCCATTGCCTTGTGGAGGGCGTCCTGTATCGTCCGCGGTTTGTCGAGGGCTATCCATTTTATGAATTTCGACTTGTACCAGAGCGCCTTTCTGAACGCATCAATGGCCACCTTGTCGCTTATCCCACTGACCCTGGACATTACCAACTTGAACCGGCTGATGAACTCGCGGAGGGGTTCGTCTTCCCTCTGGGACAAACTCCAGAGATCGACATCGGAAGTTTCTCTATCTATGAACATAGAGTATTGCTTGAGAAATTCCGATGCGAGTTGTCGGAAACTTCCGATAGAGTTTCTGTTAAGGCGTGCGAACCATTCGAGAGCTACCCCTTCCAGATTCTTGACGAACAGGTGGCATTAGCCGGCGTCTTTTTCGCCGTCCTTCAGCCTCGCTCTTCCCATCGTGATGTGGAAAGCCTGAAGGTGCGGGTTCGGATCGGTCGTACCATCATACCTCGGTACTTTGAGTTTTCCCGGATCGGATACCCTCATATCTGAGATGCGGGTGGTGTAGGGGGTCTTCCGAGCCCCTTCCAGCAGCCTGTCGATCTCGGGTGCAGCGCTGGTAGCGTGATGGATTTGGGATTTCAGAGCTCTTACTTCTGCCGCAGTCTTGGTGATATAGTCGTGAAGATCGCGGATATCCGACGTCTCGCCAGCAGATTTCCGAGCCCGTCGGCGTTTACTGCGAGTGAGCTCGGTTTGCTTTTCAGCCAGCTCTTCTTGTTCGTTCCAATAGAGGATTTCCTCCTCTTCTGTCATTGGTTTGTCGAACGGAGAGCTTTCCTGAGCGAATCGGCTTCTGGTCCTCCTTGGATGTCTGTCGACGAACTCATCAGTATCATTGGAGACATTGCTAGGATCGAGGTCGACGTGCTCAACTCCGTTGTCCTCCGAAGCCTTCGCGGGAGGCGGAGGACTTTCAGGGTTTTCCTTTTTGATGGGAGATTTCTCGCTAGGGTTTTGACCCGAAGGTCGTTCCAGCGCGGCTCCAGGCCTGTCGAGTGGGGTTGCGAAGTAGAGTCTTTTCCCGCGGACTTTAGTGGTTCCGCGGGGGCGGATTGCTCGAGTCCTTGCCGTTAAAGTTTCAACTTGTTTGGTCAAGGTGCTCACGAGCTTATCCTGTTCTTCCGACCTTTGTCGTAGGTGGCGAACATCTTTTTTAACTTCTCGAGCGCCGCGGCGTTGGCTGGTGCGTTGGCCGCGGATACGTCCGCTGCGGGAGTGTGGAGGTCAGTGCCACTGCTTCCGTTAAGAGGAGTCTGCACGTTATCCGCGTCGTCAGTTGACATGTCTGGTTGAGCGTGATGTGGTTGAGAGTTAGATTGATCCGTACCCCCCCCCCTCCTTCTAGCGCCAAACTGTGGGAACCGAAATTCGCACTGTCGAATTCCATTTAAATAAGGAAACTAGGAAAACCCTAATTTCCCAGAGGTCCCGGATATCTGCTAATACCACACGCCAAGCAATCAGAACACAAGAATAACAACGATAAAATATAAGAAATTGAAAAGAGAGAAAAGTAGATCTTATTCTGAATTCGCGTTTAGGCGCTACAACAAGGTAAGAGCCTGGGCTACGACAGCTGTCGGCGAGATTCCTAGTTCTAAAACCCTAAGACGGCAATAACCTAGTTGAGTCGCAGCTCGAGTAACAAAAACGGAAATATGCCTAATTGCTCTAACTGCTAAGTTTGCTCTGAGAAAAGTCCTCCCATGCTTCTCGCCTAGGACTCCTTATATACTGGCTCCTAGGTCGGTTTGCGCTTTTCCTCTTCTGCCCTTAAGCCGTCATAGCATAAAAAGGGAGATATTCCATTTTTTTCCGATCCTCGTAATTATCTTCAAAGTTTCGTATTTATCCGCGGAAACTTGACATTTATCTTTCCTTGCGAACCAAGCGTAAACCGTCATGCGGCTTACGGGCTGCTGGTTAAGAAATCGTAAGTTAGGCCTCAAGTCATGTCTTAGGTCCCTTTGGGCCGTCTTCTGACTCGAAGCGTTTATTACGGCTTCTTTCGATAAAGAATGAACTCTCCGCGGTTTTTACCGTAAAGTTTGATCGATGACTTAGAATGGCGGGAAACATGAAATGGGTTCGCTACGGTCTTCGGGAGATAGCATCGAAGGGTAGACGAGAATGCATGGATTAATTGTCGTATCGATGTTTCGGAAGAGCTCGGTCGCTACGTAGCGATCGAGCGGAACAGACGTTGACCGAGACGCTCGGTCGCTACGTAGCGACCGAGCGGGACGGACGCTCGGTCGCTACGTAGTGACCGGACAGCGTGCATGTGTGGTAGTAGCGTAATGACCGAGCTTGGTAAGTCCGTGTTCCGATCGTCATACTCGGACCTATCCGTAACCGGTCTGGGTATGTTTCCGATTGCTTATGTTTGATCTAAATAGAATTCAAACGAAGCTTTATCTCGGGAACATACGTTGTGACGTTCTCTTGACCGAGCATGATTTGTTGCGAAAAGACATACTTGTATTTTGTGGGGATTTGGACGTTAACTTCGTCGCAACCGTTTTCGACCCCAACACTTGTAAGAAATGAGAATCTCATTTTCTTGCAGGTTCACAGGATTGGTCAAGCTTTGAAGATAGGGCCCGCGGGCCGACCCGCATAACCGCTGCTATAGTGCGGGTCGGGATTGGTCATAGGGTTCAGGGCCCGCGTCCCGTGGCGGTACGACCCGCAAAGACCCAACTGAAAATGGTACCGCGGCGGGGCGGGACAAATGGGTTGCGGGTGATCCCAATTGCCATCTCTACTTTTAGGCTTTGATTCACAAAAATTTTGTCGTGCAGAGATCTCTAAACATTTCTTCTTTCAATCTTTTGTTTCAGCAGCACAACAAAGAAGAGGTAGACACCTTAAACGGTGGAGCAATGCACTTCCATCGAACGAATTCCCCACCAAATCCTTCTCTTCTCACCACCACTGTCTCCGGTAACAAAAATTCAAACTATTCACATCGTGTTCACCACCACCGTCTCCGAAAACCGAAATCTTACCTAATCACATCGACATCGTATTCACCTGTCACTTGACCAGATTTGTTTCTCGTATCCATCATGTTTAATGCAACTGTCTCAGAAGGTAGAAAAAACAACATTTTTTTATACAATATTTGTTGACTAAAAGCTAATTGTTATTTTGGATTTTTGGAAGAAAACAAGATTACAATCATTTTTCTCAAAAGAATCTGAACAAGATGTCTTTTTTGAACGGCCTCTGAACAAGGTGTTAATAGCTTTTTCACCAATATTTGTCTGTTAGAACAAATACATGATAAGTAAAAAGTTTGTTGTTAATAATTATTGTTGTACGCTAATATTAAAATTAGTCTAACTGGATGGCATATGATTTGTTGCTCTTTATTTACGTTTTTGTAGTTAAACTGATTAGATAATATATATTAACTTGTAAGATTCATCGTAAGTGTTAATTTATATCTTAGTATCTCTGAGTAATGCTTACACGACATGTTATTTTCATGGACTATTAAGCAGAGGAATATATATTATGTCATTGTGGAACTGTTATTATTACCTACTACCTTTTATTTCAAAGGTATATTCACTTTGTATTTTTACATAAACATTAGGTTATGGTTAGGTACATCATAGGCGATGATGAGTCTATGTCAACGGCGGCAAAAACTGACTCTGATTGGTAGATGATGAACTTTTGGACAACATGGTTCGACTTGTGTGTGAATGCCATGTTTTGAAGAACGTGAGGGCCAAATGGCCATCGATTTGACCTTGCGGGATGAGTAAAAACAGAAAGAAAAGGAGGGAGGGAGATAATCATACTGAACTAAATATTATTACATTGGACAGATCCTTGCTTTTTGAATCCACATAAGGAAAGATCTTCTCATTACATTCGAACAATTATGGTATCAAGTATTATAACTTTCACATTTTATAGTTAGATACTAAGTTAATACTTACCAGTTACAACCTAGCTTATACTAGTCATGAATTTATTACTGATCTCAGCAGAGACCATGTGCCAACCAAAGTGTGACAGCACCTTATATTTATAGTTTAGATGTCATTTTGTTTGGCAGACCATAATATATTGCATAGCACCTAACCTAACGCTTACTCGCTTATATATATATTCTTGAGTCTGCCGTTTACAGCTTTTTGTTCATTAAGTTGGATTAAATATGTTACGTGACCCTAACATAATGCTTAATGCCTAAGTTTCACATACATATATGTAAATACCACAAAATAATTTCAGCTAACATGATGTGCAATTACTATATTCTACTGTTATATACTGTCTAAGATACTCAGAATTAGCATATAACATAAATGTTATCCCTTAAACAAAATGGTAGCATGTATATATATGAGATATGATATGTTCTTTTAGATAAACATGCTATTTGGCTTTGTTAGATGTGAGTGGCCAGCTATATTATAAAACACAGATAACATATACTTAGCGGCTAATAAACTTAGGAATTTATGTACTTACACTCATCGATTAGTTTGTGGGATAACATATCACTTAACCACCAAGTAAACCCGGTTGTAGCGAACACAAACTAATTGCAGCTAACATAATGTGTTCCCACTAACTTATACTGTTATATATTATCTAAGATGTTCAACATAAGTCAACTAGAAGATTAACCGTTAAAATATACTGGATATGTAACATAACATATTAAACGCTACTTTATAACTTATCGTCAATTTTATCTTCTTCTTCTACACAAAGACTTTTAACCAATCCCTGCTTTATATCCTCCATGATTGTTCTTTTTTACTTTTATCTCTTCTTTTGAATATCGAATTCACTCTCTCCAAAAAAATCACAAAAACACAACTGAAATTATTAATAAAGAAAATTAGTTGTACATACCTTCAAAAGTTATCTGCCATTAATGCATAAATCATAAAACCTACATGAAAGAAAGGGACTAGTTGATCGATTTCTTTTTTTCTAAAGTGAGAGAGGATGTCCATGACTTATCTGAGAAATAAGAAAGAGCAAAATAATAGTAACAGTAGGAGAAACACATGATGACAATAATTCATGATTTTGAACAAGATGATGAGGATAATAGTCTCTAAAATAAATCTGCTGGTGAAGAATCGAGGAAGAGAGAGAAAGGTAAACAGGAAGCTACAATATAGAAGATCTCATAGGATATTATCACAGATTTTTTCTCGACTACTGTCACTAAGAAAAGGTCAATATGGGGAGATCACATTCAAATTGCTACAGGAAATGAGTGTTTAAAGCGTATAAAAGTAGTTACTTAATTTTGGTTTTCGTTATGTATATACAACCAATTGTCTCTTTATTTAATCCAGTATTCTGTATTTCTTACTTACCATTGATAAATCGATGGCAAAAGAAGATAAAATCATGAAAGACTAATTTTAAAAAGATTTGAATTTCTGTACGTAGGTTTTTAAGTCTTTGTAAGAAAAAATCAATTTGTGTTTATGCGTGTTATATTAAGAAAAAAGTAGCAAAAATATATATTTTAACAACGATATTGAAATAAGATGTGAAATGTGAGACGTGATTGAATTTTTTTTTTTTTTTTGAAACTAACGTGGTTGAATTTTTTATACATAATTTTAAAAGAGATTCATTTTTTAAACAGATTTTAAGTCTTTTCAGAAAATTTAATTTTTGTTTTGACTTGTGTTATATTAATAATACTTTTTTAACAAATACACATTTTTAATAAGATGTTAAGGTTTTAAGGTTCGCCACTACTGGCATTTCCAAGGACGTGCCTACAAATCACCACAAACGGATTAAAGGAATTTGTTGACCACTGATCATAATTATTATTATTAAAAACGATTTATCTGACTGAAAAAAGACAAATACAAATTCCGACAATGAATTAAAGCACTCGTATGTTTATTATCAAAGCAAACTCTATAGGAAAGCACCAAAAAATTACGTAGAAGGCAATCGCTAGTTGTTTTCTAGCTTTATTAGCCAAATAAAACATGTTTCCTACCAATCCCTTTATATGTATAAGCTGGCTTTTTATTCGATAAATTAATTTCGTTCTTGTTTGTTTATTTCATTCTGATTAAATAGATAGGTTGGAGGAATCGATTAAATAAATAGATAGGTCGTAGGGCATCATTAACTATGGTCTCTTAGCCGGAGTTCTTAACTCATAATTTGATATTTTTTTGTTTTTTTTGTTTTATATTTTTCGGCTAAGAAACAGTTCTTAAATCTTTTATTTAAGAGACAATTCTTAGCTTTTCTTAGTAAAAATCTAAAAAAAACTAAGAACCGTCTCTTAGCCGAAACTAAAAATCTCAATTAAGAGACTGGGGTTAATGATGGTCTTAACTCTTCGGCCCATCTTGAAAACTTAAAAGCTTTGAATTAAACTTGATATATTTTAGCTCACCGTTTTAGCAAACTGAATGTGTGTCATTTCTAAAACATGTTGGTGGAAGTCTCTTCGGTTTAGTGATCGACAAAACAAGTTATAAAAAAAGATACTGGTTACTTATACTTTTACAACCTATAAAAAAATGTTACATTAGACAATTCTACAACAGTTTACTTTATATATTTAATAAAAATTGGTTGTTGGACTATACCTTGAACTATCTTATAAGATCCATGTATGACAATAACTTTTCATCATATCAAAAAAAAATTGTAATCTTTTTCTCAATTAATTAGTACTAGGTGGTTGCGGTGAATTTGCGGGTACAACTATTGTATGGAAAATATATATTATGCATACAATGCTATAAATTTAAAATAATAATTTGAAACATTAAAAGATATTTTTTAATTCCAAAAACTTTGAAAATCTAAAATCTCACTGCGGTATTTTTAGAATCACAAGATTTAGTGATAATTCAATAATATAAATCTAAGCCGCTAAAAATATTTGTTTTACATCATTTTGATCAAATGATTAACAAACTCATGATCAGTGAATAAAAAAATATGTTTTAAAACACTTTATAATCATCATATTATTTTATCTATCACCTCATTTAATTTTGATGCAAATTAATTCTCAGTTGCAAACTTTTTTAAAAAAAATTTGATACAAAATAACTGGTGAATATTTAATAATAACAAAATTCAATGGAACTATATATGCAATTATCACATTAACTTCTCCAATACATATTATGCATCTTCTTCGATCTCTTTTTATTTCTCTCAATATCATTTTTATCACATTTTAACATGTATTGCTAATGTCTTCCTAATTTTTCCCACATATTGTTTTGTTAAATAGTTCTCACTCTCTCTCTAAATATTAATACAAACCATACAATCAATCAACCAAAAACCCATCTTAGAATCCCTTTTCAATCATCACATTGCCTTTACTATACTATGTTCTCTTTGACTTAAGTTCGAATCATTTTATAATTGCAAAGTTCTCACATGTTCCGTTAAATATAATTCACCCAATCTTCAAAACTTATATATTGAACTCACATGTATATTTTTCATTGTACATTGATATATCACACATTTATATTGATATATAATTATCACATTACCTTTAATTCTTTTTGAATTTAAACATAACACTTTTAAAAAAATCCTAAACATAAAATTTTTCTATTGCCAATCTCTCTTTGTTTTCCAAATTTCTATTTTTATATTATAAATCATTTATATTATATTATAAAAGCTTTGAAATTCTGATAAATTAATTTTGGAAGCCATAATAAACAATTTCTTAATTTCTCAAAAAACTTAATAAATGATTTAGAAAACATGTATGAACTTTATAAGAAATTAATAGTTATCATATACTAATATACGAATATAATTATCTATGCAGAATATAAAATTATTATAGTGATGTATATATAAAAAATTGTTCATTATACTTTGTAGTTTATAACTATAAAATAATTAATCAAACATCATAACTTTTTCTATAATTCTAACAATTAGTTACCATAAATTAATACTTGTAATATAATTTATATTATTTAGAAACTGTTATAAATTATTTCTACTTATACTTATTTTAGATCCAACTAAAATAAAATCAAATTAATAAACATTGACCAACAAATTATAATAATTTTCTTAAGACTTACCCAATGATCGGCACTTAAGAAAAAGTCACTTAGTAACTTCTTGTTTAATATATAATTTATATTTTAATTTTATAAATGATTTATAAACTCTTATAAATAATATAATTATGATAAACTTATTTTTTAAACCCTTATAAATCATTTTTAATGTTTTTAAATCTGTACAAATAATTTATAAATCATATATGGACATCATAAAACATTAATAATTATTATAATACTTTATGTATAAATATTCTCTATATAATACTATGAAATTATTTATATATATTTCCATAAATTGTTTTCTATTCATTATCTTATACAGTTTATAAATATAAAAAATAATCAAAAACTACTCTTTTTATAATTCTGATAATTAGTTGCCATACATTATTTTTTTTAATATCATTTAGATTATTTGGTAAGTGATATTAATTGGTTCTAAATTTATCTTTTATTTTGGATTTATATTAAATAATTAAAAATTAAAAATCATCGACTAATCAAATTATAACAATATTTCAAGATTTCACCAATGATTAACACATAAGCAAGAGTCACTTAAGTGATTTTTCAATTAATATATATATATATATATATATATGTGGATAATTCACTTTTCGAAATTTGAAGTTCAGATCTTTTAATCTAAAAGCATTAGTGAATTCATAATCAAACCACTGAAATTTTCCATAACTGACAAAATAAGTTTGTTTATGTTTTTGTAGCAAGATGTTTAGGCTCAATCTTTTAAGAAAATATATAATTTATATAAATCAATGGAAACAGACTTACAAAAAATTTGGTGTGGTATAATTAAAAACTATTTATCATAATAAGGTAAAGTTAACCATTTGTCACAATAGCGAAGTAAAATTGTCTATGATAAACATGATATACATAGAACCGTTACCGTCTGTTATTTCTTTTTGTAAATAGGATAAAGAGTTTATAATATAGTACATTCTCATAATCATAATCGATAATTTTGATGATAAAAAGCATATACATGCCTTTATTTATTTTATAAGAAAACAACTGTTTACCTAACCTAATTTGAAAGGTTTTATTTATGGAAGCAAAATAAAGAAATAGTATCAAACCAAGACTTAGAGGAACAGAATTTTTAACAATTGAAATTTTTAGATTCCAGACTTTTTGTTAGTATTTAGATATAAAAAGACTAATAAAATTGGATGATTCCAATTTAGTTTCAAAATTGGATAGATGATAAATGTGAATTTGTAATAAAACGACTATTTGATGATAAATACGATAACGTTTTTTAATATATACATTTATTTTACCAAAATTTACATGACAACTGATTGTCGGGTGAGACATGAATAAGAACTAAGAAGAGAGATACAGAGATTTTGGCCAGCAACAAGAAGAGAAAGTCGAGAACATGCAAAGTCCCAAAATAACATCACTAGTGTTTAGTGGTGTTAGATACTTTTTGAACCAACGACATGTTCACGGTCCATATACCAACTGCCTTACATAACAGTCTGTCCTTATCCCTTAACCTCACTTTAACTTATATTAAAAATCTATGTTTTCATAATTTATAAACTAAAATTTGCAAAGTAGACAGGATTTTCCAAAGAAACGATTCTTTCTAGAGCGGGGTTGATGGGCTTGCGGCTGAGGGTAAAAAGCCAGGTGGTTATTGAATTTAATGTCAAAAGGAGAAAAAAACATAATCATAACTAGGCATGAGCTATCGGATACCCGTTCGGGTTCAGATCGGGTTTTTTGGATTTCGGTTCTATTTTGTAACACCTCCTAGGTCTCATTCTAGTAAATTTACAAGTACGGATCGGATTCAGATATAACACTTCGGTTTTGGATTGGTTCAGATATATCCGAAGTAACCATATATCATTCGGATTTGGGGTATATCAGATTGGTTCGTATATATCCAAAGTAAAATCTAAAATTTAAAAGTAAAACATAAGAAATATATACTTCTTTGTATATAATGGAGTATTTAAGGTATTTATTTAAATTTTAAATACTTATTGTTAGATATCATATCCAAATAAATATGAAATTGAATACTTGAAGTACATATTTATGTTTCAAATATTTATATTGTATATTAATTTGGACATTCAGATCGGTTTCTTCGGATATTTTTTGGGTTTTCAGGTTACTCGTTCGGGTTCGGATATGTTTTATAACACCCTACAAGATCCATTGAGGTATTTTTACATTTCGGATCGAGTACGGATCGGGTTTTTCGGTTCGGATTTCGGTTACGGATTTTATGTCCAGCCCTAATCATAACACATTATCAAGTCAAAATCTAAGTGGCTTACTATAATCATTTAGTCAATAGTTCAACAAATATACATTAAGTCTGTTAATTTTTAATAGTTCAAAGGATTCATCTTTTTTTTTGTCTGCTGTCCATCTATGCTAGATCAAGTGGTAGCGAGACGAGCCGATTCTCCGAAGAGCACCTCTGTCTGGTTGAGTCTGATCTACATGGGAAAAAATATAGCCCCTCTCGTCTTCGCTTCTTTTGCTAACACGTCCGCTCGACCATTCCTACTTCGAAGAATATGAGACAAACTCACATTCTCGAAATCCTCTTGTAATCTCTGAAACACTTCGATCTCTATCGCGAATGTTGACCAATCCATCAGGTTTGTAGTCATGTCCAGTAGGTCCGAGTAGTCCGTCTCGAACCGTATCGAGGTTATCCTCATGTCTCTCATACATGAGGCTTCCCAAAGTAAACATTTCATCTCATCATGTAAAGCTGAAAGGCTCCTGATGCACACCCGTAATCCAAAATAATTCATCTATCATTGCAATCCCATTCGTTCTCCCAGCTTTCCGTCTGTCAGTGTCGGGCTAGTAGAGTGTTTTTGCCCTTAAGTATTATTTCAGATATTATGTTCGAGAGTCTTTGGATCTTCTCTATTGTTAATGATTTAGGCGGCTTAGTTGCATTCTTGCAATGTAGATAGCTTTTTTTTTTGTCAAGCAGCATGTACATAGCTTCTTCCATATATACGTCAACAGCCGTTAATGATTAGTTTTATTATGTGTAACTGCATTCAGGCACTGGACAAGGTGGGATCAGAACTCAGTTACATACATCAATGTGGTAGAGACATGGAATACCGAAGAGTTCTGTCCCGACT
The DNA here is from genome assembly GCF_020379485.1 of Brassica napus. NCBI lineage: Eukaryota > Viridiplantae > Streptophyta > Magnoliopsida > Brassicales > Brassicaceae > Brassica > Brassica napus. The sequence continues at coordinate 21,804,960 of NC_063446.1, forward strand.
AAAATTTTCTGTCTGGTTAACGCGGGTTTTGAAAGCATTTGATTTTTTTAAGCTTCAAACCGGGTTCAATTTGGGATCATGGTTAGGTTTATCTAAAATTTTGTTATCAGTGGAACCTTTTTTACTTACTCTAAACACTTTTAACAACGAAGATATTGAATTCTTTTTGCATATGGGGATATAAAAAATTTAAACATTGATCATTTAGCTAACTAAATTATCATACTTTTTTTTTGGAAAGATAAATTATCGTAAGTTTTTGCATATGGGGATATAAAAAATTTAAACATTGATCATCCTACTATATAAAAGGGACTAAATTCAAAGCTTTTGAGACTATCCACCTCAGCCAAAATATTCTCATACAAAAAGAATTAGAAATAAATGTCATTTAAAAGATAATTAACTAATATACGACTTTTAATATTTCTAGAAATTTTAAATTTGAAACTGCTAATTTATTAATAGAATCATATATCTATATTGAATTAGTTTCTATTTTTAATCGTTAGACTTCAAGGGTAAATAAATTATTAATTTATAATATATATAGTTTATAACTTTATATTGTAGTTATAAATAAAGAGAAAATAACCGGGGAGGGTGAAGAAGTTCATGTAAAATTATGTAATTAAAATGGTAAAATGGTGAGTATGATGAGGTGAATCTAAGAAAATTTGTTGTACAAATTATGGTGCTTTATTTGTCCATTATAATGATTTAAAATAAAATATATATTCACATAAATAAGTCAATATTTGTTGTTTTTTTTGGTAAGATGTTAAGATTATCATTTTCTGAAAGATTACACTGTTGTTTTTAAACAACTTATTACATCAAGGAAACAAAAACAACCAACAACAACTCAAAGTAAAAGAAGCCTTAAGGAGGTCTTATACAAGAAAGATAAAAAGAAGTAGAGAAGAAGAGAAAGAACTTGCCGGGTAAGAGAGGAGACGGTCACGCATCATACGGTCGAGAGAGGCAAGGATGACTGATGAAGGTGAGGAGACAGTTGTGAACACACGAGCATTACGCTCTTTCCACAGCAGGTAGATGGCTGACTGAAAGTAGAGCTTGATGACTGGAGTAGCATGCGCATCTGCGTTGACGCGAGGTTGATTGATCCAGGCTGCAACAGAGTGTAGATCAGCCTGAGGAGAAATCCAAACTTCAGCAGCAAAAGGCTCCTATATCAAGCGAGAGAAAAAGCACTCAAAGAAGAGATGATGGTGAGTCTCTATTTCCAGATTACAAAGGACGCACGTTCCGAAGACATTTAACCCCCAACGCCTCAAGCGATCCTTGGTTGGCAGTCTTCTCCGCAAAGCCAGCCATGATATAAACGCATTACGTGGAATATGTTCCTTGAACCAAATAGTCTTGTGCCAATATTTATTGTTGATAGTGTTTATATTCTTTTCTGACATTAGTATCCATATTTTTTTAGTAAACTGATCCAAAGAGATTAGTTTGTGGAGCTAACCAAACGAGGATTATAGTGTTTACTTTGGAAAAAGTAATAGGTTGAATGATAGATGGCGTGCGTGCTTTTTCACATGGAAATCTGCACATATATTAAAATTGTAAGATTTGAATCATAGAGAAAATATAGTGTATATGACTGAAGTTGGTCCATTCCGAAACTAAAGATGGCTAAAATTCTTCTTTGTCAAAATGCATAGATGTGAATCTTATATGAATAGAGTTCTTCATTTCTTATAGCAGTGTAATAAACTCCGTGTGTAAAGGAGAAAAAATGTTATATAGGTGAAAACAAAAATTATGATTTTTTTTCTTGTGCATATAGGCTCTTCGCAATTTGAAGAAGAAATAACATATTGTGTAAAAATCTTTGGCTTGGTCAAATTTTATCCAGTTGTTTATAAAACTGTTGTTATCTGATTCATGTAATTTTCCAGTGTTGATTTAAAAGCTCAAAAACCCATCTATACTGACTTTTTGATATTTTTTCGTGTGATTTGAATTTAAAAAAAAAGATAAAACTTTCGATAAGTTATGTAAACTCAGAACAAGTATTTAGCTTTAGAAAGCATTTACATGTTTCAAACTTATAATATATACATATATAATGTTTTAAATTATGCATATAAAACATGTGTAAAATGTGCTTGCATATGTTTCTCTTCTTTAATGTGTTAATCGTACTATATATAACATTATTTTAAAATTTCAAAAAGTTTATGTCACATACAAAAAACCATCAATAAAAAATATAATTCTCCATCTACAACAAGAAAAATGAAAAATTATAAACATATAAATTTAAATTAAGAAAAACTAACATTGGAAAAAACAAGAAGTTAATGTAAAAGAAAAAAAATGAAAAAAAATATTATAAATAAAATAAATTTATAAGACATAATCCGCGCGAAGCGCGGAAAAAATCTCTAGTTTAGTATGTAATGATAGCTAACTAAATTATCATATTTTTTTTTGGAAAGATAAATTATCATACTTATTACCTATAGCTCTATAAAAACTAGTGCTACATAGAGAATTGTAGATTCTCTTTCTTCTCTCTAGAGAGAAATAGAGAATCGCGGTGGTTCCCGGAATTCTCCATTCCGACTCCAGTATATGGAGGTCTACTTGACGCCGTATAGCTGGCTTTGACTCCGGTGACTTCGTGCTTTCCTAGGTAAAACCATTCGGCTTGGTATGTGGTAGTGGTGGTTTGGAGGCGTTGTTAGTGCTCTCCCGAGAGTCTTCCCGGGGGCCCGAGCTCCGCCAATCATTGTTATGTTCTATAGTTTGATCGATCTAGATTGGAGGTGGATGTTATGAAGAAAGGAGTTTGGGTTTGGATGAGATATCGATGCTAATCGATTGATGTTCTCTGAACTCAAAATTTGCGATGCCGATTATCCAATACGTCCAATACAGTCGTTGGAGGTGGATTCTTCGGTGGATGTGGTTGTGGTCGAGTTGCCGGTTTGAAACCGGTGGTCAAGTGAGATGGTTGATTCGGTGATGATAATCCGGGAAAGATGACGGATGTGTGTGTTTGTCTGTTTCGTCTCCGGTATGTACGGGGAGTCTCTGTGTTCGCCGGTTAGGTTTCTGGATTTCGAGGCGGTCATAGCGGTGGGGTTGCGACGCGTGGGTGTCGAGTGGGGAACACGTGTTGTTTGTTTTTCTTGACGCGTGTTTGTTGTTGGGCTTCTTAGTGGGCCTTTCGGCTTTTAGGTTTGCCCTTTTGTATGGGCCTTTGTTTGCTTTGTTTTTGGTTTGTATGGACTTCGGTCTTTTAATAATATTTGAGTTGGCCAAAAAAAAAAACCTATAGCTCTATAACTCTATAAGCCAACAAAAAGTAATACTACTAGTTAAAGAAAAAAGAACGATGAAACAAGATGCTTGTATATGAAGCTGGGGGCGATATGTAGCATCCATGTCCCGATCTATGAACTGGACCAGTCCAAGGTTGGACTGATCAAACGGGACAGACATGTTGGACATGTCATCTGGATAGTTCTAATCAGATTAAGATGATACTGTCTGTCCGAACATAGCAGTTGAGCTTGTTGGACTAAGCTGGACGGATTCAGAGAAGGCATCTGGTCTTGTCATCCGAGACAAGTTAGTCAATGTGTGGACTGACTTGTATACGTTCTGACGGGAACTGAGACTGAGCTGAACATGAACTGATTAGCTAAGGAGAATGGCGGGATCAGTTACTGGATCAGTTACCGAGCAGTTATCAGGACGGCCAGACAAGTCGGTTAAGACTGTCGGCTAAGCTGAGATGAGCTGATTCAGTAGTATCAGTCTGATTCGGACAAGGTTAGAGTTGTTGACTGGATCAGTCAGCTCTAGCTCGGTTTTCACCTAAGTAAAACTGGCGGGAACAGTTAAAGTCCGAAAAGTGAAAAAACTCGCGCATGGAACGCCTTGGAGCGCGGGGTGTCAGTGGGTTAAGTAAATAACTGTTTGGAACAGTGATTGTCGATGGGGGTTGGTGGAGAAACCGCCCATCTGTTTCCCTTAAGTGGGATTTCACGGATCAGAGAAGAAAACACGGGTTTTCTGAGACAGAAGAAAACAGAGAGAGAGAATTACCGAAAAAGGGAGAATCGGATCGGAGAGATCGAGAAGTTAACCGGAAAGCGGAGTTAGCCGGGAAGGGGATCGGGGTCTCAGTTATTGGCCATGGGTCTGTCTGGTGTACTGCGACTCCGCCTGATCTGATCCGGAACGGACGGGTTTGCTGAGACAAAAATACAGAGAACAGAACCGAGAGAGAAAGGGGATCGGGAGAGAGACTGGGCTCGTGGAGAAGGACTGATCGGGTTCCAATCCCACCGTCGGAGAGCGATGGTGCCAGGGCGGCTTAGTCTGAGTCGTAAAAGGTGAGCCGCGTACTGAGCAATGGAAACCCCGCGGATCAGAAAGGGGATCTCTGTTCTACTCTGTTCTGAGACAGAAAACAGAGGAAAAAGGAAAGGAGAAACCGGGGACGAGAAGAGTGAGAGACATGGTCGGAAAGCCGATCTGAGCAATCGACGGTGACCGCGAGTCTGGGTTAGTTGCGTACTGATCCTTGCGGACTGAGCCAAGGGTCGTACTGAAGATCTGGGAAGGCGGATCGGGGTCTCAGATAGAGACCGCAGGGCTATCTGTTCACTGCGACTCTGTCTGATCAGAGCGTGATCAGATCGTACTGATGACACTGGAGGGAGAGATCAGAGAGACAGATCGGAAGCAAGAGAGCATGACCGGAGGGACGATCTGAGCCTCTATTGGGTAGCGAGTCTATCTGGCTAGTAAGCGATGTGTCCCTGTTCTGTATACGAAACAGGACATGACTGATGGAACCGAGAGGGCGATTCTGATCAGAAAGATAGGGAGCGTTGGCCGAAGGGCCGATCGGAGTCTCAGTTAGAGACCGCAGGTCTGTCTGTTCACTGCGACTCCGTCTGATCTGAATATGATCGGATCGCGACTGGGATACCGAGAGACAATGATATAGGATCCAAGGGAAAGGGTCTGTCTGCTGAGGCTGATCTGATTAGATCCGGGTACTGATGAATCGCGACGACACTGTAGTCTGTGGCGGGGTATAGGTTGCTGGTGGGAGGCAACGTATTGAAGGGTTCTTTGTACTGATCGGATGAATTCCGACTAGGTTCTGGGTACTGGATATTGGATCGAGCAGAGGTGCGCACAGAATTGGATTATGGTTTGGTCTGTGAGGTCCGGGATGATCTGAGAGCAGATTGGAGCTTGAGCGTGATCTGTGGGCGACAGCATACGCTATCAGCCTATTCTGATGAACTGAAGGAAGGATCGGATACTGTGCTTGGAACGATCCTCGCCATGGAGAGATGTGGTACTGTCGCGATTGGATCGCTGAAGGCTATCGGGACCGGTGCCATACTGAAGGAGGATCGACTGGAATCAGGATCGAGTCTCAGGATCTGAACCGGTTATGGCATTAAGCCGAGTCTTGATGGATCGGTGTTGAATGGACTGAGACTTGTACTGGAACTGGATAATTCGATGGCAGGGTAGCCGTGAAGAGAACTGATTGAATGGATGGCTGGTTGGAGACCAAGCCAGCCGACTGTGTGCTGACTGATCCAGGTGTGATCAGTGACTGTTTCAGGAACGCTAGCAAGGCTGGCGTACTGTCTGTTCGGGATGGTTGGTTGGAGACCAAGCCAGTCGACTGTGTGCTGACTGATCCAGGTGTGATCAGTGACTGTTTCAGGAACGCTAGCAAGGCTGGCGTACTGTCTGTTCGGGATGGTTGGTTGGAGACCAAGCCAGCCGACTGTGTACTGACTGATCCAGGTGTGATCAGTGACTGTTTCAGGAACGCTAGCAAGGCTGGCGTACTGTCTGTTCTGGATGATGGTTGGTTGGAGACCAAGCCAGCCGACTGTGTACTGACTGATCCCGATGTGATCAGGACTGACTGAATCGATGGCTGCGGAGCCAACTGCGTACTGACTGACCCTGATGTGATCATGACTGACTGAATCGAAGGCTGTGGAGCCGACTGTGTACTAACTGATCCGGGTGTGATCAGTGTCTGGTTCTGGGGCGCTAAGCATGGCTAGCGTACTGTTTGTTTTGGATGGCTGGTTGGAGACCAAGCCAGCCGACTGTGTACTGACTGATCCGGGTATGATCAGGGACTGGTTCTGGAACGCTAGCAAGGCTGGCGTACTATCTGTTCTGGATGGCTGGTTGGAGACCAAGCCGTCTCTCTTTGTTTGCTTGGGTCACGTGGGGATGGTTGGCTGAGTGACTAAGGAACAAGGGGATTCGGTTAAGTATCTGATCGAGCTGGATGGATGAGACGGAGTGTTCGGATGGATTTTCAGATAACGAAGCACTGAGGCAGTAAGGTATATGTTTATTATACTGTCTGTTGTAGTGATTCACTAGGATGCTGGATATACTTAGCGAACACTCGGATCTGAGCTGAACCTCATAGAGGAAAACTGGATAAAAATCCTAAGTTAAGAGAAAAAATCGGATATGGCCAGTTTGGTCGAGGGAAGCGAACTGAGGACGAACTGCTGGTAAGGGAAACCGGGTCTGGACGTCACAAGTGGTATCAGAGCGATTACGGTTCTTGGACAGAGTTGGAAGGGTTATTCAAGATTTATCTAGACCGAATGGACGCAGAAAATGATGAGCGCGAGCATTGGAGAATTGATGAGAGACTTGATCTTGGGAGTGATCAAGTCGGACTTACACATTGTATGGGCAAATGTAAGTTAAAAGTCTAACTGTAAAGAACCAGAGATAAGATCATTGATGAATGATTGGATTGGTTGAATGAAGTATGAGTTAAGAACATTTGGAGAATGATCGGATTGCTTAAGGTGTTCAGGATTACTCGAGAAGAGTTATCCAATAAATCTACCTAAGAGTTGGAAACAACCGAGAGGTTTATTTAAGTCAGGACCCGAATTCTGAAGTGAAGAAGCGGGAAAGATTGACGAAGTGTATTCTGAAGCTTAAGGATAATAAGCTTGCTGAAGTTAGGATTGAAGCAAGTGGCTCGAGGAAGCCAAGGATGCTTCGGAAAAGTTTAAGTAAGACAAGGACTATGATGTCGGATATGGAGCCAAGGAGCTGATGAGTTTAACTCTGTATGGACAAGACGTCCATTAACTGAATTTGGAAAGAAGACTTCAGCGGACAGATTCAAGGCAGAATAGCCGAGTGGATGAGCTGAAGGTTGTGAACGGAAACAGAGTTGGACAGGTGGTCCGAGGATTGAGATGAAATCTCAATGAACTAGCTAAGGCGATAGATGGATTGCTAAGAGATAACCTGAAAGAGTCAGGGAATCGGAAAACTGAATTGGCACTACAAGAAAACAAATGCTTAACGACGAAAATTAACGAGGAAAAACAATCCTCGTACATTTGCGTCGAGCTTACGACGAATTTACGTGAAAAACTAAAGTCATCGTTATTTCCTCGTAACGTAACGACAAAACTGTTTCGTCGTAAAGTGGATGTAACTTTACGAGTATTTTACGAGGAAAAACTATTTCCTCGTAAATACGACGTAAACTTTGCGTGGTATTTACGAGGGAATAGTTTACGTGTATTTAGCGAGGAAATGTTTGAATCCACCAACTTTATAGGTGTTACACGTTTTTTTTGCCCACCTAATTAATTTTCGTCGTAAATTCATAGCAAAATTACAACTACCTGATTCGAATTTTCCTATAAATATGGATGTTTAAACATCATTTTAAACACACCAACAACAAAAAACGTGAAAGAAAAAAAAATGGCTGGCTCCGGGAATATTTACGAGTTGCGGAAGTGGATGTATATGCATAGAGATGCTAACGGGAGAGTGACGAAAGAATACCTTGCGGGTCTGGAGACATTTATGCATCAAGCAGATTCAACACCGCTCGCCCAAGAAAGTGGTAAGATGTTCTGTCCTTGTCGGAAATGCAACAATTCGAAACTGGCAAACCGTGAAAATGTTTGGAAGCATTTAATAAATAGAGGTTTCACGGCAAATTACTATATCTGGTTTCAACATGGAGAAGGTTTTAATTATGATCAGAATGAAGCTAGTAGTAGTAATAGCAATTTTCAGGAAAAAGAACCGGTTGATCATCATTTGCATAATGAACATAGTTACCAGCAAGAGGAGATGGTAGATTATGATAGGGTTCATGATATGGTAGCTGATGCATTCGTAGCTCATGATGGAGATGAAGAACCTAATATAGATGCAAAAAAGTTTTACGAAATGTTAAACGCGGCGAATCAACCACTTTACAGTGGTTGTAGAGAAGGTCTCTCTAAATTGTCGTTAGCTGCTAGAATGATGAATATTAAAACTGATCACAATCTACCTGAAAGTTGCATGAACGAATGGGCGGACTTGTTTAAAGAGTATTTGCCGGAAGACAATGTGTCTGCTGATTCTTATTATGAGATTCAGAAACTGGTTTATAGTCTTGGGTTGCCTTCTGAGATGATAGATGTTTGCATCGACAACTGCATGATCTATTGGGGAGATGATGAGAAGCTAGAAGAATGTCGATTCTGCAAGAAGCCACGATTCAAGCCGCAAGGACGGGGACGTAATAGGGTACCATACCAAAGGATGTGGTACCTACCAATTACAGACAGATTGAAAAGATTGTATCAATCAGAGCAGACTGCTGGAAAGATGAGATGGCATGCCGAGCATACTCAGACGGATGGTGAGATGACTCATCCATCAGATGCAAGAGCCTGGAAACATTTCAACAAAGTACATCCAGATTTCGCTAGCAATATCCGGAATGTGTATCTCGGATTATGCACAGATGGATTTAGTCCGTTCGGAATGTCAGGGAGACAATATTCATTGTGGCCAGTCTTTCTTACTCCATACAACCTGCCACCGGAGATGTGCATGCAACGGGAGTTACTATTCTTGACCATATTAATACCTGGTCCGAACCATCCAAAAAGGTCCCTGGATGTTTTCCTACAACCACTGATAAAAGAGTTGAAGGATTTGTGGTCAACAGGGGTGAGGACGTATGACTGTTCAACGAAGACGAATTTTACGATGCGAGCGATGCTTTTGTGGACCATAAGTGATTTCCCTGCCTATGGGATGTTGTCTGGATGGACTACACATGGGAGATTAGCTTGTCCATATTGTAATGGAACGACAGATGCGTTTCAACTGAAGAATGGTAGGAAGACAAGTTGGTTTGATTGTCACCGTCGATTTCTTCCCATTGGCCATCCTTACCGAAGAAACAAGAATTTGTTTAGGCACAAAAGGGTTGTGAGAGACACTCCTCCTCCATATCTAACTGGAGAACAAATTGAAGCGCAAATCGACTACTACGGAGCTAACGAAACAGTTCGTTGGGGTGGTAATTGGCATGTCCCTCGTAATATGCCAGATTCTTACGGTGTTCATCACAACTGGCACAAGAAGAGTATATTTTGGGAGTTGCCATATTGGAAGGATCTTCTTCTGCGCCACAACCTCGATGTGATGCATATAGAGAAGAATTTCTTTGAGAACATCATGAATACAATATTGAATGTCCCAGGGAAGACAAAAGACAACATAAAATCGAGGTTGGACTTGCCGGATATTTGCTCAAGAAGCGAGTTACATATTAAAAGCAATGGACAAGTTCCCGTTCCGATATTCAGATTATCTTCAGAAAAAAAGTCGGTGTTGTTCAACTGGGTGGCATCAGAAGTGAAGTTCCCCGATGGGTATGTTTCGAATCTCTCTAGATGTGTTGAAAAGGGTCAAAAGTTCTCCGGGATGAAGAGTCATGATTGTCATGTATTTATGCAACGACTACTGCCCTTTGCATTTGCGGAGCTACTTCCAACAAACGTACATGAAGCACTTGCAGGTACGTAGTGTATTATATCACAATAATTTACAAAATAATATATGACTAACAATGTGTTTAATTTTTTTTTGAATATAAAAGGCATTGGAGCATTTTTCAGGGATCTGAGCACACGCACTCTTAAAGAAGAAGTTGTGGAACAGCTTCAGGAGAACATTCCCATCTTATTGTGCAACTTGGAGAAGATATTTCCTCCCGGATTTTTTGACGTCATGGAGCATCTAGCTGTCCACCTCCCATATGAGGCATTGCTTCGTGGACCTGTACATTACGGATGGATGTATCAGTATGAGCGAGCCATGAAATATTTGAAGGGAAAAGCAAAGAACCTCGCCAAAGTTGAAGGTTCTATAATTGCTGGAAGTTTGACGGAAGAAGTTTCTCACTTCACATCGTACTACTTTGCGTCAAAAGTACGTACACGGAGAAGAGCTCCAAGAAGATATGATGATGGTGGTGTTGCGCCAACATATGCAGTTGCTGGTGTTCCAGACATCTTTAGCCAGATTGGGCGACTCGGTGGGAAGTGTAAAGAGGTTTGGTGGTCGAGTGAAGAAGACGCTCATAGTGCACACACCTATATTCTACTCAATTGCGAAGATCCATTGATGCGTTATTTTGAAAGGTAACATATATTGACACTTCGAAACACATATAAGTATAATTAATTGTATAATTGCGAGAGATTCATTCCTATAAAATGTGATTTTACAGCCTATTTGTTTCTCAAGTCGAAGAAACATTTCCTGGTATATCCACAAGTGACGTAGACAAAAGGAAAGATCAACACTTCATTAAGTGGTTGCGGAATCAGGTACTAACTAAAACTTTTTTTTCATACATTATCTGTATTTCATTAACATTCTCTTTATTTTTGCAGGTTGATTATGACGACGACGATGCAGATTATCCTAAGTGGTTACACGAAGTAATTCAATCTCCACTTGTAAAGGTCACCACATCACAGATGTATTTCACACGAGGCTATACTTTTCATACATATGACTATGGTAGACAGCGGGCGACCAGTAACTATGGAATATGTGTGAAAGGGGAAACAGATTTCTACGGGATCTTGACGGAGATTATTGAAGTCGAATTTCCAGGGATACTGAAGCTGAAATGCGTCCTCTTCAAATGTGAATGGTTCGACCCCGTCGTCAACAGAGGTGTTCGGTCTAACAAATTTGGTGTAGTTGATGTCAACGGTGGACGAAGGTACAACAAATTCGAGCCTTTCATCTTAGCTTCACAAGCAGACCAAGTTAGCTTCCTTCCATACCCTCGGATGAGAGATTCAGGTATAAATTGGTTAGCAGTGATCAAAGTTACACCTCGAGGACGAATCATCAGTGGAGAAGAACCACCATTGCAAGAAGAACAGATAAATGAAGTCGAGGAACCTGAACAAGAAATTGATGACATCCTTCTCATTGATCCGCATAATCACGAGTACGAAGATCTTACCGATGATGCCACAGACGAAGCTGTTGAAGACGAGTTTAATGAAAATGATGATGTTTCTAGTGATGACGAGAATGTCGATGTATCCGATTGATGTATTTGTTTTATGAATAAGATGAGGGAGTTTGTTTTATGAATAAGATAATGTGGGGTTTGTTTTATGAATAAGGTAATGCTGGGAGTTTGTTTTATGAATAAGCAAATGTGGGATATTGTGGTTTGGAATGGAAATAAAGATGGAGTTTGGAATATATGAAGTAGAAAATAAGGAATATGGGGTTTCGGGTTTTTGGTTTCGGGTTTTGGGTTTTGGGTTTCGGGTTTGGGGTTTCGGGTTTGGGGTTTCGGGTTTCGGGTTTGGGGTTTCGGGTTTAGGGTATGGGGTTTGGGGGTTGGGATTTCGGGTTTCGGGTTTCGGGTTTCTGATTCTAGGGATTTAAACATAACACTCGTTAATTCCACGTAAGCACAAATCGTCGTAAAGTCCACGCAGGATGAAATCGTCGTAAAGTCCACGTAGGATGAAATCGTCGTAAAGTCCACGCAGGATAAAATCGTCGTAAAGTCCACGTAAGACAACGAGGAAATAACGACGAAACCTAAAATTAAATATGGGGTTTGGAATATATGAAGTAGAAAATTAAAGATGGGGGTTTGGAATATATGAAGTAGAAAATAAGGAATATGGGGTTTGGGGTTTCGGGGTTGGGGTTTTGGGTTTCGGGTTTCGGGTTTCGGGGTTGGGGTTTCGGGTTTGGGGTTTCGAGTTTCGGGTTTCGGGTTTGGGGTTTCGGGTTTCGGGTTTCGGGGTTTGGAATATATGAAGTAGAAAATTAAAGATGGGGGTTTGGAATATATGAAGTAGAAAATAAGGAATATGGGGTTTGGGGTTTCGGGTTTGGGGTTTGGGGTTTCGGGTTTAGGGTTTAGGGTTTGGGGTTTCGGGTTTCGGGTTTCTGATTCTAGGGATTTAAACATAACACTCGTTAATTCCACGTAAGCACAAATCGTCGTAAAGTCCACGCATGATGAAATCGTCGTAAAGTCCACGCAGGATGAAATCGTCGTAAAGTCCACGTAGGATGAAAACGTCGTAAAGTCCACGCAGATGAAATCGTCGTAAAGTCCACGCAGGATTAAATCGTCGTAAAGTCCACGTAAGACAGCGAGGAAATAACGACGAAACCTAAAATTAAATATGGAGTTTGAAATATATGAAGTAGAAAATTAAAGATGGGGTTTGGAATATATGAAGTAGAAAATAAGGAATATGGGGTTTCGGGTTTCGGGTTTCAGGTTTCGGGTTTCGGGTTTGGGGTTCTAGGGATATATGAAGTAGAAAATTAAAGATGGGGGTTTGGAATATATGAAGTAGAAAATTAAAGATGGGGATTTGGGTTTCGGGTTTCGGGTTTGGGGTTTCGGGTTTGGGGTTTGGGGTTTGGAATATATGAAGTAGAAAATTTTAAGATGGGGGTTTGGAATATATGAAGTAGAAAATAAGGAATATGGGGTTTGGTGTTTCAGGTTTCGGGTTTCGGGTTTGGGGTTTCGGGTTTCGGGTTTGGGGTTTCGGGTTTCGGGTTAGGGGTTTCGGGTTTCGGGTTTCGGGGTTGGAGTTTCGGGTTTGGGGTTTCGAGTTTCGGGTTTTGGGTTTCGGGTTTCGGGTTTTGGGTTTCGGGTTTCGGGGTTGGGGTTTCGGGTTTCGGGTTTGGGGTTTGGAATATATGAAGTAGAAAATTAAAGATGGGGGTTTGGAATATATGAAGTAGAAAATAAGGAATATGGGGTTTGGGGTTTCGGGTTTGGGGTTTGGGGTTTCGGGTTTAGGGTTTAGGGTTTGGGGTTTCGGGTTTCTGATTCTAGGGATTTAAACATAACACTCGTTAATTCCACGTAAGCACAAATCGTCGTAAAGTCCACGCATGATGCAATCGTCGTAAAGTCCACGCAGGATGAAATCGTCGTAAAGTCCACGTAGGATGAAAACGTCGTAAAGTCCACGCAGATGAAATCGTCGTAAAGTCCACGCAGGATGAAATCGTCGTAAAGTCCACGTAAGACAGCGAGGAAATAACGACGAAACCTAAAATTAAATATGGGGTTTGAAATATATGAAGTAGAAAATTAAAGATGGGGGTTTGGAATATATGAAGTAGAAAATAAGGAATATGGGGTTTCGGGTTTCGGGTTTCAGGTTTCGGGTTTCGGGTTTGGGGTTCTAGGGATATATGAAGTAGAAAATTAAAGATGGGGGTTTGGAATATATGAAGTAGAAAATTAAAGATGGGGATTTGGGTTTCGGGTTTCGGGTTTGGGGTTTCGGGTTTGGGGTTTGGGGTTTGGAATATATGAAGTAGAAAATTTTAAGATGGGGGTTTGGAATATATGAAGTAGAAAATAAGGAATATGGGGTTTGGTGTTTCAGGTTTCGGGTTTCGGGTTTGGGGTTTCGGGTTTCGGGTTTGGGGTTTCGGGTTTCGGGTTAGGGGTTTCGGGTTTCGGGTTTCGGGGTTGGAGTTTCGGGTTTGGGGTTTCGAGTTTCGGGTTTCGGGTTTCGGGTTTCGGGTTTTGGGTTTCGGGTTTCGGGGTTGGGGTTTCGGGTTTCGGGTTTGGGGTTTGGAATATATGAAGTAGAAAATTTTAAGATGGGGGTTTGGAATATATGAAGTAGAAAATAAGGAATATGGGGTTTGGTGTTTCAGGTTTCGGGTTTGGGGTTTGGGGTTTCGGGTTTCGGGTTTGGGGTTTCGGGTTTCGGGTTAGGGGTTTCGGGTTTCGGGTTTCGGGGTTGGAGTTTCGGGTTTCGGGTTTGGGGTTTCGGGTTTCGGGGTTGGGGTTTCGGGTTTCGGGTTTGGGGTTTCGGGTTTGGGGTTTGGGGTTTCGGGTTTCGGGTTTGGGGTTATAGGGATTTAAACATAACCCTCGTTAATTCCACGTAGGATGAAATCGTCGTAAAGACCACGTAAAAAGATTTAAACATATATCACGTTAATTCCACGTAAGCAAAATCGTCGTAAAGTACACGAAAAGAAAAACACGGGCCTTTGTGATTCCTCGCCATTTCCTCGTAAAAAAAAACACGGGCCTTTGTAACTGCTCGCTATTTCGTCGTACATTTACGACGAATTTGCGACGATATGTAATCTTATATATACACCCGACCGCTCACTCTTTCTTTCCTCTCTACTTCCTCTCTACTTCCTCTCCATTTCGTAGCAATGGTAAGCCTCTCTGATTCCTCTCTAATTTGGTTAGTTTAGGATATATTAGGTGGTTAGTATAGGGAATTTAGATAGGTTTGCGGATTTTATGTTATTTAGTGTTGATTAGGTGGATAATGTTGGAAAATATATTGTTGATGTTAATTTTAAAAATTTCATTTTTTTTTCCAGGTTCGAAAAGGAAGACTTACTGCCCATTACAGAGAGATCTTCGGTGAGCCGGGTAGTCGTTTAGACCCGGCCTCTTCTTCTGCTCCCAGTTCTTCGGGCCAGGAGACTGTCCCCGAGACTTAGTACACTCAGAGAGTCTCTGGGTCTACTTCTTCTAGTGCACCATCGGCTCCTCATGTGCCTCCTCCGATGCCTCCTCCTGTGCCTCCTCCGATGGCACCTCCGATGGTCGCTGATATTCATCCTGATCTGAT
The DNA here is from genome assembly GCF_020379485.1 of Brassica napus. Lineage (NCBI taxonomy): Eukaryota > Viridiplantae > Streptophyta > Magnoliopsida > Brassicales > Brassicaceae > Brassica > Brassica napus. Next base: position 21,819,962 of record NC_063446.1, read on the forward strand.
GGTGCCTCCGAGTGCTCCTTACTCGCAGTACACGGTAGAGGACATTCTCAGTCTGCCAGGCAGAGAAGGTTTACCAGTCATCGACCCAGACCGACCGGACGGAACGTTGTGGTATGTTGCATTAATTTTTTTAATTCGTTTAAATATCTTTTATAACATTAAAAAATAATTTATATTTTAAATTTGTATTTTCCAGGTGGGGGGTTGACGGATGTCTTGCATCGGACGTAACCGACACGATCAAGGGTTACTTCTCCATGGCACATCCAAACTGGAGTAAGACGCCTCACTACGTCAGAAAGACGTGGTTCAAAATTTACGCTGTAAGTTTCTATTAATTAATTATATATTTTTTAATTTTTTCATGATTTATAAATATACTTTCTAAAAAACTAATTGTTAATTTATTTTTTCCAACAGCAAAAATATAATTGGGCTTTGGGGATCACTGAGAGGGTGAGGAAGAAGTTTAACGCGAAAGCGAAAGTTCGCTTGTTGGACACGGTCTCCAACTGGAAGGGTGACTGGATCGTGAAGGGGTATGAGCGTGGCAAACCCGCTGAGCTCACCACGGACGTGTGGGATGGCCTCATCCGTTATTGGCGCCTTCCTGATTCGATTAGAACCGCCCAGGCTTGCTCTAACTCCCGTAACACGGTCGATGAGCACGGGAACGGGCCGATGCTTCACACTACGGGCCAAAAACCCCACGCCGGTGTCCGTTTGGAAATGGTAATTAAATATTTTATTAAATAATTTTTTTAATAATTATATTAATTTATTCTAACTTTCTTAACTGTTTTTTAGGCCAAAGAGACGGGACATCTCCCGTCTCTTATGGAACTTTACGAGAGGACCCACAAGAACAAGGCGGGCGTATTTGTAGATGGCAAGTCCGAGCAAATCTACAACGACGTAGTTGCTCGGGTTGAAGACCGCCAGACTCAGCTGACCCAGCAGTTTACCGACGGATTACCCGTCACCTTATCCACACTTGAAGTGGATAAGATTTACGAGGAGGTAAATTTTCAAAAAAATTAATTTTTAATTATTCATTTAATTTAACTTTAAATATTTACTTACAATATTTATTTTTTTGTTTTTAAGGTTGTCCCTAAAAAAAAGGGACGGACATTGGGTATTGGTTCCGTCAACGATGTTCCGAGAGCGACATCGTCTTATGGTCAGCGACGGGATGATGAAGTCACGGAGCTGCGTAGAGAGTCCGCTCAGCTGCGTAACGAGTTGACCGCGACAAAATCTCGTATGGGTGGAGTCGAGGGCTTCTTAGACGTTATTGCGGCCACAAATCCGGAATGGGAGTCCATGTTGAGGAACATGCGACAACAACATCCCATTCATGGCGAGTCATCCGGCGACGTACATAACGAGGCGGATGTTACGAGGAGGAGTGATGAATTCTACCGGGCGATGAACGACCCTTAGTTTTTTTTTGTTGTTGTATTATATAAATTCAAAACTTATTTATTTATAAAATATTTTCATATGAATTTATTTTTATTTTGAATTTTAATTTATTATTAAATTAAATAATTTTAATTATTTTTTTATTATATTTTAAAATTCTGTAAAATAATAAAAACGAAGTAAATTCGTAGCTAATGTACGACCTCTTTACGTGGAAATCTTACGAGGAAATGACGAGAAACAGTTTACGAGTATTTTACGAGGAAGTATTTACGAGGAAATAACGAGGAAATGTTTACGACCATTTTACGAGGAAATCATTTCGTGGTTGTTACGTGTATTTTGCGAGGAAAATCTTTCAAGGTATTTACGTGTAGATTACGAGGAACTGTTTTCGAGTTATTTACGAGGAATTGTAGCGACGCCCTTACGAGGAATTGTAGCGACATCTTTACGACGAATCGTTCTACTTCGTCTTTACGACGAAATATATTCCTCGCTAAGTTACGACGAATTAGCGAGGAAATATGTGTTACGACGGACGTGTAACGAGCAAACGCGTTTCCTCGCTAATTCGTCGTAAAGCTTCTTTTACGACGAAATAACGAGGAAAATCGCCCTCGTTAAGATTATGTTTTCTTGTAGTGTGGACAAGTCGTCCATGGAAGAGCCTAAGGACTAATGGCTAAGGCATTGATGCTGGAATGTGAAGTACAGAGACTTACATTCGAATGGGATGTCAGCTGAGAATGCTTAGACGGATTCTAAGATTCTCAAGGTAAAGGACAAGCTGGTCCGGGAAATTGAAACTGGAAGTTCCATGAAAGGATTCGGAAAAATCTGTGTAAGACTTACACATAGCAAGTGGCGAGTGTAAGCAAGTCTGGGTACAAAGAAAATGACAATGGAATTGTCAAGACTATCTAAGCTTGATTGTCTTAGTAGATTTGTGCAGTCCGAGAGTTGAGATCATCGGAACAAGAGATTGGAAGTCAAGTGTTCTTGCCAAAGACTTGTTACGTGATCAAGAAACTACTCGGAGGTATAAGATACTATTGATGATGAGTGGTGATAATATGCTCTTAGAAACTAAATGGGTTTGCTAAGGCATAACTGTACAGATACTTTCTGTTCTGGCGTCTATGGAAACCGAGAGTTTCCAAGACGTGACTGTCTGTCATCGCGTGTACTGTCCTGACGTCTGTGGGAACCAGAGAGTTGCCAAGACGTAACTGTAATCGCCATCGCGTGTCTGCGGAAACCCACTCTGATGTCTGTGGGAGATGTACCTTCCAAGGCATAACTATACTGTTACTGGAACTCAAGGAGTTAACTACTGTGGGTTTCTGATCGCGATGAAATCATGGATGGGAACTAGTGAGAGTTTGCCATCACATGTCTGTAGGACGTATGTCCGTTAGGTACGTATTGTATGAACTGATGTCGTTGGGAACTGCTGAGTTTCCAAGACATAACCGTGACTGAGTCAATGGGAACTAGATGAGTTTGCCATTTTGGAATTGTGAACCGGGAAGGACTGAGAGTCCGAAAGGAAAACTGTACAAGGGATCAAGTGTAGGATCCGGTAAGAAATGTCTGTAAGGATCACGAATGATCCGGGAGGTGTCCATAAAGATGAATAAAGATCTGAGAAAAGCTTATGTCGATCACAAGTGGTCGAGGACTGGTTAGGATCAGGGAGTGATCCGAAGGAAACAACTGTAAGGATCAAGATGAGATCCATGCGTTCTGAAAAGGTTAAGTTCCTAGTACTCGGAGTTAGGCCATGCTAAGGAACACTAGAGTGCGAGAATCAAACAGTCAAGTCAGGATTGGACTGAGACTGGTTGGAACTGAGTTCCAGAAGGACGAAACAGAGTCATTATGTGACTGTGATCGGGTAAGGTTTAAGCTGGAAAAACTTAACTAAGATGGTGAGTTAACACTTCGAGAATTGAGATAAACTGGTCAGCACTGTTGGGAGTCTAGCGTTCTCGCCAAAGTGTGTGTCCAAACACCAAGAGATTGCTCGGAAGTAAGGACTACTATGCTTAGTGAGTTATGTGTATTGAACCGAGTCTGTTGGAATGGACTCCAAGCGTGATTGTGATCACGAAGTCTGGAACACAGAAATGGTCGAGTGACCGAAAGCCTGAGCATTGAGTCAAGGCATGAGTGCCGTTTGATTGGGATTTATTCCAAGTGGTGGAGACTGTTCTGAATGGGTAGAACAAAGTTCTATTGCCTGCTGAACTCGAGGACGAGTTCATTCCAAGTGGGGGAGAGTTGTAGCATCCCTGTCCCGATCTATGAACTGGACCAGTCCAAGGTTGGACTGATCAAACGGGACAGACATGTTGGACATGTCATCTGGATAGTTCTAATCAGATTAAGATGATACTGTCTGTCCGAACATAGCAGTTGAGCTTGTTGGACTAAGCTGGACGGATTCAGAGAAGGCATCTGGTCTTGTCATCCGAGACAAGTTAGTCAATGTGTGGACTGACTTGTATACGTTCTGACGGGAACTGAGACTGAGCTGAACATGAACTGATTAGCTAAGGAGAATGGCAGGATCAGTTACTGGATCAGTTACCGAGCAGTTATCAGGACGGCCAGACAAGTCGGTTAAGACTGTCGGCTAAGCTGAGATGAGCTGATTCAGTAGTATCAGTCTGATTCGAACAAGATTAGAGTTGTTGACTGGATCAGTCAGCTCTAGCTCGGTTTTCGCCTAAGTAAAACTGGCGGGAACAGTTAAAGTCCGAAAAGTGGAAAAACTCGCGCATGGAACGCCTTGGAGCGCGGGGTGTCGGTGGGTTAAGTAAATAACTGTTTGGAACAGTGATTGTCGGTGGGGGTTGGTGGAGAAACCGCCCATCTGTTTCCCTTAAGTGGGATTTCACGGATCAGAGAAGAAAACACGGGTTTTCTGAGACAGAAGAAAACAGAGAGAGAGAATTACCGAAAAAGGGAGAATCGGATCGGAGAGATCGAGAAGTTAACAGGAAAGCGGAGTTAGCCGGGAAGGGGATCGGGGTCTCGGTTATTGGCCACGGGTCTGTCTGGTGTACTGCGACTCCGCCTGATCTGATCCGGAGCGGACAGGTTTGCGGAGACAAAAATACAGAGAACAGAACCGAGAGAGAAAGGGGATCAGGAGAGAGACTGGGCTCGTGGAAAAGGACTGATCGGGTTCCAATCCCACCGTCGGAGAGCGATGGTGCCAGGGCGGCTTAGTCTGAGTCGTAAAAGGTGAGATGCGTACTGAGCAATGGAAACCCCGCGGATCAGAAAGGGGATCTCTGTTCTACTCTGTTCTGAGACAGAAAACAGAGGAAAAAGGAAAGGAGAAACCGGGGACGAGAAGAGTGAGAGACATGGCCGGAAAGCCGATCTGAGCAATCGACGGTGACCGCGAGTCTGGGTTAGTTGCGTACTGATCCTTGCGGACAGAGCCAAGGGTCGTACTGAAGATCTGGGAAGGCGGATCGGGGTCTCAGATAGAGACCGCAGGGCTATCTGTTCACTGCGACTCTGTCTGATCAGAGGGTGATCAGATCGTACTGATGACACTGGAGGGAGAGATCAGAGAGACAGATCGGAAGCAAGAGAGCATTACCGGAGGGCCGATCTGAGCCTCTATTGGGTAGCGAGTCTATCTGGCTAGTCAGCGATGTGTCCCTGTTCTGTATACGAAACAGGACATGACTGATGGAACCGAGAGGGCGATTCTGATCAGAAAGATAGGGAGCGTTGGCCGGAGGGCCGATCGGAGTCTCAGTTAGAGACCGCAGGTCTGTCTGTTCACTGCGACTCCGTCTGATCTGAATATGATCGGATCGCGACTGGGATACTGAGAGACAATGATATAGGATCCAAGGGAAAGGGTCTGTCTGCTGAGGCTGATCTGATTAGATCCGGGTACTGATGAATCGCGACGACACTGTAGTCTGTGGCGGGGTATAGGTTGCTGGTGGGAGGCAACGTACTGAAGGGTTCTTTGTACTGATCGGATGAATTCCGACTGGGTTCTGGGTACTGGATACTGGATCGAGCAGAGGTGCGCACAGAATTGGATTATGGTTTGGTATGTGCGGTCTGGGATGATCTGAGAGCAGATTGGAGCTTGAGCGTGATCTGTGGGCGACAGCATACGCTATCAGCCTCATCTGATGAACTGAAGGAAGGATCGGATACTGTGCTTGGAACGATCCTCGCCATGGAGAGATGTGGTAATGTCGCGATTGAATCGTTGAAGGCGATCGGGACTGTGCCATACTAAAGGAGGATCGACTGGAATCAGGATCGAGTCTCAGGATCTGAACCGGTTATGGCATTGAGCCGAGTCTTGATGGATCGGTGTTGAATGGACTGCGACTTGTACTGGAACTGGATAATTCGATGGCAGGGTAGCCGTGAAGAGAACTGACTGAATGGATGGCTGGTTGGTTGGAGACCAAGCCAGCCGACTGTGTGCTGACTGATCCAGGTGTGATCAGTGACTGTTTCAGGAACGCTAGCAAGGCTGGCGTACTGTCTGTTCGGGATGGTTGGTTGGAGACCAAGCCAGTCGACTGTGTGCTGACTAATCCAGGTGTGATCAGTGACTGTTTCAGGAACGCTAGCAAGGCTGGCGTACTGTATGTTCGGGATGGTTGGTTGGAGACCAAGCCAGCCGACTGTGTACTGACTGATCCAGGTGTGATCAGTGACTGTTTCAGGAACGCTAGCAAGGCTGGCGTACTGTCTGTTCTGGATGGTTGGTTGGAGACCAAGCCAGCCGACTGTGTACTGACTGATCCCGATGTGATCAGGACTGACTGAATCGATGGCTGCGGAGCCAACTGCGTACTGACTGATCCTGATGTGATCAGGACTGAATGAATCGAAGGCTGTGGAGCCGACTGTGTACTAACTGATCCGGGTGTGATCAGTGTCTGGTTCTGGGGCGCTAAGCATGGCTAGCGTACTGTTTGTTTTGGATGGCTGGTTGGAGACCAAGCCAGCCGACTGTGTACTGACTGACCCGGGTATGATCAGGGACTGGTTCTGGAACGCTAGCAAGGCTGGCGTACTATTTGTTCTGGATGGCTGGTTGGAGACCAAGCCGTCTCTCTTTGTTTGCTTGGGTCACGTGGGGATGGTTGGTTGAGTGACTAAGGAACAAGGGGATTCGGTTAAGTATCTGATCGAGCTGGCTGGATGATACGGAGTGTTCGGATGGATTTTCAGATAACGAAGCACTGAGGTAGTAAGGTATATGTTTATTATACTGTCTGTTGTAGTGATTCGCTAGGATGCTGGATAGCGAACACTCGGATCTGAGCTGAACCTCATAGAGGAAAACTGGATAAAAATCCTAAGTTAAGAGAAAAATTCGGATATGGCCAGTTTGGTCGAGGGAAGCGAACTGAGGACGAACCGCCGGTAAGGGAAACCGGGTCTGGGGTCACACGATACCACGCCGCAAAGAACCCTTTCACGATGCAACTGGCGTCGAGAACCAATAAAGAGAAACTCCACCGCCTCAAAATATCTAATAGCTTACGATAGTATCATCAGTTTATGTCTTATCATTTTTTATTGTTATTCTACACCATAGAATTAAAATTCAGTACTGTAAGTAGAGACTTTCAAGCAATGGCATCTTGAAATGCTAAAACACATTCAATATACTCTGGCCACTTTCCTACTTCACCCAGGTCTATATGTAGATTAGCTTCAATCATTAACCCTTCGCATACTATTCTATTTTTTTATAACATCGAAAATAACTAATCTTGTTACCGTTTTCGTTTAGTCTTATAATTGACAATATAATCATAAAAATATTGTGACAAAAAAAATATTAATCAGATTATTTTGTTAGTAATAATGTAGCACTATCAGACTGTTTTATCCACTACAAAATAGATGATAGTTTTAGAAATTTTTCTCGGAGCTAAAAAAAATTGTTCCATGTGTAACGTTCTAGAATTAATCTTCATGGAAATATTCAACATAAAATCATTGTTTTAGTTAAAATTGATAGATAAGTTATTGTAGTTATCAGTTATGAAGATTAATGAAATTTTAAATCATAAAAATACAATTTATAATAAATTATGTAAATCAGCTAGCACATGTCAAATTATCCTCAAATTATAAAGTGTTTATCGATTATAAAATTATTGATATACTAATCTCTTATAATTTATAATAAATAATATAAAATATTCTATAGTTTATTTTACATATCACATTTATAGCGTAACTAAGGTATTTTACTATGTAGACAAAAAAGGATGTGAGAAGAACGCTCTCTCTCTTATCTCTTCAATATCTTTTAGAGAGAGAGTGTGATTTCCGCCGGCTTGTTCCGGCTTATCCTTCCGGTTTTGGTGAAATCCGACCGGCTCAGTCTCCGGCGACGCATCTACTCTTCGATTGGTCGTCCGGCTTTTGTTTCCGGTATCTTCACCTGCTCTCTCGGTGTTGAATAGCCGGCTTTTGACTCCGCGTCGTGCTCCTTTCAGTGACGATGGTGGCTTTTCTCCGGGCTCTCCCGGTTTCGTTGATTGACGCCTCTAGTTCTTCCTCCGCTCAATCATCTCTCCTTCTTCGTCTCTGATGTTTTCTTGTTCCCCTTCTGTCGGGTGGTTTCATCTTCGGGCTTATACTCATCTATAAAGATGTCTAAATCTCATGCAAGATAATCGAAGGTTGTAAGTTGGATTGAGTAGGATTGTAGTATCTCTGAAGTGTTAATCCGGTGAGCGACTCGTTATGTACGAAGATAACTTGGCTTAACCGGTTTCTTCTTCGGTTAGCCTCTGCTGACGGCGGAGCTCCATCGCGTCTCCTTGCTGGCACCGGTGGAAGTTGGTGTTTTCTCGTCTTGATGCGTGTCTTTAGATTGCCGGGCAATCAAACACGTGGTGGATAGAGTCATCCTGCTTCCTCCACGGTTTTCCTTCTTTGGGTTTGATGGCCCAAAATAGTTTCTGTATAGTTTGGGCTTGTGTTGGCCTTTTTTTTCTTTTGTTGGGTCATGCTCATTTGAGCCTGGTACCATTAATAAAGCTCAGATGAAAAGAAAAAAAAAACTAAAGGTATTTTACTAGTATTAAACAGAAAAGACTATATGAACCCCAAAAAAGAAAGCAAGGCTAATAATTATTATGTGTGAAAAGCCATAATTGACGTGGTCGTCTTTGGGAGTGAAAAGACAATTTCGAAGTTACTTCCTTTCTCTCCAATCGTCGTCGTCCTTCCTTCTATATAAACCTTCCTCTCCTCTTTCTCATTTCACATCCCTCAAAGCCATTTCTGAAGTCAACATTCTAGTTCGAGAGAGAGAACACAGACGAAAACAAGAAGAAAGTTTCAACCTTTACTGTCTGTTCTATCTCTCTCTCTTTCAAGAAACTACATACTTCGAAAACATGGCTCGTTCTCTCTCTAACGTTAAAATCGTATCTGCTTTCGTCTCTCGAGAACTCTCCAATGCAATCTTCCGGTAAGTTCTGCTACGCTCTGTTTTCTCTGTTTTTTCTCGTAATGCTCTGTTTTCTAAACGGTGACGTTTTGTATTTTAACAGACGCGGTTACGCGGCCACGGCGGCGCAAGCGAGCGTTGGGAAAGGGGGAGCCGTTGTTTCGGGGGTGATGAAGAAGAAGGGAGTGGAAGAATCAACCCAGAAGATAGCTTGGATTCCAGATCCCAAAACCGGTTATTACAGACCGGAAACCGGTTCAAAAGAGATTGACCCTGCTGAGCTACGAGCAGCTCTCTTGAACAACAAGCAGTGATGAATTAGCTGAAAAGAAGCTCTTTTTTCTGTTAATTATTCGTTGTTGATTTTTAATGTCTCGGGGAATAGGTCATGATCCTTTGCGGTGAACCCTGTTTCTGTCTGTCTGCTACGTGCGATTCTGCAATTAATAACATAGAGAAGTCTTTTGGTTCCTCTAATTTGTAACAAAAGGATCGATGGATGTATGATGTATTCTATAAATATAGCTTTCTCATATTTGCTAGCAAATTTGCAACTTTTTCATCTAGCTTAAAACAACTAACATTGATATATATATATATATAAAAAACTAACATTGATATTGATCACAAAATAATTCATCAATATGGGGGATTAATTTTTTTTTTTTAATTTATGATTTTTTATCGATTGAGATAGAAATTTCAATTGATTAATCTGTCTATGGAGTAATTCAGTCTATATTGTTACATATGTATAGTAGCCAAATTAAAATAGAAAATAACCCAAATGAACTAAATAATAATTCGTATTTGTGATTATTGACGAAAAATACAAATTTATAATTTTAGTGATTTTGGAAAACGTTTTTGTATTAGAAAGGACATTGTAGCGTGAGCATATCATACAATATAAAATCAATAACTAGATCATGGGTGTGATTGGTGAACCAAGTGTAACTGATAATAATTTAAATAGAGTAACCATAAGGAAAAATGGTTGGGTAAAAGGTAATAATACAACCCAAATAGGTTAAAATCAGCACAATTTATTTTCCTTTTTTTTTGTCAACTATTTACCTTTTCAAAACTGTGAGGAACTAAGGAAAGGGTGTGACTGAAAGTGCTATAACAAACAATTTGGCTGAAAAGTAATTATTCTGTGGTCTGCCGCTTTTTCACCAATAAGGTGAAAACACAATGGCTGCAACTGGAATGCAGTTTTTTGGAATAAAAACTTCGAGAATGCTTGATTTCATGTGCATTCTAAAAAAAATTCACCAGTTACAACTAAAAAATAGAATGTGTATTCCATTTCATTCCATAACATTCCAGGAAAAAAAATAACTATCATTTGAAAAATCATTCCAAATCAAAAACGTTTTGGAATAAGTGGAATGCTGATTCCATTCCATTAAATTCCAGAAATTATAATTCCTATCATTCTATATATTCCTTTTAGTTTTTACCAGTTACACCCAATAATAAATCTTTGGTGCTGATTTCAGCTCAAGAATATGAAGGAAAATTTCTCTTTTCATACCAAAATTGGAAAGAGGTTAACACTACTTTTAATATTTTTGTCCCTCTAATTTTTCTGCTCGTTTATTCTCACTTCACTTCGTTACCAATCACAGCCAAAGTAAACTATATACCATGAGTTAAACAGTATTGAACGTAAGATAAATAAAAATGATTATTTTCATCTGATTAGCAAAATATAAGTTGAATAGAAAATACAGTTTTTCTCCCTAAAACAATTCTCGCTATTACTTAGGGCTGGGCAAAAAACTCGGATCCGAAAAACCGAACCGAACCCGATCCGAAAAAGTAGTATAGAACCCGAACCAAAATTGATTAAATATCCGAATGGGTTCAAAATTTTGGTATTTAGAGAACCGAAACCGAACCCGATCCGAACCGAAATATTTCGGGTACCCGATAATATCCGAAATTGATTTATATACCTATATATATTAATTATTTTTAAATTTAATATATATTAAGAACATCAAAATATATAAGATACTTTTAAGTTATCCAAAATACTTATAAATATATACAAATAGTCAAAAGTAACATGTCTAAAATAGCTAAAGTATACTCAAAACACCAACAATACTTATTGATTTTCAATCCAAATATTCAAACAAAACCAATTTATATGTTAATTTTAGATACTTTGACATATGCTATTCAAATTTATATGTAATATATTGTTTTGTTTATAGATTTTGAGAAATTTAAAGTATATAATGAATTTTAAAAATTTTAAAATAATTTAAATGGGTTATCCGAACCCGAACTGAACCCGCAAATATCCGAACCGAACCCGAACCGAAATTTAGAAATATCCGAATGGGGCTGAAATCTTGAACCCGAAAACCCGAAACCCGAATAGACCCGAACCGAACCCGAATGGGTACACGAACGCCCACCCCTACTATTACGACTAAATATATAAATCGGTATTAACAAAAAAGGTATAGAACTCGAGTAATGAGATCAGTATCTTGGTGATCAGCAACAATCAACATGATCTCGAGTTTGGATGGTTCAATGATTTGTAGGACCTCAACACTACATGGCAGTAAATTTTAGTTCAGATTCATGTACAACTTTGCGGGGAAGAAGTTCAATTATTGCATGTGCGTGTGTCAACTTATATGATTAACCTGAGAGATAACGTATTATAAGGAATGTTGTTATAAATTATTGGCGTATAATTTGAGCAAAGATAATGGTATTGATAGTAAACTATATCAATAACAATTCGATACTCTTATAAAATATGAATATACGGTGCTGTTGCTTGCATGGATAAACCGACATAATATTGCCCTGCTAATCTAATTGTTAATATAGCTTAGGCTGCTCAGCATTTGGCACTTGGCAAATGCAATTAATTAGCGACAACTACTTGACATAAGCGTCGTACCCTATATATTAATTGAAAAACATTTGAAAAATTAAAACTTTAATTTTGTATTAATTAAAAAAATTAGGTGGCACTCTAAATGCCTTCTAAATTCCTTTTCAAAAAATTCTAGAACATCTAATATAAAGTATAGTTTAATCTAATGGTGTCACATTATTTCATAATTATATAACACTAGAAAACATTATATTAACCTAAAATATAGGAAGTGTGCATTCTTTCCTTAAATAAAAGCTACGGAATTACCTAATATGATTTACATATATATGGCAATTAATGATTATGAATAATAAATATTTGATAACAATTTTTGCATTCTTCTTCATTTTTTTTAAATTTATATTATTAAAAAAACTAAACAATCACATTAACCATATAATAAAAAAATAGATTTTTTTCTTAGATGTTATATTTTGAATTTTTTAAAATGACTTTAAATTACAAAAATGAGGAAACCTTATATGTTTTATATTTTTTTAAAACGACATTAAAATACAAAAATGAAGACACTTTATATGTTATATTTTTCTTATATGTTAGAATTTTTTTATATGTTATATTTTGATTTTTTTTAAAACGACTTTAAATTACAAAAAATGTAAGTTTTCCTTAAGTATACGACTAAAAACATTAAAATGACTTGTATCAATTCGATAGTTGATTTGAAAGCTTTCAAAACCATATGGAAGATAAAAGTCAAAATAATTTAACCGTGGAAACAATACTATTCACTTTTTTCAAGAATGTGTCGATGAAAAAATAAAGTTTTTATGTCATAATTTGTTTAATGTCCACTAGAGAACATTATATTAACCTAAAATATAAGAAGTATGTATTCTTTCCTTAAATAAAAGCTACAGAATTATCTAATATGATTTACATATATATGGCAATTAATGATTATGAATAATAAAGATTTGTTAACAATTTTTGCATCCTTCTTCATTTTTGTTTAATTTTATATTATTAAAAAAATAAACAATCACATTAACCATATAATAAAAAAATTAGATTTTTTCTTATATATTATATTTTGAATTTTTTAAAATGATTTCAAATTACAAAAATGAGGAAACCTTATATGTTATATATTTTTTTAAACGATTTTAAAATACAAAAATGAGAACACCTTATATGTTAGATTTTTTCTTATATGTTATATTTTGAATTTTTTAAAATGACTTTAAATTACAAAAATGTAAGTTTTCCTTAAGTATATAACTAAAAACATTAAAATAACATGTATCAATTCGATGGTTGATTTGAAAGCTTTCAAAACTATATGTAAGATAAAAGTCAAAATAATCCAACTGTGAAAACAATACTGTTCACTTTTTCAAGAATGTGTTCGAGGGAAAAAATAAAGTTTTTATGTCCAATCCGATCAATCCATGATGTATTAATTATAGTTTTTTTCCATTATTTTTAATAAAAATTTGATCCGGTCCATCGAAAAGAAATTATATAATAACAACAAAAAATATTTTATAAATATAAATAAAATGATCAAATATATAAAAGAAACTATCGATAATATATACAAATAAACTTTTATCGTAGTTTAATATTATTGTACTTGATTAACATAGATTAGTTTTAAAATATGTTTTGTACTTTTGGTGTTTCGACCGTTCGTTTATTATATTTTTCGTAGATTAAGTGTCTGTATTACGCTTAACTTTATCTCTTTGCTTTCATCTAACCACACATTCATCATGATTATAAAATGTTTATTTTTATATTAATTAGTGAAGATATTTATCTTATCAAAAGAGAATTATCATTTAAAAAACAATTATTATATTTACAAAATATGTCATTAAGTTTTTTGTTTTTTATATTTTTTCATAAAATGCAGATCAGAATCGTCCGACTAATCAAAATTTGGTTCTTCATATAAATGTTATAACAAAGCAACAGGAACTAAATTTTTTTCTTATATATTTGCAAAGATTGTAAAAAAATGGTAAACCATTCTCTCTCCAGAAAATGTGAAAATTCCGGTGGCTACACGCGTGAAAATCTGGTGTGATGCAGATTCGAACTCAGAATTTTTGGAAATCTACGAAATGCCTTGACCACACCGAAATCTACGAAATACCTTGATCACCCGACCACAGACTCGGTCGGATCCCTTAGGTGTCGTAGCAAAGATTGTATGTCATTGACAATATCATATTCAAAAACCAGTACTCCTTATATCAAAAATATACTTTAATTGGAATATAATAATATATATTAATATATAATTTATGTATATATATGGATGGACCCATATTGTAACTTCAGCCTAAAAATAGGTATATATTTACGATAAAATTGCTAGATCTGATAATTTATGCAATCTTTTTTTACCAGACGGCTCTGGAGTTTCGATTTTGTTGAATTTTTATGAATAAAAGAAAAAGAAGTATTTGCCGGTATGTGAAGTTGAAGAATTCAAAAGGTCGAAGAAACATAGGACGTGTCCCTGTCTTTCTTTGAAGAGTCAATTATGCTCAAAGGCTCAGAGACTTCTTGAGAACGACTTATTGAGAGAGGCAACTTGGTACAACGAATCTATCAACATTGAATTTTCTTTTGCTTGACTATAAAATAGACATATAATTGAGTCTTCTCTTTTGCTGCATGTTATTTTATTCTTAGAAGGTAGGTTGTTTGTTAATTCGTATCCAATCATTTTATATACAGAATTTGTATGTGAATACGTGATTCGGATGTTAAACTCTATCTCTAATAGTTCAGCAACATATATTACTATATATGTTGTAATCTCATGTTATCTCACATACACATTTTTATTTATTTACTCCTTATACTTCAAATATAAGTTTTCGCACATGTTTATAGAGTAAACACTAGATGATCCTTAATCCCTGTGATTTGTATATAGTTTGCGATACTAAGATAACAAAAACTGGCAAAACTAAATCTGTCTCTTTTCTAATATGTAACCGTATAAAGTATGTTAGTTATAACTCTACAGTATCATGCATTGAAATAAAAAGAATACAAACGAAAAAAAGAATTCTGGGGCAATGGCAGAGTCAGAGCTTGTAGCACCCTTTTTTTTTTGGCTCAACGTCAACTTATGTATGCACAGAATTACAAGGTTTTTGACTCATAAGATTTTAAACCACATTGATAATAAAACGATCGAATATTATCTATGCACGTCTATACGTTATCTAATCAAACTTCATTGTTTATCCAGGAAGGCTTCTAGCACCTTTGAACTCTTGATAGAGCTATATCTCACATAATTTATTTTGGAAAAGATAGTTCTTGTGTTATGTCTAGTTTTAGGATTTCTTTTGTTACTGAATGATTAAATGCATATATTGTTGGATACCAAATTTACCGCGTTTAATCTGGCTAAGCCACATTGTCAATTAACCTCTTATACTGATCAATTCGGTGGAAGCAGGAGCTCCATTATTGTTCATAGAAAACATCTAAAACTGTACTAGAAGATCGACAAAATACTCAAATGTGGCCATCATAAAACTTGGATATGATAGCGATCGTGAATATCAAATCACCTTTTACAGCATCTCCAAACTAACTCTATTTTTTTCTCTAAAATAGAATAATTCTATTATAGAATTAAATTTGTTTCAATGGTTATCTCTATTGTTATATTCACAATATGACCAGCCATTGCTATTTTGCTAGAGATCGATGACTTTCATTCGTTATTTAGTTGCTTGCATTATTCGTTTTGATAATGACCTAAAGAATGAGTTGCCTCCAACGTAACTCCCTTGTTTAGTCAAAGATTCACGGTGGAAAACAAACAAATTGTGTTTTTTTCTTTGTATAAAATATTATTGGTGACTAGTAATCCGTGAGCTTTTCCTTTTTTATAGACGCAGGAGAAAACATACAAATATGTTATTTTTTACGTCATCAAGAATCATTTGCAGTTGTAGTTTCAGAACATTTTTTTTCTATCTAAGGCCATCCATTTCGACTCTCAAGAACTCGAGAGAGAACCCGTTTTGGACATAAAAAGTGAAACATTGGTTTTGAATATCTAAATCTTTAAGAATTGGACGCCAAATCATTTTTGTAAATTGTTAAAATTTCTTACGAAATTGTCTATCTTCCAAAGTTAGCCTCACACTACCGGTTTAGATGGATTAATTATTTGGCACATTCGGGGGCCCTCCGCCGGTGTCCGTTTGGAAATGGTAATTAAATATTTTATTAAATAATTTTTTTAATACATATATTAATTTATTCTAACTTTCTTAACTGTTTTTTAGGCCAAAGAGACGGGACATCTCCCATCTCTTATGAAACTTTACGAGAGGACCCACAAGAACAAGGCGGGCGTATTTGTAGATGGCAAGTCCGAGCAAATCTACAACGACGTAGTTGCTCGGGTTGAAGACCGCCAGACTCAGCTGACCCAGCAGTCTACCGACGGATTACCCGTCACCTTATCCACACTTGAAGTGGATAAGATTTACGAGGAGGTAAATTTTCAAAAAAATTAATTTTTAATTATTCATTTAATTTAACTTTAAATTTTTACTTACAATATTTATTTTTTGTTTTTAAGGTTGTCCCTAAAAAAAGGGACGGACGTTGGGTATTGGTTCTGTCAACGATGTTCTGAGAGCGACATCGTCTTATGGTCAGCGACGGGATGATGAAGTCACGGAGCTGCGTAGAGAGTCCGCTCAGCTGCGTAACGAGTTGACCGCGACAAAATCTCGTATGGGTGGAGTCGAGGGCTTCTTGGACGTTATTGCGGCCACAAATCCGGAATGAGAGTCCATGTTGAGGAACATGCGACAACAACATCCCATTCAAGGCGAGTCATCCGACGTACATAACGAGGCGGATGTTACGAGGAGGAGTGATGAATTCTACCGGGCGATGAACGACCCTTAGTTTTTTTTTTAGGTTGTTGTATTATATAAATTCAAAACTTATTTATATATAAAATATTTTCATATTGATTTATTTTTATTTTGAATTTTAATTTATTATTAAATTAAATAATTTCAACTATTTTTTAATTATATTTTTAAATTCTGTAAAATAATAAAAACGAAGTAAATTCGTAGCGAATGTACGACCTCTTTACGTGGAAACCTTACGAGGAAATGACGAGAAACATTTGACGAGTATTTTACGAGGAACCATTTACGAGGAAATAACGAGGAAAAGTTTACGACCATTTTACGAGGAAATCATTTCGTGGTTGTTACGTGTATTTTGCGAGGAAACTCTTTCAAGGTATTTACGTGTAGATTACGAGGAACTATTTTCGAGGTATTTACGAGGAATTATAGCGACGTCCTTACGTGGAATATTGACGTGGTCTTTACGACGAATCGCCCTACTTCGTCTTTACGACGAAATATATTCCTCGCTAAGTTACGACGAATTAGCGAGGAAATATGTGTTACGACAGACGTGTAACGAGCAAACGCGTTTCCTCGCTAATTCGTCGTAAAGCCTCTTTTACGACGACATAACGAGGAAAACCACCCTCGTTAAGATTATGTTTTCTTGTAGTGGGGTTTATTGAACTGATAATTTGAGAGGATTTCATTAGATACAAAACTCAAAAGATTTTTGTAAAAACTCGGGATTTAAACAAAATTTTAGGAGATGGTTAAAATGGATTTAGGAGTTTCAGATATAAATAAACTTTAAATTTCTTTTATGAATTAACCATAGAAAATCTGGAAACAAACCTTTCTATCACAAGTACACAAAAACTTTAATTATCTTAAGAGACTCTTCATCACACTGATTAATACTGCAACATATGCATGACACGTTGGAAGGCACTGAACACTTATCTCTTCCCTTTGACAGTCCACATCACTCAAACTTCAAATGGAACTACGGTCAACGAGAGAACCTCTTTTTTTTTTTTTTGGGTCATCTAGTAGATTAATATTCATTTTAAACTGTCGACTTACACAAAACCGGCAAGAATCTGGAACCCTTCCGGAGCCAATAACCGGCGTGATAAACGAAAACACCTGGAGTCAAGGGTTGGAGCTAATACAAACTCCAAAATCTTACACAGAACAAAGGAGAAAAAGATAGCAAAAGCGATATGGAGTTCCACATTAAACTTCAAAGCAAGGTGAGAGCATCGAAGCCAGAAGCAAGATTGATCGAAAAAGCGATGAAAGCCTAAATTATTGGGGTTGAGAACCAATCTTCTAAAATAGTTCCACCATGGAACCACCAAACACACACCAGACTTACCACAACTTCGTCAAAAGAAGCCAAGAAAGGACACACTTACAACCCGAGCAACCAACGTAGAGAAACGTTTGGCAATCGACTACTCAAAGACCCATCACAATTGAGCATAGGCTCCTCGGTCCCTTACCAAGTAATCCGGAAAACCCGTAGGTTGCAGACCAAGGGACCGCACAGCTTCTCAGACCTCGATGCTACACCACTGAAATCTTCAATTAACCACAAAGGAGGAGCGACCAGAACACCCCAGCGACCTGAAACATGCTCCTTAACAGTGTCGCACAGCCTAACCAGCTCCATAACGCCTAAAAATCAAATTCTCCTTCAAAGAACACTAGCAATGCTTGCGAGGATTCTTAAAAATCCTCCAAGAAACCGAGGATGAGGTGCTGTGACCCGGGGGAAGAGCCCAAAGACCTCTGAAGCCCCACTTGAAGACTGCCAGACCAAACCCAAGCAATTAAGACCCCACATTAGAACCGGCTAAATACAACCACTGCGTACCAGAAAACAGATAAGGTTCAACAACGACAGTCCAAACCAAGTATAGAACCACCAGAAGAGCTAGAGAAACTACACAGAAAACCTCAAAGAGCATAAAACCGAAGAGAAACCCATCGCACAAACAGGTTAATCTCGGCTCACAAAACCGCACAAACCAGCCACAAGCACACTCATCTTAACTAAACGAAATAGAACCGCTAAATACGAAGCCACCACCTGAGAGGAGTCGCAGATGAAGATTAACCAACCAACAGCAAGGCGGCCCCATCAAACCATACTCAAAATCCCTCGGATAAATAATCAGCTTCACTATCATCCATAGGCGGAGCCCATGACACAGGAGCCGACCTCACCGAGAACGAACCAACCACCATACACCGCTCGATCCCCAAAACGCCATCACCGTGGGAATAACACTCTATCTCTAACCATCTCCGACGAGGCTCAAAAGACTACACAAGCACTAATAATAGATAGGAGAGTTCGAGGAGGTCCTCTTACAGCCCAGCGAGGAGCGCCGGCCGAAGAAGACCTCAGATCTAGGGACAACGTCTGATGCGGCGCTTGAGATGGAGTAGAGAGCTTTTAGGGGTTTTTTTTTTCCAGAGAACCTCTCTTCATAAATAATACTTTTTCAGCTTTGGAGTTATCACAGTTGAATACTTCTCCGTTTGAATCATCATCAGATCAAGTAAACAAAATTTTGTTAAAAGAACAGAACCGAACCATGTCAAGTGTATATCTAGCAGTGGGTCCAGGAATCCACGTGGTGAAAACTTCTGCGACTAGTGTTTATGGACAGTGGTTGGGGATGACGATATTCAGTGGTAATAGCACGGCTTTATGGGATCACATAGGGTAATAGAACTACATTTAGTCGCATTCGTAATTTCTGACGGATGATAAAAATGAAAATATGATAAAACGAAGATGATGAAATCCCTTTTTATTTTTGTGAAATACCATTTCATTAGGTGGTATTTGCTCTAACTGAATTTTGACTACAAAATATTTTTTAGATAATCCAAAATAATTCTTGATAAATATTATTTATGAAATTCTAATTTTCCAATAAGGGGTGATTTAATGGGATTTATATAAATGATAAGTTCAATAACTATGGATTTGTAAAAGGTTTTATAAATACTAAATCACTGTTAAAAAAAAAAATACTAAATCCAGTAAGGTAAGATTTGCCAAAAACCCAGAATTCTTTCAAATACCTAATTCAACAAAGCCCCCTCAGTTTATCGTCTTTATGCGTTGACCTCAATATCTTTTTCTTAATGCCAATTTTTTTTTATATATAAATATTAATATAATTAATAAGAGATTTTGGTGAATATGTTGAATGGTGACCTTAAGACCTTTTTTGGGGAAACATTGACCTCGACACCAAAACTGCAAGAACCTGTATGGTTAGTATCAACTTTTACAAGGATTGGGTTCAAGCACCAGAGACCCGGAAACTGAAAGCCACAGGAAGAAGAACAAGAAGAAGAAGCTATATAAAATCTCCATAAAATTGTGATTCGTGACCATCAGTTTAACATGTAATCGAATTAGTGTGTACAAATAGGTGTGGCGTGGTAACGCACTGATACAATTAACTCGATGGTAATGAAGTATATATCACACTGATCCTCAACACAATGGTGTGAAGTAGTGAAGAAACTAGAGTAGGTCTCTGAAGAAACATGTCCTTGTTCATCCTCAAATAGAAGAGTTCATCATCCCCAAACAGTAACTTAAATATCAAATACCTACAAGTAAATTATTTTTCCACCAAATCCATTCAAACCAATCACATAAACTAGATTTATTCTACTCCAAAAAGTAAAAAACAGCAGCTTAACTATACCTCTCAGCTCATTCAGACCAGATCACCAAAGAAGAAAACCAAAAGGAACCCAAAAGCAAAAGAGAGCAAACATTATATACTAATGAACAAAAGACATCAAATTTCATGCAAGATTCACCATTTCAGATAATAAATTATCCCAAATTCACCATTAGATTCACTGATGTGTCACTTCACAATGTCCATTACACAACTTTGGATCCCATAAATATAAGTTTTTAATTCCTCAACCAAAGGCAAGAACAGATCTTATTGGACAACAGATTAAAACAACTAAAGACAAATCTTTTCACGACGAAGAGACAAAAGGGAAGCTTCTATCAAACTTGTCGGAACTCAATTCCTCACACTCAAACCCACACCCACACTGAGGCGACTCCAGAAACTCCTCGATATCGAAATTCGCCGACGTGATCCCAACGGAAAACGCCATCTCCTCTCCGCTCCTAACGACCTCGACGATGTTGAGCCACAAGAAGAGGACTTTCACCTTGATGCCGCTCAGCTTCGTGAGCTTGTTCTCGGAGATGTAGCCGCTGATCGTCGATTTGTAGTTCAACTGGTACGAGCCCACGAGGGAGAAGCTGCAGGAGCCGTTGAAGTAGGCGTGGAATTTGCCTGTCGACGTGTCGAGATCGTAAGCGACGACTCCTTTTGGGAGGATTCCGACGGGGAAGTTGTAGCTCTGGAGGAGGGAGTACGCCGTCGGGGAGTCTGATTCGGCGGTGGCGACGGCGAGGAGGAGGAAGGCGGCGATTAGGATCGGGAGACGTGACATTTTTGGGTTCACGAAAGATTTGATTTTTCGTTCGGGGAGACTTTTGCGATTGTTGAAAATATCTTTCTGTTCGAAAGAGAACGATGTCGTTTTAAGGAGACAACTGGATACACGTGACCATGTGTTGGATTCGGTGATGAGAGTAATTATTTTTGGCAAAATCTCTCTCTCTCTACTGGTATTGGATCAAGTTGATATCATTTGCAAATAAGACCTCTTTATCAGAAAAAAGATAAACAAAAAATTGCACATGACTTGATCAAATTATTATTGTTCGTGAAAATATATGTAAGAAAGTAAAACATTTTCAGAAAATATGTAAAAAAGATTATTATTATTTTTGTTTCTTTAAACATGATCATCAAACTCTAAAATTCAGTATGTATATAAAAGCTCAAATTAACATAATGAGTTATTAATTAACTAATCCTCACAAAATTAACATAAAGAAACTAAATCATATACACATTGTTAGTGAGTTATTATTAGTTAACTACTAATCCTCACAAACCTCATAACAAATCGCCTTTTTATTTAGTATAACGTAGGCCCAACAGATTTAGAAGAAAAGAGAGAGCCCTTTTTGTTTTTGAATAAAAGAGGCCACGACAGATTACAATCTGACCTTTTCTTGATTTATATTTGTTCTCTCTAGCATTTAATTGTGTTGTTTGGTTCATTGCAGGTATTGTGGTGTAACGCTGTAACTGTCTCTCCTCTTGTAGCGTGTAAGATTGCTCTTGTACATGAGTTAACTACATCAAACATCTTAAAGTGTTTACTTGTGTTCCTTGGACGTTGTTTACACATATGTTCATGAAACTTGAGGAGGACCTCCCACTTTCATGCAATGGAACCAACCGAGTTATGTACTTCCGTTCCTTAATTATGTTTGTCAGCGACTTTATGAGATCTTTGAGTGGAAAGGTTTCAAAGGAAAGAGTGGTGAGATATATATTTCCCAACTAGTAAGTGTTCAAAGGGAGTTAGTTGAATCCTATAGAATCGGTTACAGATATATAGCAAAGTGAAATATTGGCTTTGAGCCCCCAAAATTTTAAATGTTAATATTTACAAATATAGATTCTCAAATTCATAAAACAATATTATAATTCTTACTAAATCGTTTTTAGTCTCCAAAAATTCAAAACCAACTCTAGATCTTCATAAACCAAAACGCAAACGTGAAAATAGAAAGTAAGACAATAAAATGTTGGAATCATCAAGGTTTCCACTCATCCCAACTACTCCATTCCAATCAATTGGAATATCTTATAGTTGAAAATGAAATGAGGGAGTATTTTAAGTCAAGGATTAGCTGTGCCATTAGTGAAACTATTTATTTAAAATTGTGTTTAGTTATTTAAACTCCAAGATTATATACTCAGTACTGATTTTGCAACATTATGAAACCACTGGGGGATGTGATGTTTGAATCTGGTAGATCTCAGACAAAAAAACAAACATGTCCTCTATCTGCATAAACCAATTATCATGATCGTTAAAGAGGTTCATCTCCAGGTTCGGGCAATGCTCCTTGGTCTAGATAGAGAGAGAATTGCCGGTATTTCACCACAACGACACCCTGTGGAGTCGTATCTTTCTACATGGTTTGACAGATTCCAAGCTTGAGATGGCTTAAATAAGTTATACTTCACATAAGTTACAATTTATTTAAAGTCTTTCTGGTCTTCCTGTCTATTTAGCAAGCTTTGTTGTTAACTCTCGCCCTTCTGGGTTTTATTTGGAAATGATATCTACTTTTGGAGGAAAAAAAAATGTCCTCTATCTTGCCTACCGCTATTGAGTAGAGAATGCGATACAACATAGCTAATGGATTCTTACGAAACACTTGACTACTTGTGGGAAGCCAAGCAAAACCCTAAAGGATTTTTTTCAAGACTAAGCATAAAAGAGCATTAGCATCATAACTATTGTTGTTTTATAGTTTTTTTTAAAGAAATAATAATCCAACCTGAAAACGAGAATTAAGCATCGGTTTGTAATCGATTTGAACAAAATTACCTAATTTAAATGTTACATAACTAGCTTCCGACGCATTCTGTTAAACATTGCAATAATCCTTCAATGTCAACTATTGATGAGAACGACGAGAAAGTGGGATGCACCTCGTTTCCTTGGTTACCAGAACTTCCAATGTTGCTTTCGAATAGTTGACGCCCGATGAACTCTTCAAAACTTGTAATCTTCACCGTCTTTGAAGCGGTAGACGAACAAGAGAAGAGAAGGTTCCGATTCACTCTAACCTTAGAAGAGTTTCCTAGAACCCGTGCTGTGCATACAATCGCCTCCGCAAAAAAAAAATGAAAGGGTCTGGGTTTGAAATCACTGTCGTACACAGTATAGCTTATGATAAGTAAAGTGGAATCTGTCGACCATGAATGAATAAAAAAGATAAAACCTAAATATTAGAATGAAAATTATTTATATGATGAAAGAAAAACAATATTTTTGGTTATGACACAGAAACAATTACTTGTAGAATATATCACATGTATATTCTATTAACTCCGTTCCCGAAAGTAAGATTTTTTAGAACTTTTTCTTGTTCCACAAAGATAGATTTTCTATATTATTAAAGTACTTTTTTATACTTTCGAGAAACATTAATTGAGAATATTTGAATTGATTAAATTTCATTGGTGGAAAGTTATTGGAAATTGTATAATAAAGTAGCAAATAAATTAAATTATAAACATTTAGGGTTTGAATGGTAACCAAGAGAATGAAGAGGAACGCTACATTCTTTAACGTTCCTCAAAAATGTTACAATTCATGAGGAATATTTTTTTCTCTTCATTCCTTCTCATTCATTTTTTTGTAGAGAATTATAATGCAAATTTATTCCTTGTTAATTTTGATAAGGAACCCTCATTCCTCATCATTTCTAAAATTTTATTTCTATTCATTCTTTTCCTAATCATTCCTAATGTTCCTCGATGGTTACCAGTCACATACTTATTGAATTCTTAATAAGCGTGAATACTCTAGAAAATCTTATTTTCGAGAACAGAGGGAGTATAAAAATATAGGAGTATTAAATAGATGTAATGAATGCTTAATTTATATCACTTTGGAACTTGGAAGTGGTGAATCCCATTCCCACACACCATTTTATGCCTATCACGTCGAAACATTATAACACTATATATTGTATGCCGTGCATGCACGTTCATATCACAAGTTGTCGTCATGTCAACCCTAAACCCTAATTAATTAGAAAGTTACCCTTCATTGTCAACGCTATATATTAGCCTATATAAAACCCCATGAAACTAGTTTTCAAAAATTCACTTTGCTTCTTCTCCAGTCCAACATATAATTAAAGCAAGCAAAAATAAAATGGCTTTCTCACGCCTTTCATTTGCTGCTTCTCTCGTTCTCTTCTCATCTCTAATCATATCCTCAGTTGCTTATTACGGTGACGAGGCAAACCCCGAGAACGGAAAATTAATTCCGGTCGCCGTTGAAGGTGTCATCATGTGCAAGTCCGGTGATAAATCTTACCCAATTCAAGGTAATCTATTACTTATTTTGTAGCCAAAACGAACTGCTCTTATTACCCCTAACACATTTACCCGATCTGAAGAACCTAGCTAACAGAACTGAAAAATGAGGTTCGGTTTGAGTTTGTATACCATGAAAGAGTGGATCATGTACTCCTAAAACCGGAAAGCAATAATCAAATCAAAACCGAATGGATATCCGAATATCAAAATCTACCAAAAATATTTAATTCTAAAATATTTGAATATCCTAAAAATATTCTTTATAAACCAAATTATTATAACTTTGAATTATTCAAATATTTAAAATTATCCAAATTATTTAATATTTTTATTTGAAGAATTTGAATTGCTCGATATTCAACATGAAAACCCCCAAATTATCTAAAAATTAGAACCGAATTAGATCCAAACCTTTTTGGATATTAGTTGTTTCCCAACTTACTTACTTGAACCGAACAAAAAAACCAAATAACCAAACTGAAACTGAACTGAATTTCATAAATACCAGAACGGTTCCTAAATTTCTAGAACCGAAAAACTAAAACAAAAATACCGAACTGGAACTTACCTAAAATTGAATGCCTTTTTAAAAAAAACTCAACCTAAAATTGAATACCTAGGTTAGTTCTAATGGTAGAAGACAATTGGAGTACAATAAGGCGGAATCCTTCACAAATATAGTTCCTCCGCCTTATGATTAGGCTACTAACAAAAAAGAATTGTGTTTTATTGGTTGTGGGCTCGGGGAAAAGTCTGAGCCAGATGTATACGCGTTCCTAGGAAAATTGTTACTTGCTACGACATATATACTCTTTAACTGAATGGCACTAATCATTTGTGTACTTCAGGTGCGACGGCAAGAGTTACATGTGTGAAGACAGACGTATATGGGGAAGAGATAGTTCCAGTCTCAATGATGAGCAGCAAAACTGATGCTAAAGGTTACTTCTTTGCCACTTTATTTCCTTCGCAGCTTCGTGAAGGAAGGATGGTGACCAAGTGCAAAATTTTCCTTCACAAATCTCCAATCGCTGGTTGCAATTTCCCGACCGATGTGAACAAAGGTGTGAAAGGACAGTCACTAAGCAAGTACCGTATTCTTGAAGACAAGAGTTTCAAGCTTTACTGGGCTGGTCCTTTCTTCTTCACCTCTGAACCTACATACTACTAAATTGATGAACATGATGTTTTCAGAATCTTTTGTTTTCTTTGTTTTTAATTGATTTATCATTTTGTGAAATACATTCATTTATCTCTGTGCAAGTTATAATGTTTTACAGACTATCTACATTATTACATTTGTATGTTCATCCTACTGTCTGGTCATTTTTCTCTGTGCAAGTGTAACACTAGAGTGTTTAATTATAGATATTTTTCAACACATACAAATTACTAATTTTTCAATATCATCTTTGATATTAAATTTGTTTCACGTAAAAAATAATAAGATCGATAATTAGTTTTACTAGCACGTTAATATCAAAAATATTTAATTTGTTTTACCAGCACATTCATATAGATTTACATTAGTCTAATTTTTTTACAATAAACTGCTATTATATTATTCAAACTTGAAGTACTCTGGGTACATTAGTTTGATTAATTTAAATGTTCTAGATAGCTTTTATGTTTTTTATTTGCTGTGAAAGACTTATGTAATAAATCAATTATAATATATATTTCTTTATTTTCATTGTGTAAGGTAGATGGGAAAGCAAAATTCATAACTTGATTAATTTCATTGTTTTTTTGTTGCCAACAGTTTTTTTTTTTGAACATAAACTAGATTTTTGTTGCCAACAGTTCCATTGGTTATATACTTATATCAGCAAAAATAGGAAAACATGCATATATATATATATTCCAGTATACAAGTGCATTCAAAATTTACCAAATACAAGTATTTCAAACATTGTTCATTTAATTTAACCAACACATAAATGAAGCCAGTTATGAAAAAAATACAAAAAAAAACCAATATAAAAAATTTATCGGCAACAAGTTTTGAATTTATGGAGTTAAAATAGTGTTGATGAGAAGAGCATCTTTGCAAAGCTTCAAGAAATTAGTGTTCCTACGAGCAAGCTCAGCGTCATTACCAGCACGTTCGCTCAAAGCGTCTTCACAAGCCTCTCCGTCGCTAATAGCCGTATTGAGCCAAATATCAACGTCAATGTATGCATTCGCGAGCAAAGCTGCGAGAGAATCGTCAAGCTGCGCGACTGCGTCTAAGTAGTTCTTAGAACAATCGTCAAGCGTGTCTTCCAACGCCGGCTCGAGGTTTCTTTGTTTCAGTTTTGATTTGATGTACAAAGACGTGTCGGAAGCGTTTGTAGACGCGACGCTTAACGCTATGACGCCTAATTTGGGTGCAGTTGCGGTGTCTGCCTCGGGACGTGACGTTAGGCTTGAAATGCAAAACGCTTTGTCTTCGGATTTCTCGCAGAGTTTTTCTGCTAAGGCTTTGCCTGTCTCGGTAAATGTTGGTGGTAGAGCTTTTCCGGCGATGACCACCGTGACAACGACGGAGAGGAAAAGGAGAAAGATCCTTCCAGCCATTTTTATTTTTTGTTTGTTTCTTCTTTTGTCTTTTCTTGAAATTTTACCAAGAAGAATCAAATTGTTAACATACTTATTTAAAGAGATTATTAAAGAAAAATGTATTTTGGGTCATTCTATTTTAAGGTTTATTTTTGGCTTCCTCTAGTCTATTTTTGGGTCATTTAGAAAATAAACTTGGACAATGATTGGTCAATGATGGTATGGGACAATGATGGACTTGGACAGAGACAGTTTAGCTTTTATGTTGTTTAGCATTGTTTTTTTTTTTGCTTCAAGTTGTTTTACATTGTTATTACTTGTTATTTTAGGGTTCCTAGGATTGTATAGGTTTGTGCACACATACGATTCAAATAAACCAAAATTTACTTTTTTTACTGCAATAATAATATAAAACTTTTGAAAGATACGAATACATAGAATCAATTGCTGATATACTCTTGATCCAAAAATTGTATTCTCATGTATTCCTCTCTTTTATTTTTTTTTTTAATTCAAAAAATACAAATTCAGAAAAGAAAGACAAAACATCTAATCTATTAAATTAGAGTCATATGCAGAACCGGCCTTGAGAACAAGTAAAAGAAGCACATGTTTGCAGCCGCCATATTATTATGTATTTAACCGGCCACAATTTTTGAAAAATTGTTACCAGTCTAGTGGTTAGTTACACCCTATCAATATGTCAGATAGTGGATTCAATACCCCTTAGAGCATCCACATTGGTGAACCCCCTTTGGGGTTCATACCAATTTTTTAATATATTTATGGTAGGACCATGAATAGTGATGAACTCACTACAAGAAAACATCGGTATTCTGACGGACATTCCGACGGAAAATGAAATCCTCGGAATTTCCCGAGGAATTTCTGAGGAAATTCCGAGGAAACCCAAAATTTGGGTTTCCTCGGAATTTCCTCGGAATATACCGACGGAATTCCGAGGAAACATCAATCCGTCGGAATATTCCGAGGAAATTCCGACGAACTAGTGATCGATCGATGCGTTTTTGGACATATACCCATCGATCGATCACATTGTTACGCTTTGGTCCATCATAGTGATCGATCGATGCGTTTTTGGACATAAATACATCGATCGATCCGTTTATAAAAAAACATTCGAGATTTTGAAACCCCAAACACTAGTTCCTCAGAATTTCCTCGGAATATTCCGAGGAAATTCCGAGGAACACTTGATATCCTTGATCGATCGATGGGATAATCTCATCGATCGATCACATTGTTACGCTTTGGTCCATCATAGTGATCGATCGATGCGTTTTTGGACATAAATACATCGATCGATCCGTTTATAAAAAAACATTCGAGATTTTGAAACCCCAAACACTAGTTCCTCAGAATTTCCTCGGAATATTCCGAGGAAATTCTGAGGAACACTTGATATCCTTGATCGATCGATGGGATAATCTCATCGATCGATCACATTGTTACGCTTTGGTCCATCTTAGTGATCGATCGATGCGTTTTTGGACATAAATACATCGATCGATCCGTTTATAAAAAAACATTCGAGATTTTGAAACCCCAAACACTAGTTCCTCAGAATTTCCTCGGAATATTCCGAGGAAATTCTCAGGAAGAAAAGGGTTTCATCGGAATTCCCTCGGAATATTCCGAGGAAATTCCGAGGAAATAGGGTTTTTAAACCGAAAACAACGTTTTGCGGTTTGAATAACACATATATAACCCTTATTAAGTGTCTTACGTTCATTATGAAGTCAAAAATTTGTTCATTACCCTATAATAAACACTTTTCCGATTGTATGAACGAAATCCCCACAACATAAGAGAAACACTTATACACTTTAATGAACGGTAAAGGGAATACTTACAATTCGTTTTGAAATTTGTTATTTCATGGTTTATGCTCATCTATACAAAGAATCTTCAATGGTATGCATTACAATTGTATAAGAAATGAAATACGGCAAAACAAATTGATGTTTTGAAACCCCAAACACTAGTTCCTCGGTATTTCCTCGGAATATTCCGAGGAAATTCTGAGGAACAATATAAATTAATAGAAATACACGCACAGGATATTCTTTTTCCTCGAATTAATGAAAATATTCCGAGGAAATTCCGACGGATATTTAAGTGGCCGTCGGAATTTCCTCGGAATATTTTCATTTAACCGGGCAAACAAGCCGCCAAATATTTCGCGAAAATTGAAATTGAAAATACTGAGGGAATTCCGACGGAAAATATCCGTCAGACCCAAGGTTTTATAAACTTGAACCGCATCTTCTTCCCCATTTCTCTCTTCTTTCTCTCCGGCGATCTCTCTCTCCTTCCGGCGTTCTCCACCTTCTCTCGCGACGATCTCTCCGGCGAATCCTTTCCATTCCTTTACAAATCATGTAAGGACCTTATCCCACTCTCTTAGGTCCTATTTGTTAGGTTTTTAAGTAGATTTGATGATTTTAGAAGTTTTTTGATAGATTTTTGTTAGGGTGATTGGGTAGGATTGTGATTTGTTGTGTAATAGGTTTAGAATTATGATTTGGTTGTGTTGAATTGATTTAGAATTTTTTTTATAAATTGTTTATTATTTTTGTATTTACAAAACGTTTATATAAATTCGATTTTACAAAACGTTTTTGTATATAAATTCGATTTTTGGATTTATAAAAGATGATTTCATATTTATAGAAATATTTATATTTATTAAAACTAATTTTGTATTTATAAAACATTTTTTTATTTATAAAAACTATTTTATTATTTTTTGTATTTTAAATATGTTTTCTATTTCAATTTTAATTTTATATTTTTGAATTTCAATTTAAAAAAATAAATTTATAAATTTTTTTTTGAATTTTGGAAATATTCCGAGGAAGTGTATCCCTCGGAATATTCCGACGACATATTCCTCGGAATATTCCGAGGAATTTCCGACGAAAAAAGTCCTCGGAATATTCCGAGGAAATGAATTTCCTCGGAATTCCGTCGGAAATTTCCGAGGGATTTCCGAGGAAAGATGAATTTCCGAGGAGTTATTTCCGAGGATTTTTTTCGTCGGTAAGTCGTCGGAATAGCGTTATTCCGACGACATACCGACGATTTTTTCCCTCAGTATGCCGCTGTTTTCTTGTAGTGACTTCTTAATATTGTGTTTCTGCATTAGTGAACTCGAAGAAGGGGTTCATAGGAATTAAAATAATATTTTTTTTTAAAAAAATTTAGTTTTGATTTATTTTTGAATACATGAATAAAATATAATAATTTATAAATTTTTATAAAATTTTATTCGTTACATTGATAATTAATGAACATACAAAGATTATTCATTACTAAATTTTTGCCATACATTTTCAACTAAATCAGCTTTCAACCTATCATGTTTCCCTGAATCCCGAACTTCATTGCGCATGCCTAGCATATTATCTGAATGCAAAATTTCTCTCCTTTTGACCTTCGAACCTCTGCTTGACTCTCCTGACTCGAACTCAGATGTATCAGTAAGACTGTATCCGTCTCGTTCGTCCTCTACTATCATATTGTGCAATATGACACAAGTTCTCATAATTTTCCCTATCTTTTCCTTGTCCCATAGTAGAGCAGAGTTTTTAACTATTGCAAACCTCGATTGCAATACCCCGAAAGCACATTCGACATCTTTTCTGGTGGATTCTTGACGTAGAGCAAATAGCTCAGCTTTAGGACCTTGAGGAAGTGGGATGGATTGGATAAATGTTGACCAATTCGGATAAATTCCGTCAGTAAGGTAGTACGCCATACGGTAAGTGTGGTTGTTGACCTTGAATTTAACTTTAGGGGCTCGACCTTGCAATATGTCATCAAAAACTGGTGACCGATCAAGAACATTGATATCGTTGAGGGTACCTGGTAATCCGAAAAATGCGTGCCATATCCAAAGATCTTCTGATGCCACAACCTCTAAGACAATTGTTGGTTTTCCTGAACCACGGGTGTACTAGCCTCTCCAAGCCGTTGGGCAGTTTTTCCACTGCCAATGGATACAATCAATGCTGCCTATCATCCCGGGAAACCCGCGCTTCTCGCCAATGTCGAGTAATCGTTGAAGATCTTCCGGTGTTGGTCTTCTTAGATACTCATCTCCAAACAATTGTACTATCCCGTTAGTGCAATGTTCTAAACATAAAAGTGCAGTACTTTCACCAAGTCGAAGATATTCGTCATACGTATCTCCTGATTGACCATATGCGAGCATGCATATAGCTGCAGTACATTTTTGAAGTGGAGATAGGCCGTACCTGCCGTGAGCATTTCTTCTTTGCTGAAAGTATGGAACTTCAGTAGTAAGGCGATCAACAATGCGGAGGAACAAGGGTTTGTTCATTCGAAAACGCCGCCTAAACATCACCGACGGGTAAGTGGGATTTTCGTGGAAATAGTCGTTCCATAGATGAATGTGTCCTTGTTCCCGATCTCTTTCAATATAAGCTCTTTTTTTGGGCTTGTTGGTTTGAACATCTACTAGGGAGTCGATGATATTATCAAATTCTTCGTCAAACATATCTTCAAAGGCTTCATCAACGCCATCTGACTCTGAGGATGTCATAACTGAAAAAAACGAGTAGATAAAATTTATTTTTTTTTGAAAAAAAACTATTAGAAACATAAATCTGCAATATATGTGGAACATTAATTTTTTTTAAAAAATATCTCTTGGAATATCATATTTTCTTTTTAATTATAACATATAGTGGAAGTTTAGATTTCAATATTGTATCCAATGCTACCCGATCAAACTTGTCATAATGTATTCAATATTTTCTTTTTAATTATAACATATAGTGGAACTTGTCAAACTAAAGACTATAGATAACTCATAATGTGGAACTTGTCATAATGTGGAACTTGTCACTCGATAATGTGGTGATAACAAAACTAAGAGTTTGAGATTTTACTTGGTCACTTGATTTTGTAATCGGCCAGTGAGTGGTTGGCTGGTTTGACAGAACAAGAGTGAGGCAGCTGGTTTGAGAGAACAAGATTGAGGGAGCGAGTGAGTGGTTGGCTGGTTTGAGAGAACAAGAGTGAGGCGGCTGGTTTGAGAGAACAAGATGGAGGGGTATCGACTAAGAGAACTATGATTTGTAGTTAGAGAGAAGAGAACTATGCTTTGGCATTTGAGAGAAGAGAACATAAACAAATGTTAGAGAGAAGAGAACATATATGAGAGACATGAAACATTTGACCTTTTTATAACAAAATTTTACAAGTCCCGTGAAGTGTAGAGACAAACAAAATACTACACTTCATATTACAATCCGTGACACCAAGTACTACACTAGTGTCTAGTACAAACAGTGACCTGCTGCGACCCAAAAGATACATGTAGTACTACAACTACATCAACAACCCGTGACCTGCTGTGAACCAAAAGATAGATGAAGTACTACTACTACTACAATACCCGTGACACCTACAATAACCCATCAACGTCAGAATTTATCTCCCATACGCCCGTGACAACGCCAGGACATCCTTTCACCTGCAAAATAACACAGAAGAATATAACTTTCCAGTCAACAAAAGCAGTTGTAAAATTATCAAAGCAAGTAAAGAAGCAAACAAACAGTTAATCAGCTAAAGCATTCAAGAAATTTTCAAGTAAACAACCTAAAGCATCTCAGAAACAAGTTTGTCCTTCAAAGCGATCTCAGCTTCACTTAGACTAGCTATGTTCTTAGAGAGGAGACGATCAAGTATTTTCTGTTTCGAAAGATTCTGTTTCTTCTCTAGAATGCTCTCCAGGCGATCAAATGCAGCTTCATTTCCATGCTTCTTGCGTTTGGCTGCTTTGCAAGCCTTAACACCAGGAGGCCTAGCCTCATCCGAGTCAGGCACCGTCTCCGCAGCTTCCTTCATTTTCTCCTTTGCACCATCTCTTGATATAGAGTTCGATCTCCACTTCTGATCATACCTCAGCTCCCTCCACGCGTGTTCAAGTGTAAAATTCGCCTGGTAGTCATTAAAGAAGATGTCATGAGCTGACTTCATGACATCGTTCTCGTTCTGCCCACTAGATTGCTCCTTCAATGCTGCCTCATAGCTTCCCACAAATTTACACACTTGTTCATTAACCCTTCCCCACCTCTGCTTACACTGACTCCACTCTCTAGGTGGAAAGCCACCGAGCTGAGCGCTTGCATTAAAGTAATCCTCTATTCTTCTCCAAAACGACCCTAGTTTCTGCTGGTTACTAACTATGGGATCTTTGCTTGTGTTTAACCAGGCACTGATGAGGACAATGTCTTCTTGAGTCGTCCACTTTCTCCTTTTAGCAGCAGGTTTAGGAACCTCAGACGACCCTACTTCTACGGTTTGACTGGACTGGGAAGATAATAGGTTCACAAAACCGGGAGAACTTAGTGAAAACGTATCCATTTTGGTTTGGGGTTGTGTTTTGTCTTTTGTTTGAAGTTTTAAGAAGATTAGGGTGGTGTTTTAGACTTGCTTTGTGTTTTCAGAAGTTTGTTTGGGTGTCTATAAAAAGGATTTAGTATTTTTTAAAGAACTACTTGCGTTTGAGTTACGGGTGGTTTCCTAACTACCAAACATTCATTACACTTAATTAGACAACAAGTTGTTCACAGACATTCATTACACATAAAATCAATTTTTAAAAACTCTAACAGGTTTAAGACACAGCAATTTAAGTGCATTCATCACATCAACCAACCAGAGGAAGCAAACTAGTACTAGATATTTAATGAAGTTAAGTCTCAGTTCAACCAGAGGAAGCAAACTAGTACAGTTCCTACTCTACACGGAAACAGTTCCTACTCGAGTTCCTAGTTAAGTTCTACTTCAGTTTAGTTTGAAAGTTTACCCGTTCTGTTTCAGTCGAAACAGACCTTCTCTAGAACAGCCGCCTGGACTGTGAGGTTATAGACATCACCGGTGAGCTTATCAAGCAGAAATGTGAGCCTCTTAACCTGTGCCAACATAAGGGATAAAGAAAACTTGTAACTGACTTATAAAAACTTAACTTTAAGAAGATTAAATTCCTAATATATACTAAAAAAAGTCTTGACAAACCTCAAGACTCTCAATCTGTTTACTGAGTATGGGCACACATTTGATCATCTCATCAGCCTCCTCCACACGCTTACGCAGGCGTATCATCTCCTCCTGGACACCTATAACCCAAGGCTGACGGTAATGCAACCCATCAGCCTTGGTTAAACCACAGAAACATCAGTCAGACAACATATTTAACTATAAAATTTAGACAACATAATAAGACAGGTGAGATTAATGAAGGGAATGCGAATGATGTGGGTTACCTTGTAGTTTATGCAGCTGAAGAAGCGCTTCCCGGGACGAGTGTCGTACTCCTCCTTGACCCGAACCTCGTCGATGATTCTACCACCACACGGACATCTAGTCGGCATCCCATATGCCGAATCGGCCACGTTGTACAGGTGGTCGAAGTACTCCTTCTTCCTCTTTGTATCTCTTCTCTCATCTGAGGGATCCATCTGAAACAGAGAAATGAAAATGATTAAGCGAATCGATTTAGTCAAAACTAATCGAAACCCCCAAAAATATATTATCAATCGAACCATGAATCGAACCCAGTACAAGATCTAAACCCACTAATCGAAACCCCCAAATTCGATTTTGAACCCTAACTCGATAAACCCTTTTTGATTTCCAATCCGCGAGAATCGAACCATAAAACGATAAATCGAACCCCTAGACGAGGTAATACAACAATAAATCAAAACCCATCTCGATTTCGAACCCTAAATCGTAAAAAAAAAGTGAGATTTCCCCAAAGTTGATTTCGAAAGCCAAAACGACATCAATCTAAACGAGAATCCAGTCGAGACCCACCTCTGTTAGTGGAGGAGACAATTACTCGTCGAATCGATGGAGAAAAGTCGAGAAAAAGGGAGAGAGATCGTCGTCGCACGCGAAATCGCCGCGAGGAAGAAACCCTAGAATTTTCGATACAAATGAGAGAAATGAATCTCTCTCCCCTTTCCACCGCGTGACGTCGACCCGCGTCTCCAATAACTTGGCGACACGTGGTGTGAACCCATATCGGACGGGGTCACTCGTAAGGGGCGGGTCGCGAGAATTAACCCATTAAATCTTTATTTTCAATGGTCCGGCCCTATGAAACTGAGCCCATGAACTTCTCTAAAACCTCTAATGGGGCTGCTCTTAGGTGCAATGTTTTTTTTAGCCATTTATTTGATATGGGCTTGTGGCCTTAACATGCCTAGGACCGGCTCTTGTCCTATGATTTTTTTATGTGTGATTTTTTATTTGGATTATTCCTTAGACTTTTTTTTAAATTACTCATAATTTAATTACAATATGTTTTCATATCTTAATCTTTTATTTGAAATACAAATAAACAACTTTCTTTATAAAATTCTAACAAAATCTTTTAAAAAATCTATTTGCAATTTATTTTTGTAATTAATTAATTTAAATTCTGATTATCATTAAAATATAATTAAAAATTAAAATTAATTCAGTTTTGATTTAAAAATAAAAATTAAATCACAGAAAGTATTTTAATTATATTTTACTAATAATTGAAATAAAAATTAATTGCTTTTGGAAATAAATATTTTACAATGTTTTGTTAGAAATTTTTTTAAAAAACATTCATTTGTATTTGAAATGAAAAGAAATAAATATATTAAAATATATCTAATGTACTAAATTAGAGTCATATTTTGGACTTCATATGTTATATTTTAATTTTGGACTATCAAACACGAGTTCATCTAAATCATTAAAATTTCATTATATAAAATATTTATAAAAGATTTCACACCATTTAAAACTGGATGAAAAATTAAGATTAAGATTAGTAGTTCAGAACGACTCATTTAGAGTTAGAGCTAGTATCGACTTTTGGTTGGCACTTCATATACAAAGACTTATACTCGACTTCCAGATCCCAATTTGACGACCTACGATTCTTCTAGAAGATAGAAAAAACGAATTCAAATAGTCTATAAAACAAATAAATGTTTTAAATGAAACTTAGCCATGCCCATAAAATACTAGGACCGTCACTGGCCGCGCCTGGCATGCATTCTGTGCTAGTTTTTTTAACATTGGTTAATTATGCAATTATAAACTACAAGAAACATTACATAAACATACTACGGTCGACAATTCTACCAGTGTTACGAAGATTTACGTCCCTGTAAGATCCATTCCTAACGATTTTCTTTGCGCTATGCCGAAGATTTCTAGTAGTCTTTTCTCTAATATTCTGCATAATTTGCTTTTCTGAAATTTAAAACCCATAGAATCATTAATGAACTCTTGGCCAAACCACTAGTCCACAAGATTCTATTCTAGTTAAGACAATAAAAGGATGCAAACCAAAGGACTAAAACCGAACTCCTCGCCCACTTCAAACGACCAATCAATTCCAAAGAACCTCAGACACCATCAAATTTTGCATTTTCTTTCATTTAATTCGTTTTTTGGTGTGGTATGTGTTTAAGCGAGAAGCACACATGGAAATGTGTACGTGTGCAAATGATCAATGGGCCTACAACGGGCTTGAATTAAAGGCCCACATAGGAACGAGAGGTTTATGCGAAAAGAGTTAACAATATGTCATTTATAAAAGGTATCGTCTTCCACTACGACTAGCTTTCCTTCGTGAACGGAGAGGAGGCGAAAGAAATGGTGTCGCTGAAGCTCCAGAAGCGGCTCGCAGCCTCAGTGCTCAAGTGCGGCAAGGGCAAAGTATGGCTCGACCCAAACGAAGGCAACGACATCGCCATGGCCAATTCGCGTACGTTCTTCTTCATGCTTCTTCTACTTTTGCTGTTCTCTGCGATTGAAGCTTGTTGATGTAGCTTTGCAGCTTGATCCTAACTGTTACGGATTCAACATACCATCACACTGTGTGATCATAGCTTTTGAGTCTATCCTGCGTTTAATGATTGACATTAGTTATGATTAAAATACTGTTTTGTATGGTAGCTCTTGATACGTTGAATGAAATTGAATCCAATCTGATGAAATTTGAGCTCGAATCCGCCATGTTCTTCCTTAGATTACATGATCTAGGGTTCCTGAATTGTTACGGATTCAACATACTATCACACACTGTTTGATCATGGATTGTGCGTATATTCATCGTTTGAAGATTGCTGTTAGTTCAACATGTTATCGTTTGATGATTGATTGTTAAGATACTGTGTTGTTGTTATCTATGAATAGGCCAAAACATAAGGAAGCTAGTGAATGATGGATTCATCATCAGGAAGCCAACGAAGATCCACTCACGCTCCAGAGCTCGCCGTATGAAGATCGCCAAGATGAAGGGGCGTCACTCTGGTTACGGTAAGAGGAAGGGTACCAGGGAGGCGAGGTTGCCGACGAAGGTGTTGTGGATGAGGAGGATGAGAGTTCTGAGGCGGCTTCTGAAGAAGTACCGTGAGTCAAAGAAGATTGACAAGCACATGTACCATGACATGTACATGAAGGTGAAGGGAAACGTTTCAAGAACAAGCGTGTGTTGATGGAGAGTATTCACAAATCGAAGGCCGAGAAGGCGAGAGAGAAGACTTTGTCTGATCAGTTTGAGGCTAAGAGGGCTAAGAACAAGGCTAGCAGAGAGAGGAAGCATGCTAGGAGAGAGGAAAGACTTGCCAAGGTGAGCTCTTGCGCTTGTATTATGATATATATGGTTTGGTGAATTTATTGATTCATTTCGTTGGTATATGGTTTTAGGGTCCTGGAGGAGATGTACCTGCCGCCGCACCACCTGCCTAGACAGCAGAGTAAGTATTGTGATCTTTTCATGATAATTGACTAAACTGTTATTGTATTGTTTTGAGGTTCTAAACTCTTGCATTGGGTTGTTTGTTCTTGCAGGGTCTCAGCGAAAAGGTCTAAGAAGTGAGAAGAATAGTGACTTTTCTTTAGCAGATAATTTTGCATATGGTTTTTGTGATTTAGCTTTGAGAAAACTCTTTTCTTTGCGACAAGTATGAGAAGCCTTGTCCATTAGTTTTGTCAGCAGCTCGCTGTCTTTTAGTCTTCGAATACTTTTTATTCCATATCATGATTATCATCTCAGCAATATGGCCTTTACGACCTACCTGGTTCATAGGCGAATTAGAAGAGACTAGGGGTGGACGCAAGGCGGGTACTTGCTTTTTTACGTATATTTGATACTTGGTTTGCCTTGAACAAAGTATTGATTCGACTTGTACTTGACTTGTTGGAAACGAGTACTTGTTATTTCGAATACTTGTCCAAAAACATGTTAGTTGCAAGTTACTTGCATTGTTTGATTACTTGCTGCTTAAGTATTTATTAATTAATTGGATATATTTCCAAGTTTCTAAAAATTACTTGATATATAATATCTTACGAGAGAAGATTATGAAGTTTGTTTTATTTACTCAACTTGGTAAAAACACGAGAGTTATTTTTAATAAAATATTTACACCTAAAAAAAAAATGGAATTCAATAAGAAAGTAATGTTTATTTCTTACAACAAAGAAATATTTGTTTAGAGCTTTGGTTTTTATGGTTTAGTTATCATTTTTTAGTCGTAAAACAAGTAACGAGTAATATCAAGGCGAGTCGTAACTTTTTTTGTGATACTTGTTACTTGCCTTATACTTGCAAGTAGCAAAACTCAACGACTTGATACTTGACTTGACAACGACGAGTACTTGAAAAAACGAGGCGAATACGAGTAAAGTAGCAGGTATAAGACAAGTAACAAGTATTCGTGCCCAGCCCTAGAAGAGACTATTATTAGTTTAAACTAAACACAGTTCTTTCTGCTCAGACATGTTTGTGTGTGTGTGTTTCTGCCCTGACGATTCCGTTTCATCCTGAAACCGAGTTCCAAGAGCCAAGAAGTCAAGACCAGTGTTACAACCGATTTGTGTAGTTCGGGTGAGGAAGAATAGCAATTCTCTTTTGTTTGAACCCAAGAACTTTAGAGACCATCAACTTGGGAATAGAGGACTCCGTGGAGGCTATTTTAAGCCTCACCAGACATGGATGAGGAGCTTTATACTCCAGGGCAAAACTTTCTTGGCCCTAGATGTGAAACCACACAAGAAATGGTTGGTAAATCAAAATCCGGCCTCGAGGAAGATTAGTAGCTGTAAAAGAAGTAGAAGCTTGAAAGATAAAAATAAGCTAATTGGCTTATAATACAAATACACTACTCAGGTTAACTTTTGCTAAAGTTTCATATATAAACTACTGACTAAAATTCAAACAATGTAATCACATCTTTTCTTATTCCTACTCAGAAGTCGTCGGTGTGATTAAACATGACTGATGATATTAAACCTTGCACAAACTCTCTCTTCTTGATCTTCTCTAGTAGCTCAGTATCTGACAAGGGTGACAACGATTTCCCCTCTCTGCAAACAAAGCCAATGGTCAAAATATAGCTTCAGACAAGGTGACACAATGCACACAGAATCAATAAAACATTAAAAGTTGCTTACTTTTCTGTTGAATCTTTGGTAAGGCACTTTTCTTGTGTGTTTGCTCCACTTGATAAATCAGGCAGTACAAGCTTGGGCTGGTTTGGTGACGGCGGGTTGTAGTAGACAAACGATAGTAACGAGTCAGGAACACCTTTTGAAGCATGATTAGTAGACAGTGGCCCATCGATTAGAGACTGTACATACTTCTTTTTCCCTGGAGAAAGTGCTGAATAAGACTCATCCTTGTAAAGTCTCTGCTTTTTTTCAAGGTAAAACTTTTGTCAAGGAACCCAAATGAACTGATTTAACCATACCATCAATTATCTAATAAAGATGACTCAATTAAATAAACAAAAGGATATCTTGAGAACATCTCTATGCTGAGTGGTTATGTGATCAACCATAGCATCTTCACTCGTTTGCTACAAACCGGACATACCTACATAACACAAAACCAAAGCTGATAATTACATTCCAGATAAATCCTGAACCGGTCTAAGTTTCTAAATGTGCGTTCTTTTAACTCCAAACTGTTCACAACGGCAAAGTGTCTCCAAGTTAACTAAGATCCAGGATGTACTCTTATTGCAAAAAATCACTAGAGGACAATGAACAATTAGACAACTAACTGATTCATGCGAAGCCTCCTCGATGTCTAACTAGAAGAAGAGTAAATGAATGTAAACTGTGATTACCCCATTGTTAGCATCTAGGTGATGCTCTTCGTCGATATGGTGACACAACTCAACTAAATCATAATCATCTGTGTAAAACGGGCACTGATAGTCCACTTCCATTTCATCATCTTCTTCAACATCTTCAAACTCAATACATGAACCTAAAAGAAGAACATAAACCCTTTTTTTTTTTTTGATCAAAGAAGAACATAAACCCTAAAAACCAAAACTTTAAGCTATATCCAATCTGAGAAAGAGGGGACTTTTGAAGCTAACCAGAGTGATACTTGATAAGTTCTTCTAACCGATACTTCTTGGAAGAATCAAACCCACAAATGTCTAACAAATCTTCTTCCATTTTGATTCTGAATCCAAAAGGACAAAGAAATCTCAGATCACTTTTGTAATTAAAAGCTTGTGGATTTATATCACCTGTCAAAGTACATTGGGATGTTAAGCTTCTTTCTTACAAGAAAGTGGCGAGACACGAATCTTGTTCATGGGAAGTCTTTAATGACTAAACCACCCTTAGTTGGTCAAGCTCTTACTCTGTGTCTGTGCAAGTCGGAAGTCTGAACTACCGTCCTTGTTGACTTTTAGCCGCCTCTAGTCCACATGGAATTTAATGGCGTTTGCGCCATTTTGCATTTTTCTAAGTGCGTCATCGTCTTTTTTTTTTTTTCATCAAGAGTTATATTATTAACTGAAGGGCTAAGCCCAAGATTACAAAGCCCAGCCGAAAGGCAACTAATGAACATAAAACAAAGGCCTCAAGCCCACATCGGAAACTCTAGAATCCACTAACGAAGGGTCACCGTCGTTCCCGTGAGCCACCGGCTCGAACCACAACGAGACCCCCACAACCCACTAACCCCCGGTGAAACATCCATCGATCGATCCACCGGTACAACCCGAGCTCGACAGCTCCATATCATCTTCACTGCAGCCGCCTTCAACACAGAGATTCTATCATCGGAGAGATCGATCGCAAATACGAGATCACCTCCGCTACCATTGATCACCACCACCAAGAAGAAGGCTTCACACAAACATCTCCAAATACCACCGGAGAGCATCAATCGTCATCAGACGAGAGCTCCTCCATCAGAACAACACCGACATCATAAAACCAAAAAAACCTAAAACGGAACTAGGTAAACCCGAGATCAAACTAAGGAAACCAAAGACGGCAGCGCGGAGCTTTGCGAGCCTCCACTCTCCGTGACCAAAAGCCGGCGAAGGCGGAGCTGTGTGAGTCTCCCCTTCCCGGAAGCTAGAATCGGCGACGGTGGATCTAAGTAAGCCTCCACCTCCCGAAAAGAAACCGACGACGACGGATCTAGAGTAGCCTCCATCTCCCGGAGCCAGTACCTGAACATGCAAACCGCTCCATGTAACCCGAAGCCTCCAATCGATCGCGTCGTTACTCCAACCACCGAGCCACCAATAACGGTTGGTTGCGGCACCAGAGCTTAGACAAAACGATCTTGGGGGACGGTACAGATGAAGCAAAAGGAAAAAAAAAAAAAAAGAAGAGGCTCCAGCGTCGGCACAGACGCTCACGCGCCGGCCGAACGCCGGATCCCAAACTCAGATCTGGTTTCTCTCTCTTAAACTCTCTCTCTTAGTTAATGTTTTTTTTTACCTTAATCAACTAATGTTTGCGTCATCGTCTTAAAACGTGTACTCCATACACTTTATTCACGAGTAACTAATTGTACTATAGTAGTAATAAACCAAGTGGCTAAAACGCCCAATATCTAAAATATATTCTATTAAAACAACAGCGTAATCCATTGATATAGGTTCAATCCAATAACTATTTTTCCCCATAACCTACTTTTAAAAAAAAAATAAACCAATTCTTTTATAACTACATCTAAATCTACCTATTTCTTCCTTTTATGAAACCTCTTCTTTTTTTCCTATATTCTAGAAACCCTCATAACTTTTTTTTTTTGACAATAAGAACACTTCCAATGGAGGTTCTATCCATTGGAGTTCTAAAAATTCATATGTGTATAAGTATATGCTGTATATGTGTATGTATATGTGGAGTCCATAATTTTGTGGAGAACCCCACCTTTAAGGTTCTAAAAGCTTTTTTTTAAGAACCTTGAAGGTGGAGTTCTCCACAAAATAAAAAACCACACACCTACATACACATATACAATATATACTTATACACATGAATTTTTAGAACTCCAATGGATAAAATCCCCCATTAGAGGTGCTCTAAGAACCCGTAACTATCATCTATGAGAACTTATAATTTATTTATTTCATTTTAAGATTGTTTTGTTTAATTAACCAATGCAGATTCTGTAAAAATTATATTTTATTCTCAGTGTAGAGATCTTTGACGGGGGTGGTTTGCCGTGACTTCTTTCTACTCAGTTAAAAACGCAGAATGTTGAAAAAATTATGTATAGTGTTAGTTTGTGTAAAATCTGTTATGAAAGTCAAAAAAGAGACACGTTGAAAATATAAAAGATGCGGGACCTGTTGTACTATTTGTACAGTGAATCTTATTTTTTAACAACGATTGATTTTGATCGTTTATAACTCGTACTTCACACTTCTCTTCTCTCTATAATAAACTCTCTCTATCATATATCAGTGTTATTTCTTTCTACGGGTATAAATTAAAATTTTGCCCTACTTAAAATTTCACGATACAATAAAATTCCGGTTCTTTTCGTAACACGTTATCAGCACGATCGTTCTCTAATTTGGTAAAATTTATGTGTATCATTTATACCTGCTATAATGGTCGGTATACCACCTATACTATAATTTATATCATGTTATAATGGCCGGAATACCGCATATATTATTTATTAGTAGCTTAATTAATTTATTGGTCGGCCGGACCGCCTTATATTATGTTTATTGTTAATTGGTCGGCCGAGCCGCCTTATATTACGTTTATTGTTAATTGGTCGCCCGAGCCGCCTTATATTCTATTTATTGTTAATTGGTCGGCCGAGCCGCCGCATAATTTATTTATTACTCTGCATTGACCGGCTGAGCGTCGCATGATTTGTTGTCATAACATAAATATTCCATTGCCATAATTTTTTTACTTTTATTAATTTTTATGAAATTTTATAGATTTGATTGACTGTTTAATACAATATTTTTAGACTCAATTTTGGTGCACTCGATTTAACCCCAATAGTCACAAAGAAAAATTTTCAAAAATTTTCCCTTTCTCCAACGGTCATGAACAATGATTTTCATCTATAAATACAACTCATTTTCACTCTATTTCCTCATCCAAAACATTTCATCTTCTCTCAAAAATTTTCAAATCGCTCTCCTCCGATTTTTTCATTT
Source organism: Brassica napus (assembly GCF_020379485.1). Lineage (NCBI taxonomy): Eukaryota > Viridiplantae > Streptophyta > Magnoliopsida > Brassicales > Brassicaceae > Brassica > Brassica napus. The sequence continues at coordinate 21,863,761 of NC_063446.1, forward strand.
CAAGAAAGATGATTCGCGCATTTTTGATTTTATGTGCAATTTTTATTTGTGTTTTTTATTTACGGTTTATTCGTTGGAGAATTTGCTCCGGGAGAATTTAAGATGAATATCGGTTTACTTTTCTTTACATTGTTTCTCCTTGTAATTGCTTGCATGATTAATGTAAACGGTTCATTTTAATATTAATAATATTCTAATAATTTTTATTTATGTGCTTTAGAAATACAAATGGCAAAAATCGAGAAAGTTCAGTTTCCGGCCTTGGAAGTAACTGGGGTAAATTACACGACATGGGTTACAAACATGGAACTTCATCTAGATTCTGAGAAAATACTCGGAACAATAAAAGAAGGCAATATATCAACCTCTCATGAAAAGGCTAAGGCCGTGATATTTCTGAGAAGACATCTAGATGAAAATCTTACGCATGATTATGCGAGAACCAAATATCCCTTAGGTCTTTGGAAAGCTCTGAAGGAGAGGTTTGATAACCAAAAGAAAATTACTCTCCCCCATGCACTCGATGAGTGGAAAAATCTACGATTTCAAGATTTTGAAAGAGTGGAAACGTACAATTCCGCTATATTGAGGATAGCGGCGCAATTAGATTATTGCGGTAAGCCTGTGTCGGAAGCAGAAATGCTCGAGAAAACTTACCAAACGTTCCACAAAAATCATTATGTTATACAAGAACAATATAGAAATTGTGGGTATACGAGGTTCTCTGAACTCGCTGTGGCGCTTATAATAGCGGAGAGAAATAATGAACTCCTCATTAAAAACCACAATGCCCGACCCACGGGAACCAAAGCATTTCCTGAGGTGAATGCAACGGATATAGAAAATCTAGAAAAGGAAATTATTCTTATCGTGGACGTGGTCGTGGCCGTGGTCACAATCGTGGTTTTGGTCGTGGTCGTGGCCATCGATGTAATCGCAACCATGAAAGGAGTAACAACCCAAGAGGAAGGGGATCCAACACATGGAATCGATCTGATCGGGTAAGAGGGAAAGAAATCCAAGAAAACCCTACTCATAAAAATGAGAACCTCTGTTACAGATGTGGATCGAAGGGACACTGGTCTCAAGTGTGTTGAACTCCTCGGAATCTATGCCAATTGTACCACGAATCTATTAAAGGCAAGGCAAAGGAAGTAAATCTCAATGAACACCTTGTGGGTACAACATCGACATACCTCGAATCCTCTGACTTTATGGGAGATTTCGACGAGACCACTTATCAAAATAATTGAAATGCTTGTACTGATCAAGCTTAGTAATGCCCAGTGATACCATAAATATTATTATGTATTTCACTTTCAGAATAATGTTGTATTTCAGAATAACTAATGTATAATTATTGTGTACTTGTTATTGATGCATAATATGTTTACTTATGAAAGTTTATTTTCTTTATTGATATTAACTGTGTGTTACAGAAATGGATAAGAAAGCAAATGGAACAAATATCCTAGAAAGCGAAAAGAAGCTGAAAGGCATGATACTCCCAAAATAGCGGAAAATATTTTGGAAGAAGCAAATTGTGAATCTAACGACAATATAGAGCATCATGAATCTGAAGGAAATCACGAGATTTCTATCAATTACATCCATAATGGAAAGATATGGAAACGAAATGAGATGGATGATATTGATGACGTTTTCTCATACCTTTTAGCAAAGGAAATAAATGAAGAAAACGAAGACCCAGAACCAAAGTCTGTATATGAATGTCAAAAGAGACATGACTGGATAAAATGGAAAGATGCAATTCAAGTCGAATTAGATTCGCTTAACAAACGAAATGTATTCAGACCTATTGTGCTCACACCCAAAGATGTGAAACCTGTTGGATACAAATGGGTGTTTGTCCGAAAAAGAAATGAGAAAAACGAGATTACAAGATACAAAGCTTGTCTCGTAGCCCAAGGTTTCTCTCAAAGGCCAGGAATTGATTATGAGGAAACTTATTCTCCTGTTATGGACGAATCACATTTAGATTCCTGATGAGCCTAACGGCCAATGAAAATTTAGAAATGCGTCTCACGGATGTCGTTACGGCATACTTATATGGATCATTAGATACTGATATCTATATGAGAATCCCCAATGGATTTAAAATGCCAGAAACATTAAGTTCCAAACCTAAAGAGTTATGAGCAATAAAATTGCAAAGATCATTATATGGCTTAAAGCAATCTGGACGAATGTGGTATAATCGTCTCAGTAAACACTTAACAAAAGAAGGATACACGAATGATCCTATATGCCCTTGTGTTTTCATAAAGAAAACAACATCCGGATTTGTGATAATCGGGTGTACGTTGATGATCTTAACATTATCGGAACACAAGAAGAAATAAAAAAGACATCAGATTATTTTAAAGGAGAATTTGAGATGAAAGATCTCGGACAGACAAAATATTGTCTAGGGTTACAAATTAAGCATTCTCAAAACGGTATATTTGTACATCAGTCTACATATACCAAACGAGTATTGAAACACTTTAACATGGATAAAGCAACTCCTCTTAGCACCCCAATGGTCGTTAGGTCACTTAATATTGAAAGTGATCCATTTCGACCACCTGAGGAGAAAGAAGAGATACTTGGTCCGGAAGTACCATATCTAAGTGCAATTGGAGCGCTGATGTACCTTGCAAATTGTACACGGCCTGATATATCATTTGATGTAAATATTTTGGCAAGATTCAGCTCATCTTCAACTCGAAGACATTGGAATGGGATTAAACATGTTTTTCGTTACCTCCAAGTGACCATTGATTTAGGCTTGTTTTATCCTAAAAGTTCAAAAGGTCAAATGGTTGGTTTTGCAGATGCAGGATATCTTTCAGATCCACACAAAGCCCGATCACAAACAGGATACGTTTTCACGATCGGAGACACTGCTATATCTTGGCGTTCTCAGAAACAAACGCTCGTGGCTACTTTTTCAAATCATGCTGAGATCATTGCACTCCATGAAGCAAGTAGAGAATGTATATGGCTAAGATCAATAAGCCAACACATCTGTTCAAGCAGCGGGATTGACGAAAATACGGAGCCAACTATTCTATATGAAGATAATGCAGCACGTGTTGCTCAAACAAAAGAGGGATATATCAAAAGCGATAGAACCAAACATATACCTCCGAAGTTCTTCTCATGCACTCAAGAGCTCGAGAAGAAGAAAGAGATTGAAGTGAGATATGTCCGATCATGCGACAATGCAGCTGACCTCTTCACAAAATCACTTCCAACTTCAGTATTCAGAAAACATGTCCATAACATTGGAATGCACCATCAGAAAGATTTATGACTGCTCATTCGAGGGGGAGCTTACGTAGTTGTACTCTTTTTACCTTACTATGGTTTTTTCCATTGGGTTTTCCTGGAAAGGTTTTTAACGAGGCAACAAAGACGTTAAGCGAGAATGGATAGTGACACTGGTCCCCAAGGGGGAGTGTTATGAAAGTCAAAAAAAGAGGCACACTATAATGTTGAAAATATAAAAGATGTGGGGCCCGCTGCACTATTTACACAGTGGATCATACTTTTTAACTTCTATATAAACGATAGATTTCGATCGTTTATAACTCGTACCTCACACTTCTCTTCTCTCTCTATAATAAACTATCTCTATCATATATCAGTGTTATTTCTTTCTACGGGTATAAAATTTTGCCCTACTTAAAATTTTGCGATACCATAAAATTATGGTTCTTTTCGTAACAAAATCTTTTTTGTTCTTGATTGTTTGTGTGTTTTTTATAAATTTAAGAACTATGAAGAAAAAATGATGAGAAAACTAAAAAGAATAAAGAAAGAGCGGCTGAATTAAGTTTACATGGAGAGAGAAAGAAGAAGACTTTTTAATGCTTTGACGTTTCTATTTTCTTTTAATGCGAACATCATAATGAAAAAGAGATATTCTCTCCGTTTCATTTTATTTGTCGTTCTAAGTTTATACACACAGATTAAAGAAACATATGATTTTGTATATTTCTAAAATAAAAACACGATTACCTATACATCTAATCATATTTCAACCAATAGTTTATATGTTATTGTATAACTACTATAGATTTAATTGAGTAGATGATATTAATGAAGTTATATAAAAAAAGAAGTTATAAAAGTAAGTATGTATATATATTTAGTCACAACATTATTCAATAGGTATCAAAAAAAAATGCCAAGGTAATTTTCAAATAGGATTCTAAATTAATAGATTAAATTATTTTAGATAATACTAGTGGTATGTCCGCGCTTCGCGCGGAATGTGGTTTAAGCAATTTTGTATGAAGATGGTGGATGATGTATTTATGAAATGTTATTTCCGAACCATGAAATTTTATTTATATGTTATTGTGTTTTGTATTTGTTACATTGTTGAACATGTTATGTGTATGTTGTTGTGTTTTGTGTGCGTGAAGAGAAACATTTTTTTTTGTTCATTTTATATGATTGCAGTCTGCAGACATGGGTAAGAGAAGAGATGAGGTTAAACAACTGGCTGGTTTCTGATGGGCATGGTGAGATGTTGAGGATACCCCTTCTTCCAGGATTTCTATCAACCATGATCACTTCTGTTTTTTTGTTGTAGATTTTTCTTAACCATTAGGAAAGCAGAAGTTATGATGCAGAGAAGTTTGAGTTTAGCTGTCAGTAGGAGCTAGAGATGTAAACGGGAGTAAATGTCTATCGCTGGTGTAAGTCAGACGTTTCAAGATGGTTGGGGATGGTTCATTGATTTATTTAACGTGTTTTACAATGTGTTGGCTCATTTTTTTTTGGTGTAGGCCGATATTTTATTAAGATAAAATAGAAATCGTTCATTTGAGAGATAAGGTCAGCGTATGTTGTTGAAACCTTAACTCAAGCTAGTGTTAATCAGAAGTGGAGAAACCAGAGTGAGTCTTACTTTTAAACCTCTTAAACAGCTGTATCACATAACAGGAAATCTACCCTTCAAACTTCAAAGGAATGATTTTGGAAAGTATGCCTAACATGTTGTATGAATTTGAACGTTATGCCTGAGTAGTCATTAAATGCAAATGCATTAATTTATTGTTTTAATGCTTTTGATACCATTGTGGATATATCACTGGGCAGATTTTCATTGCCTTGATCCGCTAGGAATCATAACTCGGGATGTGTTCTAATAATATTGTTGGTCCCCTATTTCTTCCTCAAGTTGGTTTGGAAAGCCAGCAGGAGTTTGCCATTTTGAAAAGAAAAAAATAACAGAACCTTTGGGGGTGTTTGCCTTTTAAAAATAAACAATGAGCATTCACTGAAAAGGTTTTATAGATTTTGATAGAACTGGTTCTTATAGAGCATCCAACAACAATAGTTTCTTAAAGAGTTTCTTTAAGATAAAAAAAAATGATAATTAGAAACGAAAAGAAAGAATATACTAAAGTAATAAGAAGTTTATATAGATATAATCATAAAAACTCCATTAACCACTTGTATTTTTGTATTATATTGTTTAATAAACTTACATTAGAATAATAATACATTTTCTTAGGTTAGAAACTTATTTGGAGTTCTCCCCAATAAGGATGGATGCTCTTAGTGACCAAACTAAACAAAATATAAATAAAAAAAAAACAAATAAAAAAACTCCCAAAGGATTTCTAAAGAAAGGTATTTCCTAAACTCTTTATTTAAAACAAAGTAATCAAACAATTGATTAGCCTTCGGCTTGGACACTCCATACGATGCGAAACTAAACATTGCATGCCTTCTTGACTGTGAGCACGTCAACCTAAAGTTCTGCACTCTCAGCTTTGACTCCACCACGATAAATCAGATCATGGCTTCCACTACTCTCGGCTGATCCTTCCTCTACCACTCCACAACCTTGCAGTTCAGTGTGGTTGGCAGGGACCACCTTGGCGACATCAGTCGGAGAGCTTAGTTTTAACTACTTCAGTTTCAGGCATGTCATCTATGGATTATTATCATCCCATACGCATGAACTAAATCAAACTGTAGTCATACAAATAGTAAGTTGAAAACATGTTTAGAAAGGTTCTAAACTTACGGGTTCCAGCAAAATTTGGGAGTGGTGACGTTGATTGCGGTCAAATACTCTTGATATGGTGAAGGACTGATGCTTTGAGGAGAAGTTGAATGGCGAAAGCTTCAACTGTAAAGTGAGAGTGCTACCAACCAAGTCTTTTATGCGTTGTGGTAGACTGGTAGGGGTCTTTGATCAGGGTCCTTCAAACCTAGGTGATCTTGTGAGAAAATTCAGGTGAGGTTTTCTATAGTGGTGTTTAAAAAAAATTTAAACCAACAATTGTATAAGGTTCTCTCTGGTTTACCATAAGTTGAGCGACTTCTACTGAACGTGCGTTTGGTTAGTTTAGTCATCTCTCCATCAAACGCGACAAACCCAACCGTATATGTCTCATCAGACACACAACTGAACACAGTACCTGCATGAGTTACAGACATTATATTGTTTAGTAGTGGTGAGATTGTAACCAAATCTTAAACGCTAGTTACGAAAGACTAAAAATTTAGTTGATTGAGTATACCTGAGAACACCAACTGTGTTGTTGTTATTGTATGATGCACATGTAATGGATGAGAATCCACGCTGAAGCTTTCTATAACATTTGATAAGTAGGTATTTGTTTTAGCCAGCAACATAATCTCATCTTAACTTCATCAGTTGGTATACGATTACAAGTGTCTGTTACCTCGACCATATGTTGGCTGAATCTAATAGACACATGTGATGTGGGGTCCTTGAAAGAATGATTACTCCTTTTACATCGAATCCACTTAGCTTAGTTTCCACCCTCTCTGAGCACTTGTTGGAAGGTGTTCAAGCGGTGAACGCTAATAGTGGGATCACCGTCGACTGCAATGCATAGAACACCACCGATAAGAAAAAAACGACTATGGGGAAATGAGTTTACATATATCAGATTCAGTAAGGCGAAATTACCTGCTCATCTACCAGACCAATATCATCCGTATAAGCTCTCCCCCTTTCTTGAATCTTGACAACTGTTTCATTACTCCGACCAGCTTTCAACTTAGGCAGAAACAGTTGAGGATTCACCATTTTCGTAACCTTCATAGAGATGCTTTTGTATAATAAAAGAGATTGAGAAGAAAATATGAGCCGCCACGTTCCCTTCAGCTCCATACATATATATAGGGTTTGAAATTATTGACCAAACCATGGGAGGTGAAAGGATTAAAGGCCGTTCAATGCTACGATTGAATGCCATCATAAACATCAAAAATTAATCGCCAGGGAGTGGTGCCTCGCATTAATTTCGTCGATTACAAAACGGAGAAAGATGTGTAATTCGAGACGACAGAGGCAAAGACGGAAGGGGTGAGATGATTTGTCTGATTTATATGGGCCACATAGCTAAACCAAAATTTACAAAACACAAACAAAATCATTTAGTTGGGCTGTGGAAAACAGATTTGATGGATACATTGGCCCAACCTGAAAATCACATCACGTTTTGTTAATTAACAAAACGAAAATAAAGAGAACGACAGAATAAAGAAGTGTCAGCTGTCAACAAAAGCCCCTATGTACTCGCTGACGTGGCAGCGTGGGAAGGCAGATGAGCCTACTCTATTAGTATAGATAACACACCAGATTGAAAAGAAAAAAGACACCTCGTCTGTGTTATCTAGTTTCAAATGATAATATTCATGCATACGCTATTACATATATATCAACTTCGACCAAATGGTCAGCCAACAATGCATAATCATTCATTATCAATCATGACAATCAATATAAATCACGACCATCATAATCAATCATAACCATCACAACACAATCTCAATACGGTAGTATTCTCTATTTCGAACATCCTTGACGTCCGAAGGTTGATAGAAATTGTTTCAAGCCCGCATCACGAACTCCTAACTATTTCGATTCAATACTTTATAAATCAAACCAATAAGATCTATGTTTGGCATATTGAACCACACTTTAAAGACAGACCTAACTGCTTCACGCGTGATCTCCAAGTCAATTGTTTTGAAGCTAAACCAGATCTAGGCTGCATCAATATATGAGGGCATTTCAAGCTTAAAATTTAGATCAAGTTACATCAGACACTTAGGTGCTGTTCGTTTCATTGCTCATCCAGGTGATCCATCTGGGTGAAGATGCAAATCGATGTTCGTTTTGTGCATTGCAATGCTACATCCAGATGAATCAACCAGCTGAATTTTTAAAAACTCATCTCAAATTCTCACCCAAATGAAGGTGAGTATTGATGGTGCATCTGGATGCAGATGCATCTAGTTCAGTCCAAAATGATACATAACAAAAACAACCTTTTAAAATCAAACTATTATTTTCAAACCAAAATTTTTATTTTTTTGCATATAAATTTTTCCGCCAGAACCGAAAATGCATTTTCCCGCCAAAACTTAAAAATAAAATTTTCCGCAAATACCGCAAAAATGCATTTTTCCGAAAAAAGTAAAAAAGCATTTTTTTTCATAAAAACACACTTTTCTGTCAAACAAGTAAAATCGCACTTTTCGGCCAAAACTGAAAAACGCATTTTCCCGCCGAAACCGGGAAAACGCATTTTCCCGCCGAAATCGGAAAAACGCATTTTCCCGCCAAAACCCAAAAAACATATTCCTGCCAAACCCTCCAAAAGGCATTTACCGGCCAAAACCGCAAAAAACATTTTCTAGCCGAAACCGGAAAAACTTAATTTTCCCGCGAAAACCGAAAACGCAATTTTCCTGCGAAAACCGGAAAAAACACATTTTCTCGCCAAAACAGGAAAAACACAAACCCCCCCCCCCCAAAACCGAAAAACGCATTTTTCCGGCCGAAACTGAAAAACGCATTTTCTCACCAAAACCGGAAAAAAAAACATTTTCCACCAAAACCGAAAAATGCATTTTCTTGGCGAAACCGAAAAACGCAATTTTCCCGCCGAAACCAGAAAAAAAAAACAATTTTCCCGCCGAAACCGGAAAAACGCATTTTCCCGCCAAAACTGAAAAACGCATTTCCCGCCAAAACCTAAAAATGTATTTGCCCGCCAAAACCGGAAAACGCATTTTTTTTGCCAAAACCGGAAAAACGCATGTTTCCGCCAAAACCGAAAAACGCATTTTCCGCCAAAACCGAAAAACGTATTTTCTTGCCAAAACCGAAAAAATGTATTTTCCCGCCGAAACCGCAAAAAATATTTTCCGCCAAAAAACAAAAATGCACTTTTCCCGTCAAAAACGCAAAAATGCACATTTCCCGCCAAAACCGCAAAAAGCATTTTTCCGCCAAAATCGCGAAAAAAAAAAAATTTCCTATCAAACCCGCAAAACGTATTTTTTCGTTAAAAACACATTTTCCGCCAAAACCGTAAAAATGCTATTTTTCCGTCGAAACATAAAAATGCTATTTTTCCGTCGAAACATAAAAAATATATTTTAGTCATTTTATTAACAAGTCCACATGGATGCAGATGCAGGTTAAAAAATGAACATAGCTGCATTCAGATAATTTATCTGGATGCATGAACGAAATGAAGAAACGAACAACATCCAGATGAAGCATCTGGATAAGACATCTAGATAGACCATCTGGATGTATTTTCCAGATGTACAAACGAACAGTGCCTTAACCGGAAGAAATATATCATATCAAGGAATGAAAATATCTACCCCTTATTATTTAATTATATTATAAAATTTTCAATAAACGACTGGATATTTTATAGAGCTGTTAAATAATATGCATAAATTAGAAAAAAAATGTTTAAATTCAATAAAAACGTAAACTTGATAAGAAAAATTAAAATAGTTTTCCTATCCATAATCAAAATTTCATAATATGCCCATCAGAAAGGGATATATGACAACTTGTTACAGTTTGTTTTGTGGACAATATTTCTTTATATAAAATTAATCTAGTTATTTAATTAGGTTGAGCCACAAATCATTTTCACGTGACTCAAATTTGGATCCCCACTGTACACAGACTTTCTTGTTTTTTTTAGAATAATTAAGTGTTGAAATGTAGGCATCCTTCTTTGCAGTTGCTTTCTGCTTTGAAAATTCTTCGAAGAAACTGCTGAAAGGATTTGAACTATCATTCATTTTCGAACATTTTGAATAATCTTTGTTGTTTCTAACTAATTTGTCGTTTCCATGGAATCGAATTAGTTTAGGTACAGAGACGAAGGAGTTGACTTTATTTTCTTCTTTGTTCTCCCTGATGAATTAAAAACTATAATCATATTATATTTGAAAACTAAAATAGATTTCCAATCCAGTACTCGTAGTCTCATATAGTATGCTAAAAAAACAAAGTTGGATAATCTATACTATTAAAAAGAGAAACATTCTGAAAAAATCTACTTAAACAAAATTGTTACATCCTTTGATTAACTAATTTTTTTTCTAGTCCAACCTTATATTTATGTAACCATCGTGATAAATCTATACTATTAAAAGATAAATATTCTCAAAAAATCTATTTAAACAAAGTTATTGCATCCTTTTATTAACTAATTATTTTTTCTAGTCCTACTTTATATTTCTGTAATTATATCATAATAAATGCTCTTATTTGTCTTTTGATTTTTTTTCTTTTTAATACACCTAATCTTAATGGATCCGATATTTATTATCAAAGCAAATTAATTGAAATCGGTTAGTTATGATTTGAAGTCGGTTTGGTTTAATTAATTTCAAAAATAAAATATATCTTTACCAACAGGTCCAACACGTTCTTCTATCTAGCTCTATTTACAGATAATCTCACATTATAATCTCACATTATAATGTCCAAAACATAAATCCATATATACTGTCATATACCATATAATAAAAAAACACATGTGTATCATGTGTCACTTATATCCTATTGATCATTATACCCTGAATTCAAAGTCAAAAAGTTAATAATATAATCTATGGTATAACATATATTTGTTCAAATGTGTAATAACATTGTTCTATTTTATCTTATGAAACACCAAATCGTAACTAATTTTAATTCCAAAATTTATAAATATAACCTTTAAAATAAACATTAAAACTTATATGATGCATTTACCTTATCTGACAACTCAAATAGTTTATTCCGTTTTATGTACTACTAGGATAAGACCTGCGCCTTGCGCAGGGTGAGTTTATTTCTATATATTATCGATAATATTTTTTTGTATATTTGATAATTTTATTTATATATATACAATATTTTTTGTTGTTATTATATAATTTCTTTCTGATGGATCAGATCAATTTTTATTAAAAATGATGGAACAAAACTATAATTAATACATCATGGGTTGATCGGATTGGACATTAAACAAATTATGACATAAAAACCTTATTTTTTCCATCGAACACATTCTTGAAAAAAGTGAACAGTATTGTTTTCATAGTGAATTATTTTAACTTTTATCTTCCATATGGTTTTGAAAGCTTTCAAATCAACCAACGAATTGATACATGTCATTTTAATGTTTTTAGTCGTATACTTAAGGAAAGCTTACATTTTTGTAATTTAAAGTCGTTTTAAAAAATTCTAAATATAACATATAAGAAAAAATCTAACATATAAGAAAAATATAACATATAAGGTGTCCTCATTTTTGTATTTTAAAGTCATTTTTTTTAAAAAATATAACATATAAGGTTTCCTCATTTTTGTAATTTAATGTCATTTAAAAAAATTCCAAATATAACATATAAGAAAAAATCTAATTTTTTTATTATATGGTTAATGTGATTGTTTATTTTTTTTAATAATATAAAATTAAACAAAATGAAGAAGGATGTAAAATTTTTTATCAAATCTTTATTATTCATAATCATTAATTGCCATATATATGTAAATCATATTAGGTAATTTCGTAGCTTTTATTTAGGGAAAGAATACACACTTCTTATATTTTAGGTTAATATAATCTTCTCTAGTGGACATTAAACAAATTATGAAATAAAAACCTTATTTTTTCTCTCGAACACATTCTTGAAAAAGTGAACAATATTGTTTTCACTGTTGAATTATTTTAACTTTTATCTTCCATATGGTTTTGAAAGCTTTCAAATCAACCATCGAATTGATACATGTCATTTTAATGTTTTTATTCGTATACTTAAGGAAAACTTACATTTTTGTAATTTAAATTCGTTTATAAAAATTCAAAATATAACATATAAGAAAAAATCTAACATATAAGAAAAATATAACATATAAGGTGTTCTCATTTTTGTATTTTAAAGTCGTTTTTAAAAAAAAAATATAACATATAAGGTTTCCTCATTTTTCTAATTTAATGTCATTTAAAAAAATTCCAAATATAACATATAAGAAAAAATCTAATTTTTTTATTATATGGTTAATGTGACTGTTTATTTTTTTAATAATATAAAATTAAACAAAATGAAGAAGGATGCAAAAATTGTTATCAAATCTTTATTATTCATAATCATTAATTGTCATATATATGTAAATCATATTAGGTAATTTCGTAGCTTTTATTTAGGGAGAGAATACACACTTCTTATATTTTAGGTTAATATAATGTTCTTTAGTGGACATTAAACAAATTATGACATAAAAATCTTATTTTTTCTCTCGAATACATTCTTGAAAAAGTGAACAGTATTGTTTTCACAATTGAATTATTTTCACTTTTATCTTACATATGGTTTTGAAACCTTTCAAATCAACCATCGAACTGATACATGTCATTTTAATGTTTTTAGTCGTATATTTAAGGAAAACTTACATTTTTGTAATTTAAAGTCGTTTTAAAATTTTCAAAATATAACATATAAGAAAAAATCTAACATATAAGAAAAATATAACATATAAGATGTCCTCATTTTTGTTCTTAAAGTCGTTTTAAAAAAAATTAACATATAAGGTTTCCTTATTTTTGTAATTTAAAGTCATTTAAAAAATTTAAAATATAACATATAAGAAAAAATATAATTTTTTATTATATGGTTAATCTGATTGTTTATTTTTTGATAATATAAAATTAAACAAAAATGAAGAAGGATGCAAAAATTGTTATCAAATCTTTATTATTCATAATCATTAATTGTCATATATATGTAAATCATATTAGATAATTCCGTAGCTTTTATTTAAGGAAAGAATACACACTTCTTATATTTTAGGTTAATATAATGTTCTCTAGTGGACATTAAACAAATTATGACATAAAAACCTTATTTTTTTCCTCGAACACATTCTTGAAAAAAATGAACAGTATTGTTTCCACAGTTAAATTATTTTTTTATCTTCCATATGGTTTTGAAAGCTTTCAAATCAACCATCGAATTGATATATGTCATTTTAATGTTTTTAGTCGTATACTTAAGGAAAACTTACATTTTTGTAATTTAAAGTCGTTTTAAAAAATTTCAAAATATAACATATAAGAAAATTCTAATATATAAGAAACATATAACATATAAGGTGTCCTCATTTTTGTATTTTAAAGTCGTTTTAAAAAAAATATATAACATATAAGGTTTCCTCATTTTTGTAATTTAAAATCATTTTAAAAAAGTCAAAATATAACATATAAAAAAAATCTAATTTTTTTATTATATGGTTAATTTGGTTGTTTATTTTTTTTAATAATATAAATTTAAACAAAAATGAAGAATGATGCAAAAATTATTATCAAATCTTTATTATTCATAATCATTAATTGCCATATATATGTAAATCATATTAGGTAATTCCGTAGCTTTTATTTAAGGAAAGAATACACACTTCTTATATTTTAGATAAGTATAATGTTCTCTAGTGTTATATAATTATGGAATAATGTGACACCATTAGATTAAATTATACTTTATATTAGATGCTCTAGAATTTTTTGAAATGGAATTTAGAAGGCAGTTAGAGTGCCACCTAGAATTTGGGGTTTTTTTTAATTAATACAAAATTAAGGTTCTAATTTTTCAAATGCTTCCCAATTAATATATAAGAGATTATAAAATATATGAGAAGTTAAATAAATTTCTAAGAAAATATAATCAGTTTTTTGTTGGGTTTTGACTGGGTCGACCGGTATCGGTTCACGGGTTAATGACGATTTGTTGGGTTTTTCAGATTTTAAACTAGTAAATTTTCAATAAATTTAAATTTTGTGGAAACTTATCAGTTGGTCGAACGTCTAATGAAGAAGATAAGCATGTCCAAATTATATACGGCCATCGGGTTTTTCTAGCTCGGTCGCGGGTCCGGATCAGATAGAAAAGCACTGCTTATATTTTGAATAAAATATTTGGATACTTTAGTTATTTCGGTAATTCGGTTTATAAATAGTATTTTAGGATATTTGTTTATTAAGAAATTAAATACAATTGATATTTGTAGGTAAATAATATATATTTTAAAACTTTAGACACTCATTCGGTTCTCTATTCAGTTTCAATTTTTGGGTTCCAGAGATATAGGATCTACTCGGTTATTTATGAAATTCGGTTTAATTTCGGTTTTATTTTTTCATTTTGGTTCGGTTTGGTTCCTCGGCTCTGGAAAAATGTTCCGAGACTTATACACTATATTATATAGAGAAGCCAAACACTTTATTTTCTCGAGTTTTCAAAGGTCGGTATTACAAGAATGCTTACCCCTGGAACCAATTCGTTCATATTCTCCGTCATATGGCTGGCGGAGTATCGCATCTGCTAGATCTCTGGTAAACAAAGGACTAATCAAAAAGGTGGGATCAGGATCATATATATCTGTATGGAATGATCCATGGCTCTCAACCACTCGTCCGAGACAAGCTAATAAAAACCAACACAATTTTTACCCAGACCTCACAATGGATTCTCTCATTGATTCTACTTCGCGAACTTGGAACTCGCATGCACTTTGAACTTTGGTAGACCAATAGGATATGAAAATTATAGAAAGCATACCACTGAGTAGGACCCAGATGGTAGATAGAGATGGATGACATTTCACAAACAATGGAAAATATACTGTTAAATCAGGATATCATGTAGAACGGGTTTACCCAGACATGAAAAGACTGCCATTACTGTTTGGACCCACAGTTGATGTATTGAAGGCGTTCTGTTGGAAAATACGGTGCCCACCAAAGATAAAACATTTCCTATGGCAATTGGTGACATAGTGTATAGCAGTCAAAAAGAATCTACGAGCGTGAGGGATACGGATGATAAAAACACATCACAGTTGCTCAGAGTTTATCTTCAAAAATCTTAGAAATTATCTTATCTCATTCATAAGATGAGTTTTGTTCCTTTTCAAAGAATTTGATTTCAGTTTCCGAAATTTTATATTTTTATGTTTTTGTTAGTGTTAATGTTCGAAATAACAGTCAATTGTTTTATAAAAAGTATAACTTTATTTATTAAAATTTGTTACAAATATTAAATCCCTAATGAAAATCTTTAATGTTAAATAGAAATTGAAGTTCGAGCAAGTTTCCTGGCGAGCATCATGCAAGTTTCTGGTAAGTTTGTTACCTCCTTATTTCTAGTTTGGAAAGTTTATGTTTATAGAAAGTTTCTAGATTAGGAAATATTCCGTTGAAGGAAAGTTCCTTAGACTCTGAACTAAACCGTTAATTCTCATGTTACATTTTGTTCCATCTTCCGTTGATCTCTTAAAACCAGTGGCAAAGGTGCTAGTTTAATACTTCTATTATGGAAAGTATAGGATTGAAGCATGTTTCGTCTATGTGAATCGAGTCTGTTTGCAGTCATACGTGTTTTATTTATTTTATTCTTTGTTTAAATCTGAGATAGAAAATTAGTGGATTGAACTCATGAATGATTTTTTATGTTAAAATGCGGTTATATATAAATATATCTATGTGTAGGCTATCTTGTTCCACTGGTTTGACTAAAAGTTCATTAGTGTTTCAATAGGAGGAGGTGTGGGTTTAGAGTCCCAGAGAACGTGAATTATGAAAATCAATGGAGGAAAATCTTATAATATATCTGCAGCGTGACGTAAGAAATATTGTCAAGCATGAATCCAAAGGGCGACTCATGTGATGCAGTCATGCGTGAATATTCATAAGACATGTAGAATTATCAGATTTAAAATCATCTGTAATATTTCTCATAGTTTATAATAGCATAATTATCCAACATAATAGCATAATGTATAGTATGAGCTGCATGGCCTAGAAAGAGGCAATTCTATACCACATATGAGCTGCTGTATAGGGAAACCCTTCTATATTACGTAGCATTGTGCATGAGGAGAATGCGGGAGTACAAGGAAAGACTTATGTACTACACATATTTTGGTGAATATATATATATATATAAAGAGAATGTGGAGTGCAAAAATTTTAGTTATGTACTATCACGACATTGGTTGTTATGTGTGGCGTATAAGGTGTCATGTTTTTCATGTTTAGGACTAGGCTTCTACAGTCGGAGAACTACAACTGATTCAGTGGTATGCGTATTTAACATCATACAAGGAATTTAAGTTATTTAAGAATAAAATTTTGTTAGTTTTTAGATTTTATTATTTGCTTATAATATTTAATTTTAAATTTTAATTTAATTATATGTCAAAATTAAGTTAAAATAAGTTTTAAAAATTAAGATAAAATAAATAATATTTTATTTAAATTTATATTTGATAATATATATATGTATATATTTAAAATTATAATCTTGGAAAGATTTATTATCTTTTTTGGTTAAAATATACTAAATCAAATTCTATAAAATTAAGAAAATTCTTTGTTAGGTATATAACTATAAAAACGTAAAATCAATACTAATATTTCTAAAATTTGTAGATATTATATAAAACTAACACTATAAAAACGTGAAACCAATACTAGTTTTTTGTTAAATTATACTAAATAAAATTGAAGAATTGTTTTAGTAATAAAATTTATATAATTATAAAAATAGAATTAAATAATATTTTTAAAATTGTAAAATATTATTATATTATTTATAGTTATATTAGTGATAATTTATGAGTGATTACCATATTTTAAGAAACTTACCAAAAATATAAGTCAGCATTAAATGAAAATGTACATATCACAATTAGTTTCTAGTCATGTCATCATTGTTAGTACGTCATATCATCATTTTTAAAAAACGTTTTGTGGTGATGACACAAATAATGTTTAGGGGATACCTTACACTGTGACTTTCCTATTGATTACCCTTCTTTTCTCTTTTTCATGGATGGCTCACGAGTAAATGACTATTCGGACGGATGGGTGCTCTTGGATGTTTTTTTAGACTTCTGCTTTTATGATTTTTATTTGTATTCTATTTTACCTATTAAGTTTTTGTGTTGGAAAGGATTTTCGGGTATTAATAAAGTGGAAATTTGAAAGATTAAGGTTATTAAGATAAACAAGAAAATATAGTGTTACATTTAGCTTCTTCAATCATCCATTACATATGAAAGACACCAACTTGCTATTGATCAAGAATCATCAAATTTGAGTAAATTTAGTGCAAATAAAATCTTGAAATCCGAAATACTAAGATTTTAGAATGAAATGAGGGAAAATATATAACTTAAATGATGTATGTGTGTAAGAAATGAGATAAAATATGTATAAACTGATTTTTGTTGCATTTAGAGCATGGTATTGGTTGTTATGGTTGGTGATATTGAAAACAATGAAATTTTGTAAATAAGTGGTAAAGATTGAATAAAATCAACATATTTCAAAAGAAAAATTAATGGCATTTTCATGCTGAACTTATATATATATAGTAAAAAATTGGCAAACTAAAATTTTAGTTTTACATTTGACCTAACTGATTTACATATCTAATATATTAATTTAGGGTCTTATTTTTATCAACCACTAACAATTCATAGTATGACCACTTAAAAAAATTAGTTAATATCCATATGACATATTTGATTATTTACATTAATAACAAACCAACTATAAATTTGATTTTTTTTAACTATAAAAAAATATGTTGAGAAAGAATCTAACAAAATCTTAGTTACTATTTAAATATTTTTATAAAATTACATATTAATTAATTTCTTAATTAGTATAAAACAAGAAAATAAAAATTATATACTATTTTTTATAAGTTCTATAAATATATTCTGTATTATATTAAAATAGAAGTGTCATATGAATTAAATATGAAAAGATTATATTAAATAGGTAAATTAACAAATTTTATTTTTTAAATTTTTTTCATTTTAATAAATTATCACTCATCATTAAAATGGGTTAAAATTCGTAAACTATATAATATTTTTGTACAAAAATAATTTATTAACATTGGTTAAACTTTTATATATACGACTATATATAATATATTATTAATTTTGAAAATCTCAACAATTTATTGTTTAATATTTTTTTATACAATAATATAATAGTATATAATAACATTTAGTTCATATACTATTCAAAAGTATGTTATTTAAAACTATGGAATTTTAGTAATTCATTTAAAATATTAATGACAAATCAAATTTTTATTATAAATTTTATTTTAATTATAAAAAAAATCTGTTGAGAAAATTTATAAATTGTTATCAAAATTCAAATATTTTTTTATAAAATATTGTATAAATGTGATAACAAAAAAAACAAATCAAAATTCATGTAATTTTCTAAACTCAAAAATAGTAGTGTAATTTTTCAAAGTTTTCTTGAGAAAATGTAAAATTTTAAAAATAAATAGTCAAACTCAAAATGATAATATTTCAAATTTTGCAAAAGATAGAATCATATATGATAAAAAAAAAAATTTTGAAATGCACCACGAAAAAACAAATTATATATGAAAATTAAAGCAATCTAATATTTTTAAATCTTAACAAGAAGTAAAAAGAAAAGTTAATATCATAACATCCAAAAATATTCTATATCAATAAAATTTACTAAAATAATATTATAGATGCTACTATGTATCAAATTTGCTAAAATAATAGGACTTTTTTTTTGGATAAACTATCAAATTGATTATAAGAGTGAAAAACTATATGGTGGAGTAGAGTGCTATACAGTAGTATGAATAAAAAAATCGTATGCTTCAGCCTTCTTCTCCGCTATGCTGTATCCAGTTACTTCAAACCAGTTACCTCAAAAAAAAAAAAAATAGGACTATATTATTTAAACAAAACAATATTTTTACTTATAAATTCCATAAAATACTAAAAAAAAATATGTTAAAGTATATTTTTATATTTTTTTAAACACAAGATGTAAATACAAATTATTTTAAATATATTTATTTTCTATAATATAAATAAATTAATTTTAAAATACATTATAGCATAATGTATAAACTAAAGAAAAAACATATTTTGAAGGAGGTTATCTATTTGATTATTTCATACTATTATTTTATTGTCCCAAATTCAAAAATATATTAGTAAGTAATAAAAATTAATAACAAAGTAAAATGTATTAAACAAATCACTATATATTAATAATACCGAATAAGAAATATAAACAATAATATTGTTGAGTTTCACAATATATAGTACTAAAATAAAAATTCTATATTTAAAATATTTGTAATAATATCAAATATTTTTTTTTGTTCAAATAATATCAAATATATTTATAAAATGAAAAAACTTTATAAATATATCAAATAAGATTTGTAATAAATTTCTATAGTTAAAATCTAGTAATCTTTAAATCTCTAGCTAGTTTTAAAGCTGATCAGGTCGCATCTATATATGAAAGCAATTCGAGCCGTTTTAAAAACTTATATCAGATTACATCAAACATGTAAATGGAAGGATTTCATTTCGAGGAATGAAAAAAATCCACCTCTTATTACTAATTATATTGCAAGATTTTCGATTGAGAAGAAACGACCAAATATTTATGGATTTGTTAAATACTATGCATAAATTAAAAAAAAATGTTTAAGTTAGTAAAAACATAAACTTGATAAGAAAAATTAAAATTGATTTCCAATCCAATAATCATAATATGCCCATAAAGGATATATGACAACTTTTAAAGGTTGTTTTTGTAGACAATATTTCTTTATATAAAAACAATTTACTTATTTAATTAACTTGAGCCACAAATCATTTTCAAGTGACTCAAATTTGGATCCCCACTGTACACAGACTTTCTTGTTTTTTAAGAATAATTAAGTGTTGAAATGTAGGCATCCTTCTTTGCAGTTACTTTCTGCTTTGAAAATTCTTGGAAGAAACTGGTGAAAGGTTTTGCATCATCATTCATATCCGAACATTTAATGACTGCCAGGTTTCAGAGTCTGTCTTAGATGTTTCTAACTAATTTGTGGTTACGTGGAATCGAATTTGTTTAGGTACAGTGACGAAGGAGTGGACTTTATTTTCTTCTTTGGTGTCCCTGATGAATTAAAAACTATAATCATATTCTATTGGAAAACTAAAATAGTTTCCAATCCAATAATCGTAGTCTCATAGTAGGCTCATAAAATAGAATTGGTAATAACTTGATAAAGTTTTTGTTTGTAAAAAATCTTACTTTATTAGATCATATTTGATTTTATGATGAAATATGCAATATTGTATTTCTAAATTTATAAAGTATATACAAATTTACCAAGTTTACCAGAATTGAAAAATATATATTTTATATCATTTTTTCATTATTTTCAAAAATTCTTACAATCTTTATAGTTACGGATGATACATATATATGCTCGGAGTTTATCTTCAAAAATCTTAGAAATTGTCTTTTGTCATTCATAAGATGAGTTTTGTTCTTTTCAAAGAATTTAATTTTCGAAACAACAATCAATTATTTTTATAAAATAAAAATCTTAATTTATTTATTAAAATTATTAATAATATAAAATCCCATTTACGATAATGATAATCTTTATTGTTAATAATTTATCTATTTATATATATATATATATATATATATTGAACGAAACTATAAAATAATAGAATAAGTTTGTTTTTTGGTAAAAGACATATGACAACCTCTTAAAGCATTATTCAAAATTAGTTTCTTTCAATCTACATCAAACATTTTAACTGGAAGTCTTATTTGAAAATACAGAGATCAGAACGAATTTATTGTTAATATTTATATTATAAGATTTTGGGTTGAGAAGAAGACCATCAGTTATCTTACAAACAATTGTTACACTAGGTGTATGAATAAAAAAAAGATACAATTTAGTAATAAAAAATACTTTGTTGACGTTCATTGGATATGGATAATGCATCAAATTCATGTATGGTGCATTAACTATACTGAATTAACTCGCTTGCGCCAAATTTATTGCATCTGCAGGTTGTATCAGTTTACTGGGACTAAACCAACGAGTCTGATGTGTACTAGGAATTTTAGGAAGCATGATACCCTTATATACACCTTATATTCTTGTAATCGTAGTGTAGTTCTAAGATCCCACCTGCAATAATAAGATTTATGTGTCTGTAGATGTAGCCAAATTGGTAAATCCACTACATCAAGGTGTCGTTTCAATTTTATACATATGTTTCCGCATATGTTCTTTTTCATGTCCATAAAAGCGATATGATATCACAGTTTCGGGTTTGTAATCTGGTTACAAAATATATGGAGTACAGTTTTGGGTTTGTAATTGGTTAGAAAATATATGGGGGTAAAACGAGAAAATCTAAAAGTTTGATGATCTTATTTGAAAATATAAATAATAGAATAGTTTATTATTAATATTTATATTATAAGATTTGTGTTAGACCATCAATTATTTTATAAATGATTTTTAAACTAGGTGTATGAATATATACAGATAATATTTCATTTCAATTTACTAGAAAAACGTAAACTTGAAAAAGAAGCTATGTTACATGAAATTGAAATCACGAAGCAGCTACGTGGGATCAGAATAGTAAGAGAGCGCAAAAGCACATGATTTTTAAGAAAATCTAAAAATCAAAAACGTGTTGGAAACATATATATCTATATACACAAAAAAAGAATTTTCTTCGGGCCATCTACATAGGATGCCACGTCAGAAAGTCGAAGACTGTCGTCGCGCCACGTGTCCCTGCATTCAAAACACATCACTTTGTTAAATGAATATATCTATTCGCATTTACATATATACAAGTAGTATGTAACTGCCACTTTAATGCACATCAATAAGCGCTTATATATGTATATAGAGAGATCCATCGCATCCATTACATATCCTAACAATACTCTAAGATTTTTTTTAAACAATTTTTAGTTATAGTCAAGAGATAAAACAGAAGAAATGCTAGACTTGCAGTCAGATAGTGGAGTAACATAAGACGTCGTCATCCTTGCTCAGTCACGAGCGCATCTAACATTACCGACGGCGCCTGACATCGGGTTCGTTTTGCTTATGTATCTTTAAAACATCCAAAAGTTGTTTTTTTTTTATCATTGAAAAGTAATCTTATTCAGAGATTATATGTTTGTTAGTATTGATTGTATAGGATGTTTAGGCATATATATTAAACACATATGTTTATAGATACAATATAGTACTCGATTTATGTTACATATTGTAATAGTGGATTAGACTAAAAAGGAAAAAAAATGTGCTTATAATATGTTTTAGTTTTTAGTTTGAGGGAAAGAAAAATAATAATAATAAATAGATGTAGTGTGCTATACGGGGATTATTATGATTTTGAAACTAAAACAAATATATAGGAAAATTGCTCATTTTGGATGCGAGTGCAATTCATATTAACCGGGTTTAGTTTGGAGTGCAATATTATCCTCAAAAAATATTTAGATAGAAATTATATTTATATCCACAAACTAGATAATTTTAGTTTTATAAAAAAAATAAATTTGTGTACATTAATTATTTTACTTAATTTTTTAAAATTTATGTTTTGAACTTCAAAAATATCATTATCACTATTTTATAAATATATTCTTAATTTTAATATTTAAAGATTAGATGAAATAATTATAAAAAATGTCTTCTTTTACTATCAACTTGAGATGTTAATATATTCATATTTTAGATTTACAAATAATTTTAATACAAATATCGAAAATTATATATAGTTATTCTATTAACTAACATGTACTATAGCGTAATAAAATAATTTTAAAATAATAGTTAGTTTAATATGTATTTTGCTGATTTATAATAATTTTGTACAGAATAATATATGGTCGTATAAGTTCTGTTTGTGCATAATATTTTATGGCCAGTTTAAAATTTTATGTAAGTATAAATATATAATCATCAAAGCATACTATTCCTCCGTTTATTTGGTGTGTTTTACATTTGTTTTAGTTTATCTCTAGCAAATTACTGAAATAACATAAAGCAAAAATAAATCCTCAAATATAACATAAATATAAAAAAACAACAACAAGTATTAATAGTAGCGATAACATTGTCCTAAACAACTACAAAATATATTTTTAGTGACTAAGATTACCTTAAAGTTAAAACTTTATTTTCCACGGTATTAGATACTCGGACATAAAAAAAGAATTCTGGTAATTAAAAACTCAATCTCATTCTCTTAACATAATCACACTTACAACCAACTGAACATAGAAGAAAATTTACACAAAATCATATATTTCATAAAAACTGATACATTGAATTTCGCGCGTAGCGCAGACCTGCCCTAGTATATATATATATATATATATATATATATATATATATATTAAAAATATAAAATAATGCTATAAAATTTATGACTAGGAAAATATGTAAAACTTCGTATAAAAACTATTGTGCACAAAAATAATTTATAATATTAGTTTAATATTTGAAAATTTGATTCTTTCTATTTTAATTTAATACTATTGTTTTATTTTATTAAAATAAAATAAAATAAAATACTTCTTATGTATTTATGATTTTGGATTTTTAAAACCGATGTTAGATTTTAAAATAGAAGTGTAAGCTTCCAAAATATTTTTAAAAAAGTTATGGATTGTTTTGGAAACAAAATTCCGAAAAACTTCCATAAGTTTCTAATTCCAATTCTGATTCTGAAGCAAACGTCCGATGAAACTTCCGTATAACCTAGAAAAAAGTTTAAATAGATTTCTAGTCCAATAATCACAATCCCATTAATAGACCCATAAAGTGGATGGATATATGGCAACTTGTTAAAGTTTCTCTTAATTTGGAGAACTATAAGATATATAATATAGTAAACCAAGCAAACAGTCATATTACTTTTATCATTTATAGTGTACTATTTGCTTACGATCTTATATAACACTCACTTTACAAAGAATGGTTTCTGCACGCAAAGGGATATAAATTTTTATTCTGTAATTGTATTTTTTGGCATATCATCCCAAAAACATATATTGTCCTAAGAAAATAGGTTGATAAGTGGGTTAACTAATTAATTATATACTTTTATTTAAACGTATACGATGTATGTTACTATTTCATAACTTGTGTTTACAAAAATCTTATTTACACCATATAAGGCAAGTAATCAAACAAATATACTTTTTTTTTTCTTTTATCAATCAAACAAATATACTTATTCAGTTGATTTGAGCCACAAATCGTTCGGCATGACTCAAAATGTTGATATTTATGCAGGTCCTGCCCAAAACATATTTAGGCGATGTGCACAACTAAATTTTTAGTACCTTTTCTTGTACAAATCAAAAATATAGGATTTTTTTGTTAAAATCAAAACTCCAAACTTTAAAAATATGAAGAAAATTTACAACAAAAGGGTGGGACCTTTTGTACAGTCCGCATATGTCCAAAGCCTGCACTGTATTTATGCATCCTTCTCTTCAGTTGCTTGCTGCTTTGAAAATACTTTGAAGAAGCTGGGAAAGATTATAAACTATCATTCGTTTTCCAACATCTTCTGACTCCAGGTTGCATTTTCTCACTCTCTGATCGAAATAAATTTACATGGAACTGACTTCATCTTCTTCTTTGGCCTCTCTGAGAAATTAATAACTACATATACATATATTTGAACCACCTTGTTAGGTGACTCCTTCGTTTTTTTTATGAATTAGTTCAACAATAGTTTTTTCTATGACGAGTTGCTATTATAGCTATTTCTTGTTAATGTAGGTTTCAAACTGGAAAAATGGAAAGAATTTTAAATAAACAGGCAGTAATTAACAGAGTCAAGAGTCTCCAGATGAACACTCTTCGTGGAAACTGGAGGAAGACAATCCTGATCGTTTGTGTTGTTGCTTTGGGTATTGATCCTTTGTATCTCTTTGTCCCTGTGGTTGATTCTCCTAAGTTCTGCTTCACTTTCGACAAGAAGCTTGCCACAGGAGTGTCTGTCCTTCGTACCTTCATTGACGTATTCTATGTGGTTCATATCATTTTGAATTTCATGAGATATTCAAATGGCGAGTTAAACTTGCATGCCAAGCCTAAAAGGGAAACATATTATTTCATCTCTTATACCATTGTTGACATTTTGTCTGTTCTCCCCATGCCTCAGGTATGTGTTCACTTTTTTTCTCTATCGTGCATTCTTTTAAATTGTGATATATATTGCATAAAATCTTGTAGGTTCTGGTTCTCACTTTAATGCGTCGGTCTGACTCGCTCGTGTCAAGAGAAATACTGAAATGGATTGTACTTTCTCAATATATTCCAAGAATTCTACGTATCTATCCGCTTTACAAAGAGGTGACAAAAGCCTCTGGTACAGTAGCAGAAACAAAGTGGATTGGAGCTGCTTTTAACC
Organism: Brassica napus; assembly: GCF_020379485.1. Lineage (NCBI taxonomy): Eukaryota > Viridiplantae > Streptophyta > Magnoliopsida > Brassicales > Brassicaceae > Brassica > Brassica napus. The sequence continues at coordinate 21,889,415 of NC_063446.1, forward strand.
TTTTCCTCTACATGTTGCACAGTCATGTAAGTCTTTTCTCTTGCTCCCACTGCTATTTTTATTTTATTTTTTGTGATGAAGCAACAAAAAAAGTTGTTACAATTGTGATGCATTTATGACGGGCCGACAGGTGTTTGGGGCTTTCTGGTACGTGAGTTCAGTAGAAAAGATTAACAAATGTTGGCGTCTAGCATGTCCTCATCTCCCGGGATGCAGTCTCAAATTTCAGTACTGTGGACGAGAAGGTGGAAACAACATTCCCTACGGCCTGAACACTTCATGCCCCTTAATCGAACCTGACCAAATCACAAACTCCTCAGTCTTCAACTTTGGTATGTACATTGATGCATTGAAGTCAGGGATCGTAGAGGTCAAGCCAGATGATTTTCCAAGGAAGTTCTTTTACTGCTTTTGGTGGGGTCTACGAAATATTAGGTTTGTACATTTCAACTCTGAATGCAATATAAGATAAACACATCCGTTCATATATATAGCTTAACATTCTCTTTAACTATGGCAGTGCTTTAGGTCAAAACTTACGGACAAGCAACTCTGTTGGGGATATCGTCTTTGCTCTCATCATCTGCGTCTCTGGTTTACTTTTGTTTGCTGTCCTCATTGGAAACATCCAGGTTGAGTTTTCAGAAGATTTCTGATTTTATCTCATAGAGCTGATTCTTTTGGTGATCGCAGAAGTACCTGCAATCAAATACAACTAGAATAGATGAAATGGAGGAGAGAAAGAGAGACACTGAAATTTGGATGTCGAGTAAGAGTCTGCCAGAAAATCTAAAGGACATGATCAGAAGACACGAAGAAGAGAAATGGCAAAAAACAAGAGGCATCGAAGAGGAAGCTTTTCTTCAAAGCCTTCCAGACCACATCAGGCTCCACATTGAACGGAATTCTTTAAACAGTGTAAGCTCTCTTTACCCTTGTTAATTGATTTGATGAGGTTCACACTACACTAGAATTGAAATTAATCCAATAGCCACTGTAGCTTTGTAACTAAATTTGAAACAGTCACAAAAATGTCATGAATAATCACGAAATATATAGATAGTTAAACACATGACTAGACGACTAGACGTGTCATACCCCTAGTTAATTATATCACGTTTCTGGCCTAAAATAAATCATGTCTACAAAAATTTGCCACCTAATATTTGTGGTTACTTGACAACCAAAACGTGATTAAGTTATGACAAAACAAGGTTAATCTTTTTTAGTCACGGAAATATAAACCATCACGATTTGCCTTATAAAATTCATGGCTCACATGACCTGAAACTAAAACGTGTCTGAGTCAAAACGTGTTTATTATATTTTCATGACTAATCTGTGACAATTTTATCATATACTCTAAACCATTAGTCTTACAAAACAAAACTCTAAACCATAAATCTCAAAATTTGACCATAAATCTTAAACTTAAATTCGAAATATATTTTTCAAACTTTAATCCAAATTCCAAACCTAAACCCAACTATATAATACACTATATCAGGAAAATTTAAGCTTAATCTATTAATCTAATATTTTCAAAATTTAAACCTCGAACTTCAGTCTAAACTCCAAGTCCTATATTTTCAAAATTTAATTCAAAATTTTAAATCTAAACCTATATAGTCTTCACACCAACCCTAAATCACAAACATTACAAACATTAAACCTTAAACACTTAATCATTAAAAATAAATTATAACCCATAAAATCAACATATAACTATTAAATATATAAATAAGGCCAACACAGAAAATAATTCACATATATACCTTAAAATTTGATTCCAAATTTTAAATCTAAACCTATATAGTCTTCACTCTAACCCAAAATCATAAACAATAAACCTTAAACACTTAATCATAAAAAAATAAATTATAAACCATAAAATCAACATATAACCATTAAATATATAAATAAGGACAATACAAAAAAATAATTTACATATATACCTTAAAATTAATTAATAAAAAAATAAATAATCAATTTATTATTCATAAATCATAATTTTAAATTACAAATAAAAAAGTATTATTATATGCTCAAAACTAAAATACAACATTTTAAAACTGTATATATATAATTACTTCCAATCTTTTTTTTTGTAATTATAATTACTTCCAATCTATAATTTGGTTTATAATTATAATAAATTTTATTATTATATGCTAAACACGACATTTTAATATATATATAATTATTTTCAATCCATAATTTGGTTTATAATTATAATAAAGAATTTATCATGATATGCTCAAAACTAAAATAAAACATATTAAAAATTATAATTATAAACCAAAATTTTATATAAATTTGGTTTATAAGTATAATTTTATAGAAATTTCAACTATGAAATCTAATTTTTTGTTTTATATCAAATATTAAAAAATATATATATAAACCAAATTTCTATAAAAATAATCAAAAGAAAAAGCCTTATATTGTTAAACAAAAAGCATTATATAATGATAACTATATAACAAAAAAAATACTTAAATGAATATTTATCATTGGCTAATAATACACACCAGAGGGGGAACGAGGAAGGAGGAAGAAGGAAACAAGAAGTGGATGGAAGAAGAGGTGAAGAAGAAGACACGACGAGAAATGACGAGGGGGAGACGCACCAGAGGATGGCGTGACGAGGCGTTGTCAATTTGAGTGCATTGATTAATAATGTTATTGGGCTGTGTGGGTTTGTAGCCAATTTGAATTCGTAAAAGGGCTCGTATATTTTATTATTACATGAATTTACAACTTATTTTACGATTTTAGTAAAAAAAAATATGTTCAAAAATATGAAGATGAATATATAGTAAAAATGAATAATATTTTTATATTCGTATATTTTATTATTACATGAATTTACAACTTATTTTACAATCTTAGTAAAAAAAATATGTTCAAAAATATGAAGATGAATATATAGTAAAAGTGAATGATATTTTTATGATTCATTTGATAGCGATCGTAGTGTATTATTTTGTTTTAAAATTGCTTAGAGCAATATAGAATAGTATAAGTGGTTATGACTGATCGAATCAATAAAATAGAATTAAAACTGATAGTTGTAATAAAATAAATTTAATTGAAATTTAAACGTAAAGTGAAGTTGATGTTTTAGAAGGAAAAATGTAAATGCTTTTGTTTGTTTTTGTGATTATCGTGTTTGAAGGAAGATAATAAATTATTCCATCATCTTAAAGTAATAACAATTTTCTCATACTTTGTCTATGTCGAAGATGCGGCAGTTTGTTGGGGGATTCATTGTGGCCGTATTGGTTAAATACTTTATTTTCAAAGTGATCTGGAATCCAGTAAGTGAATTCTTAAACATACTCCAAGATTGATCGGGCTTGAATTGACTATTTTCCAGGATAGTTTATTCAAAAATTCTTTACATCTTCAAAATTTCATCTCACAACATTAATATACCATAAAGATACATACCGTTATACGGATTGACAAAGATGGTGGAGTCATTTGATAGATTTATGGTGGAAAATAATGATTTAACCTCTCAATGTAATGACCCTCTCAATTGTCATTATCCAAATATTGATTCATTAACTGAATGTGTCGATTCATCATCCTAAGTAGTTTCGCTACAAAATTTCATAGGGTGAGGTTTTTGAAGTGGACGGCAGGGGTTGTGTCTGAAAAGTTTTCATGATAGCTGTCAATGCTTTCGTGTGAGTTATAATTGCTGACTAAAATATATGATACCATTTTATTTGTTTTTTCTTTTGTTTTTTGAATATAGTGGAGAAATGTGTATTCCTATGAATCTTTCTCTTTGTTGAAGATCTAATATAGAACTTTTGTTAGATGGCGGGTTACTGCTATATTAATAATTGTAGTTGTTTTCTTTTTTGCTTTAAACTTTTTTGTTGTTGTTTAAATATGAACATTTTTTATGGCATTGTTGATTAATTTGACATCAACTGATGTATCAATATATGTGGATGCCTCTATTTTTTTAAAGTGTAAAAGTATTGCTTTATGGAAGTTATAGAAACTATTTTTCAAAAAAAAAAAGTTATAGAAACTTTTCATGTTAGATAGAAACTTATAGTTCATTTTTAGTTTTAATAATGTAGTGTTAATTAATGTGCATACTACTAAACTATTTGTTTGAGAAAATGGACAAATAAAAATACAGTAAAATTTTATTAATAATGTTGGCACTATATAAATTTATTAATTTACAGAATTATTAATTCATAAAAAATCATTTTAAATATATATATATATATATATATATTGAAAATATTTTCGTATAATAAGAAAAAATACTTGATTTCACTGTTTATACTTTATACATTCATTAAATTTTATACATTCGACCAGCATATCCTTTTTATTATATTATTTAATGTATATGAGATATGTATCATATAATTTAAATGTGTTTTTAGAGACAAATTTTTAGATATTATAAAATAATAATAAAAAATATCGAAAACAAACAATACAATATATTATTTATACTTATAGGAACTTTATATATAGAAATTATTAAATTATGATTATAGTGAGACTATATATTTACATGGGATCTTCAACAATATATTATTTTATTATTTATCGATTTGTGTTATATTTTGAATTGACCCAACTTGAAATCAATAAAATTAATTAATTTATAATGTTTATTAAGTTATCGAATATTAATTTGTAGAATTTCTAGTGTAGTTATAATCTTCTAAAAAGTGAACAAATATGTAAAACTACTTTCATGTTGGACAAGTGTTGGTTTCTAATTAACATTAAAGTGTTTAATAATGTATATTGTTAATGTTCATATTACAAAACTATTTGCTTGCTTAAGAGCATCTCCAATCACTTTTTTGTTTGTTCATCACTCCATTTTTCATTCCATTTTGCAGTAAATTATGGAGTGGGGTTGGAGATGCTCTAAGAAAGTGGACAAAATAGCGACCGACCAAGCATTCAAATTGGATATGTATGCAGTTAGCGACCAAGCATACAAATTGGATATGTATGCAGTTAGAGACCAAGCATACAAATCTAGTTTGTTATCATAAACTGGAATCCATGCAGTTATATAAGCTAAATGAAGCATGTACATATAAAAACTTACAATCCATGCATGAACACATAACCGCTTACACAAAACTGGGGCACGTAGACACTTGAAGTTACATACAGACACCAAATATACAACAGAAAGAAAAAGCTCAGCCAAGAACACAAAAGGGAATGTCACTATCTTTTTATTCAACCGTCAAATAAGGCCCTCAATCTCTGAGAAGCTTATGCCGTTAAACTTGATCCTCCACCGGAGGAGCGACCATCGCCATGTCATCAGCTGAAAAGAATTAAACAACCAATGTTAGGTTAGCAAACTTATCTAGCCATAAAGACCTCAAAGCAAGCTTTGTCGGGTCATGGTGACGACGTAATTCACACCTAACGATACAAAAACCTTTTGAATTGTCAAAAGTCCCAAATCTCGTCGCATCCCATTATCAGAAACTTGTCTTCCTCTGTTAAATGTATCCTTTTGATCTCCTGACTCTGCTATGAGTGGAGATCGTGACCCTCGTGGTAATTTCATGTCCTAATCGCTATGCCATTTAAGTAATTGGCGTCGTCAAAGCCGCCACTTCCTTCGACTTTCTTCCTTACGGTAAGTAGATTGGTTTGTGGTCTTGAGACATGTCTATGGCTTCACCATTCCTACAGAGAACAGCTCTGCCATCTCCTGCATTTGCAAGCATTAAGTGTCTGGTTCAGAAACAGAACAACAATCATGAGAAAACAGACCTACACTTAAGATCGAATCTTAGTAATTCTGAAGACGAGTTTGGTCGAAGCTAACAAACATACCTTCCAAAAATAAGGGCAGCAAGAGCCGAGGTACTGGAAGAAAAATCTGAGAAAAGAGCCTCTGTTGCGGTCCTTTGCTAAAGCAATATTGGCCTGAAGAAATGTGTTGCTCAAAGAACTCTTGACTTCTTCGACATAGATACTGTTCAATTCCTTTTTTTTTCTTATATAAGGTGTGTTGCTTCTTGTTTTCTACGAAGACATCTTTTGATGAATCTAAGAACATCAAATTCAATTCCTTTGTCACAGAGAAATTCCACAAAACCCAACTGAGGAAAAAAATTAATTTTTATTGGAGATACTTACCGGAAGAGAAGTGGTGTGAAAGATTGTGTACCATTGGGGGCTTTGTCTCAGAAGGTCGTTCTGGTTTTTAGCATCAACTGAAAACCATAGATCATATCATAAGATCGATGAAGTTAATCACAACAAAGAACAACAGATACTAAAGTACATGATAAATTAAATCTGTTCAGCTATGAGCTTCCTAAGTTAATTGAAAAGTATTTGTACATTTGCATCTACATGCAGTTCATACAAAAATACATATACTTCTCAGTCCATTCTTATGGACATAGCTAGTAGTCAAGCTCGCAGCAAATTCTGAAACTAACTCTTAGTAGCAAAAAGATTTACATCACATGAAACTGAGACAGAACCAACTTATTGAAGAAAACAAAATCTTACCCTGCCTAATGGTCTCCAACTTTAATGCAGCTGCATAGAAAGCCTTCTAAATATTATAAGTACAGCCCGACCTTAAAGGAGAAAGAGAAGAAAAAAAAACACTTTAGCAGGAACTAAAAATAATAATAAAAAAGCCTATGCTTAGTCTCTGCCTTCTAAGAAACACATGAACGTAAATAGAAAGGATGAAGAAACATACAACTTTAGCTGCAAAGACACTACAAAGCTGTGGAGCCTGGTATATAGTACCGTCCAAGATATTATACGTTAGCATCAATATAAACTTGTGGGGACAATCGCAGTAGCATCACTGATCACATACTCTAAGCCTGTCATCTTCATGCACATAAAATTATAATCAAACATGTTAAAATCAAAAGATCAATCATTTGATCTCCAACACTATCCCACATAAAAAAACAAAGAAAAAAACACTAAAATTTTGAAATCGAAAGTAGCAAGGAGATGATAACAAAAGTTAGAGAGTGGTCGAGAGGGTGAACGGATCGGAAGACGTTGGAGACTGGTCCCTGTTTTCAAATCCGCAAGAATGTTGAAGGAATTAGCCATTCTCGGAGTGGGTAATTAGCAGAGAATTGTCTTCTCGATTTGGTGAAGTTGTGCTGTTATCGCTAGGAGATTTATAGTCGGAGCCTCCGTCAGTTTAACTGGGAGACGATGAGTCCGATTGAATGTTTGAGAGTGGGAGGTGGGGGTAATCACGTTAAAACTCAGATTAAAGTATGTTTTAATGCAAATGAGATACATTACAGTGAGTTGATCGACGGCTTCACAAGGATGCTGAGCTATGAATGTTAAAGTTAAGAAGATGATGAAACCCTACAAGTGATTGGTCTGAACAAAAATGTCCTGTAAAAGCCCAAACTCCAGCAAACTATAATAACAAAAGACAAAATAAGAAACCAAACACTACAAAAGTAAAAAAAAAAAGAAAGGGAAATTGGTTTGAATGACCAAGAAAAAAAACATAGTTAGGTACATAGTCAAATACCCTAGTTTTTCTATATACACATTTCATTTTACGTAATAAGGCATTTTTGCCCCTGAATCTAACCGGTGCAACCTGTTGAGAAAAAAAAGTAAAAAATCTTAATTATTTACTGTCAAGTTACGTGTGAAACACTCTTGACCATTTATTCCATCGTCTACGTCATCTACTCTCCCATCATGTGAAATCATCTCTCATTAATTCGTGCACACTGGTAAACTACTTTTCCAGATTTCTATGTGCCCCATGTTGCATGGAACATGAACTGCTACAGGTTTTACTTTGACACCACTTGTTTCCCTTAACAGATTAAAACTATCTTTAGTAATTATACATTATTACGTGGCTTTTTGAATTTTTTTCATATGCCAAATCTGTTAGCAAGTCTTTGCCAATTTATTCCATCGATTAAGTCGTACTCTCTCACACCTGGTGACCTTGTTCCCAATCACATATTTTCACCTACTTCAATAGTTTATCTATTCTATGTGAACTATGTGGAATGGAACAAAATTTTATACTATTTCCATGTTTTGCTATTAGGATTAAGGTTTATATTTCTGTTTTGGGTTTAGTGATCAATGGTTTTGGGTTTAGTATGGATGGTTTGAGTTCACTCTGGCAAAATAGTAGGTAATTCACTGTTAGCATATAAACATTGTGGCTTCTTGGAATTTTTCATATGCCAAATCTGTTAGCAAGTCTTTGCCATTTGTTCAATTGATTGAGTCGTACTCTCTCACACCTGGTGACTTCGTTCCCAATCACATACTTTTATTTACTTCAACAGTTTATCTATTCTATGTGAACCATGTGGAATAGAACAAAATATTGTATTATTTCCATGTTTTACTATTTGGATTGAAGTTTATATTTCTGTTTTGGGTTTCGTGATCAATGGTTTTGGGTTTAGTATGGATGGTTTGGGTTCACTCTGGCAAAGCAGTAGGTAATTCACTGTCAGGATATAAACATTGGACTCTCTCACACCTGGTGACCTCGTTCCCAGTCATATACTTTCACCTACTTCAACAGTTTATCTATTCTATGTGAACCATGTGGAATGGAACAAAATATTGTACTATTTCCATGTTTTGCTATTTGGATTGGGGTTTATATTTCTGTTTTGGATTTAGTGATCAATGCTTTTGGGTTTAGTATAGATAGTTTGGGTTCACTCTGGCAAAACAGTAAGTAATTCAGTGTCAGCATATAAACATTACAAAATTTAAACAATTTCCTTCATCATGTTTTACCTTTTTCTATTATACATGTGTATTCTATATTATTTTGGGTATATAGAATAGTAAGTATACACCACTCATTTTGTAACATGTGATTCTCATAACGCCATCACTACAAGAAAACACACCGAATTCCGACGGAGGTTCCGACGGACACCAAGGTCGTCGGACATTTGTGACGGAATACTGACAACTTTCCGACGAAATCCAAAAAAATTAAGTCGTCGGAATTCCGTCGGCCATTTCCGACGGAATTCCGACGAAATATGGGTCGTCGGAATATTCCGACGACTTTTCGACGACATTCTGATAAAAAATGTAACCGTTGTAGTCGTCGGAAGTTCGTCGGTATATTCCGACGAATTTCCGACGACATTCCGATTAACAGCAAAGACGTCGGAATTCCGTCGGTATTTTCCGACGGAATTCCGACGAACCATGTGACCGTTGCCGACAAATAGATATGACCGTTGTATAGCCGTTTGGGATTGGACAACTCCGACGGAATTCCGACGGACTGCTTTACATCCGTCGGAATTTCGTCGGAAAGTCGTCGGAGGTCCGTAAGCAATTTCCTATAAGTACAACCCCTCCTCATTCAACTCATTCACACTTCATTCTCTCTTCATTCTCTTTAGTCATAACAATTCCGTGAAAATCATGTCTTCAGAAGTTTATTATCGTTCGTGGATGGATAAACCTCATTTGGATCCGAACACCAATTTGCTTACGGAAGAATACGTTCAAGGGATTGGAGAATTCATGAGGCTTGTTCAACAGCAACCGGATGCAAAAAGTGGTATGTTAAGATGTCCCTGCTCTTCTTGCAATAATAATAAGGTTATAAAAGAATTTGATGTTTGGACTCATTTGTATATGAAAGGGTTTTCACGTAATTATAAAGTTTGGTACCTTCATGGGGAAACTGGTTATGAATATGGTAGTACTAGCGAACCTCAGCCTGTTAGTGAACCTCAGCCTGATATTAGGTTAGAAGAATCTAGAACGGATATAGATTATGGTGTAGGTACTGAGCAGATGGTACATGATCATTATAGAGGGGAAGAACCAAACCCCGAGTCTAGGAGATTTTTTGACATGTTGGATGCAGGAAAACAACCTTTGTATCAAAATTGTAGAGATGGTCATTCAGTCTTATCATCTGCAACTAGATTAATGGGTATTAAGACAGACTATAATTTGGCTGAAGAATGTATGGATGCGATTACTGATTTTGTCAAAGGTATTCTACCTGAGGATAACCTTGCACCGGGTTCATACTACGAGGTTCAGAAACTTGTTGCAGGTCTTCAACTACCGTATGAAGTGATAGATGTATGTATTGACAACTGCATGATCTACTGGAGAGCGGATGAGACACGGAATGTATGCAAATTTTGTGGGAAACCTCGTTATCAGGAGACGAGGGGAAGAGTTCCGATCCCATTCAAAAGAATGTGGTATTTGCCTTTGACGGAAAGATTGAAGAGGTTGTATCAGTGTGAGCGCACAGCAAAAGCAATGAGATGGCATGCAGAGCATTCCACAAATGGTGAGATTAGACATCCTTCAGATGCAAAGGCTTGGAAACATTTCCAGTCAACATATCCAGAATTTGCGGAAGAGAGAAGAAATGTTTATCTTGGATTATCTACTGATGGTTTCAGCCCATTTGGAAAGCATGGAAGGCAGTATTCTCTATGGCCAGTTATTGTGACACCGTACAACTTACGGCCGAGCTTGTGCATGCGACGAGAGTTTTTGTTTCTCTCAATTCTAGTCCCCGGGCCAGATCATCCTAAAAGATCACTAGATGTGTTTCTTCAACCACTAATATATGAGTTGCAACAACTATGGGCGCATGGTTTTGAGACATACGATGTTTCGCGCAAAGAAAACTTTCAGATGCGGGCAGTACTTATGTGGACAATAAGTGACTTTCCAGCATATGGTATGTTATCTGGATGGACAACACATGGGAAGCTATCATGTCCATATTGTCAAGATGACACAGATGCTTTCCAACTAAAGAACGGAAGGAAAACGTGTTGGTTTGACTGTCACAGACGATTTCTACCACCTGATCATCCATACCGCAGGAGTAAGACTTCGTTTACGAAGAACAAGCAGGTGTTTGATGGTCCACCTGAGGAAGTTAGTGGGAAAGATTTGTTGAAGCAGTTTAGGTATTTTGATGCAGAAAGGACGCCAGATGTAGGTGGACATGAAAACATTCGAGTCAATGCGGTTGGAGAGCTACATAACTGGCACAAAAAGAGTATTTTCTGGGATCTACCATATTGGGAGAGTCATCTATTGCGGCATAATTTAGATGTCATGCATATTGAGAAGAACTTCTTCGATAATCTGATGAACACAGTCCTTAACATCCAAGGTAAAACGAAGGATAATTTGAAGTCAAGGTTGGATTTAGTCGATATTTGTGATCGTTCTGAACTTCACGTTGATGAGAACGGTACGGCCCCTTTTCCCATTTATCGGCTAGATGGTGCTAGAAAAGAAGAGTTCTTTGATTGGATTACAGAGAAAGTGAAATTTCCTGACGGATATGCATCAAATTTGGGGAACTGCGTTGATAGAAGCGAAGGAAAGTTTACTGGCTTGAAGAGTCATGATTGTCATGTAATTATGCAGCGCCTCCTTCCGTTTGCCTTTTCAGCATTATTGCCACGTAATGTTCATGAAGCAATTGCAGGGATTAGTGTTTTTTTCCGTGACTTATGCAGCAGAGTATTGACTGAAGAGGGTATTAATAATTTGAAGACAAACGCACCAGTCAGCATGTGCAACCTTGAGAAGATATTTCCTCCATCATTCTTTGATGTAATGGAACATCTTGCTATTCATCTCGCAAGAGAATTGGAACTTGGTGGTCCTGTGCAGTACAGATGGATGTATATTTTTGAGCGTTATATGCATCATCTGAAGAAGATGGTCAAAAATCAAAGCAGGGTGGAAGGATCTATAGTGGCACAGGTGATCAATGAAGAAACTGCAATCTTTGCTGAAAATTATTTTCCACCAGAAGTGCAAACAAAACACCGAAGACCTGCTCGGCATGATGATAGAGGGGAGAGAGCAACATATCATGTTACTGTCCCAAGCATGTTCAAGGAAATAGGACGACTTAGTGGAAAATTCACGAAGCGGAGACTTACGGACACTGAGAACGCTCATTTGCAAACATATTTGCTCACCAACTGTGAAGATGTTCTACAATATGAGAGGTAAAAATATTTATTCATTTATTGTTAGATTAATATTCAATAAATTATTTCATATTGATAATATTTTTGTATATAGTGTATATATGGCGGAGTTGCGTATGACTCACAGGCATGCAACAGAAGATGAGCTTCGACAACTTAGAGATAACGGATTTGCTGCGTGGCTTCGTAGTTATGTGAGTCATATATCCTATTACCCTATGCAAATGATTAGTTTAAATTTAATATATATAAACTAATTAATTTTGCATATATGTTTTTTTTATAGGTGAATGATGGTTTGGCCAGAGGTCTTGTGTTCGATGATTGGATACGCGAATTTGTGCAGGGACCAAACTATGTGGTCAAATCATATCCTAAATTTTGTACGCGAGGATATGCATTCACAAGGAAAGGTCATTCTAAGACAACATATGATGCTGGTGTTTCATCTTCTTCTGGTGACGATGTCTACTACGGCAACATAAAAGAAATATTGGAAATCCAATTTCCTGGAATGGTTGGATTGCGTTGTGTAGTATTCTATTGTGATTGGTATGACACCACCCCAGATAGAGGAGTGAAGATTGATGCGTTTGGTGTTACATCAGTTCATTCGCGGCGGAAACTTCAATATTATGATCCCTTCATTCTTGGTTCGCAAGCTGATCAGGTATGTCAATATATTCATAATTTTTTACCAATATAATTAATTAATGTTATATATTGAACTAATACTTTGTATAATTGATATGTATAGGTGTGCTACATCAGTTACCCTCGGGTGACGTACAGAGACGATCCATGGGTTACTGTAACGCAAATCAACCCAAGAGGACGAGTGGATGGAACTTCTGATGATGATGAACCATTGCAACCAGAGTCTACCAGCAACGCCCAGGCAGTTGAAGATTTGGAAAATGTTCAACTCGTTGAGAATTTGACTGTGTTTGGACATGATGCTGTCGTACATTCAGAGCCGGAAGCCGAGGTTGGGGAGTTTGATGAAGATTCAGAAGATTCTGATTAGTTTTTTTTTTTTTTTTTTTTTTTAATGGTCCGTCGGAAATCCCTCGCAATATACCGACGACATAGCGACGACAACGGGTTTCATTGAAAATTGGAAAGTCGTCGGTATTTTGTCGAAAAATACCGACGACATTCCGACGAACTTGTCGAGTTCGTCGGAATGTCGTCGGTATTTTCCGACGAAATACCGACGACATGTTTTTCTATAAAGTTTCAATCATAAAAATCTATAAATTTAGATGCCAAAACTATGAAAATAACACATAATAAGTGTTTAGTATAGTATTAGATCGCAACGGTTCAAATATAACAACTCATTAAAATATTTATGTATGCATATCATTGTTTTCATAACATCTCATCTTAACATTATGTACTTATACAATCATATTTATATAAGCTTACACTACAAAAAATATTGTTGTGTAAAATCGTGTTATAAAACATTTTTATTGTTAAATCTTTATGCAAATACTATATATATTATCAAAGGTTTGGATTTTGCATTTAGAAACTTGAAAAGAACACCCTAAACACTAAGTCGTCGGAATTCCGTCGGAATATACCGACGGAATGTGTCCGTCGGAAAATACTGACGGAATGTGTCCGTCGGAAAATACTGACGGACACGTTCCGTCGGAATTTCAATTAGCCCGGGAGAACCAAACCGCTTGAAAATTTTCGCGAATCGGCATTTGGTATATTTTAATTATACCGACGGAATACCGACGAACCCGTGTCCGTCGGAATCCTCGGAAATAAAAACCCTCCTCCTTTCTTCTTCGTTATCTCCGCGGCCTATCTCTCTCACAAGCACTCCGGCGATTTCTCCTCCTCTCCGGCGATTCCGGCCTTTCTCCACCTCTCTTCACCGGCGAATCCTCTCCTCACCCTCCTATCTCTTCCCCAAACCCCAAATCATGTAAGAATCATCCCAAACCCTTTTTTTTTCAATTGTTTAGGGTTTTGGAAGTTGATCTCGGATTTTAGGTTGTTTGATTGAACATTTTAGGATTGAATGGATAGTTTAGGATATATAAGTTAGGATTGTTGTTTTAGTTTTTTTTGGAACATTTTTTGATTTTTAAAAACGTTTTTTGAAAAACGTTTTTTATTTTTAAAAACGTTTTTTGATTTTTAAAAACGTTTTTTTTAAAAACGTTTTTTCATTTTAAAAACATTTTTTATTTATAAAATTTTTTGATTTTTAAAAACAAAAAGTTAAACAACAAAAAAAAACATTTTAAAAAAAAACATTTATATAAAATTTTTTAATAAATTTTTAAAACATTTATATTTTTTTAATAAAAAATAAAATTTTTCACATTTATAAATTTTAACAACATTTTTCTTATTTATAAATTTTTTATAATTTTGTATACATATATATATATATATATATATCATGTATAGTAAAAAATTTAAAATTTTAAAATTTTTATATTTTTTTTAAGTTTCCACTAATAAATATTTAACAACATTTTTTTTAAAATATAAATATTTAACAACATTTTTCTTCATTTATAAATTTTTAACAACATTTTTCTATATTTATAAATTTTTTATAATTTTGTATACATATATATATATATATAAAAGGTTTAATAGTTTTTTTTAAAACGTTTATAAAACCTTTTGTAAATATATAAATGAAAATATGTTTGATGGGTTAATTTTTTTTTTAGGGCCGAGGATGAAGCCCGCCCCGCAGCCCGTCTTCGACGTAGTTCGGTGAGCGGTTCCCGTGCATCGGTATCGTCTCATGACTCGGTTCCCGCATATATTCCCGCTCCAGCTCCCTCTGCCCCTCACGCTGCCCCTCACGCTGCTGCTCAACAGGATCCGGGGGTCATGCCGGTTCATCTATTGGTTCAACAACCAGGTCGAGAGCATCTCCCGTTTCTCCAACTCAACCCACGACGAGGCCATAGCACTTGGTTAGTATTTTTTTTTATTTGTACCGTTATATTTTTTGCTTTAATTAACTTGCTAACTTGTATTTTTTTTAAAGGTTCACCAAGTCGAAAAATGGCATTAGCCGGAGCATCAACCAGATGATGTACTCCATGCTCCGTTTTGGATATCCAAAGTGGAGTGTGATCCCTTCCGACGAACGAGAGTTGTGGTTTCGTCAGTTTGCGGTATAGTAACCCTTCATTTTTTTTTAAGTTTTTACATTTTTTTACATATATTTACTTATTAAATTGTGTTTGTTTTGTAGCAAGAGTTCAACTGGCACTCCGATCTTACGGAAACAGTCCGTAAGAAATTCAACGAAAAGGCCATGGACTCTTACACAAAGCAGATAAACGCGTGGAAGACAGTTTGGCAGAAGAACAAGAAGCCACGGTTCATCAACGGGGGGTGTGGGAGCAGTTGATAGCTCATTGGGAGAGGGAAGACACTGCAGAGACGTCTTCTAGGAACTCCAGGAACCGGAAGAGCGATCGTGGCGGGAAAGGTATGTATGTGCACAACCTCGGCGCTTGCTCCATGTCTACTAAGGAGGATGAACTTGTAAGTTTTTTATTATTATTTATCTTTATATTTTTTAAATAAATATTTTATATATTTTTTGGCTAATAATGGCGGTTTTTTTAGATCGAAGCAAATGACGGTAATCCCGTTGATCGTCTCCAACTCATTAAGGTGGCTCACACTAACAAGACGACGGGTCAAATTCAGGACCCCGTGATCAGAGGTGTAGTTGATTTGGTGGAAGCTGAGATAGTTTCTCAATCTCAGCCTCTCTCTGATGACGGCGACTCCACGGGAGCTTCAACCAACCTGTCTCTATTGCAAATAAATGAGATGGTTGAAAAGGTAATTTTTTTTATTAATATATTTTTTTTATAATGTCGATTACTTACTTGTCCATATTTACTTACTTTAAATATTTTTGTAGGCGGTTCCTAAAAGGAAAGGAGGCCGTTTAGTTGGGTTGGCCCGTCGTGCTTCTTCGTATCCGGCATCTTCTTCGCAAGCTCCGTATGCCGATCCCATGATTCTCGAGGAGCTACATGACAAAGATGAACGGATTGGGGCATTGGAGGAGCAGAACACCACTATCCTTTCGGAGAATGCCACTATCCGTTCGGAGAATGCCACTATCCTTGCTGAGTTGGCATCCCAGAAGAAGTTCAACACCGAGATTATGCAGAAGCTAGATCGTTTGATGTCTTCGAGTTCATCTTAGTTTATTTCGGCTTTATAAAACTTTCGGAATGTTTTTTTTTCTATTTCGGTTTGTATGAATTTTAAACTTTATGAATGTTTTTTTCCTATTTCGGGTTTTATGAATTTAAATTTTATAATATTATTAGTTTTAAATTTCCAATTTTTTAAATTTATTAATATCAAAAAATATATAAAAATGCAAAATTAATTTGTAAAAAAAAAAGGTATATACCGACGGACAACGGTCGTCGGAATATACCGACGAACATATATCCGTCGGAATTTACCGACAAACTCATTTCCGTCGGAATATACCGACGAACGTGGTTCGTCGGTATATTCCGACGACCGATGTCCGTCGGTAAATTCCGACGCCCAAAGTTCGTCGGAATAAACCGAGGAACTACGTTCGTCGGAATTGTAGTTTTCCGATGAACTCTGGTCTCGTGTAGCCGCATCGTAATATCGTCAGAATGACGTTTCTCGGTATTCGTCAGAAAGTCGTCGGAATTTCGTCAGAAATTCCGACGAATTTTTTTTTTCCGACAAAACGATACTGACGGACGGGTTCGTCGGAAATTCGTCGGAATAGACCGATTCCGACGAATTTCCGACGATTTCGGCCATCAGAATCCCCCTGTTTTCTTGTAGTGCATATAACTAACAACATCACATACTTTGTAGTAACTGGTAACCTATTAAAGAAAGAGACAGAACCGGATGAATTGTGTGTTAAGTATCTAACATTACATTATGTCAAAATTAATGCTAGTTACCTAATTTATACACGATATATGGCTAGTTCGCAAATTAACCGAAAAAAAAGGAAATTGGTTGGTAAACTAAAAAATTATTCACTTGTCACGTGTCCAGTTTTGCTCCATGCTAAGATAATGATTTGTAGGGCTGTGGAGAGAGACAAGTCTCTTTTATTGTAATAGATAGATAGATATACTCTAATATTTTTTTTTCTTTAACGCTAAATATACACATGCAGGCATAATCGTCTTATAAATATTTATTAGTTATATTTTATTAATTCAGATGTCCTGAAAAGTTTAATCAAACATCAAATTATTTATATATGACAAAAATCTTCATCAAAATATATATGCTTATTATTGAGTCGAAATTTTTAACTCACATATTAAAACTATTTCAGAAAATAGCTTTATACAAATATTTTTGTTTAATTAATATTTTATTATAAAAAAATTATCTTAATTTTTAACTATAAACTATAGAAAAACTATTGAATAAACCTAAAATTATGGAGTAGATGACAAATGATGAAATTCACTTCTCAAATAATAGTATATAGATTATCTATAAAATATACTCTGATGGTTTTTTTTCTTTAACGCTAAATAATTTCCAATATCTATATTATTAAAACTGAAGTATCTTTTGGTACTGTTTAGAAACAAGGATAGAGTATAAATGATAATTATTTAGAAAAATTGATAACAGTATAAGAAAAATATAGTGTTTTTTAGTAATTTTATTAATATAATTACATTAATTTTTTTTTCATATTTCACTCAGTTTAACAATTTTATTAATTATTTTACCTTAACAATACATCACATCATTAATTATATTACCATAATAATAATAGTGTGCATTCTTAGTTAATCAACATTAATTTTGTGCCAATTATAAAATTAAATTAATAATACAATTTTATTAATTATATTACCTTAACAATACATCGCCAAGCACCAGAGAAGCACATGTCCAATCCCTTTACTATTATTTGAGGAGCATTGTAAATAATAAACCTTTGCCTCATGTGTTATTATCAAGATTGCCATTACTTATGTGTCATCATGAGAGCTCTTCTCATAGCATTTAGTGAATAACCCTTGCTTGCCTAGACTAATTACATATAGTGTCATTGGACATTTAAGTTTCATGTTTATGCATAATATAATTAGTTTTGATGGATTATACATATATCTCTTATTTTCGTGCGAGTTTTAAAAATGTATTTATTGCTTTCATGCTTATATCTTCTCATTCTTTCTTGGCTGTATTTTTTTTTGCAACCTAACAATAGTAGTCAACTGTATTGTAATCATTATCGCATTGTAAACAAGTTTTTATTTCATATATTTCTTATTGGATGATTTTCATTCTACAAAATATAATATTGGTGTATGAGTTTTATATGGAGTGATAACACATTTAGTTGTTTGAAAAAAAATAGGACCATATATTGATCAACGTTATAGAAAGTTGCTATATTTCTAATAAACTATAGTTTACTACATAAATATAATGCATAATCTAACTTCTTTTTTAATGGTATATGTACTATGTAAGCATATATTTTAAATATTATATATAATATAATGCATAATCTAATCCTTTTTAATCTTGTATGTACTAGGTGGTACCCAAACAAATTTAGTGACTATATATATGGCAATTTTTCAATGCAATTTAATAATATTTGCCCAATATTTCAAATCATTGAATGTATAAATTAATTGCCATATATATTGGGCATTCGAAAAATTATTTCTTGATTCACACTAGAACACGGAAGATGGACATTGAATGCCATATATATTGGGCAAATATTATTAAATTTATTTACTTTCCATTATATATTCAAAAATTAGCATTCGAAAAATTATTATAGGAAAGTTTTGACTCAGACAAGTATTCGTATGGAAATTAGAACAATTTGTGCTACAATTATTTATTAATTTAAAGTCCTATACAAATTATATTCAATTCCTTAGATTAAGCACCAAGATTCTGAAATTAAGGACTCAACCCATCACAACATGTCAATCTGGTTATATTCGATCAAGTTAATTTACAAAGTTAATTTTGTTTCCTATACGTTGATTTCTTAATTATATTACTTTCCATAATTTTAAAATTGGCAGCAAAAAGTTAGGGATTAATTCGATTTGATTTAGGCGAAATAATACATTTTTCTCTCTAATCTTTCATAAGCGAAACCCTATAAGTGATCCCTGTATATAACATTAGACTGAAATTCATCCACATCAAAACCTACTATTTTTCTACATACAAAAAAAAATTCATGAATTTCGTCTTTGATTATGCTTACATTGTTTTTTTTTATCATGATAAGGTCGATTAAAGAATGTGATTAACAATGATGGGTTTCAAAAATTATTTTTGAAAGTAACGATGTTCTAGAAATCGATGTTTTCAGAAAGAGGTATAACATTTCGTTTACTGAATTTGGTAAATATATGTGTTTAGTTTGGTAAGTTGATACTTTGTTATGGCTTTCTATAGAATTGCAAACCACGAGTTCTGAAGACACTTCTAACAGTAGTTGTGGTTTTATCAATTTTTTATTTGTTTCTTTATAAATTTGTTTCTTTCATATTTTATTATTCTGTTGCATATGTTTCATTTTATTTTATATTCATAATTTATATTATGAAAACAATAATGCTCTTGCTTTTTTTTCATCTTAAATTCATAATAAATTTATATAAGTCTTTACTTACTCTTTTAGATGTATTTCCATAAAATATAATTAAAATACCCCAATAAATTAGTCCATATAGTTTTAAAGTTATAATCTCTTTTAATCCATCACTCCGCGCAAGGCGCGGGTTACCACCTAGTAGAAATGAAAGAGCAATGTGAAAGAAAAAGGAAAAGAGGTGAGAAATGCACTCTGCTTGTTGTATAGGTTGTTTGGACCATGGATTACAAGAAAAGGAAAATGGATTTATGAATAGTTCAAAAAGAGTAAATACAATGAGATGATGTTGGAGTCCTCTTGCTATTACTTTTATGCAACGGCATGGCCACGATTCTGGGCTAAATAAGAAAGCATTATATAATATTCCGAGTTGTGATATATGGGAAGGTTTTAAAGAATTGGTTTGGCTACCTATGTCACCAAAGTTGACTTACATTTTCTGTCACACATCCATTTAGAATTCCAGAGTTAAGTGCGTTTGGGCTGAAGTAGTGAAAGGATGGGTGACCTATCGGAAAATGATTCGAGATAGTATGTGAGTGAGACCAAAGCACGGTGAAAGGTAATGTGGCTGATTGCAGGGCCAGTAAACAATGATTTTGAGACTTGGAAAAGTTACGCACCGACCGTTGGAAAGGGATGGAGTCCACGGTCGAGAGAGTGGGTGTGGATGGCCCATTAGTCGTGGGCGGTCGGAGCGTTACACATTAGCTCAAGATTAATAATAATCTAGTTCTAACCCTAGAAACCCAAAAAGAAGAAATATGTAGAGGATCAAGAATTGTATAGAAGATGCTGCGGATAAGATCAAGAGAGTTTTGGAAATAGCTTGTAGTTACCTTTTCTAGAGAGTTTTGGAAATAGCTTGTAGTTACCTTTTCTAGTATAAATAGGGGACTGTTTAGTCACTTTTAATCAAGCAGGAAAAAGCAAAATAAATAAAGAGAAATAAATTTCAGAAAGACTTAGAAGAGTCTACAAATACAAAGCTTTTTCCTGCAATACGAAGGATATCTTGAACATAGTTGTTCACTTTCTATCTTAATCTCTTGAAGAAACATTATCCGTTAACTTTTCCATCAGAATGATACTCAAGATGAGTTGAATATAGGCGGAGAGAACACAAATAGATGGAACAATGGTGAAATGTGCGACGATAGTACTTATACAAAGTTGAATATAGGCGGAGAAAACAAAACTAGATGCAGCAATGGTGAAATCTGCGACGATAAGTCGGTACTACTTATACTCTGCTTCATAATTATTGTCCACTTAATTAGTCCTGAAGAGTATATTATTTTAGACAATGTATCAAACTTTAATAGTGTATCACATGCTAAAATGAAATTTAGGTAATGTAAAAAAGAAGAAAACTTCAGGCAAATCAAAAAGATCAATAGTGAAACATCTTTGAAAATTCTCAGACTTTCAATTACCTACAAAAAAAAACGAGCTGCAATCATATAAATAAAAATAAGCACTATCTTTCAAAATTGGAAAAAAAAATCCATAAATAATTATGCTTATTCTCTGTATTTCATATAAGAGATTTGCCTCTGCAACTTGATCTGCTCATAGAACTTAGCAATGAACTCCTCTGCTCTCACATCAACCCCTTTCTCTTCTTCTTCTTCCTCATCATCCTTATCCGTACGATCACATTTTTCCACACTAGGCTCATCGTAACCGTACGATATCACCTCATCGGAGTAATCTTGACCGTCCATACCAAACTCATAATCAAATTCTATAGGAGAGGCAATGCAGGGAAGGAGGAACCTCATAGACGTAGGACGACGTATCTTCTTCTTCTTGGCGTTAAACAACGGTGTTTCATCAAAGGAAAGCTCACGTTCTCTGTAACGGGAAAGATAACGGTCACTGTTGTTATGATGAGCTAGGGCTTTGAGATGCTTTGATAACAAGTTACGTAGCTCGAGCAAAGGCCATCTTTTGAAAACTCCACCTTTTCTTGCCCATAGAAGAGCCATCCTCACAAGACTCCATGCTTTATGCTTTATTGCGGTTCTGTTGGTTTTCTTCTTCCATGAATCCGCCATTGATGGTTGATAGATACTCTGCAAAATATTGATTCTTAGTGGTGGTTTGATCTGAGATTTGAGATTTTTTTTTTGTTTGATGAGTTTTTATTTCTCTAGTGTTGGTTGGTGCTGGTTCTTGAAATGATTGTGTGGGTATATATACACACACAAAAGTGTGCATCTTTTGCTTGCTGTTTGCAATTTGCCCTCTCCCCAAAAGAAGAAATATATTAATGGCCTTTTTGCAAAAGTGACTCAAAACTTGGAGTCAAACAGAAAACTAACATTTTCTTTTGACTCCTTTTTTTTGAGATTTTAACCCCACACCTGCATTTCATCTACGAAAATGCCATTAACATTTTTTTTTTTCGAAAATGGCTTCTTTACTGTCTAACCTCATCTTCTTTAAGTATTTACAATATTGTCACTGCAATGAATAGTGACAACAACCTTGTACGAACTGTTTGGAGCTTTTAATGCCCTTTAATGCACGTAAATCTCTTTACACTCTCTTTGTTTCAATTGTTATGAACTAAAAACAACATTTCTTTCACCTTCTCTCTATATTCATCCAAAAAACTCAAGCTTTTGATTCAAAATATGGGCTATGGTTCACAGAGCCATATTTCTTTCGTTTTAACTTACGGTTGCTTTCGTTGGAGGTTCTGGGTGGTTGGAGAAGACCCTGTGTGCAAACGAAGTCATCTCACCTAGTTTAAGGTACGAATTTGAATTTTTTTTCAAGATATGTTCGCGTAGAAGACTTACTAGTAAGTCATCTGTATGTAGAAGACTTACTGATGAGTCTTCTGGTCAAACGGACGACTTAAATTAAGTCGTCCAGCTTTGTTTGTTAAAAAAAAACACTCCAGATGACTTATATATAAGTCGTCTACGAGAAACATGCTAGTTTTGCATTTGACCGAATCGTGTCAGATCTTTGACTATTTCTGGACGACTTATAATTCAGTCGTCTCTGGGAAAGTTAAAATTTCAATATTTTATGAAAACTTGACGACTTACGTGTAAGTCGTCCTAGGTTAGTTTTGTAATTGAAAAATAAAACTTCATAATTTAACTTTAACCAGACGACTTAATATAAAATCGTCCCTCCAGAAGACTTAATTTAAAGTCGTCCGGGGAAAGCAAAGTCGTCCAGAATTTTTCCCAATTTTCTGGTCAAACCTTGCTTATCCCGGACGACCTTAAATTAAGTCATTTAGCTGGACGACTTTCATCTAAGTCGTCTGGAGAAAGTTAAATTTCAAGTTTTATTTTTCAATTACAAAACTAACCTAGGACGACTTACACGTAAGTCGTCAAGTTTTCATAAAATATTGAAATTTTAACTTTCCCAGAGACGACTGAATTATAAGTCGTCCAGAAATAGTCAAAGACCTGACACGATTCGGTCAAATGCAAAACTAGCCCGTTTCTCGTAGACGACTTATATATAAGTCGTCTGAAGTTTTTTTTTTAACAAACAAAGCCGGACGACTTAGAATTAAGTCGTCCCTTTTAATTTTCAATTGCAAAAGTGACCTCTTTAGACGACTTACCTTTAAGTCTTCTGGACGACTTAATGCTAAGTCGTCTGCGGCAATGTTTATTGAACTTCTTCATTTTCTCTATGTTTACTAATGTGTTTTATTTTGAATATTTGCAGATGATTTTTCAGTTACATGCAATGTATGGAGAATGGTTGTTGAGAGATTTCCGTTGGGATTTTGTGGTTGATGATCTCAAAGGAGCAAGATTGTTTTTATTGAATGAAGATTCAACACATGCTGAACTTGTTGCAATGGCTCAAGAAGATTATAACCTGGACATGAGAACAGTGAGTGTGGAGATTAGCTACTCATTACCAGCAGAAATGATGATGGCTCCAGGCAGTCTTCCCATTCATGTTACAAGTGATAGACAAGTTCGAAACTTGCTGGAGATACTCAAAACCCATAGAGTATGTCTTTGTGTATCAAGCCGCAGCAAGGTCGAAACGGTTTCAGAGAAAAGGGATATTGATGAAGCTGGTGAATGGGAAAAAGATGTTGGTGATAATGATGAAGCTGGTGAATGGGAAGAAGATGTTGGTGATGATGATGAAGCTGGTGAATGGCAAGAAGATGTTGGTGATGATGATGAAGCTGATGAATGTTTTGAAGATGTTGGTGATAATGAGTTTGTTGAAGATGAAAATCAAGATGGGGAGGAGGAAAATGGGGAGGAGGATGCTGATAATTCTATTGTTGGTGAAACGGATCAGAATGGTGGGGATTACAGTCTTTATGGAAAGGTTCCAGATGAGGACGAGGAAGATGATGATAATATTTGTTTTGAAGAAATCCAAAAGACATATGCTAAGACAAATGCTATTGAAGGAGGAAAATCGAATGGTACCAGTATCTATGTCAACCAGAGTTTTGTTAGCAAGGGTGCACTGCTTTCAGAGCTGCGGTTGGCAGCAGTGAGGGGTAAGTTTTCTTTCAGATTATACAAATCAACGAAAACTCTCGTTGTGGCAACATGTCGGGTTAGCTATTGTGGATGGAAGGTCAGAGCGAGTGTCAAACATGGGACAAACACGTTTTGGGTAACAAAGTATGTGGAAAAACATTTATGCTCAGCGGGAGACCGAATCGCTCAGCGGAGACACTGTACTCCGAAGTATGTAGGTAGTCTTAAATCGTGTGCAGAAGACTTACGCAGTCTTCCAGCCATTCTCTCGCTGTCCGGAGGATGTGGTACCACCTTGTTGGTGATGTACGTGGTTTGTCCTCGGACTTAGTTGAATAATGACTGCAAACAAAAAAGCAATCAGTTTTGGACGACTAAATCAAGCTATTATGGGTAAAGCAATCACTTACGGATCAGTTTTCAACCAATCAGCGAGTTCCTTCAACTTAACTTTGTTTACTGGCGGAAATGGATTATAGGCTGCCACTTTATCTTTTTTTTTCTCTGCCGTATAAGGAGATCTCACAGTGGGAGCAGGTTTCTTCGCTCGTTTACTCTTTGCACGCTTGTCCAATACAACCAGGCTCGGTTCTGAAACTGGATCGCTTGGCTCGGTGGAAGCGAGGCTCGGTTGTTGATCGGTGGAAGCGAAGCTCGGTTGTTGATCGGTGGAAGCGAGGCTCGGTTGGTGATCGGTGGAAGTGACAGCAACAATCTCTTTGGAGATGACACCATCTGCTTTATCCTCCGGCAAGATCTTATATACCGAGTTCGCCTCGGTTGCTGTATCCTCCGGCAACCATCTCTGCAATAAAAGTTGCACACAAGTTAACCCTGGACGACTTAAATAAAAGTTGTCTGGATGACTAGTTGACCCTGGACGACTTAAATATAAATCGTCTGGACGACTAGTTGACCCTGGACGACTTAAAATTAAGTCTTCTGTGGTCAACTAGTCGTCCAGACAACTTACGTTTAAGTCGTCCAGGGCCAACTAGTCGTCCAGACAACTTTTACAGTCGTCTGGACAACTAGTTAACCCTGGATTTGATACTAACCTCTTTGATTTGAGGAGGCTGTTTCTTTTGAGGAGGAGGCTGTTTCTTTTGAGGAGGAGGAGGAGGCTGTTTCTTTTGAGGAGGAGGAGGCTGCTGTTTGGTTTGATGAGGAGGAGGCTGGTTACTAACCACGGTTTCATTGGAATGAGAGGTAGCATGTTTGTTACTACCCCCGGTTTCTTTGGCAAGAGGGGTAGGCTGTTTATCTTGAGGGGTAGCCTGATTGGTTAGAGGTGGAGGGGTAGCCTGATTGGTGACACCAACCTTCTTCTCCACAGCTTCCAATCTATCGGACAACTTCCTAAACTCCCTGATGCACTTCTTAAACCCTTCTTTCATGCAGTCAGCTACGCCCTTGAACATAATTTCCAAATCCTCTCTGGTCACCCCTCTAGCCTCTTCTCTAGCCTCTTCACTAGCCACTTTAGGAGCCTCTTTACGAGCTTTCTTCCGAGGTCTTGGATTGTCTTCCTCCTCCTCCTCCTCCTCCTCCTCCAACACAACCATCTCTTTGGCTTTCTTCGATGGAGTCACAACCTTAGGTTTTGTATAGACCTTAGTACCAGTGACTTCCCAGCAATCCATGGTCCACTTCCACGGTCTCCGCTCATACATGACTTTAATGATGTTCTCCGCGGGCAGGTCCTCAACATCAGAGTCCCATTTTGGCCACATTTCACTAATGTTCTTCTCAACAAAGTTGATCACGCGGGTCTGCAGTAAATAGAAGAATCGAGTTAGATATTTGAAAAAAAATACTAAATAGACGACTTAATTATAAGTCGTCTACAAACAGACGACTTATAATAAGTCGTCTAATAAGTCGTCCAGCTGGAAGACTTTCCAGACGACTTAATTAAGTCGTCCGATAAGTCGTCCAGATGGGAAGACTTTCCAGACGACTTAATTAAGTCGTCCGATAAGTCGTCCAGATGGGAAGACTTTCCAGACGACTTAATTAAGTCGTCTGATAAGTCGTCCAGCTGGGAAGACTTTCCAGACAACTTAATTAAGTCGTCCGATAAGTCGTCCAGCTGGACGACCTTCCAGACGACTTATTATAAGTCGTCTGCGCAGTCTTTTGGATTGAAGTAAATACCTGACTCAAGATAGCAGCTTTCATTGATATGCGGCCTCTGCTGCCCTCGTAAGCCAGTATCGGTGGAGACGGACTGTCTGCTCTGGGACCACCAATACTAGCACCCAGTTCCGGCATAGCTGTGTACGCCCAGACCTGAAGAACTTGTATAAACCCATCCACAGTGTAACAGCCAGTAATTTCTTTGTTCCACAAAGAGTCCATCAGCACCTTAAACGCGACTCTCCCCCATGGATAATTCTCAAACCGTTCTAAATCCATCACTAGCCTTGCCAGAGTAGATCGTGTAGCGGTTGAAAACTTTCTCCCTTCAATGAATCCAGTGAAGATGGAGAGGTACGCGAGCCGCTTGCGATCGTCCCTGGACCAATCCCCGCATCTCTTCAGTGCTGCTATTATCTGATCAGTAGTTGGCCCAGCTTCCAGATGAACTCCCAGCATCCCCCAGAAAGAAACCATCTCTTGGGTAACGTCACATTTTGGTGTCTCAAGGTCCTCGATGTACTCGCAGTTTAGACCAGTGAGGTTTTCAAACTCTAACAGTGAAAACCTCAAAGGTTCTGGACCAACAAGAGACCACATCTCATACTTCTTCTTAATGTCCAGCTTGAAACTGAGCATGTAGTGAACCAGCCTTGAAGCCCAACCAAATCCCTGCTCCTTGAACTTGATGAAAACTCCCAAACTCGACTCCTTGAACTCTTCAAATTCGTCATCAGTAAGAGCTTCCCTAAGAGCAGTATGCAACTTGCTGTTATCCGTATGATACGAAATGCTATTGTGGGCTTCTGGCTCTTCCCCTGATATGTATAACCTACGGGGGAGTTCTGGAATATCCATCCTTTTTGTCTGCAAAATAATCAAAGACAACAATATAAGTCCAGACGACTTAGTAGACGACTTATAATTAAGTCGTCTGGAAAGTCGTCCAACTGGATGACTTTCCAGACGACTTAAATTTAAGTCATCTGGAAAGTCTTCCAAATGGACGACTTATATTTAAGTCATCTACTAAGTCGTCCAGTTGGAAGACTTTCCAGACGACTTAAATTACTTACAAGTCTTCCAGTACAAAGCGGACCTGATTAGTCGCAGAAGAAGTTGGAGTACTCGTCATTGCGGTTATAGATCTGAAAAAATAAACGTGAAACGGTGAGAATGAGTAAATTGATAGAGACAACGTTTTATGTTCATCTTTTCCTCGAGATTGATGACTTATCGGCGTTAGGGTTTACAGAGAAACGGTGCTAAGGTTTACAGAGAAGAAGCGGCGGCGCTAGGGTTTAGAAGAAGCGGCGGCGCTAGTTTTTAGAGGAAGCGGCGGTGAGAACGTTGGTGACCACGGTGGCGAGGGCGACGGTTTGTTCAGAAATAGTGGAAGCGGCGGCGCTAGGGTTTAGAGGAATCGGCGGCGCTAGGGTTTAGAGGAATCGGCGGCGCTAGAGTTTAGAGGAATCGGCGGCGCTAGGGTTAGAAGAAGCTGCGGCGACAACGGTGAGAATGAAGTGAGATAGATAGCCGACGTTGAGAACGATGGTTTGTTCGGAAATCGTGGGAATTCGAAATTGCCTTTGAGAGAGAACTGTTAGGGTTTCTGAATTTCGCGAAAAATGAAACAAAAAAAGAAAAAATCACCTTATATATTGGGTAAATAATCCGGTTAGCTTTAAAAGTACATTGGTAAACTTTAAGGTTTGGTCCGGTTTAGACGACTTATTCTGGCTTATAATGTACAACAGACGACTTAATATTTAGTCGTCTGTTTTCAGACGACAAAATATTAAGTCGTCCTAGACCCTAAAATGAACCCCTAAACTAAAATGACTAGATTAACTAACTAACCACGTTATAAAATCAAATTATACTTAAATAGTGTTTACTATACACAGAAATGAACACGCATAAGTAATTTTAAAAAAATTCAAAAACGGTTTTAATGCTTTCCAAAATCTAACCCTAAGAACACATACAATACTACAACATATGTTGATGAAACATAAACTAAAGAATATCATGACTCACTACTTTCACTCATCTATGCTGAAAACAATTGAAATTTGTTATATCTTAATTTATACCTCCTAAGACATATGTTAATTACATAATTCTCATTTTTCACTTATCAAAATATTTTTTACAAAATTTTTAAATTATGTTTAAGACTAACTGTCCAGACGACTTTCAGTTAAGTCGTCTGGACGACTTATTTGCAAGTCGTCTAAACAGACGACTTGCAAGGGGTAGAAACGTAAAAAAATTCCGTTTTTTTGTTTGATCACAAGGGGATAGTTGTAATTTCAATTGCTTTTTAGGTTACTTTTGCCTTTGACCCAAGTTGGGGTATTGTTTTGGATTTGACTCCAAGTTTTGAGTCACACTTGGCAATTCTCCCATACATTAATCCTACGTGATTAGCATTTGAAATATATTAAGACTAAGGTATTTTTGTCTAATTTGTATATTATTAACGTTAGTTATTGTAATTAATTTAAGAAAATTAAGTTTCTACTCAATAGTACTAAAGTTTCTTAAATTTCATGCTCCTAAATCGTCCATTAAAACTTTAAAAGTGTAGAAAATTATTTATTATATCTGAAAATTTATTTAAATTTAGTGTTTTCTGTAGAAACTTTTAAACAAGGAAAACCTTACAAATAAGTTCAAATGGGTCACCCGCTGTACGCGGACCATATCTTAGCTGTGTTAGCCGTTTTGTTTCATAATTTACGCTTTTTATTTGTTTTTATTTCTTGTTTATTATGCTTTTTTATTTACTTCCATCCTCTTTAGTATTCCTCCGTTTCGTAATAGTTGATATTTTATAAGATGATTATTGTTTCAAAATAGACGAAGTTTTGATATAGTTATATTTTTTTAAATTTTACTGAAAACTGTATAACCAATTAGATTTTGCCGTCATTTTTTTAATTGGTTGAATGATTTTTAATTATATTTGTAAAATTGTTTTTTGAAGAAAAACAGATTTTTTAATTATTGTGCAATGAATCAAAACATCATGTATTGTGAAATAGAGAGAGTATTTTTGTTGCTTACAACCTAATTATTAGTTTCAAGTTTCCAGTCTTGAAATGTGTACATTTAGATATTGCTTTTAAAATGTAGATGTTTGATATATTATATGATAATGGTGTTCCATTTGTATTAAATAATCGATCGTTTGATAACTTCTTGATGCTGCAAAATAAAGAGTTTAGACAGACTATGATTGACTAAGCAATTTTTAAGGAATGAACTGCAATTCTGTTTTGAATAAACTAATCACCGAGTAATTCCAAGTCTATGCGTAGCGACTAAGTTGGACAATGCTTTGATAGTGGTACTAATGAAAATTTCTCTGAAACTTGTGAATGTTTTACTAGAAGAAATAATAAATACCTAAAATGGAACTTTCGTTGTTAATCAAATGAAGTGTAAATGGAAGCAATCAGAGATCTAATTAAGCTTAAGAGAGAAGATATTCTAGTTTAGTTGTCTGTGCCGTTGAATCATGTTGTTGCGGCTGTCTCCTTATTGTAGTTTCTAGTTTCCACGAAACCGTGTTCCATTGCCAGATCATGTATCGTGCTTTCTTTGTCAGATCTCAGAAATATATTGATTCATATACACTTTTTTTTGTAAAATATCCTCTCCGCTCTAAGATAGATGATGTTTTAAAGAACTTTTGATATTTAAGAATGTATAATATTTTGATATTTTATATTAATTTTAATTTTAATTTTATTAAAAACTATATGATCAGTGATGTTTTGTAATTTTGTAATGCTAATTTTAGAAAAATGTATGCCTTAGTTCTTGTATTTTCAACCAAAACATCATACAATTTCAAATTATCATGTTTTTTTTCAAATTTTAGAACAACGATAAAGACAACAAAAGGTAACAACAATAATGTTCCTCTGTTGTTGCGTAGTTGTTATGGTGTTGTGTTCTTCTTTTCCGCTATTTGTGCGCTATATCTTCGCCTCTTCGGTCTAAATTTAAATTGGTAATAGTATTTTAAATCGACTTTGTTTAGCTTTCATAATCCGTATCCAATATGGGCCGAGTTTCGGCTACTTATTAATATATTTGGGCTTGATTTTGTGCTTGAATTTAAATGTGTTTTTTTTGGAGAAAAGAACAGAACAAATTATAGGAATCCATAAATTACTAATAAGTCGGTGCATTACCTCGACAAGCATAGAGTCGTTACTAGGGGCGAACGTTCGGATACCTGTTTGGGTTCGCTCGGTAATTTTCGAGTATTTCGATATAGGAGTATATAACTTGTTTTGGTATTTCTATACTTCGGATCGGATTCTGGTATTTTTAGTTCGGATTCGGTTATTTCGGGTCGGATTCGGTTATTGAGATTTTGAAAGAAAAAAAAAAGAAATTTTTCATTTTTAGGTTTATTCTATTTAAAAATAGAGATTTCATTTAACATATTTTTTATTTTTAATAGATTGAACGATTGATAGATTTGGAGATAACATTTCAAAAATAAATAAATATTAATTTGGCAATTGTTTTGAAATTTTGAATTTGAATGTAACTTTTGTTAATACATGAAACAAAAAAATTGACATGCATTTTAATTGAGTGACAAATCATTTTCTCCGTAGTTATATGTATAACATATAATCTTAAAATATGTTTAACATCAATATAAATATTTTAAATAAAATGAAAGATGTAAACAAGAAATATAAAGGTAAAATATACATATGTTCGGTTATCTTCTGATATCCAATCTCTCCTAAATCAATATCCGTTTGGATATTTTACTATTTCTGTTCAGATTTCGATTTAAGTTTTTTGGATCGAGTTCGGATACAGTTTAGAGTATAAGGTAAAATGCCCATCCCCTGGTCGTTACCATTCAAATTCAAAAACCAAAACAAAAACAAAAAAACTGTGTGGTACTTTCGTAAATAATACTAAAATAAGGGGCAGTTTTGGATTAATAACAATCTCTTCAGAATACACACACGCTCTTATATATAAACTCGTAACAAACTCCAAAACCTTTGAACACTCATTTTACTCACTCTTCGTCTTCTCGGAATCAAAAACCCACACCGATCGCTGATTCTTGCGATTTCAATCGATCAAAGGCGACGATGTCTCTCAGACCTGGCGCGAAGACGGAGGCCAGACGTAACCGGTACAAAGTGGCGGTCGATGCGGAGGAGGGACGGCGGAGGCGAGAGGATCACATGGTTGAGATCAGGAAGAACAAGAGGGAAGAGAATCTGCAGAAGAAGAGACGCGAGGGAATCTCGGCCGCGGCACAAACGGAGCAGGATCTTACTTCTGAGAAGAGAGTATGCGTTCGCGATCGATTCACCTTTTGCTAGGGATCGATTTCCTGGCTTAGTATACTTTGATTTTGTTCTAGATTTTAAGTTTCTTGCGATGTTGATGATGATGATGGTGAACGATGATGATGATGTTTCTTGAATTGCTATATGGAAGGAACTTGTTTATCGGACTTGATGATAGTTTTTTATGATGATGATGATGGCCTTTCTTGAATTAGTATACGGAAGAATCTTGTTTATTGAATTTGAGAATAGTTATGTATGATGATGATGATGATGATGATGATGATGATGATGATGATGATGATGATGATGATGATGGTGATGATGATGATGATGATGATGATGATGATGATGATGATGATGATGATGATGATGATGATGATGATGATGATGAGGATGATGTTTCTTAAATTGCTATATGGAAGAAACTTGTTTGTTCTAAATTTTGAAGTTTCTTGCGATGATTGCAGTTGATAGAGAATCTACAGGGGATGGTTGCTGGAATATGGTCAGAGGATTGCAACTTACAACTTGAGACGACCACTCTCTTGCGGAAACTGCTTTCAAGGGGTTTGTGACCATTAAGCATTATAACAAGTCATCGTTTTTGGTTAGAGACTTTAGTAGTTATGTTTTGTTTTCTTCTTGTGTAGAGCATTATCCTCCTATCAATGATGTTATACAATCTGGTGTTGTTCCTCGCGTTGTGACTTTCCTTTCAAGGGCTGAGTTTCCCAAACTTCAGGTGAAGAGAGCACTTGCACCGGTTATTGATCTGTACTGTCGAGAATTTGTTAACTTGGTTTTGCTTGTGTTTAGTTTGAGGCAGCTTGGACGCTCACCAACATTGCTTCAGGGACATCAGAGAATACGAATGTCATCATTGAAAGTGGTGCTATCCCTATATTCGTCCATCTTCTCAGATCCCCTAATGAGGACGTCCGCGAACAAGTATGCGTTTAAACACTAACTGTCATCACTTTGTTGTCAGAGAAACTCTTGTTCAGACTTTTTGTTTTTATGTTTTCCTTCTGAAAAATAGGCTGTTTGGGCATTGGGAAACGTTGCTGGAGACTCACCAAAGTGCCGTGATTTTGTGTTAAGTTTCGGTGCCATGTTGCCTCTGCTGTCTCAGTTCAATAAGCATGCAAAGCTTTCAATGCTTAGGAATGCTACATGGACTTTATCAAACTTCTGCAGAGGGAAGCCTCAGCCTTCATTTGAACAGGTTTCCTTCAAGATGAAACCAAACTTTGTAGTCTCTGTAATATATTTTAACATGTTTCTGTACGGGTTTTTTTTCCTAGCAGACAAGCCAAGCTTTACCAGTTCTTAAGAGCCTTGTGCAATCAACAGATGAAGAAGTTCTCACTGATACATGCTGGACTCTGGCACACCTCTCGGATAACACAAATGAAACTATACAGGCGGTTATCGATGCAGGCGTTGTCCCTCGCATCATCCAGCTCTTAACGTGAGTATATCTGATTGTGCTTTTAAGTTTAATAATGGTTACGTTATCTGAATGCTTTCCTCTTACGGTTCCTCTTGTTAGTCATACGTCGCAGGCAGTGCTGATTCCTGCTCTTCGTACCATTGGAAATATTGTAACCGGCGATGAAGTACAGACGCAGGTGCATATGTATATACATTTCACAGTTCTATTTTAAAGAGTTTTTTTTTTGGAAACTTTTTAAGTCTTAACTTAATTTTCCAAACAGACGGTTGTGGACCATCAGGTGCTTCCTAGTCTTTTGGTCCTCGTTACAAACACGTACACGAAGAGTATCAAGAAGGAAGCTTGCTGGACTATCTCAAACATAACAGCTGGGAATTCAAATCAGATACAAGTGGGTATATGCCTCTTTTAACAAGAGAGACTGGCTTTTAAGTTTTGCGTGTCTGACTTAATTTAAACCTGAATGAACGTGCAGGCAGCGATTGAAGCAGGTGTCATTCAGGTTCTTGTTTGGGTGCTCCAAAACGCAGAGTTCGAATTGAAAAGGGAAGCTGCTTGGGGAATCTCAAATGCTACTTCTGGTGGCACTCATGATCAAATCAAGTAAGAAGAACAAAACTAAAAGCCAAATGTTTCAATCATTTGCTAAAACATGTCTTTCTCTCAGATTTATGGTGAGCGAAGGGTGTATCAGACCGATATGCGATCTTCTAACCTGCCCGGATCCAAGAATCATAATGGTTTGCTTAGAAGCGTTGGAGAACATTCTGAAGGTCGGAGAAGCAGTGAAGAGCTCGGGTCTGACAGGAGACGAGAACCTCTTCGGTACACTGGTAGAGGAAGCAGGAGGACTTGAGAAGATTGAGAATCTTCAGAGCCACGACAACGATGATATATACCAGAAAGCTATGAAAATCCTTGAAAAGTTTTGGACTGAAGACGACGATGAGGAAGAAGGCAACAATGAGATCCTTGATATTACTCCTCCTGATCAATTCAACTTTATCTGAAGGTATGCAAGTTTGAATTTGAGTGTTTAGTTGCTTTGGACTTTTTGAGTTATATTCTTAATTTGATGCTATTATTGCAGAACGTATCGAAACGGTGTTAACGTGAAGTAGAAGAAATCCTCTCTCTCGTCTTTCTCTCCATGCTCGCTCCTCACATCTCGTGGATATGATAGAAACAACATTATTTCATGTTTCTTTTGAAGTTTGTCTGTGTTTTTGGGGGAAGACAAACGATTATGTTGGGTGTTTTTCAATAACGAACGGAAACTAAAAGTTCATCTGATTGATCTGTTATTAGCTTGAATAGGTCTTGGATTCTAATAAGAGCACGTTTTTGAGTAATGGTCAAACTTTTAGACATATCCAACTTTTGTTGGCTTTTGATTTGGTCTTATAAATAGAGGATAAGATTAGTGGGAATTAAGGGGTTATAATCATATACATAGTTTCTTACTCCTATAAACTAGGGTTTAGCTTTTGTGATTCTTTTCGTGTATTTTTATATATTATCACACACCCAAATAAGCTACTTAACCCAAGCTTGAGTCTACTCATGTTGGTCTACCCGCAGATCCCAGTTTACAACATAAACGAAACCAAGAGCCGCAAAAGCCTTAGACGCTGAACGCGCCATGGCCACGCACGCTGGATAAGACATTGTTAACTGAAAGCAGAAAATGCTTACTTTTGATTAGCTTTTAGAATATTTTTGTTTTTAAAAGTCATTTATGCTTCCCTTACTTTCTCCATTTACCATATGTGTTTTAGTGTCTTCGAATTTTAAGTTTACGTGCACAATAGATATGATTCGAGCATAAACGATGATAAAAGACAGTTTTCAAATGGTTCCAAAGGGTTATAATTTGGTTCTTCGCCAAAGATTCCTTTATGTGTTCCCCCACACAAGCTGTGAATTTAAAGTGAAGGAAGACATCTTTTTAAGGGCCAACAAAGAAAGTAAATTAAAATAAAACTTTTTTTTTTATAAAATCACAAGATTTTTGTGTTCTCTCTTTAATCCACCTTTGAAAAACTACTATTGGAATCATCTCAGATAAACTGACCGAGATGTGATAATTTACAAACTAAAGAGTAATTAATTATGAATGGATCGCTCTTGTCCGTTTTGTTATGGACTTGTGGTCAATGATCGGCAACAATTACCAACGCCGAGAATGAGACTAATCGTACCACCGTCAAAACTTAATTTTGAAACAAACCTCGTGAAACATTCACTGATTCACAGGTTAGTTAGGTTATTAGAAGACTACATTTATCATACATTGATATTTTTTCCAGTTATTTAACATTGATATTATTTTTCAGTTGTATAAAAGAACTGATCTCAAGCTTTTATCATAGCACACTTTAATAATTCTTCTGGATATGGATCAAAACTTGATCATATGTTCCATCCATGGCCGGCTTATTAGGGGGGACAAGCGGTTCGATCGCCCCGGACCTAAGCCCATGTTCCCTCGTATAATACTAATTAAGGGATCTAATTTTTTTAAAAAACTATATTTTTATATATAAAAAATTATAAATATAATAAATAAAATTGAAAATGGCCCAAATTATTTGATATGTATATAGTTTTATTTTCATTACAAAATATTGCTGATTAAATTTTAAAAACATTTTAAACATTATCTACGTATAATTTTAGAGGGTAAAAAAAATATTTTTCGCCTTAGGGCCCTTAACAGTGTTGAGCCGGTTCTGGTTCCATCTTAGTCTCATTTCTTGAATGAAAAGAAAATGAGTCTGGTTCCGGTTGAGTTTTGGGCCCCACAAGACAGGAACTGAGTGAGAATCCGACTCAGGACCCGAGTGATGGTCGTGGAA
Organism: Brassica napus; assembly: GCF_020379485.1. Classification (NCBI taxonomy): domain Eukaryota; kingdom Viridiplantae; phylum Streptophyta; class Magnoliopsida; order Brassicales; family Brassicaceae; genus Brassica; species Brassica napus. Next base: position 21,925,422 of record NC_063446.1, read on the forward strand.
GCCAGCTTGGTCTGAATTATAATGGGCCTCTGTGGCTCCGAAGCGCTAGACCGTACGGATTGTTGCCATGTGCTTTAAAGACGAACACAACATATTTAAAGGTAAAAACAATAGTAATTCATAAAATATGAAATAATCACAAAATCGAACCGCATTGTTGTTTTTCTTTGGAGACCTGTTGCTCTTTATTTTCATTTAATAATAAATACTTCTTGATTGCTTTTACTTCGTTGGATTTGACATGGAGTGGTTCTGATAAAAACTTAAAAGCTTCTCTGCTTATAAGTCTACCTTAACGCACGTGTTAGATTTTACATAGCAAAGGAAAATTTAAGAATCGCATTGGGTCGTGTCGCTTGTGTCAGATTAAACGACGAGTATTAAGTTTTAACGTAGGAAAAAGGGGTCCACACTGAAAAGAAGTGAGATAATTGAAGTATTTTTGTACGGTACAAAATTATGTAATTTATAAAATATGTAATTTGATATAATTATGTAATTAAGACATAATGAAATTACAAAATGACTTTGTCGTTTTGTTAACGGCCTGATTGTTTACATATACTCTTCATACTTTTTTTGGTGATTATTTTCATTAAAGGCCATTTATAGGATATTTAAAACTTAAACAAAAAATACTATAAAAAATACATTTATGTTAAATTTGCATTCAAGAAAAACATTTAATACTATCGTAAGTAGTAGTCAATAATATCAATGTTTTACTATAAATAATAACACCAAAATACTTCTGTTCTCTTAATAATTTGCATGCAAAAGCAAAAACATAACATAAATGTTCCACAAAGAAAGCAAAACATAACTATGTGCTACTCTATCTTTTAATTTTAATTGTTATTTTAGAATTAAACACACAAATTAATAAAATATTTAATTTTATATATTTTCAAAATAAAAACATCATTATTAATACATCTAACACATTTCAACTAATAGAAAAATAGATTGAAATAAAAAGTCAATAAGTTATGAATTGAAATTATAAAATGATATTTATTTTGAAATTAAAATTTTACTATACATCGATACTTAAATTGAAACGGATGGAATATCTATAAACCAAAAAACGAACTACCATTTTGTAACGTCGTAAATGAGATTCTATTAACAACTCTAAATGTTCTTTTTATTTTAAAAGTTTGATAATCTATTTGTTTCGCTTCATTTGTCGTTTTAGGTTTATGCACACTGATTAAGAAAATATTTAATTTTGCATATTTCCAAAACAAAAATATCATTACTTATACATTTAACCATATTCCAACTATAGAAGAATAAAATAGAAAATATTGTTAATAAATTCTGCATCAAAAACATAAAAGGATACTTAAAAGTGAAATAAAATTTCAGCTCTAAAACGACGACTAGTACAGAGAAACATTTATCTTCCTTTGTTGTACAAACAGTATATTCAAGAAATAGTAAAATAAATTATGGCGTTTTTAAATATTCAGATGTAGTAATAGCAAAAATTAGAACAGAATACAGACAATGACAGTTGGTTTTCTTCCTCTGCAATCGTTACACTTATTACACAAATTTAAGATCTCTTAAACGTATCCCACTTGAGATAAACAATAAATAACAAAGCCTTTTTTTTCCGGAAATTTTATTAATAGAACAGAAGCCATAGGGCCAAAGCCCAGCACAATATGATACAAAAGACCTAAACAAAGACACACTTAAACGTAAATGATCCAACAAAAGACCCAATATACAAACAACAGAAAGATCTGAGACACAAGGCCCATTAATTCACGGTCCGTTGGGGAAAAAGAGACACGACGCCACCACGTGTATGAACCGTCTTGCGCTCAAAGTACACGCGTCGAGACGCGAAACCATCTACTTCCTCCGGTGCCAGCGAAGGGGCCCGAGGTGCTCCGTCAACGACGAAGCCAAACCGGTGAAAAGCCGACCAATCAAAGCGGCCTTCACGGAAGTTCAAGTTGGAAATCTAAAGTAACAGATCTACGTTTTTTTAACCATCAATCGTCTTCAATCGATCCGAGAACCAATTTTCCTGCATGTGCTAACTTCATCTTTAATGATTCAGATAAGCTTGAAGATGGCTACGACCCTAAACAAGGGGAGGAAAGAGACATCGGAGCTTCAGATCAAGAGTCGATCGGACTAAAGAAGAACAGAAACGCAGATCGAAACCAACCGGAAAAAAACCGGTGAGAAGCCGGCGAAGGATGATGCTATGGGAGTCATCCCTTCCCGGAGACCATAAGCCGGCGAAGACGGTGATAAAGGATCCACCGCTTCCCAGAGTCATAAACCCCACCATCGGGAACCTTAATCGGAAAAGATCCGATGAACAAAGCTTCAACGCTCTCTCTCTCAAAGATATGAGAGAGATAAGAGAGAGAGCGAATGGAACAATTTTTCACCGTAAATAACAAAGCCTTTATATGCCAAGTTACAAAAAAATAACAAAGCCTTTATTACAAATACTCATGCAAAAACACAATAAATAATAAAAAACATTGCATTGACTTCTCACCAGCTTGTTCCACCTGCTGCGAGAGCTCCGAGCAGAAGAGAGAAACGGAAGGTTTAGAGGGTACTGTGCAGCCCACGGTGCTACTCTCATTTCTTATCCTACGCCTCTCCGTCTTTCTTATCCTGCACCTCTCCGCCTTGTTCAGGTGTCTCATGGGCGCTTCTTCTCCAAGCAAAAAAATATCTCTTGTTGTTGTTTCTCAGAATAGATTCTAGAGTTCCCGCATTGAATAATCGCGTTTGCGTTTCGCCAATTAGCGTTTTCTCGAAATGCTTTGGATCACGAGATTCTCTGCATTCTTCTCCGCCGCCATGGCAGTGATCGTCTTATCTCCGTCGCTACAATCATTCCCTCCCGCGGCGGCGATCCGGTCCTCCGATCGTAGCTTAATCTCATCCTTCAGAAACTCCCCTCCCTTTCGCAACGCCGCCGAAGAATGTCTCTCCTCCTCCGCCGCAGACTCCAACGTCTGCAACCCCTCGTTAGTCCACGTGGCGATCACACTCGACGTAACTTACCTCCGCGGCTCAATCGCAGCCGTCAATTCAATCCTCCAACACTCCTTATGCCCCGAGAGCGTCTTCTTCCACTTCATCGTCTCCTCCGAGACAAACCTAGAGTCTCTCGTGAGATCGACTTTTCAAGAACTAAAATTCAAAGTTTACTATTTTGCCCCTGAGACGGTCCGCGGTTTGATCTCTTCCTCCGTGAGACAGGCCCTCGAGCAGCCGTTGAACTACGCTAGAAACTACCTCGCGGAGCTTCTCGAGGGCTGCGTTAACCGGGTCATATACTTGGATTCGGATCTTGTGGTGGTCGACGACATCGCAAAGCTCTGGAAAACGGGTCTGGGTCCGAGGGTAATCGGAGCTCCAGAGGTATTTTATATTTATCAATTTGTTTATTTTATTTATATAAATACTTTACAGTTATTCAGTTAGCCCTATTTACGTGTTCCTACAGTACTGCCACGCGAATTTCACTAAGTACTTCACCGGAGGGTTCTGGGCCGAGGAGAGATTCTCGGGTACGTTTCGACGGAGGAGGAGGGCTTGTTACTTCAACACGGGGGTGATGGTGATTGATTTGAAGAAGTGGAGACGAGGTGCCTACACGAGACGGATCGAGAAGTGGATGGAGATTCAGAGGACGGAGAGGATCTACGAGCTGGGATCGCTTCCGCCGTTTCTGCTTGTTTTCGCCGGACACGTGGCGCCGATTTTGCATAGGTGGAACCAGCATGGGCTCGGTGGGGACAATGTTAGAGGTAGCTGTCGGGATTTGCATCCTGGTCCGGTGAGTTTGCTTCATTGGTCTGGTAGTGGCAAGCCGTGGTTAAGGCTTGACTCGAAACGGCCTTGTCCGTTAGATGCTCTGTGGACGCCTTATGACTTGTATCGACATTCACATTGAGGCCGGTTTGTTGCATATGGTAATATTCTCAACACATTCTGTTTTTTTTTTTCAGTTTAATTTGTTACTTTTTTTATGTTTGTTTGTTCATCAGTAGTTGAACCACTAGTCATTGACTTTAGACTCATGAGAAGTTACTAAGGAAGTAAGGATATGGACTATAGAGAAATTCACTTTGAGTGTATTTGGTTAGTTTTTTTTTTTTTGGCTATGGCATCATAGAATCTTGCAGGGAAGCTATAGATTGTTTGCAAGATTAGAACGGCTCTTGTTTTGTCTAGTTGATTCACCATTGTTCGTCTGTCGGTGGATGTATGCACAGTGGTGCCACTATGTAGGATGTCTTCATCAAATGGCAGATGAGTGGCTCCTACTAGGGTCTGATGAATTTTCATCAGACCAAAAAGAAAAGTCATCACAGTTATATTGAGCATTATTGTCTTTTTGCAGTATCATATGGTGCATCTAGCTGAGAGATGACTGTTTGGCGATCTAAGTACTAAGTCTCTGATATTTAGTGATATGTTGTGCTTTGTTAGTGTCATATCTTTGTTTAAGAGAGGTGTGTTTAGCTACTAATTAGATAAATCCTAGAACTAAGATTAAGAGTAAAAACTAAATAGATAGACGTGTGATCAACTTTTTATTGCCCGCCGCTATACACCCAGCTTCTTAAGTTCCAAGAGTTGATCTCTTTGTTCTTATGTTGCCATCTAAAAATATGTGTGACCCCACGTTCTCTTTTGTTCTTTATAAAAATGTTTTAAAAGCAAAGGGTACCGATTCTTTTTGGACCCCATTGCAAGTGACAATGGCTCTTAGAATCCAACCATTGATTATCTTGAGCGAGCTTGTCATGTTCTAATCACATGTGCGTCTGACTTTGATCATTAGATATTTCTTTAAATAGTTGTAACTTGTAACGTCTTAAAAAGGAATATAAACTTACTTTTTGGTTGTTTTTAAGCAGCCATTTGGTGCTGCTATATGAGGAGACTGGAGAGTACTAGAGTAGAGACTAGAGAAGGTTTCATCGATATTGACCGGTTCGGTTTGGAAGACAATCGAAGGTAGCTTTTGTTTGTAGAAGATGAAAACCCTTACCGGGTAAAATGGGTTTGGTTTAGCCAAACCGGAGACATAATTGAGATGTGGAAACTTTATTTTAATGTGTGGTTTGCCGGGCGGGTCGGATCATTTTTGTTGGCGAGAAGAAAACAGAGTTAGGTTACTCATGTGGATGATATTTTGTTGTGTGTTTATCAATAATATCTTTTATAAAATATGTTTTTGGTATATTGTGCCCTCATTGAAAATGAACCATGTACCAAGTAGAGAAATTGATTTAGTTAGCATGATTAACCCTAGCACTCCAAATGGGGTGCTTAATTTTTTTTTTTTTTTGGTTTTGTTTGATGCTTACTGCGCTTGTTTAAGCGCTCTGCTTCCATTTTTTTTTTTTAAGCAAAGCCCGGGGTAAGCATCCCGATTAATGGTGGTCTTGATGGCTTATGTTCCCCTTGCAGTCTCAGTTACAACATGGCATGTTCCTCTATTAATGTCGGTCCAAAAAAGTAAATTGTCTAAATAAATGTTCTTATTATTGTTTTTCCAAAATAGAAACAAGAATTTGCATTTAAATTAAAAAAGGTCGTGACCTTACCAGTGAATAAGTCTTCCCTTTAATCGAAGGGAAAATTTGAGAAAATACATTTATATGAGATTGAAATTTGAAAACTACACTATTACTGTATGTGGTCCAAAAAAAACACTATTACTGTATTTAATTTTTTTTTAAAGCTACTCTTTGTATATATAAAATGACTAAATTATCCAATTAAATAACTGAAAGCTATTATAATATACTTTTGTAATCGTGTCATGTACAAGACGATTCTCCCGTCCAGAGAAACTACCAACAATATACCATCGATCAGCTTTTAGTTTGTTAACTACACAAAATCTGTGTATATCACCAGCGTAGTCATGTAGAGTTTTTAAACTTTGTGTCACATGAGGCAGCTTTCATTGAAATCCACTTTCATATTGGTTACCATTATAACTAATTGTTCAGCTATTTCATCCACATTTAAAGCATCTTATTCAATTCAACGTGCAGTTCAACTCTAGAGAAAGAAATATCGCCTAAACTGGTCAGCTTATGAAACACGAACGAGCTCTGATTTATTCACGAAAGGGGGGCCTGTCTATTGATGTGATGATGCCTAGGGGTAAAAAAAGGACTAAGAAAGTTCCAGATGAAACTTGTAACAAAACATCTATTGAGCTATACATGGACTAATAAAAGAACGTATCAAGCTACAATCCATCTTGTTTTTCAATTTAAGCAAAGACAAAACTAAGAAGACAGAAGAAAAAAACAGAGGAAATAAATGATTAAGGAATGAAAGCAAAGAGCTATATATACTCCACTATTTAGATATTACCTTTTCCTTCCAAGATTAATTTTTTTTTATCAAATCAGCTTTCCGTAGGAATATTGGTCCCTGAACTCATCAAACATACAAGTACCGCATATTTCCAATGCACAATTTATGAGATCCAGTGAAGAACGCGACATACGGTTCTTCTTTCATGTACCATCATATGTATAAAGTATGACAGTTTTCGTCAGGGGAGCATTGCTGTAAAAATGTATATTGCATCTGATCTACATAATTCACTTAATAAGGACATATCATATTCTGATTTATAATTATATGATTTAAGTCGTTATGATTCACTAAGTTGTATTTAGATTTTAATAAACTTTATAACCCGAGCAACAAAAATACACATGAACCCAAAAACACACATAAATAATTTTGATTTAAATTTAGATCTTTTTAATTTAAATAAAAAATAAGGGTAAAATGTCTTTTTACACATATGAAAGTTTAGTTTTCAAAAATATAAAGCAAAGTGTATTTGTCAAATTTCAAATCACAAAATGAAGTATTTTTCAAATTATCCCTTTATTTAAAGCTCATTATAACAATAAAGTAACAAATAATATAGTTGAAGTTTCCTCAAGTTTATTCCTCAAAATAGCATTCTCCAGTAAAAATAGAAAAACCTTATTTCTTTTCTTATTTATTGACGAACAAATAGAAAAAAATCTTTAAAAGAAAAAATAGAGATATGCTGAATATAATGATCTACAAATGCTATTATAGAATCAAATATAGAGATGGTTTAAAATTATTTTATAATGGTCATTTTATGATAGAACAATTTTCCTTTTAACATGAAAAATCATGATGTATTTACATTGAAATAATCCAATCTCATCAAATACACGTATAAATAACAAATAACAAATGCTACACTAACACTCTTCAGAGAATTTCCAATTCATTACTATTTTTACTTCTATAATAAAATTTAAAAGAAATTATATTTCAATCCATTGCTATTTTTTATTTAGAAATTGCTATTTCCTCTATATTTAAAGAAAGAAATACCAATCTTTATTTTTAGGGACATTTGCTAAAAACAACCTAAATATTCAAGTCAAACCTAAAAGTGTACTCCACTTCCAGTCAAATGCAAAGCCAACCTAAAGGGATAGTGAAAGTACTATTTAACTCTTATGACCAAACAAAAAAACAGAAATATATTTTACGTTTTTATCCTTCGGAAGTCTACACGTAATAAAAGAAGTCTACATATATATAGACTTCCTACGAAGTCTACCTTATAGACTTATTTTGGAATCTACACTCTAATTTGATCTAATAATTTAATTTTGAAAATGTATAAAAATAATTATTGTGATATTTTTAACTAATCATCAATATAATGGATAATATGAAGTAAATAAATTAAAATTTCATATAATTGAATAATTTTGAAGAATATATACTAATTTGGTTATCATGTGTTAGACAATGTTCATAGTTTAGAAACAAAAGGTTCTAACATGTTATGTCTTTTAGTGGTTGATTTCATAGGGTTAGATTTTAGATTTTGTTTTGATTTTGTTTTATTAACTTTATAAATCTGCATATTAATGTTTAATAGTTTATATTTTGTATAATTGAGACTTTTTGATTATCAAGCAAAACATTTAGAGTTTGAAATTTGTGGTTTAGGGTATCGTAGACCTACAATAAAATCTATTTATTTAAAGACGCCTTTTTAGTCTATATTTTTCAATTTTTTTACAAAAAATAATTATATTTAAACTAAGTTATGTTCCTTAAAAATAAGAAAATGAAATCATAAACTATAACTATTAAAAAAATAAAGAAATAAATTTAGTAAATCATATATTAAAATTATTAAAATAATAAAGAATAAGCAACAATAATGAAATTATTATAGTAGACTTCTAAAAAAGTCTACTATGTTATAGTAAAATCTACTCCAAAAATTTAATTTTATTAGACTTCAAAAGAAGTCTACAGCATCGTAAATTTTAACCTAGTTACATTTTTGTCTCCCTATATAAACAAAATTAATACAGTCTCTCTCTAAAGTGGCTGCACAAGTTTTTAAAACTCTCTCACTTCTCTTTAAAACTCTCTTCCTTCTCCCTAAAATTCTCTCAATTCTTTCAAAAACTCTCTCATTTCTCTTCTTTCTCTCTAAAATTTTCTCAAGTCTTTCTCACAATGTTATCTTGTCATTTTAGATATTATGATTCATGGTTTTCATCTTCTCCTTTAAAAACTGTAAGTTTTAGATCTATAGATTTTAAATGTGTATTTTTATGTTATTTATTTCTAACAATATAATCTTTTTTTTGTAGGTATTATCACTCATGGATTTTATTTCTCCTCTAAAAATGTAAGTTTTAGATTAATAGATTTTAAATATGTATTTATATGTTTATATTCAAATAAATTTATAGATCAAGCTCTGTGCATTAATTTGCTACTAGTTTATCTTATAAATTATATTTTGAAAAGTATTTTCAGATTTAAAATTATTTTTAAATTTTAAAATGTATAGATTTTTTCAGATCTGAAAATTATCAGACACTGTAGACTTCCAAAGAAGTTTACTAAAGCTAGTAGACTTCATATGAAGTTTACTAGACCACAAAGTTTAAGCAGACTTTATTGGAAGCCTACAAAAATATGACTTTAATTCTTTTCTATGTTTTTTAATAATTTTATCTTGTTTTGCAGTTATTTTTTTTTCCATAGTTGTTTTCTTCTCCTCCCAAAAATGTAAGGTTTACATCTATAGATTTTAAATATGTGTACTAGTATTTATATTAAAATAAAGTTACATATTCAAATTCTATGTCTTTAATTATTACTATTTTATCTATTAAATTATATTTTTAAAAGTTTTTTAGAATTTAACTTATTTCAGATCTAATTTTTTTTTTTATAGAGTAAAGTTCAAATGAAGTCTACTTAAAAGTTAGGACTGGTAGACTTGAAAAGAAGTCTACAAGCCTTGAATTTTAAGCATATTTCATTAGAAGCTTACTCAAAATATGATTTTAATTTTTAATCTTTTTTTGCAGGTATTCTCTTCCAAAGTTTTAAAATCATCTTCCCAAAAATGTAAGATTAATATATATTCATTATAAGATATTTTGTGTTTATAATGAACTAAATTTAAAGATTTATACTTTATGTTTTTGCTTTGTTACAAGGATGACAAAAAAACTATTTTTGAAATATCTTCCAGAACAGAATATTTTCAAATTTTCTAAATGTACACTTTTAGATATGAAAACTTTACGTTAGTGTAGACTTCAACTAAAGTCTACTAAACAATAACTTTACGTAGACTTAATAAAAAGTCTTCTAAAATATGATTTATTTTTTTATCTTATGTTTTTCTCATAACTCTATCTTATTTTGCAGGTACTTTTTTCAATACTTTATTTGAGGCATCAAGATTATGAAAAATAAAACATACTCAAGAATACTTTTTAATATATTGTTCTGTAATAATTTCTCATAATAAAATATTAATTTTTAAATAATTGTTTAATGCATAATCTATAAAGATTGTATTTCACTTGTATGATATTTTTTTTTTTTGTTAGATATCATTTTTTTCACAAGATCTAATCAACCAAACAAGTAAAACCATCATAGGCTAAAATAATAACTAACACACATGTGAGAAGAAGAAAATCTGTACAAAATTCTCAAAAAGTTTCAAGAGTAAAACTAATCAAATTTTTTTGCAATAAGTTCCAAGTGTATAATTATAACACATTAACTTTTGAAATTCACCCAAGACCATTAAATTACTAACATACACTGTAAAATAATTAAATCATAAAAAATATGATGAATAATACACAATTGCACTTTTAATAGAATTTACGACGTATACTTCAACTGCAGTCTACCTTTGTAGATTTACAAAGACGTCTACACTTATTATCTAACACCAAAAATTTCTAGTTGGCTCTGACTTGATACACAAAGGCGTACAAAGTGTGTCTTAGCTAACTCGATCAAGTTCCGCACTTGTCTATCATTCGTGACATGCATAGGAGGAGTATCCGGAGCCATTTGTTGTAAAATGACGTCTGGTAAAGATTATGTTAGCACCACCTTCTCGATTTTCTTGTCCAGACCATAATCTTCTAGTGCCATTTCAAGAAGTTCACCATGTGTAAAACCACCCGACATAAGAAACATTCTCCCTCATTTCCGATTATTGACCACAAACTCCCGCAAAGAGCCTTTCACCACTCATTCTCCGTATACAACAGGTATCTGAGCCATTTCCTGCAAAAAAATACAGGTTTACATAATCAGCAAAGAAATATTTCATGTTTCATAAAACTATAAACGAAGACTTACAAATACGTCTACAATTATTAGCTAACAATATTGTCAAATCAAATGAATTACACTTTCATAATTATAAAACATTTTCTTTTCAAAATCACTCAAACCCATTAGGATTAACTAACACACACTGTCAAACAAAAAAAAAGTACAAAAAACTTAATGAATAATACACAAATTCACATTTTTATAGATTTTTCTATGCAGACTTAATATTCAGTCTCTGAAGATCTAGACGTTCGTTTCAGTTTACAGACGTAGACTGTCAAATAGGTCTACTCTTTGGGTTGGTTTTTGCAATTGACCATTTTACAGGTTGCTTTCTATAGTTAAAAAAAGCTGTGATTTTGTACATGTAGACTTTCATTTCAGTCTACAATTTAAAAAGGTTAGTTTTTGCAATTGACCAGAATTCATCCAAGATTTGACTTTCAGAACCAGACTTCATATGCAGTCTACATGTTTGAATTTTTTTGAAAGAGGTTAGTTTTGCAATTGACCAAGTTTGACTTCAAATCAGTAGATTGAAATGAACGTCTACGGGTGTGTGTATACTTCTTGTGAAGTCTACTCTCAAATCCGACGGGTTGGTTTTGCATTTGACCAAAATAAAAAAAGTAGACTTTATATGCAGTCTACATTTTTTTTTCTAAGATAAGAAAACTGCATATGAAGTCTACAATTTAATAAATTTTTGATTGTTTTTTAAACTTTTTGGTCAAACACAAAAGTAACATATTCAACGAAGTCAACGAAGTCAAAGTTTTGGTCAAATGCAGAACTGACCTTTTATAGACTTTGTTGCCAGTCTACATTTTGTATACTTCCGTTGAAGTCTATTTTGAAAAGTCAGAAGTTCGGTCAAATGAAAAACTAACCTCTTTTAGGTAGACGTCTTAGTAAGTCTACCGAAAGTTTTAATTTTGTTGTCAAAGGTAAAGACGGAGAGTACTGGGAAAGTCTGCGTTAGAAAAAAAATTTGTTTAGTCAATTGTAAAACTAACCAGTGCGTTGACAAACAGACTGCATCGTAAGTCTCCACGGAGGCGTAGACATACAAAACAGTCTACCGTCGCGACACAGATCTGAAAAAGAACGAAAACCATGTAAATTGTTACCTTTTTCCTGTGTAAAGCTCGTTTACAACCTTTTGAACTGTCCAAACTTCAAATATGAGCAAAAAAAAACATCTTTCACTATTCACTAATGAAGAAACTCGAAAACATGAATTTTGTGATTATGAAAATGAAAGTTATGAGAGTTTTTTAGATGGAAATGTAGAGGAGATGAGAGGAAATGAAGTTTTTTGGGTTAGAATGAGAAAAAAAAGTGGTTGAAAATTGAATTCTTGAGCTTTAGAGCTCAAAAATGGTGGTTCATGGTGGTTGGAAAAATTGATGATGATGGCATTTTTGTAAATAAGAAGAAATGGTTAGGGTGTATTTGGTTTTTTGTTAATTTCGAAATTAATAAAAAATTAAATAAAAATGGCAATTTTGTGAATAATTCAAAAACATAGGGATAGTATGAAAATTTTATTGATGAATATAATGACAAAAAAAAAAAGGTTGGTTTTAGGTTTGACTAAAAATTGTGGGTTGGTTTTGAAAAACACTCATTCTTTATTTTAGAAAAAAAAGAATTAAATAAGCAATTGTTGACTAATTTATTTTTCCTTTTGTAGGTTTAAAAATGGAGAAATTCTCTAGGATTTTCTTATGTTTAAATATTTGGGCCTATGGTGTGATCCAATTGTGTTTTCTTTTGTGGGCCTTTAACACAATTTTCCGTTTCTTCACGATTGGATTCATTTTATTCAAAATTAATTTTGACTTATGTATTGTATTGTAAAATCAGACTAGATTAAGAGTGCGCGGGATTAATGTTATATATAAAAATAATTTTTATACATTATTATTATTTGTATTTATTTATGTATTATGTATATAATTAAATTAGGTGATTTTTCCGTGCGCATGTACGGATATAAATACTTATAAAGTAAATATATTATAATAATTGATTGCTATTTATTTTTAATTTGTGTGCAAAACTTATATTAATAATATTATATTACTTTAGTTAGACATATTATTTTAGATATGCCATATCTAATCGGTTTTTTACAGTCGATTTAGTTATCATTTGGATATATTCGATTGCATCTATTTTTCTGAATTCAACTATTAAATGTTTTATTCTAAATATATTAAAATTTTCATTAATTTTTTTATTTGCATTTAGGTTGGTTGTTATCTTAAATATGTAAATATATTTTAGGAAAATTATGTACACCTTAAGATATATTGTGATTAGAATAAAATAAAAAATAAACTAAAGTGTCTGATTCTAAATTACATAAATTAATATAACGATAATTCTCTAAAGTCTCATGCATATATAAGTACATACATAAGTAACTCATACATTTTTGGAAGTTCAAGAACACATATCAATATTTACAATAATTAAAATATTTTATAAATTCTAAATATTTTTTTGCCTTATATTTATTGAACGGTAAATTGAAATTTATTTTAAATAATCTTAAAATGAGAATTCAGATTTGCTTTGGTATCTTGATTATATATTAAGTTCTACAAACATAAAATTTTAAAAGCAAACTATATATTAAGAAAACATATAATTTTAATAATGATAAAATATATCTCACTCGTTAAAGTATATAGTGTTATGCTATTTTGAAATATTATGTAATTACTTGATTTGCTTTGGTATTCACATTATATACAAATATATATTTTTCATATAAGAAAATATAGATATAAAGAAACTATTTTATTACTTCAAAAATATATTTTATGTTATTTATAAATATTTTTTAAATGGAATGTTACTTTTTCTGAACTTTCTTTTTAATGAAATCATATTATATATATATATATATATTTTTTTTCGTTTTTAAATTTGCTTTTAAAACTTTATAAATATTTATTTTTTATTATATATGTTATTTGGAAAATTTTAAAAAAGAAACTAAATGAAAAATCAATAATAGTATTTAAATGCAATATTTTTAATTTATTGAGGGTATCAGTGTAATCGACCATAGTGAGAGTTAACGTGAATTCGACACATAGAAAACTGACTTTTCAAATAATATTATAGAAATTAGAGTAAACACATAAATTAAAACAACACATCTTGTTTATTACGATACTTTTTTGATAAATAAATCAAAACAATCATTTATTTATTTTATATGGTATATAAGTAAATTTCAATAACATGGAGATAAATATATAGTATATTTTAATATAAATATTTATTATTGAAAATTCATACTCATATGATAAAAACAAAATTTCTAATGTGCAATTTTTTGGATGCAAATTTCAAAATTAAAATTTTAAAGTTTCAATACTTTGTCAATATAAATTTAGAAATTATCATATATTTAAGTATTTTTTATGTTATATAGTTAAATATATTAATATATAATATGAATGTATAGTAAATTGAACTTTATATTCATACAATTTATGATTATTTGTATCTTGTTATTATCAAAAAAGTTAAACAATTGATCACAACATTTTAGTGTGAGACATTTAACAATTTTAGTAATTTATAGTTATTTTAAAGATTCAAAATATAACATAATTTAATTTTTTTTATTATATGGTTAATTTAGTTGTTTAATATCTTTTAATAATATAAAATTAAAAAAAGAGCTAAGATACAAAAATTGTTATCAAATATTTATTATTCATAATTATTAATTGTCGTATATATCTTAATTATATTAGACAATTCCGTAGGTTTTGTTTAAAGAAAATACGAAAATATTATTTTATACACTATTTATCAATTTAATAGTTAGTTTAATAAAAAAGCAGAATATAAGTTAAGTGGTAATAAACTATTTTTTTTTAAGAATCGTGAATTTAATTCAGGTGGTGACACAATTGCCGTAAAACTTTTGTAATGTATGTAGATTAATATATAAGAGATACGGTGAATGATCACATCCGTAACCGCTTTATAGAGATTCGTTGATACACTGTAAAATTTGTTAGGGTTTGAAAATGGGGCCGGAATCGCGATCGACGCCGATATCAGCATCGTCGCCGGCGTCGTCTTCTTCGCCGAGCGGGAAACGAACAAGAGATCCGGAAGACGACGAGGTCTATCTCGACAACCTCCGCTCCCAGAAACGTTATCTCAGCGAGGTTTGGCTCTCTCTCTTTGATTCAATCGTTCAAGCTGATTCTTTTCGATTCAATTGTTTGCCTTGTATAGTTGCTAATTGTATTGATTGCAATTGGCTATTATTGAGATTGAATGTTGCTCTCGTAGATAATGGCTTGCAGTTTAAACGGACTAACCGTCGGAGACTCGCTTCCTGTCAACATGTTAGACTCTCCTTCTCGCTCTGACACCCTTCTTTCTCCCAACAATCACATTCACAGGTCTGTTATATCATCTTCTTCTTCTTGGCATCATCCAATTCATATCGCAAAGCGTTTTGGTATTACATTTGATTATATAATATTATATTATATAAGTTGAATGATCTTTTAATGTGTGTTTTTAAAATGCAAGTCTCAACAAGCCCTGATTTTAAGTTTTATGATTGTTTAGACATTATTATTATTATCTCTGGTGAGGAGCTCTATTCATTCATGTGTTGTATGTAACACAGGGATGACTTGTCATTACAGTACTCTCCCATGTCTGAAGACTCCGACGAAGCTAGGTTCTGCGAGGACCCAATAACAAGCACGAGCTCATCGCAGCAACCCGAGAGCCGCCCTACTAGTCCTGTTTCACCTTACCGATACCATAGACCTCTTACTTCAACAACCTCACACCATTTGTCAAATTCACATTCATGCCCTGCCTCCATGAGCACCAATGCTACTACTCCACAGTCTCGTCCAAGAGGATCAGACACGGAAGGAAGGTTTCCATCGTCGCCTAGCGACATCTGCCATTCCAGTGACTTGAGAAGGACCGCTCTACTCAGGTCTGTTCAAATGAGAACACAGCCTTGTGGTATTGCTTCAACTTCTGGGACAAGCAATGTTGACGGTGGTGAAGAGAAGTTGTGCTTTAAGTCTATGGAAGAAGATAATAGAGGGGAAGATGTCTCTTATACTCAAGTCTCCGGCGGTAAGAGCAAGTCTTGTAAAGCATTGGACATGAGACTATGTGAACGATGATTTAAAGACACTATTCTCTATCTTAAAATACGGTTTCTTCTTCGACATTTCCACATTATATATATATATATATATATATGTTTTGGATTGCAATGAAGAACAATCCACTAAAGCTCTCATATCTCTATCAATGCATTTTGTTGTGATTCCTTAATTCATCTTCAGTCTCGTGGAAGATCTTCCACTAAAGTTTCTAATCTGTCTCATTGCTTTGGTCGTTTGGTGGATGTGGTTGAGATGAGAAGCCGTCATGACACTCTTAGAACAGAAATCCAAAAAAGATAAGAAGACAAGCTTACAGATCCATTCATGATCTTGTTTATATAACCATTTAAAAATCATTTTTGTAATCAGAATTTTAAAGACACCCACCCTTTCTATACCATAAGCCAAATATTATTTACCAGAAACCAAACAAGGAAAGTGGACCCATGTGCTTTCAATGCCAAAGTAGTCGAGGAAACAGAGTAATAATGTTTCACTAGGGGACAGTTGATGGTTAGAAGAAATAGGGTATGGAGATAGAGGCATTGTTCAGTAGGGTCAGACTCAGAGAGACAATAGTTGATGGTTAAAAACACATAGGGTATGGAGATAGATGCTTTGTTCATCAGGGCAGAGGGAGAGTTGAATGATGCCTATTTGTTCTCAAACCAAAAGGCACAAAACGAGGGAACTGAGAAGATGTAACAAGTGAAGGGAGTTGCTAGAACTTACCGTTAAGATAAAACATAAAAAGCCTTTGTGTTTGCTTGATATTTTAATCTAAAAGTCTAGAACTAGAAGTATGGGTAAGGAGTGGAGAATACAGAGATTTTTTTTTTTTTTTTTTGGTCAAATATGCTGTTTTTTTTCTTGTATAAATATGTGCTATGGGATGTTTTGTGTAATGTATGGGAAAAAAAATCAGTTTCTCCCATCTTTTCTATGTCTAAAAACGTTTTCCCTTATTCTTGAACTAGAGTGACAACAAAGTGATGAAGACAGCCTTCAATTTCTTGCAATTTACAGCACGGTATCAGAGCCCCTGCTGATTATTGGAGCCTTGTTGAGCAAAACAGAATATACTCTCAAGCATATCAACTCCGAAGCTATACACATCGGATTTGTCCGACATTGTATTAGACATATACAATGTTGGAGACATCTGATGTATATAGCTTTGGGTTGATATGCTTAAGAGTATATACCGTATTGTTCAACAAGGCTCCAAGGATCAGCGGGGGCGATTCAGTGTTGAAGAAAATCCGATGTTTATAGCTTTGGGATGACTATGCTTAAGAGTATATTCCATTACAGAGCAGCAAATTATCAATCACACCGTGGCGGTAGTCTTCTCAGCTTTGTAAGAGTAACTACTCGTACGTACCATTACAATATTGATATCTTTTCTAATAACAAGTCATTAAAAAAGAACACATTTGGTATATTCATAAAATAACATGCATGGAGTGAACGAAACTGCCTCTCAAACAGTATCGCCCAGCGTTTGAAAAATTGAGATGATCGTGCACAGAAATTTAGCCTAGTAATAGTTTGTTAATTGTGTTTGAGAAAAAAAATATTCGGCTATCCTGCTTTTGAACATTAATACCACCACCAGGTCGTGGCTTGGTCTATTCGCAGCTTCATCTTGGGCACAACAAAGTTCGATCTGTATGCATACAGTGAACTTGGTTGTGTCCCTGATAAAGCTGAGAATAGACCAAGCACAGACGTGTTGGTGACAATGCTCAAAATCAGGACGGCGGAAATTCCTCGACCACAAGAATATAACTATTACAACAAAGTTAAGTTTCTCAGTGAAGAAGCTGCTGCAGCGTCGTCTCTTCTGTTAAGATTGTTTTCTACTTACTTAGTTAAAACGTTATCTCCATTACCATTACTTTCCTCAATAGATAATGGTCTGTTTTTGTCATCTTCTTCTTCACATCATGTTTTCATAAAGTTTTGCAAATATATGTGATTATATATATAATTGAATGGTCTTTTAAGTGGATGTAAAATGCCTAAATCACGTATATAACAACCCCTAATCTTGAGTTTTTCTTCTTTTCTTTTAAGAGATTTTTTTCATAAATATTTCTAGTGGTTGTTAGGAAATATGCGGTCAAATTTTTGCGGAAAAACCGATCTTATGGGAGCGGGAAAAGAGCACACACAAAATTGTTAACGGAGTTCGGCCAATGTTGCCTACGTCTCCGAACCTGCTACAGATCTTTTATTATCAACCCGGGAAATTTTACAAACTCGCAACTCACACCCGATCCCAAATACACTCAAGAAATTACTCGTAATTTCTTAAAGAGAAAGATTTTCTCACAAGAAAGATATATTTTTTTTCTCTCTCTTATTTTCTCTCTTGCTCACTCTCTTCTTCTCTTCTCTTGTTCTCTCTTACTTTGTTTTTGGGATGGATTTCTTCTTCTCCTTGTGTGGTTATTTATAGGAGATTATGAGGAGTTGGTGAAACTTCTTGTTGCACCTACCAAAAACACAAAAGAAATGTGTTGTTGAATTAATCAACAAACATGTTCTTGATACAACTTCTTGTTGTACCAACCAAAAACATGTTCTTTACAATCTCCCACTTGAAGACTGGTTTTAATCTGTCTTCACACCTTGATTAATGTAGCAGGTCTTCCCAGCTTGTTACTCCAACAAGCCTACTGAGGTTGCACACAACCTCAGCTTGTCATACGGCACGACCTTCGTCAACATGTCTGCCGGATTCTTGCTTCCTGGGATCTTCTCAAGCACCAACATTTCATCTTCCAACGCTGATCTCATGAAATGATATCGACGATGTATGTGCTTCGTCCGAGCATGGTAAACCGGATTCTTTGCCAAATCGATGACACTTTTACTGTCACAGTACAACACACCTTTCCCTTGGTCATGGCCTAGCTCTTCTAGAAAAGACTGTAGCCATATCATCTCTTTTGTTGCCTCCGTTACAGCAACATACTCAGCTTCACAGCTTGATAGAGATACAATTTTCTGCAACTTTGAAACCCAACAAATTGCAGTACCGCCAAAGGTGTAGACATACCCGGTTGTGCTCTTCGTGCTGTCAATGTCACCTCCATTGCCAGCATCAACATATCCCTGCAATCCCGTCTTAGACTTCGTGAAACATAGCGATAAACTTGGATTTCCTTTTAGATATCTGAAAATCCACTTAACGGCTTCCCAATGTTCCTTCCCTAGATTGCTCATAAATCTGCTAACGACTCCCACTGCATGTGCAATGTCTGGCCTTGTACATATCATCGCGTACATCAGGCTTCCTATAGCAGAAGCATATGGAACTTTATCCATACATGCCATCTCGTCTTCCGTCTTTGGAGACTATTCTCTGGATAACCGAAAGTGACTTGCCTGGGGAGTACTAACTGGCTTCGCGTCATTCATGTTAAACCTCTTGAGGACTTTCTTCACATACTCCTCTTGTGATAGCTTAAGACCTTCCTTGCTCCTACTGATTCTCATCCCTAGAATCTGTCTTGCTTCTCCAAGGTCTTTCATCGCAAACTCTTCTGAGAGTTTCGTCTTCAAGCTATTGATCTCGTGCAAGTCTGCTCCTACTATCAGCATGTCATCGACATATAGGAGCAATATCAAGTAGGACTCTTCAAGCGTCTTGAAGTAACAACAGTGGTCAGCTTCACACCTCAAGAAACCAACGCCTTTAATAAAGTTGTCGAACCGTTGATACCACTGTCTTGGAGCTTGTTTTAAGCCGTACAAACTCCTTTTCAACTTGCAAACAAGGCTTTCCTTCCCTTTGATCTCAAAGCCTTCGGGTTGCTTCATATAAATTTCCTCATCCAAATCACCGTGAAGAAATTCCGTCTTCACATCCATTTGTTTAAGATGCAGATCTTCTTGTGCTACCAGCCCAAGAACCGTTCTAATGGTCACCATCTTGACTACAGGAGAGAAGATCTCGGTGTAGTCAACGCCTTCTTTTTGTTGGAATCCCTTCACAACAAGCCTCGCTTTATAGCGCTTACTCCCATCAGGTTCTTCTTTTATTCGGTAGACCCACTTGTTATGCAATGCCTTTTTCTCCTTAGGCAAATCTGCTAACTCCCACGTGTGATTGGATAACAACGAGTCCATCTCGTCGTTCATTGCAAGCTCCCACTTGATCGACTCATCAACTTGCATAGCTTCCTCATAACATTCAGGCTCGCCTCTGTCTGTGAGCAGAATGTAGTTGAGCGATGGAGAGAATCTTACTGGCTTTCTGATGATTCTGCTTGACCGTCGTAACTCCGTGACTGGTGTATATGGGACCACTTCAGAATCATCACTTTCTTCAGCCTCACCACTCTCGTCTTGAGAGATTTCTTCTTCTGCTGTTGTGGTATCCTGTGGCAACTCCGGTGTCAGGATATCTTCTAAGTCAACAGCTCCAGGCTCTTTCTTCTCCGAGCCTTCTCTTAGCTTATCCTTGTACAACGCTTCTTCGTTGAACACAACATTCTTGCTGCGGATGATCTTCCGATTTTCATCATCCCAAAACCGATAACCAAACTCCGCGTTACCATAACCGATGAAGTAACACTTCTTAGACTTCGAGTCAAGTTTACTTCTTGCAGCATCATCAATATGAACATAAGCTAAGCATCCGAACACCTTTAGATAAGAAAGATTTACTTTCTTTCCGCTCAAAACTTCTTCAGGGATCTTAAATCCCAACGGTACAGACGGTCCTCTGTTTATTAAGAAGGTTGCGGTATGGATTGCATCTGCCCAAAACGTCTTTGGCAATCTACAGTGCAATCTCATGCTCCTTGCACGCTCATTCAAGGTTCGGTTCATCCTTTCCGCTATTCCATTCTGTTGAGGCGTTCCAGGAATAGTCTTTTCCATCTTGATCCCATTATCAGCGCAATATCTCTTGAACTCGTCGCTGATGTACTATCCACCATTATCAGACCTTAAACACTTCAACTTGAGATTCGTCTCAATCTCAACCATGGCTTTCCATATTTTGAAAACCGAAAATACTTCATGTTTGTTCTTCATGAAGTAAACCCACACTTTTCTTGTAGAGTCATCGATAAAGGTCACATAGTAGTACGAACCTCCCAGCGATGCAACAGGAGCGGGTCCCCACACGTCAGTGTGCACCAGCTCTAACTTCTCAGATTTTGGCTCTCTTCCTCCTTTAGAGAAACTAACTCGTTTCTGTTTCCCAAGGATGCAGCTTTCACACATCTGATGATCCACCGTCTTC
The DNA here is from genome assembly GCF_020379485.1 of Brassica napus. NCBI lineage: Eukaryota > Viridiplantae > Streptophyta > Magnoliopsida > Brassicales > Brassicaceae > Brassica > Brassica napus. The sequence goes on from NC_063446.1 coordinate 21,946,572, forward strand.
AGATCCGGAAGAGCGCCATTTTCCACCATGAGTTTCATCCCTTTCTCACTCATGTGTCCCAACCTACAATGCCACAACTTGGTCTGTTTGGCATTCTCGACAACAGCAACAGTGTCTTGATAACTCGTCGTCATATCACCACAAGAAAACACTCCGAATTCCGACGGAGCTTCCGACGGACACCAAGGTCGTCGGACATTTGCGACGGAATACTGACAAATTTCCGACCAAATCCAAAAAAATGAAGTCGTCGGAATTCCGTCGGCCATTTCCGACGGAATTCCGACGACATACGGTTCGTCGGAATTTTCCGACGACTTTTCGACGACATTCCGATAAAAAATGTAACCGTTGTAGTCGTCGGAAGTTCGTCGGTATATTCCGACGGAATTCCGACGACATTCCGATTAACAGCAAAGTCGTCGGAATTCCATCGGTATTTTCCGACGGAATTCCGACGAACCATGTGACCGTTGCCGACAAATACATATGACCGTTGTATAGCCGTTTGGGATTGGACAATTCCGACGGAATTCCGACGGACTTCTTTATATCCGTCGGAATTTCGTCGGAAAGTCGTCGGAGGTCCGTAAGCAATTTCCTATAAATACAACCCCTCCTCATTCAACTCATTCACACTTCATTCTCTCTTCATTCTCTTTAGTCATAACAATTCCGTGAAAATCATGTCTTCAGAAGTTTATTATCGTTCGTGGATGGATAAACCTCATTTGGATCCGAACACCAATTTGCTTACGGAAGAATACGTTCAAGGGATTGGAGAATTCATGAGGCTTGTTCAACAGCAACCGGATGCAAAAAGTGGTATGTTAAGATGTCCCTGCTCTTCTTGCAATAATAATAAGGTTATAAAAGAATTTGATGTTTGGACTCATTTGTATATGAAAGGGTTTTCACGTAATTATAAAGTTTGGTACCTTCATGGGGAAACTGGTTATGAATATGGTAGTACTAGCGAACCTCAGCCTGTTAGTGAACCTCAGCCTGATATTAGGTTAGAAGAATCTAGAACGGATATAGATTATGGTGTAGGTACTGAGCAGATGGTACATGATCATTATAGAGGGGAAGAACCAAACCCCGAGTCTAGGAGATTTTTTGACATGTTGGATGCAGGAAAACAACCTTTGTATCAAAATTGTAGAGATGGTCATTCAGTCTTATCATCTGCAACTAGATTAATGGGTATTAAGACAGACTATAATTTGGCTGAAGAATGTATGGATGCGATTACTGATTTTGTCAAAGGTATTCTACCTGAGGATAACCTTGCACCGGGTTCATACTACGAGGTTCAGAAACTTGTTGCAGGTCTTCAACTACCGTATGAAGTGATAGATGTATGTATTGACAACTGCATGATCTACTGGAGAGCGGATGAGACACGGAATGTATGCAAATTTTGTGGGAAACCTCGTTATCAGGAGACGAGGGGAAGAGTTCCGATCCCATTCAAAAGAATGTGGTATTTGCCTTTGACGGAAAGATTGAAGAGGTTGTATCAGTGTGAGCGCACAGCAAAAGCAATGAGATGGCATGCAGAGCATTCCACAAATGGTGAGATTAGACATCCTTCAGATGCAAAGGCTTGGAAACATTTCCAGTCAACATATCCAGAATTTGCGGAAGAGAGAAGAAATGTTTATCTTGGATTATCTACTGATGGTTTCAGCCCATTTGGAAAGCATGGAAGGCAGTATTCTCTATGGCCAGTTATTGTGACACCGTACAACTTACGGCCGAGCTTGTGCATGCGACGAGAGTTTTTGTTTCTCTCAATTCTAGTCCCCGGGCCAGATCATCCTAAAAGATCACTAGATGTGTTTCTTCAACCACTAATATATGAGTTGCAACAACTATGGGCGCATGGTTTTGAGACATACGATGTTTCGCGCAAAGAAAACTTTCAGATGCGGGCAGTACTTATGTGGACAATAAGTGACTTTCCAGCATATGGTATGTTATCTGGATGGACAACACATGGGAAGCTATCATGTCCATATTGTCAAGATGACACAGATGCTTTCCAACTAAAGAACGGAAGGAAAACGTGTTGGTTTGACTGTCACAGACGATTTCTACCACCTGATCATCCATACCGCAGGAGTAAGACTTCGTTTACGAAGAACAAGCAGGTGTTTGATGGTCCACCTGAGGAAGTTAGTGGGAAAGATTTGTTGAAGCAGTTTAGGTATTTTGATGCAGAAAGGACGCCAGATGTAGGTGGACATGAAAACATTCGAGTCAATGCGGTTGGAGAGCTACATAACTGGCACAAAAAGAGTATTTTCTGGGATCTACCATATTGGGAGAGTCATCTATTGCGGCATAATTTAGATGTCATGCATATTGAGAAGAACTTCTTCGATAATCTGATGAACACAGTCCTTAACATCCAAGGTAAAACGAAGGATAATTTGAAGTCAAGGTTGGATTTAGTCGATATTTGTGATCGTTCTGAACTTCACGTTGATGAGAACGGTACGGCCCCTTTTCCCATTTATCGGCTAGATGGTGCTAGAAAAGAAGAGTTCTTTGATTGGATTACAGAGAAAGTGAAATTTCCTGACGGATATGCATCAAATTTGGGGAACTGCGTTGATAGAAGCGAAGGAAAGTTTACTGGCTTGAAGAGTCATGATTGTCATGTAATTATGCAGCGCCTCCTTCCGTTTGCCTTTTCAGCATTATTGCCACGTAATGTTCATGAAGCAATTGCAGGGATTAGTGTTTTTTTCCGTGACTTATGCAGCAGAGTATTGACTGAAGAGGGTATTAATAATTTGAAGACAAACGCACCAGTCAGCATGTGCAACCTTGAGAAGATATTTCCTCCATCATTCTTTGATGTAATGGAACATCTTGCTATTCATCTCGCAAGAGAATTGGAACTTGGTGGTCCTGTGCAGTACAGATGGATGTATATTTTTGAGCGTTATATGCATCATCTGAAGAAGATGGTCAAAAATCAAAGCAGGGTGGAAGGATCTATAGTGGCACAGGTGATCAATGAAGAAACTGCAATCTTTGCTGAAAATTATTTTCCACCAGAAGTGCAAACAAAACACCGAAGACCTGCTCGGCATGATGATAGAGGGGAGAGAGCAACATATCATGTTACTGTCCCAAGCATGTTCAAGGAAATAGGACGACTTAGTGGAAAATTCACGAAGCGGAGACTTACGGACACTGAGAACGCTCATTTGCAAACATATTTGCTCACCAACTGTGAAGATGTTCTACAATATGAGAGGTAAAAATATTTATTCATTTATTGTTAGATTAATATTCAATAAATTTATTTCATATTGATAATATTTTTGTATATAGTGTATATATGGCGGAGTTGCGTATGACTCACAGGCATGCAACAGAAGATGAGCTTCGACAACTTAGAGATAACGGATTTGCTGCGTGGCTTCGTAGTTATGTGAGTCATATATCCTATTACCCTATGCAAATGATTAGTTTAAATTTAATATATATAAACTAATTAATTTTGCAATCATATATGTTTTTTTTTATAGGTGAATGATGGTTTGGCCAGAGGTCTTGTGTTCGATGATTGGATACGCGAATTTGTGCAGGGACCAAACTATGTGGTCAAATCATATCCTAAATTTTGTACGCGAGGATATGCATTCACAAGGAAAGGTCATTCTAAGACAACATATGATGCTGGTGTTTCATCTTCTTCTGGTGACGATGTCTACTACGGCAACATAAAAGAAATATTGGAAATCCAATTTCCTGGAATGGTTGGATTGCGTTGTGTAGTATTCTATTGTGATTGGTATGACACCACCCCAGATAGAGGAGTGAAGATTGATGCGTTTGGTGTTACATCAGTTCATTCGCGGCGGAAACTTCAATATTATGATCCCTTCATTCTTGGTTCGCAAGCTGATCAGGTATGTCAATATATTCATAATTTTTTACCAATATAATTAATTAATGTTATATATTGAACTAATACTTTGTATAATTGATATGTATAGGTGTGCTACATCAGTTACCCTCGGGTGACGTACAGAGACGATCCATGGGTTACTGTAACGCAAATCAACCCAAGAGGACGAGTGGATGGAACTTCTGATGATGATGAACCATTGCAACCAGAGTCTACCAGCAACGCCCAGGCAGTTGAAGATTTGGAAAATGTTCAACTCGTTGAGAATTTGACTGTGTTTGGACATGATGCTGTCGTACATTCAGAGCCGGAAGCCGAGGTTGGGGAGTTTGATGAAGATTCAGAAGATTCTGATTAGTTTTTTTTTTTTTTTTTTTTTTAATGGTCCGTCGGAAATCCCTCGCAATATACCGACGACATAGCGACGACAACGGGTTTCATTGAAAATTGGAAAGGTCGTCGGTATTTCGTCGGAAAATACCGACGACATGTTTTTCTATAAAGTTTCAATCATAAAAATCTATAAATTTAGATGCCAAAACTATGAAAATAACACATAATAAGTGTTTAGTATAGTATTAGATCGCAACCGTTCAAATATAACAACTCATTAAAATATTTATGTATGCATATCATTGTTTTCATAACATCTCATCTTAACATTATGTACTTATACAATCATATTTATATAAGCTTACACTACAAAAAATATTGTTGTGTAAAATCGTGTTATAAAACATTTTTATTGTTAAATCTTTATGCAAATACTATATATATTATCAAAGGTTTGGATTTTGCATTTAGAAACTTGAAAAGAACACCCTAAACACTAAGTCGTCGGAATTCCGTCGGAATATACCGACGGAATGTGTCCGTCGGAAAATACTGACGGACACGTTCCGTCGGAATTTCAATTAGCCCGGGAGAACCAAACCGCTTGAAAATTTTCGCGAATCGGCATTTGGTATATTTTAAATATACCGACGGAATACCGACGAACCCGTGTCCGTCGGAATCCACGGAAATAAAAACCCTTCTCCTTTCTTCTTCGTTATCTCCGCGGCCTCTCTCTCTCTCAAAACTCTCCGGCGATTTCGGCGATTTCGGCGACTCTCCGGCGATTCCGGCCTCTCTTCACCGGCGAATCCTCTCCTCACCCTCCTATCTCTTCCCCAAACCCCAAATCATGTAAGAATCATCCCAAACCTTTTTTTTTCAATTGTTTAGGGTTTTGGAAGTTGATCTCGGATTTTAGGTTGTTTGATTGAACATTTTAGGATTGAATGGATAGTTTAGGATATATAAGTTAGGATTGTTGTTTTAGTTTTTTTGGAACATTTTTTGATTTTTAAAAACGTTTTTTGATTTTTTAAAACGTTTTTTTTTTATTTTTAAAAACGTTTTTTGATTTTTAAAAACGTTTTTTGATTTTTAAAAACGTTTTTTGATTTTTAAAAACGTTTTTTTGAAAAAAATATAAATATTTAACACCATTTTTCTTCATTTATAAATTTTAACAACATTTTTCTATATTTATAAATTTTTTATAATTTTGTATACATATATATATATATGTAAATCATGTATAGTAAAAATTTTAAATTTTAAAATTTTTTATATTTTTTTTAAGTTTCCACTAATAAATATTTAACAACATTTTTTTTTAAAATATAAATATTTAACAACATTTTTCTTCATTTATAAATTTTTAACAACATTTTTCTATATTTATAAAATTTTTATAATTTTGTATACATATATATATATATATATATATATAAAAGGTTTAATAGTTTTTTTTAAAACGTTTATAAAACCTTTTGTAAATATATAAATGAAAATATGTTTGATGGGTTAAATTTTTTTTTTTAGGGCCGAGGATGAAGCCCGCCCCGCAGCCCGTCTTCGACGTAGTTCGGTGAGCGGTTCCCGTGCATCGGTATCGTCTCATGACTCGGTTCCCGCATATATTCCCGCTCCAGCTCCCTCTGCCCCTCACGCTGCCCCTCACGCTGCTGCTCAACAGGATCCGGGGGTCATGCCGGTTCATCTATTGGTTCAACAACCAGGTCGAGAGCATCTCCCGTTTCTCCAACTCAACCCACGACGAGGCCATAGCACTTGGTTAGTATTTTTTTTTATTTGTACCGTTATATTTTTTGCTTTAATTAACTTGCTAACTTGTATTTTTTTTTAAAGGTTCACCAAGTCGAAAAATGGCATTAGCCGGAGCATCAACCAGATGATGTACTCCATGCTCCGTTTTGGATATCCAAAGTGGAGTGTGATCCCTTCCGACGAACGAGAGTTGTGGTTTCGTCAGTTTGCGGTATAGTAACCCTTCATTTTTTTTAAGTTTTTACATTTTTTTACATATATTTACTTATTAAATTGTGTTTGTTTTGTAGCAAGAGTTCAACTGGCACTCCGATCTTACGGAAACAGTCCGTAAGAAATTCAACGAAAAGGCCATGGACTCTTACACAAAGCAGATAAACGCGTGGAAGACAGTTTGGCAGAAGAACAAGAAGCCACGGTTCATCAACGGGGGGGGTGTGGGAGCAGTTGATAGCTCATTGGGAGAGGGAAGACACTGCAGAGACGTCTTCTAGGAACTCCAGGAACCGGAAGAGCGATCGTGGCGGGAAAGGTATGTATGTGCACAACCTCGGCGCTTGCTCCATGTCTACTAAGGAGGATGAACTTGTAAGTTTTTTATTATTATTTATCTTTATATTTTTTAAATAAATATTTTATATATTTTTTGGCTAATAATGGCGGTTTTTTTAGATCGAAGCAAATGACGGTAATCCCGTTGATCGTCTCCAACTCATTAAGGTGGCTCACACTAACAAGACGACGGGTCAAATTCAGGACCCCGTGATCAGAGGTGTAGTTGATTTGGTGGAAGCTGAGATAGTTTCTCAATCTCAGCCTCTCTCTGATGACGGCGACTCCACGGGAGCTTCAACCAACCTGTCTCTATTGCAAATAAATGAGATGGTTGAAAAGGTAATTTTTTTTATTAATATATTTTTTTTATAATGTCGATTACTTACTTGTCCATATTTACTTACTTTAAATATTTTTGTAGGCGGTTCCTAAAAGGAAAGGAGGCCGTTTAGTTGGGTTGGCCCGTCGTGCTTCTTCGTATCCGGCATCTTCTTCGCAAGCTCCGTATGCCGATCCCATGATTCTCGAGGAGCTACATGACAAAGATGAACGGATTGGGGCATTGGAGGAGCAGAACACCACTATCCTTTCGGAGAATGCCACTATCCGTTCGGAGAATGCCACTATCCTTGCTGAGTTGGCATCCCAGAAGAAGTTCAACACCGAGATTATGCAGAAGCTAGATCGTTTGATGTCTTCGAGTTCATCTTAGTTTATTTCGGCTTTATAAAACTTTCGGAATGTTTTTTTTTTCTATTTCGGTTTGTATGAATTTTAAACTTTATGAATGTTTTTTTCCTATTTCGGTTTTTATGAATTTAAATTTTATAATATTATTAGTTTTAAATTTCCAATTTTTTAAATTTATTAATATCAAAAAATATATAAAAATGCAAAATTAATTTGTAAAAAAAAAAGGGTATATACCGACGGACAACGGTCGTCGGAATATACCGACGGACATATATCCGTCGGAATTTACCGACAAACTCATTTCCGTCGGAATATACCGACGAACGTGGTTCGTCGGTATATTCCGACGACCGATGTCCGTCGGTAAATTCCGACGCCCAAAGTTCGTCGGAATAAACCGAGGAACCACGTTCGTCGGAATTGTAGTTTTCCGATGAACTCTGGTCTCGTGTAGCCGCATCGTAATATCGTCGGAAGTTCGTCAGAATGACGTTTCTCGGTATTCGTCAGAAAGTCGTCGGAATTTCTGACGAAATTCCGACGAATTTTTTTTTTCCGACGAAACGATACCGACGGACGGGTTCGTCGGAAATTCGTCGGAATAGACCGATTCCGACGAATTTCCGACGATTTCGGCCATCAGAATCCCCCTGTTTTCTTGTAGTGTATAAAGAGTGCCTCTTTTATGACCTCTAGCCACCACCATGGAACCTTTCTTGACTCTCCAGGCTCCACCACCAAAATTAACATCGTGCCCCGTATCATCAAGTTGACCTACTGAGATCAGATTTCGCATCAACTTTGGCACATGTCTGACCTTCGTAATCTTCCACACACGTCCGTCTGACATCTTCAGGTTGATATCTCCAATACCAACTATGTCCAAAGGTAATCCATCAGCAAGATATACCTTTCCATAATTTCCCGCAACATAATTTTCCATGATGTTATGGTGCGGTGTGGTGTGGAACGACGCTCCTGATTCAAGCACCCATGAATCGACTGGGCTATCGACATAGGAGATTGACGCTTTGGTGGTATTTGCAGTTGCATCACGAGCTTCAATTTTCCTCGGGGAATCAACAGACACTACCAATGCATCAGCGATTTCACGTGTCACTACATTGGCTCCGCCTCTAATGTTGTCTTCCTTCTTCGGTGGTGCTCGGCAATTCTTCTTGATGTGACCTGTCTTTCCACAATTCCAGCACTCTGCAGGCTGTCTAAATTTGGATTGACCCCGTCCATTCCTTGACTTCGATCTGCCATTACTCCGGTTATTTCTATCTGGGTTTCTCCCTCTGTTTTCCACGTTGAAAGCAGAGCTCGTTGATGCCTCCCCAGAGTCTATCCTTCGAACTTCCTCAGCAAGGATACGATCTCTAACATCATTGAATTTGAGCTTTTGAGTACCCACAGAATTACTAACCGCTGCCCTCATTGGCTCCCAACTATTTGGCAGAGATGCCAACAAAATCAGTGCTCGCACTTCATCTTCAAACTCGATTTCAACTGATGACAGTTGGTTAACAATCGTGTTGAACTCGTTCACATGTGCGGCAACCAGGCCACCTTCTTTCATCTTCAGATGAAAGAGTTTCTTCATGAGAAACACCTTAATTTTTGCCGAAGGTTTCTCATACATATCAGAGAGAACTTTCATGAGCCCTTCTGTGGTCTTCTCCTTCGCAACATTGTGAGCAACGTTTTTCGACAGTGTTAACCTTATAACACCCAGAACTTGTCTGTCAAGGAGCTCCCACTCATCCTGATCCATCTTCTCAGGCTTCTTACTCAGCGGTTGATGAAGCTTCTTTCCGTACAGATAATCTTCAATTTGCATTCTCCAAAATGCATAATCTGTACCGTCAAATTTCCCGATACTGTGCGCCGAACCGTCTTCGCCTCCCATCATTTCTGGAACCACCGTGTATTAGAACACCTACGTCGACAAACCGATGTTACCGACAAAAATTCACTATTCACGAATTACTGTTCACGTGAATAGTAACTCCGCATAAAATTTTGACCGATCACCGTAACTCAAGCTCTGATACCAATTGTTAGGAAATATGCGGTCAAATTTTTGCGGAAAAACCGATCTTATGGGAGCGGGAAAAGAGCACACACAAAATTGTTAACGGAGTTCGGCCAATGTTGCCTACGTCTCCTGACCTGCTACAGATCTTTTATTATCAACCCGGAAAATTTTACAAACTCTCAACTCACACCCGATCCCAAATACACTCAAGAAAAGAGACAGATTTTCTCACAAGAAAGATATATTTTTTTTTTCTCAATTATTTTATCTCTTGCTCACTCTCTTCTTCTCTTCTCTTGTTCTCTCTTACTTTGTTTTTGGAATGGATTTCTTCTTCTCCTTGTGTGGTTATTTATAGGAGATTATGAGAGTTGGTGAAACTTCTTGTTGCACCTACCAAAAACACAAAAGAAATGTGTTGTTGAATTAATCAACAAACATGTTCTTGATACAACTTGTTGTACCTACCAAAAACATTTTCTTTACAGTGGTAACACAGAGATGACTTGCCATTACAATACTCCCCCATGTCTGAAGACTCTGACGAAGCCAGGTTCTGCGAGGACCGAACAAGCACTAGCTCATCGCAACCTGAGAGCCGCCCTACTTGTCCTGTTTTACCATACCGGCCGTACGAAAGACCTCTTACGTTTCAAGTTCAGGGCAAAGCAATGTTGACGGTGAAGAGAGAATGCGCTTTAAGTCTATGGAAGAAGATAATAGAGCGGAAGATATCTCTCACACTCAGTTCATAAAAAAGATATCACGAACTCGGCCGACGTTTACAAGGTAAGAAACTAAAGAATCTCTCTTTGTTCGAAACTACTATGCTTAAGACCATAACAGATCAAACTATCAAGTTTTGTCACTCACACCGTGGCTCTCGGCTTTGTAAAACTAACTAATCATTACCATTACAAAAATGATTAAAAAAAAAAAACTAAATAGTTAATGCGTTTGATATATTTATTATATAACAGGACAATGGAGACCATGGAGAGAACGCAACGGCCAGAATCATCCAGCGTTTGAGGTATTGGGATGATTCTGTACAGAAACTTAGCGTAGTAATAGTTTGGTTCTTCTGGTTGAGGAATTTTAGCTGTCCTGGTTTTCAGCATTACCACTAACACTACTATTTTGCACGCAACAGAGTCTGATTTGTATCCATTTCAACAAACAAGTATTGAGATGCCTACCTATCAGTTCTTGAGGTAGTCTCTCACCAGTCCGAGTATTAGTGGTGAGTATACTCCTACGCGCCTCTTCGATCGCAGACAAATAATATGTGCAATTACTTTTAATCCTGAACAAATATCCACAGTATACTCCTAAGCGCCTCTTCGATCGTAGACAAATAATATGTGCAATTACTTTTAATCCTGAACAAATATGCACATTGCTGACCCAAAAGTAGAGCTGCAACTTCATGTCACTAACAACAAAACTGATTGATCAATGAAGCCACCAAACCAGTCACCATTTTGTATATCCCAAGCTGAAACCTATATTTAAAGTTTTCCATGTTTCAGTGAAGAAAAAAAAATAACTAGACTGTTACCTACTAGCCCCTTTAAAACATTCTTAATCAACAAGGGAAAGAAAAGCATAGAAACCTAATCAGAGCTTCAAGGAATGGCAATTATAAAGCTGGTAACACAACATTTGTTCTATGGGTTTCTTATTTTATTGTCTGCATATAGCAAAGCATTCTGCATGCATAATCATGTTTAACTGAGTAAAAACAAAAAAATTATGAAAGATTATACAGGTCTTAGATTCCTTCTTTTAAGTGAGTTGCAAAGTCTGTAGACGAAACGATAAACAAATCAACGTCTTCCTGTTCTTCTGGCTATAAAGAATATCTCTCTGATTGAGATTAATTCCTTTCTGGCTTCACTCGTGGCCAAACGGTTCATCGGAGATTCTTCACAACACCTAAATCCCAATTCCAAAATCAGTGTCAAGCATTCATCACGAGGGATACTAACTCTGGGACAGCTATTAAGAATCGAACTGTCTGCAATTTCCAACACTTTCTCTGGCAACGCCAACTTGGTGTAGCTACGTAGGGTAACGTTTCCCCCAAATAACTCATTTGTTGGTTGCTTTCCAGTGAACATTTCCAAAAGAAGAACACCAAAGCTATACACATCACCATATATTGATGGTTGTCCTCCCATTCCATATTCTGCATCATAATTCACAGAAACAAGAATGTAATAAGAAAAAGAGTACAATAACTTTCTTCACTCGTATAATACTATGTGTGATATATAGTTTACCTGGTGCGGCATAGCCGATGGTTCCTCTGACGCCGGCCGAGCTTAGTTGGTTGAACAAAGACTCCTTGTCAAATTTCATGAGCAGTTGAGCAATGCCAAAGTCGCCAACATGGGCAGTCAGATCATCGTTTAGGAGGACGTTGCTCGGCTTGAGATCACAATGAGCTATAGGTTCATGGCAATAAACATGAATATGTTCCAAAACAGAAATCACATCTATAGCAATGTTGAGCCTTTCAAAGAGGGTCAAGGCTCTTGTGGGCCTACGAATCTCTTCCACTTCCTCAGGGTGCAGCCACATATCTAGGCTTCCATTTGGCATAAACTCATAGATAAGAGCTCTGAAATCATTTCCCTGAAAATCAATACTCGAACAAGCCGTCAATAGTTTCACAAGGTTACGATGCCTTATGTTCTTAAGGGATTCACACTCTGTCATAAAGCTCTTCATAGCTCCACGTCTCCGCAGGTTTAGAACTTTCACTGCAACAACCTTGTTCTCTGTTGGAAGCAATGCCTTAAACACGGTGCCAAAACTGCCTGATCCAATCAAATTTCTGGAAGAGAAGCCATCCGTTGCATTACGGAGATATACATAACTTATATTTTCGTGGAAAACCTCTAGTCTGGAAGAAGTTGGATTATTGGTCTGCTGGTTCTTCTTTCGCTTTCTGAACCAACGTAGAGAAATATAAGCCATGAACACCATCAAAAGCAAAGCTATTCCTACGCTTACCCCAATGGAAACTTTCTTCCAAAGAGAGAAATGGCTAGTCTCCATTGGTTGTGCTTGCACAATAATACATGGCTTCAGTTTCAGTTCCTTGATACCTCCACATAGATCTTTGTTTCCAAATACTGTAACTGCAGTAGCATTCTGAAATTTTCCTTCTGTTGGCACCTTTCCCTCGAAATTGTTGATGGATAGATTAAGATACTCCAAGGAAGAAAAGTTTGCAAAATATCCAGGTATACTTCCGGAGAGATTATTGTTCGAGAAATCAAGTCTTTTAGCACCCATCAACCCCTTTATATTTGGAATATCACCGTCAAAAAAATTTCCTTGTAAATAAAGATTCTCTACCGAGAGACAGTCTCCCAAGACTTGAGGGAGTTGCCCGGATAATTTATTATGGGCAACAGACAGTGTGCAAAGACGTTCTAGTGGTTTAATATACTTTGGCAGAGAACCTGTCAAGGAATTATCTGACAAGTTGAGGTGAACAAGGGACTGAATTTGCATAATCTCCTGAGGTATAGCCCCATTCAACTTATTAGACCCAATCGACAAATATAACAAGTATTTGCACTGACCAAGAGTTGGAGGAAGGGTTCCTTCAAAACTATTGTTGGACAAATAAATTTGTTCTAACCGAGTGATGTTTCCTATTGAAGAAGGTGTCTCTCCTGACATTCTATTTGACGTGAGGTTTAATAACACCAATCTAGAAAGCTTTCCGATGGAACTTGGTGGTGGTCCGGTCAACAAGTTGTCGTCTAACCTAAGTTTTTGTAGGCTGATGAGATTCCCAATGTCATAAGGAATGGTTCCAGAGATGAAATTTATTCCAAGGTTTAATTGTTGGAGGTTGGTGGACAGGTTCGTAACAGAGGTAGGCAAGTCACCTCCAAGCATATTTGTATTAACATTTAAAATATGAAGTTGGGTACAATTAGTAAAAGCCTTAAGAAATTGAAGATCTCCAGAAGAGTAACTTCCCAAAGAATTACTGTTGAGTCCCATATGTTGCAAATTCCGTAGTTTTCCAAAGCTCGAAGAAATACTTCCTACCATTTTGTTATGCTCGATTCCTAAGAGTTGAAGATTTGAGATATTTGAAAGTGTTGTTGGGATGGGTCCTGTGAAACTGTTACCTCCCATAAACAATTCTCTAAGATTTGGTAGTAGGTTACCGAAATCAGGCTTTAGGCTTCCTGAAAAACCATTACTAAACATGTTCAAGTGCTCAAGCAAGGAAAAATTGTAGATGGAGGGAGGAAAAACGCCTGAGAATCTGTTCATTCCTAGTTCAAGATACACCAACCGAGTCAATTTAGCTAGATCATCAGGAAGTCCTCCTTCTATTTCGTTCACTGATAAGCCTACTCGCATGAGAGATGTCAAGTTCCCTAGAGAAGCAGGGAGCATCCCTCTCAAGTTGTTAAAACCAAGACGTAAAGTTTCAAGATTCGCCAATGATCCTAGTTCTGAAGGAACGCTTCCTCCAAGATGGTTCTTAAATAAAATAAGGGCCAACAATCTAGAGCAGTTAAATAGATCGACGGGAAGCTCTCCTCCGAGATTATTAATGCTCATATTCAAATACTTAAGTCTAAACAAGTTCCCCACCTGGTGAGGGATAGTTCCACCAATAGAGTTATCAGAGAGATTAAGTGATACGAGGAAGGAAAGATTACCAATAGATGGTGATATCATTCCCCTTAACTGCCTTCCTCCAAGTTCCAAACGGGTAACTCTCTTGTTATTGAGGCCACATGTAACCCCTTCCCAACTACAGAGAGGGGATGAGTTATTCCATGAGGACAAAACATCTTGTCTGTCTTCAGAAACTTGAGATTTGAAGTCGAGCAATGCTTTCCTATCAGTTTCATCGGTAAAACCATATGCTTCAAGTAACATGAGAGCACTGAAAGAAAATAAAATAAACAATCTCATGCTTCTCTTTTTTTTCTTGGTTAAAACCTTTTCGTGTAGGAAAGAATATATGAGACGAAGCAAATGCAAAATTTCTCTATCTTATTGTTGTAGTTAATACGCAGGCAGCGTAGAAGATATTCAGTGGCTCACAACCACATATATAAAACTGCAAGACTTCTCAAAAATCCTGTGGACTTGTCGTTGTCGTCATCAACTTCCTTGTAGTCTGAGTCAAGTAAGTTTATTATTTATTATTCCCAAATTGTTTATTTGCAAGAAGATAGTACAATTTCTAAGAGATCATTAACATCATGTCTGTCTCAATCAGTTGTTCTGGATTTATTGGATCTTTTGATCATGAAAGAAAGACCGCAACTGTTTAGAGTGGTTTTGTTCGAACCTATTTGTTGTAACAATTGTGAGAAGGAACAGATGCGGAAACAGATGAATAAAAGCGATGTAACAACGACACAGAGATTTAACGTGGTTCACCAACTTGGCTACGTCCACGGGCAAAGAGAGATCTTATTATTGGAGGCGATATTGAGTTTACAGAGTGCAAGTTTAGGGTTACTTCGAATACAAGATATATATAGTAACATCTCGCATCTAAAACCCTAGACTAAACGGACTCATGGGCTTAAGCCCACGATCAGATGTAACATCCATAATAACTTGATGCAACGCTCTTGATGCAACCGAGTCGGTATGATATGCATGATGTAACATCCATCGCCTAGATGTAACATCCTGATTCAAGGCATATCAACAATTCTCCACCTTGACTTGAATCCTCTCAATAACAGATGTACCAGATGCACCTTCAAGTGCCAAATGTACCAGATGCGCTTCTCTGCGCTAGATGTACCATCGCTCTCTTTGCCTCAGATGTCCCTTCGGACCAGATGTGCTGCTTAGACGAACCAGACGCCATTTAACGGCCAGATGCTCAACTAGAGCCAGACGTTCGTTATCAGCCAGATGTCCCAATAGACTAGACGTCCTTACGGACCAGATGTCCTTACAGACCAGATGCCCCGACGGGTCAGAAGCCCCAACGGGCCAGATGCCCCAACGGGCCAGATGTCCTTGCGGACCAGATGTCCTTGCGGACCAGATGTCTTTGCGGACCAGATGCCCCTTCGGGCCATATGCCCCTTCGGGCCATATGCCCCTTAGGGCCATACTAACAGTTTGAGATGTTTAGCAAGTCTAAGCAATGCTTAAACTTGCTGTGAGGAACCGGCTTTGTGAACATGTCAGCAGGATTATCTGCAGTTCCTACTTTCTTCACTTCAATTCGCTTCTCATCTCTCAAGAAGTGATACCTCACATCAATATGCTTCGTTCTCTCATGATGAACCTGATCCTTGGCTAAGCATATAGCGCTCAAACTGTCACAATACACAGTAGCCTGATCTTGATGCAAACCGAGATCATTAACCAATCCTCTAAGCCATATTCCTTCCTTCGCAGCTTCTGTTAGCGCCATATACTCTGCCTCAGTAGTAGACAATGTCACTGTAGACTGTAAAGTCGCCTTCCAGCTAACCACAGAGCCGCCCAAGGTGAACACATAACCGGTCATAGATCTTCTGCTGTCCACATCTCCAGCATAATCAGAATCAGAAAAGCCTGTTACCAATCGCGGATTGTCGCATCCATAGATGAGACCAACATCAGATGTACCCTTCAGATACCGGAAAATCCGCTTCACAGCTGCCCAATGCTCCTTCCCAGGTTGTCCCATAAACCTGCTAACCACACTGACTGCATGTGCCAGATCTGGTCTTGTGCAGACCATTGCATACATCAAGCTTCCTACAGCGCTAGCATAAGGAACTCGAGACATATACTCTGTCTCTTCTTCAGACTGAACCTCATACATGGTAAGATGAAGATTTGATGCACACGGAGTACTAATAGGTTTACATGAAGACATTTCGAACCTTGTCAACACCTTATTAATGTAGGTCTTCTGTGACAAGAACAACTTCTTCTTCTCCCTATCTCTAAAGATCTCCATCCCTAGAATCTTCTTTGCTGCACCCAAATCCTTCATCTCAAATTCAGAACTCAGAAGCTCCTTCAGCTTCTTGATGTCACACATCTTCTCTGCAGCTATCAGCATGTCATCCACATAGAGCACCAAATAGATGAATGTGTCATCTTTCAATTTTCTCATGTAGACACAACAATCATAAGGACTTTTGATGTAGCCCAACTTGATCATATAGCTGTCGAATCTCTTGTACCATTGTCTGGGAGACTGCTTAAGTCCATAAAGGGACTTCCGAAGCTTACACACATAGTCTTCTTTTCCAGGAACTCGGAAACCATCCGGCTGAGTCATGTATATCTCCTCCTCAAGCTCTCCATGAAGAAACGCAGTCTTCACATCGAGTTGCTCAAGCTCCAAGTCCTGATGTGCTACCAGCGCTAGCAACACTCTGATGGAAGTATGTCTGACCACTGGTGAAAATATCTCATTGTAGTCTACTCCCTCTCTCTGACTAAAACCTCTTGCAACAACCCGAGATTTATACTTAACTCCTTCTGTCGGCGATGCTCCATCCTTAATCTTGTAGATCCACTTGCATGTAACAACTCTTCTCCCTGGTGGTAATGTGACCAAATCCCATGTATGATTCGTCTCATGAGACTCCATTTCGTCTCCCATTGCTGCATGCCATTTCTCATACTCGGGACAAGAAACAGCTTCCATGTAAGTGGATGGTTCATACGTATCCACTTCCTCTGCAACCTGAAGTGCATAACCCACCATATCATCAAAACGATATCTTTCTGGTGGCCTGACATCAACCCTTCTTGGTCGATCCTTCGCGATGCTACGCTTCGTAGCATCAGGCGGTTGAGTCTCCGTAGACTCCAACTGAACTTCTTCTACACGCTCCTCTTGATTTTCTGTGTGTTCATGCACATTGATCACGTCATGATCATCTCGCAGCTCCACCTGTTTATCAGTGCTACCTTTCTCTGCTTCAGAACTGGACCATGAGCTTCTAACCATAGATGCTTCATCGAAAACAACATTCCTGCTTAGAATCACTCGGTTTTCTGATGGAGACCAGACCCTGTATCCCTTGACTCCATCGCCGTAGCCCATAAAAACTCCCTTCCTTGCTCTCGGCTCTAGTTTACCTTCACTTACATGATAGTAAACAGTGCAACCGAACA
This sequence comes from Brassica napus, assembly GCF_020379485.1. Lineage (NCBI taxonomy): Eukaryota > Viridiplantae > Streptophyta > Magnoliopsida > Brassicales > Brassicaceae > Brassica > Brassica napus. The sequence continues at coordinate 21,964,052 of NC_063446.1, forward strand.
CTCTTAGAAGTGAATAATCAGCAGATCTACCTGACCACACTTCAGAAGGTATCCTGCACTCGATGCCTGTGTGGGGACCGAGATTTATCAAGTAACAAGCCGTGTTGACTGCTTCAGCCCAAAACCGCTTCTCCAGACCAGCATTCGAGAGCATGCACCTTGCTCTCTCTAGCAATGTCTGGTTCATTCGTTCTGCTACACCATTTTGTTGTGGTGTTTCTCTGACTGTAAGATGCCTTGCAATCCCCGCATCCTTACAAAACTGATTGAACTCTGCTGAGCAGAATTCCAGACCGTTATCAGTACGAAGTCGCTTCACCTTCTTCTCTGTTTGATTCTCCACCAATATTTTCCACTCCTTGAAGCTACTGAACGCTTCACTTTTGTGCTTCATAAAAATTATCCAAGTCTTCCTCGAATAATCATCAATCATAGACACAAAATATCTGTGACCTTTCAGTGACTCTACTCTGGATGGACCCCAACAGTCTGAATGGATGTAATCGAGTGTGCCTTTTGTTCTATGAATTGCCTTGCGAAAGCTCTTTCGATGCAGCTTCCCAAATACGCAGTGCTCACAGAACTCTAGACTCTTGGTCTTGTGACCACAGAGAAGACCTTGCTTCGACAGAAGTTGCATCCCACGTTCACCCATATGTCCAAGCCTCATATGCCACAACTTAGTCATATCTTCCTCTGAGATCTCTGGTGATGCAACATATGCTGAACCTGTAACGGTAGTACCCTTCAGCAAATATAGAGTACCTTTCATGAAACCCTTCAGAACCACATCAGAACCCTTGCAGACATTCAGAACTCCATCACCACCCGAATATTTGAACCCTCTACTGTCCAGAAGACTCATGGATATCAAATTCTTCGTCATTGATGGAACATGCCTAACCTCGTTCAATGTGCAGAATCTACCATCATGTGTCCTGAGCTTGATTGAGCCGATCCCAGCAATCTTGCAGACAAAATCATTTGCCATCTTAATCTTGCCGTCAAGTACCTCTGTGTACTTCGAAAACCACTCTCTCCTTGGTGTCATATGGTAGGATGCTCCTGTATCCAGAACCCACACATCAGAAGAGTGTGTGTGTCCGTGCACAACAAGAGCGATGTCACTATCAGACTTGGCTTCATCCTCAGCTACTGCAGCAGATCCAGACTGTTGCTCCTTCTTCTTCTTGGGACAGTCTGACTTCCAATGTCCCTTCTCTTTGCAATAGTTGCAAGTATCAGTTGGCTTAGGACCTCTTGGAAACGATTTTCTGTCTTTCGACTTCCTTTTGTTCCCATGTCCCTTCACACCACCGACAAACAATCCCGAAGCTTGATTGTCTGTCCCTGAGCTGGATGCCCTATGGTAATTCCCGACTGTGAAGCGCCGACCTAACTTCTTCCAGTCTCACTGTATCTTTGCCAACAATGAACGATTGCACGAAGTTCTCGAAAGAGTTCGGCAAAGATACCAACAGGATTAGAGCAGCGTCTTCATCCTCCACCTTAACATCGATGTTACGCAGCTCCAGTAATATCGAATTTAACTTGTCAAGATGGTCGCGAAGCTCAATACCTTCTTGCATACGCAAGGCAAAGAGGCGTTGCTTCAGAAGTAGCTTGTTCGTTAGAGATTTTGTCATGTACAAGCTCTCCAACTTCTGCCACAAACTAGCAGCAGTTTTCTCATCCGACACTTCGATGATGATCTCGTCTGCTAGACACAACAAAATTGTTGAGAACGCCTTCTCTTCTAGAGTCTCCAAATCAGCTGCTTCAGATTTCTTCTCTGACAATGGTCCCCAAATGCCTTGTTGCTTCAACAACGCCTGCATCTTAATCTGCCAAAGACTGAAGCTATTTCTCCCATCAAACTTGTCGATCTTCGCTCTTATTCCAGACATCTTCTCACTAGATCACAACCCGAAGCTCTGATACCAGTTTGTTGTAACAATTGTGAGAAGGAACAGATGCGGAAACAGATGAATAAAAGCGATGTAACAACGACACAGAGATTTAACGTGGTTCACCAACTTGGCTACGTCCACGGGCAAAGAGAGATCTTATTATTGGAGGCGATATTGAGTTTACAGAGTGCAAGTTTAGGGTTACTTCGAATACAAGATATATATAGTAACATCTCGCATCTAAAACCCTAGACTAAACGGACTCATGGGCTTAAGCCCACGATCAGATGTAACATCCATAATAACTTGATGCAACGCTCTTGATGCAACCGAGTCGGTATGATATGCATGATGTAACATCCATCGCCTAGATGTAACATCCAGATTCAAGGCATATCAACACTATTGATTGAAGAAGAGTCAATGGAATTCCTCCTTTTATAGCGAAGCTAACTTGCATGAGTGATGTCAAGTGTCGCAGATGTCAGAATAAATAAAAGCTTCTGGTCCGTCACAACAGCAGACATGCAGGAAGCTTCCCATTCAAGTTGCTTTCCTTACGATTCAAATTGACAAGTTTCGTCACTGAATGAACATTTTGTCCAAGATGATTCGAATCTAAATAAAGGTCCACCAATCAAGAACAGTTAAATAGGTGATGCAGCATCATAATGCCTTGAACGCCAAATAACGTAATTGGAAAATGAGACAGCTGGGATTATGTCAAAAATGGATAAGCTGGATCATGATCTGTGTTTCAACAGTTAGCATTTCAGTCTTGATAAATGGATCACCTAGAGGATATGTCAAACCAGAGAGAGGAATCAGACAAGGTGATCCATTATCTCCCTATTTATTTATTCTGTGTGGGGAGGTTCTCTCCCACATGATGAAAAGAGCTGCGGCTGAGAAGAAAATACAGGGCCTGAAAATCAGTACTCATAGTCTTCATTAACGGTAAGAGTTGCAGTCGGAACAATCGTGGATCCATCTAAATATCCAGCAAGATCATATCCATCTAGGAGGGCATGGATCTGTAGACTCCACATCAAGTAGTTTGTGGAAGTCAACTTAGTTACGTTTGAGGTGTTGAGGTGAAAGAGTATTTGAGTTGGTGTTTGGATTGTTTCACCGTGGAAGTTGGAGTTGTTTGTAGCCATTGAAACTTTAGCTTAACAGAGAAGGAGAAGAAACTTGGCGGCTAGGTTTGATATTAGAGATATGTTGGTCGGAAGATATGTATCTTACGGACCAAGACTTTGAAGCCCATGAAACCCATGAAGATCCTCAAGACTAAAAAGAAAGACTTGTAGATTAAGTTAATCTCAAGATATTCTAGCATATTTACATTAAGTATTTAGGAAAGTTAGCATTATCTAGTGTTAACATTATGTTAATGTTACTACTATATATATGCATATTGTATTCTCTTATCAGACACAACACAATAATATATCTATTCTATTTTACTTTACATGTATCAGAGTATTTGATTTTTAGGGATCAAGATTAAAGCTTCCGCGTTATAACTTCTAAGCTTTGATGATGATCATCATCGGTGGTGTTGACGATGATGAAGACGGAGACGATCAAGACGATGACGTGAAGCAACAAAAGCTTGAAATAAGTTTATGTGATCTCTAACTAATAGGGTTTGGTTTTATTAATTAAGAATGGTAGTGGGGTTTTGGGTACGTGGCCGGTGAGTGCAAGAATTAAAGAGAGGTTTAACGGTGTTTAAGGGTTGGTGGGTTTCATGTGGGTTAATTTTGTCTGAGATTTATTCTATAGTTTAGAATATCTCAAAGTGTTGTTTTCCATAGTTTGGAATATTTTTGTTAGAGATTATTAGGCCTGTCCAATATGGTAAAACCGAACTGTACCGAACCGAATCGAACCGAAATAGACAATATAGTGTGGTTTTGGTATATACCATATAAACCGAATGGATATGATTTTATAAAAACCGTAGGATTTGGATATGGTTTGGTTTATAACCGATTAAACCGAATAAACCGAACAAAACCGATCAAATGAAAATTTGTACATATGTACATATTTTATAACGTCACATGAAAATCTATTTGTTATATAAGTTATTCTTTTGTTAATAATTATTACCATATTTTTTATAGTAATAAAGAGTCCTAATTTGAAAAACACTTAAAATATAATTAAATAATAATTCATCGCAACTAAGGCTTCTTATTTTCTTAGTCTTCTTCTTTTAATCATTTTGCTTTCTTTTAACATTGATTAAATTAAAGTGAAGGTTATAAATTTGATGGATAATAACTAGAAAAAATTATTCACAACTTTTTTCTTATTTATAAACAAACAGAGTTTCACTCGAAGAAGCATGACTTTGATTACACTAAATATGGAAGAGTGGAAAAACTTTTCTTTCATACTTCTCTTTTGTTTTTTATTTTTATTTTCAAAATTTTGAGCTTTGATTTTAATTCTAGATTTGATTATTTCATCTGAAGGTATAAGCATTTTTATTTTTTTTGTTTTTTTATTTGAAAATATAATATTTTTTTAATAAATGACTGCGATGACAATATGACTCTAAAATTTATATAATATGATCTCAAACTAAATTATTATTTTTGGTATAAAACCGAATAAACCGAAAACCGACGGTATATAAACCGAACCGAACCGAAGTAAATATGGATCTAGAATGGTAGTTATATTTTACTAACCGAAAAACCGAAAAAACCGAACCGATATCCGAATTGAACACCCCTAGAGATTATTCTATAGTTTAGAATTTCTCAAAAATTTCTTGCGTTATATTCCATAGTTTGGGATATTGTGGTTATAGTTTAACCATTACAGGGGAGTTTTAGTTATGCTCATGTTTTTAGTTCAATTTGTTTAGTCCAAGTTACGGACTGTTCAAGATAGGACGATTATTTTTGGAGCTGCAGTTGTGCCCACGGGATATATTCCCATTGTCAAGACCAAAGAAGAGCTGAAGTTTTCATCCCTCCTTGTCTAAAGTTAAAGTTTATTCCCGGAGGAACCTACTGATTTGTTTTCTTCGACATAGTATCCACGACATACGTGGTCTGCTTTGTGATTGCAGATTTGTGTGCATCCCACGTTTGTCGTGCGGGGGAGTATTAGAGATATGTTGGGCCGGAAGATATGTATTTTACGGACCAAGACTGTGAAGCCCATGAAACCCATGAAGATCCTCAAGACTAAAAAGAAAGACTTGAAGATTTGGTTAATCTCAAGATATTCTAGCATATTTACATTAAGTATTTAGGAAAGTTAGCATTATCTAGTGTTAACATTATGTTAATGTTACTACTATATATATGCATATTGCATTCTCTTATCAAACACAACACAATAATATATCTATTCTATTATACTTTACGTGGTATCAGAGCCCAGATCCTAAATACCCTAAACTCCTAATTAAAATTAAAATTAAAATTAACTCTTCCGACCGGGTATAAAGGTCGTGATTAACCCTTCCAACCGGGTATAAAGATTGTGTTAAACTCTCTCGACCGAGTATAAATGTCCTAAAGTTCCGAGATTTCTGGCCGATAACAGCCATCATCTCGAGGAGGGATATTAGGGATATATATCCCACATCGGGAATTCTAAGAGACATTAAGTAATATATAAAGGGTTAGGGCCAATACACTAATCACCAATTGGTTTTAAGTTGGAAGCCCATAATTAAACCCGAATCTAACATGGTATCAGAGCCCATGAAACCCATGAAGATCCTCAAGACTAAAAAGAAAGACTTGAAGATTAAGTTAATCTCAAGATATTCTAGCATATTTACATTATGCTAACTTTCCTAAATACTTAATGTAAATATGCTAGAATATCTTGAGATTAACTTAATCTTCAAGTCTTTCTTTTTAACCTTGAGGATCTTTATGGGTTTCATGGACTTCACAGTCTTGGTCCGTAAGATACATATCTTCCGGCCCAACATATCTCTAATATTTGAAAAAGAAAATTAGGGCATCGATAGCTCTGATACCATAAAGAGAGTGAAGCGTGATCTTATTAACATAGAGAATAGGTTTATATACAACATTGGAAGCAGACTGATAAGGAAAGCTATAATTACAGAGAATATACAATCTCTAGCATATCATATGAAATATCTTCTTTATACTTCAGTCAATCATTTAGTGTTTGCCGATGACTCCTTGTTCTTTACCTTGGCTACCCCCAAGAATGGTAGAGCAATAAAGAAGATACTCAACAACATGAATCAATATCAGGACAGGCAGTTAACCTCTCCAAGTCTTCGTTAACTTTCGGGAGTCGAGTTACAGATCGTGTTAAGACACAAATTAGACACTTACTAGGAATCCATAACGAAGGTGAAGGAGAAAAATATCTTGGTATATCCGAACAGTTTGGGAGGAAAAAATCAGAGATGTTTCAGCATGTAACAGAAAAAGTACGGTCAAAAACACAAGGATGGCATCAAAAAAAAAATTATCGCCAGGAGGTAAAGAAGTACTAATAAAGTCTATTGCTACTGCTATGCCGGTGTATCCGATGAATGTTTTCAAATTGCCTAAGAATGTAAGTGACTGACATCAACAACATTCTTGCAAAATTCTGGTGGGGAAAAGGAGATGAAACAAATGGAATGCATTGGTTTGCATGGAACAGAATGAGTATCCCAAAAAAAGGTGGAATGGGAATCAAAGATACTGAAAAAGTGAAAAATTCAATAATGCATTACTTGGGAAACAAGTATGGAGAATACTTGAGAAGCCAAACTGTTTGATGGCAATATTCTCAATCTCAAAAGACGATTTCTTCTGACATATCCACATTATATATATATATATATATATATATGTTGTGGATTGCAATGAAGAACACTCCAGTAAAGTTTCTAATCTGTCTCATTGCATAGTTAGTTTAGTTAGGCTTTGGTCGTTTGGTGGATGTGGTTGAGATGAGAAGCCGTCATCACACTCTTAGAACAGAAATCCAAAAGAGATAAGAAGACAAGCTTATAGAACCGTTTATTAAAATAAAAATGATCGATTTATGATCTTGTTTATATAACCATTTAAAAATCATACCATAAGCCATATATTATTTACCAGAGATCACAGAAATATACTAAAGATCAGTTACAAAAACAAAAGAACTCATATACTAAAGATCAGTTTCATCTCAGCAGAACTACACACTGCAATACATTTATTAGAACCATACAGAAACAGCAGATCATTTTGAAACCAAACCAGGAAAGTGGACCCATCTGCGTGAAAGCCAAAGTAGTTGAGGAAGCAGAGTAATGATGTTCAGTAGGTCAGAGAGACAATAGGTGATGGTTAGAACAGATAGGGTATGGAGATAGATGCTTTGTTCATTAGGGAAGAGAGAATGATATGCCTATTTGTTCACAAACCAAAAGGCATATAACGAGGGACATGAGAAGATGTAACAAGTTAAGGTAGTTGCTAGAACTTATTGTTGGCTTGGTTAGATAAAACATAAAAAGTCTTTGTGTTCGCTTGATATTTTAGTCTAAAGTCTAGAACTAGAAGTATGGGTAAGGAGTGGAGAAAACATAGATTACCATGATGTTTTTATTGTATAAATATGTGATATGAGATGTTGTGTAATGTATGGGAAAAAATCTGTTTCTCCGTTACTTCATTCTAAGCTTTCTAAGTCTTAAAAACGTTTTCCCTTATTCTTGAACAAGAACACAGAAACAGAGTGAACAACAAATTGATGAGAAAGGCCTGCAATTTTCTGCAGTTTACAACACGGTATCAGAGCCCCTGCTGATCCTTGGAGCCTTGTTGAACAGGACGGAATATACTCTTAAGCATAACCATACCAAAGCTGTACACGTCAGGTTTAGCCGACTGATTAATACAGTGTCGGCTAAGTCTGATGTTTATAGCTTTGGGATGGCTATGCTTAAGAGTATATTCCGTTACAGAGCAGAAAATTATCAATCACACCGTGGCGTGGCGGTAGTTTTCTCGGCTTTGTAAGACTAACTAACTATTCGTATCATTACAATATTGATATCTTTTCTAATGACAAGTCTCATTAAAAACGAACGCATTAGGTATATTTGTAATATAACATGCATGCATCATGGAATGAACCCAACTGCCTCTTAACAAAGGCATACAGTATCGTCCAGTGTTTGAAAAATTTGAAATGATTCTGAACAGAAACTTAGCGTAGTAATGTGGTTGAGAAAAATTAGACTATCCTGCTTTTTAACAGTACGACCAACGGGTCGGTTCTTGGTCTGTTCCCAGCTTCATCTCCGACACAGTAAAGTCCAATCTGTATGCATACAATGGACTTGGTTGTATCGTGTACATGATAAAGTTGAGGATAAACCAGCATGGACTTGTTGGTGGTAATGCTCAAAAGCAGGACGGCAGAAATTAATCGACCACAAGAACATAACTATTACAACGCTAAGCTTCTCAGCGACATCAAATCGTCTCTTCTGTTAAGATTTTTTTCACTTAATTAGTTAAAAGTTATCTCCATTACCATTACTTTCCTCAGTAGATAATGGTCTGTTTTGTCATATTTTTCTTCACATCATGTTTGCATAAAGTTTTGCAAATATATGTGATTATATATAGTTGAATGGTCTTTAAGTGGATTTGTGAAATGCCTAAATCAAGTATATAACACAGGGATGACTTTCCACATTATAATATGTTGTGGAGTGAAATGAAGAACACTCCACTAAAGCTCGTTCTCATACGTCTATCAAAGCATTGGTTGTGGATCCTCCTTTCATCTTCAATCTCATGGAAGATCTTTCACTAAAGTTTCTTGTCTGTCTCATTGCATAGTTAGGCTTTGGTCGTTTGGTGGATGTGGTTGAGATGAGAAGCCGTCATCACTCAGCTCTTAGAACCGAAATATAAAAGAGATAAGGAGACAAGCTTATAGAACCGTTTATTAAAGATAAAAAATCCATCTATGATCTTGTTTATATAACCATTTAAAAAATCATCATGCACAAAGGCAGAAGTTATTTGTCGCTTCCACAAATGGTGCTAAATTCCATAAACGAGAATCCTTCTGTTGCTATATAGACTTTAGCACCATTGTGGAGGCGACAAATAACTTCATTTGGATCCAACGAACTCGGCCGAGGTGGTTTCAGTATCGTTTACAAGGTAACAAATTATAGAATCTATCTTTGTTCAAACCTACTGTAACCAGTTAAAATGTGGGAAAAGGGCATTTTTAGACCCCAACAATTTACGTCGTGCCTTTTTATACCCAAACAAAACATAAGTGCGAAATCATTCCTGAACTGAGATTTTTTTAAAAATTTCGACCCAAACTTGACTCCGTAACATGAAATTCTACCTTAACTAACTTATTGTTAGTCAACCGTTAGACCATGCTTAGTCGGATAAAGAAAAAGTGTCGATTTCAACCCGTACAATTTCGGTCATGCCTTTTCAGACCTGGACAATGAGTAAGTGTGATTTCATACCCAAACTGAATAATAATTTGAATTTCATACCCAAACTTTAATATTAACATAAAAAAATTACTTTGACTAACGTTTGGTTAGTCAATCGACGTCGTTTTAACTAAACTAATTAAAAAACACTCACTAAGACTCGAAAACACACCTAGAGAAGCACTAAACTGAGCATTAAACCACTGGACTAAGACAAGTTTTGTAAAATCTACATATATACTAAATTATATAGGTACCAAAACGAGTAAAGAAATCACTAGCTTCTTCTTCCTCTGGCTATCTCTCTCGGTTGCCAATTTCAGAAGTTTCAGTCTTTAGTCTTTAGGAAGTTCTATTTTTTATAGTAATGAACATTTTAAAATCGCATGAGAAAGTAATGTTGGGAGCCAAAAATAGTAGCTCCGGCTACAACACGTAGACAAGAGCGGATATTAGTTTCTTCATCTAAAAATGAATTAGCATGAACTGAGGCATTATCAAGCCCAAGAAATCGAATCCATTTGATCAGGGATCGATCCGCGATGAATCCGTGAGCAAACCTAGTATCGAGAAGTAGAAAAACAATGGTGTAACATGAAATAGCGCGGATTGGCGAACAAGACAAAGATATAAGTCAGTATATATGTAAATATGGCAAAAGTTTCCGACTTGATGGCAAAGCGTTCGTTTAATTCACTTGCCTGTCGTGGGTTCGGCCCTCCAAATGACGGAATTTTATTATTTTAGCTAAAACGACGTCGTTTTAACTCTTTCTCGACACGTCATCTATGCCTAGACACTGACTCGCTCAAAAATGACGGTTAATTAACCAAAGATTAGTTAAACTAAGAGTAGTTTTTTTATGAAATTCAAACTATCGTTCAGTTCGGGTATGGAATTCAAATTATTGTTCAGTTTGGATATGAAATTGCACTCTTATTGTTCAGGTCTAAAAATGCATGACCGAAGTTGTATGGGTTGAAATCGACATTTTTTCTTTATCCGACTAAGCATGGTTTAACGGTTGACTAACGATAACTAACGATAAGTTAGTCAAGGTAGGATTTCATGTTACGGAGTCAAGTTTGGGTCGAAATTTTTTAAAAAATCTCAGTTCAGGAATGATTTTGCACTTATGTTTTGTTTAAGTCTAAAAAGGCACGACGTAAATTGTTGGGATGCCATTTTCCGTTAAAACGTATACACTGAAGATGTTGATTCGTTTGATATATTTATTACATATCAGAAAAACTTAAACAAGGCATGGAGAAATGATTTGGGTTACAAAGGTTATCATAGCTCACAAGCAACATGCGACGACCGTACTTCCTCTTCAGTCTTCAGGACTAAGCTGGAGCTTATTAAATGACCTTTCTGCCCATGTGTTTGTATTGTAGAGCACGTGCTTGTCAAGTGCATACCCAGGTTTGCAAACGTACTCCACAATGTAATCCGCGACTACACAAGGGATCTCATGGCGTATGAACTCCTGTACCCAGAGGTCATCACGCGGCATCCCAGGGCTTATCAACGCAAAATCAGTGTTCTGATTCAAGAAACGCGTGTAAGGCGGTGCAGTTGCTAGTATGGTACCATCCCCAGCTTTCACAGCTCGCTTCAATGTATCCTGATCAGAGTGAGAGACAAAAATTAAAAACATCCAAGAACCAAGAACAAACGTTTTCCTCTAGTGTTCAACGTTTTCCTCTAGTGTTCAACTCTGTCAGTATTGTGGTGTTACTTACCAATGAAGGGATGGCACAGTCGCCATATACAACAATGCGCAGACCATGTAAAGCACCATGTCCTGTTTGCTCCTTGACGAGCCGCCATTTCCTTGGGGACTCCAGGCTTATTGAACCGTCAGCGCTAAGACCAGTACCGTGCCATTCATAAGGCTCCTCTGGTAGTAGTTTTCCAGCTTCCTTTGAATCAGCCACATAATCAGTCTTCAGAATCCAACTGCATTAAGCAAAGTGATGAGTAAAAGATGTAAAGAAACAGTTCCTATCAAAATAAAATCTAGCAAACTGTTTGAAAATCCTTATGAAAAGGGCTTAGTGTGGTGTTCTACACGATAAAGAGGATGTATGGGGCTGAAGAGATCAATAAACAAGGTGATTTTTTAGGATTAATTTGTACCTTCCAGAAGCAGCAGCAGCGAAGAACTTTTCAGTCCTACGGATTTCAGGAGCAATGAAGTGTGTAGCTTGATAAGACCACTGATGAGAATCCCTGCAACATTTGCCATTTAAAAGCCTAAGGATCTTCTGATACACCTTTCTCTGGACCTTAGGACCACTGACTATAAAATGCTTGGGTTCCTGTAAAGCTTTTTTACTAGAACTAAGCTGCTTAGACTCTTTAACTGCCTTTGTACCCGTTTTAGCAGTCTTTGCAGCTTTCTTTTTTGGGCTTTTGTCCCTACCGGGTCCAGATTTGTTATCCAGTGCAGTGCTCTCCTTCTCTTCTGCAGAGTTGTCCTCCTCTACGTCTTTCATCACAGTGTCGGATGCTTTAGCCCCACGTTCCTTTTTAGATTTTTTAGACTTCTTCACACTTGATGTTCCTACTTCAACTGTAGAAGAACTTTCTTTCTCTCCACTGTGAAGGCCACTTCTTTCTACAGCAGGCTCCTTTCTGTTTTTACGTTTATTCTTAGGAACCTCCAATTGCATTGCAGCATTACTTAGATCCTTCGCTGCTGTCTCCTTTCTAGTTAATGGTTTCCTCGCAACTGGGCTTTGGGCTCCATCAGAACTGACATCCTCAGGTTTCTTATCCACTGCTGCATTCTCTTTCACTTCTGCAGAGTCAATCCCCGTATCATTCATCACAGTATCGTTTGCTTCAGTCTCATCATCAGTTTTAGATTTTTTTGTCTTTTTGACAGTAGCCTTTTCAACTTCGACTGCAGAAGAACTTCTTTTCTTCCCACTTTGAAGCCTGGTTTTTCCAACAGTGGCCTTCTTTCTGAATTTACCATTATCCTTATCAACCCCTGGTTGCACTGCAGCACCGCTTGGATCCTTAGTTTCAGCTTCAGTACTTACAAATGTTTCTCCAGCAGCTGCGCTTTGGTCTCCACAAGAACTGACCTTCCCAAGTTTATTATCCAATACTGTAATATCTTCCATCACAGTACCGTTTGCTTTGGCATCATCTTCTTTTCTAGATTTTTTGGTCTTCTTGACACCAGAATCTGCTACTTCAGCCCTAGACGAACTTCCTTTCTTCTCACTTTGAAGGCTGTTGTTACCTACATTAGCCTCCCTCGTGCGTTTACTTTTACTCTTACTGATCTCTAACTGTAATGCACCACCACTTGGATCTGTAGTTTGAACATCAGCAAGCTCTGATTCTAGCATTTTAATTTCCACCTCTGCACCAGCTTCCTCCGGGGTCTTAGCCTGCTGCTTATCAGAGTCAATTCTCTCAAGGGCTTCAGTCTCTGAGACACTACCTTTCGCTATTTCTGGTACAGCCTCAGCATTAAGGACTGAACTTGATATCTCTTTCTGATTGCCATTATCTGTCGCCAGCTCCGAAACGTTTCCTTTGATTAGACCATCAGTGTGCTCGTCCTTTGGGGTAGGTTCGCTCAAGTAAATAGATCCCTTTTGGCTTATGGGGTTCTTTTTCCTGCCTCTGGTGCCTAGACTCTTTCTTGGCGGCTCTGTTTCTACAGGAGAGGTGCTAGATCTCATCATCACAGGCTCCGTTACGGATCTTTCATCTAATGCACCCTTCAAAATCTCTGCAGTCCAAGTATCAGCTTCCTTTAACACAACACTTGAACTGCATAGCCTAGTTGCTGAGTCACTCGCATCCAACTTGTGTGCAACTTCCTTAACTCCAGTGTTGTCATTGATGTCTGGCACAACCCAAACGTTTTGTTTTGGTGAGCCTGATCTTGGTTCCTGCAACAAGCTATTCCCCACCATTGGCTCAACCGATGATCTCTCCCGTATTTCATCCGGTGCACATTTCGAGATGGTATTCTCCGCAGTTGACATAGCAGGTGGTGAACCTTTGCTACTGACAGAACCATCTGTAAGTTTCACCTGAGGCAACAACGGAGTGGACTTCTCGCTGTGCAACTTATCAGTCTTATTAAGATCCTCAGAGAGTGTCGTTTTTTCCACGGAAGAACCTGACTTTGATGCAGAGATATTAAAGGCAGTCAAAGCTTTTAGGGCCCTGTCATCCATTCTTAAGGTATCGTTTTGGCAACTTGACTCGTTTCCCAAGGTACTTGTTTCTGGTGTTCTCTGAAGCGTTTTCCTTGAATAAGTGGCTAGAGAAGAATGCCTTCTGATACTCATGTTAACAGGTGTTGAGTCATCAGTCTCCATTTCGCCCATCCCTCTCTCAGAAGTCTTGTTGGCTGGAACAGGGGACGCATAACTAGAAGCATTCTGAAATGTGCCTGCGCTCTGCTGAGCAGTAACTGGATCAGTAGAGACCGTGGCTTCCATCTTCTTCGGAGTTAACCAATCCTCTTTGAACATATTGCATCGTGATGAACCACCCGGTTCGTCTAAATTTGACTGAACAACCGGGATATCTTTTCCTCTAGACTTCGATATTTCAACTGCAGCCACAGCGCCGACCCTAAGACCAAGAGGACTGGTGTTTGCACGCTTCGCAGAGGCATTTTCAGCTTCGTCCTCAGAATCTCGAGCTGAAGCCTCCATCATCTCCAGCTCATAGCCACTGAGAAAAGAGAAAATGGTCAGCTTATATATAGTAGGTGTATTTGTTTCTCGTGTTTACATAACAAGCTGCTGAACAGTAACTTACAAATCAAACTGAAATGAGCATGGGACCTTTTTTTTTTTTTTTTTTTTTTTTGAAACACTGTGAGCATGGGACCATAAACTATTTTTTTGTGATGAACAAGAGACTATGCCAACTTTGTAATTGCGATTATGGGATAGAGATAAATGTGTTGAAAATTTACCTTATCTCGTAGTCAACCTCAGGAAGGAGCTTCCAATTCTTTAAGCTGAAAATAAGAAAAACATAATGTAAGAATCTTCATCGCCATTCACCAACCAAAAAAAAGGAAAAATTAAGAAGAAAACTCATGAATGTCTCTCACCAGTCCTCTAACCACCGGTGGTTCACTAGCTTAATCCTCTTCATCCGCTTAGCTAGCTCATACTTTTCTCCTGAGAAAAAAAAAAAGACTCCAATCAAATGTTTATTCCCCACTTCACCCAATGTCTGTCAGTGACTTACCCTCAAACTTGTAGCATATAAGATGGGTTACTCGGTTAGCAACCAAGGGCTTCGAGAACTGTCCACCCATCAACTCAACCATTGTCTAGAGACAAAGAAAAAGAAAACAAATTTCTTAAGGCTCAGTAAAAGAACACCATAGCCCAAATAACAAAGGTGAGAAGAAGCACACACCATGATGTCTTCTCTATCTTGACGTTGGTACCCAGTCAAGCACACAATGAAGCTTTTGGCACCGGGAATCCCATTCAAATCTCTAAGAGGCCTATACAGAACCTGCCAAATTATTCAATAAAATGTAAGATAAACCCTTCAATAACTGAAATTTTCTTGTTTTCAGAACTAAACACAGAGAGAGAGAGAGAGACTGACCGAATGTGCATCAATAAGCATTCCAGCGTCGAAGCTGTGATGAACCCACGAACCAGTGACAACCACTTTCCCACTGCTTCGAGCAGCAACACAAACCGGATCATCCTAATGAGATATATCCCCCAAAAAAGATTAGAACTTTGCCAACAACACAGGATAGTTAATAGAGAACTTAAAGACTTACATAAACAAGCTTGTCCACAATGAGGTGAGTATACTCTTGACTGTATTGGCCAACATCAACACCACCACCACTCATAAGCTTGGATCGTATCTGTAGTGAAATGGATCAGCGAATCAAAAAAATCTAGAATCGTTTCACTAAAGAAGTGAGATTTCGACAAGAGAATCGATCAGAAACACTGAAATTGAAAACCCATCGGTAGAGATCGAGGAATTACCGTGTTCCCATCGGCTGGATTGAATCCAACGAGAGCGAACCGAACACCTGAGAACGTCTTCGAAGGAAGACCCGACTCCATCATCTCTTTCTTTGCCCTGTGTGAAATTAGAGTTTCAGGGTGGAGAAATTGAAGATAGGATTGAACACAGACTTGGGATTTGCAGAGAGAGCGTCTCGGGGAAGATTTAATTTTGGGAATTTTTTTGCTTGAAAACGATTCGGCGGGAGAAAGCAAAATTCGCGACGCTACACTAGTGGGTTTGTATTGGGCTTTGTTATATACCTATTATGCTTTTTAGGCCCAATATTTTTCTTGTTTCTTTTTTACATCCTTTTACCCCAATCGAGTTAATTGTCACACCTGTTAATTGTCATAAGAACATAGCTGACCAAAAAGTGGCTCAATCCTTTAAAGTTGATGACTTTGTTCAATATAAAACCGACCTCAACGCATTTAATTTAAAATTTTTATTAGTTAAGATTTTTCAAAATTAATTGAAAATTGAGTAAGTACCTTTTCGAGGCAAAAGTAAAATATTATTATGCTTTTAGTTTTTGTTTGTGTAATAGTATTAGGTCCAAAATTTATATATACATAGCTTTTTTAGAAGTTAATTTTCTTCTCATTCATACTCACATCAATAGAATAACTAATTCTTATTATGCTTTTAGTTTTTGTTTGTGTAATAGTATTAGGTCCAAAATTTATATACATAATTTTTTTAGAAGTTAATTTTCTTCTCATTCATACTCACATCGATAGAATAACTAATTCATTTTTTTTTCATTTCATATTCACAGCAGTTTCACTATTAAAACATTAATCTTATGCTAATTTTTTTATCACATAAGTTTCTTTCATTTAAGAATGTTTGACCGTGATTGTTATTTCATCAAATTTGGTTATGTATGAACTGATTTTGTTTTCATTTATATATGGCCTCTAGTTCCCGCAGCTCTAGGCACAACCCTGGATGTCATGTCTTATTTGTGGCATGCAAAGATACGAAAGGTTTCGCAAGAAAAGGCAAAATCCGCAAGGGAAATTTACTCAAACATTATACATTTTAGAACATATTACGAGAACTATACAAAACCTTTTTTTATTACTGTCATTTTTTAATATTCAACGTATTCTTTTATTACGTTTTTTCGTATTTACAAGAATGGCATTACATTTTAATGCCACGTAAGCAAAAAAAACTGGCGTCACATAGGAATGCGCTGACATATATTAATGAACTCAGCCGTAAAGCACTACAAACTTCGTTATGGCTGAGATATGGTTACTTTGCGGCTAAGTTAAACAACGCGACTGACTCATGATAAATTTGTTGACTTACTAACATAAGTCAGTCGTTAGTGATGGCTGATTTACAGATTTCAGGCTGATTTATGGGATAACGGCTGACTTACGAACACAAGTTACGACTGACTTATACATCAACGAGCTGATTTCTCAAAAATTCGACTGATTTAAAGTTAAGACATGGCTGAGTTATGTTTCGTCGGCTGATTTAATGATCATTGCCTAGCTGAGTTACTAAATTTACGGCTGACTTATGGGAGGTTGTTACGACTGAGTTATATTTAATCAGCCGTAACTGGCTGGATTAACAGTAAACTCAGCTTAATTACGACGTACTTATTAGCGAAAGATTAATTACTAGAATAACTTTCATTTGACGGCTGATTTATTTGACAATACAGATGACTTATGTTTTTCCATCCTAATTATGGCTGATTTATTAGCAAAAAATTAATTACTGAAATAGTATTCTCGTTTCAGCTGACTTACCTTATACTTGATAGCTGATTTATTTAGGCTGAGTTATGTGTTCGTTTGGTGGCTAGCTTACCAATTTTCCATATCATCATCCATGTCATCAGCTCTTATTTGTCATTTCATTACTATGTTACAACAGTAAAATAAGGATATATGTTATTCTTTAGTCTTCATTTTTTTATTTATCTTCTTCATCTTATTCTTCATCTTTCTCTGAGATCTTATGGATCTGGTAATTATTGTTTCTGCAACTGGATCTAAAAAAAATATAGATTTAAAAAAATTAAAAATCTGAGACAGATATACAGCAGTCGTCATCGTCTTGCAAAAAAAAAAAGACTCAAAGAGAGAGATGAAGAAGCTAAGTCCCATAAATTGTAAGAAAAAGAGGGAGTTGAACAAAAAAATAAGAAAAAGAAAGAAGACGAAGAAGATGATAAATTTGAAAGCTGATTTTATATGTTTGATGACTCAGATGGTGCGTCATCTGAATATGATAACTTTAGTTCATACAGTGAGTCTCCAACACATACATTACGGCTTAATTATGCATACATTACGGCTGAGTTTATCTCTAAACTATAAACCTAAACTTTAAACTTTAGATTGAATGTTCAAAATATAAACTTTATAATTTTTATAACTTTATAGTTCTATAGTTTTAATATTGTGTTCAGAGTTGAAGGTAAATTGTTGTTTATCATATAGGAACGTTACAACTGACTTATAGGAACGTTACGACTGACTTATATCATGCAAATACATTACGGCTGAGTTATGCATAAGTCATCTGTAACGTTCCTATAAGTCAGAACACAATGTTCCCGCCCAAAATATGAAACGTCGCGAAGCAAATTACACTTGACGACTGACTTATAGGAATGTTACGGGTGACTTATACCATTCAGATATGTTACGGCTGAGTTATGCATACTTTACGACTGAGTTATTCATACGTTACGGCTGAGTTTAACTCTAAACTCTAAACCTAAATCTTAAACTTTAAAATAAGAAAAATATTAGATTTAATGTTCATAATATAAACTTTATGGTTACAATAGGCTTTGTTATAACAATCAATGTTCCCGTCCAAAATACGAAACGTCGCGAAAATAATTACACTAGAAGGCTGGCTTATCGGAACATTACAGCTGACTTATACCATTGAGATACATTACGGTTGAATTATGCATACTTTACGGCTGGGTTATGCATACGTTACGGCTGAGTTATAATCAAATTACGGTTGAGTTATGCATACGTTATGGTTGAGTTATGGTTACACTACGCCTTTGTTATAATCAAATGTTGAGTTATGGTTACAATACGACTTTATTATAACAATGTCCCCGCCCAGAATACGAAACATCACGAAAAAATTACACTTGAAGGCTGACTTATAGGAACGTTACGACTGACTTATACCATTCAGATATGTTACAATTGAGTTATGCATACTTTACGACTGAGTTATGCATACGTTGCGGCTGAGTTATAATCAAATTACAGTTGAGTTATGCATAAGTTATGGTTGAGTTATGGTTACAATACGACTTTGTTATAAATCAAATGCTGAGTTATGGTTACAATACATCTTTGTTATAATAATGTTCCCGCCGAAAATACGAAATGTTGCGAAAAAAATACACTTGAAGGTAGACTTATAGGAACGTTACGACTGACTTATACCATTCAAATACTTTACGGTTGAGTTATGCATACTTTACAGCTGAGTTATGCATACGCTACGGCTGAGTTATAATCAAATTATTGTTGAGTTATGCATACGTTATGGCTCAGTTATGGTTACAATACGGCTTTGTTATAAATCAAATGCATGTATTACAAAAAACTTTCAACTTGGCTTATTTGTTGATCAAATATAAAATTGACCAGCTATACATGTAAATATGATGATGTGTGGATTTAAAAAAAAAAATTATTTAATTAATAAAATAAATAGAAAATCAGAAAATTAAATAAAAATTCAGAAAACTAAATTAAAATTTAGAAAATTAAATAAAATTCATAAAATTAAATAAATATTAGAAATTACATAAAAATTCAAAAAAATAAATTATATTAAATTAAAATACATAAAATTAAATAAATTCAGAAAATTTAAAAAAATAAAGTAAAACTCACAAATCTCAAAAAAAAGAATTAAAAAAAATCCAAAATAGTCTCTCTTTTTTTAACTGCAAGATTTTTTTAAAGAAAACAAATATATCATCCTTGACAATAACAATTTTAAACATATCATTGATGACTATGGTGGTTTCTTGCATAACCATTAACAATGGCGTTTTTGTCATATCTCTAATGATAGTTTCCGGCATCACCGTTAAAAATAGGCAAACGTGCTTTTTTTTTTGGTCAATGGCAAACGTGCTTTAAAATGATATTTTTTTTGTTAAAAAAACGTGCTTTTAAATTCTCCTTCATTTGTCATCGTTGAGAACAGCGCCATATATACATAGTAACTTTTTTTATACATAGTAATATTAGGTCATAAACATAATGTTTTTAGAAGTAATGCTAATTTTCTTCTAACTCGTACTCACATCAATAGAATAACTAATTCATTTTCTTTTCACTTCATATTTACAGCAATTTCGCTATTAAACTCATGCTAGTTTTATTTAAGAATGTTGACCATGATTGTTATTTCATCAAATTTTGTTAAATATGAACTGACTTTTGTCCATATGGCTTCTAGTTCCCGCAAGTCTAGGCACGGCGTGAATGTGCTGTTTTATTTGTGGCATGCAAAGTCACAAAAAGTTTCACAGCAATTTAAAAAGTGAGAAAAGAAAAGACAAAAATCGGAATGGGAAAGTGAATAAAAGCAGAACCAGAGTTATGGGCAGCAATAATATTATAGCACACACATTCATGTACCTTTCGAAATGTCAGGTCTGAAAGAGAAGAAAGTTTTGTCATTTGCTAGTTTCATCGTTTTAGGTGCATTTGATTGGACTTCTATCAAATTTTTCTTTGAGACTTTTTAACCTTTTCCTTTCATTTCCTTGAATATTTGCACAATCTTTTTACTTTATTTTTTTTGTTGAATCAACAAACAGTCTTACTTCCCCAGTTACCATTTGACAGTGACTATAAATTTTAGTACAGTTGATAAAATTGTCTTCTAGTTATTATCATAATTAAAAAATAATAATAATATTTTAGACCGCAAAAAAAGATAATTTGTCTATTGGGTGATAGCACCTATACCAGATTTTTAAAAATATCAGCAAAAAGAGACGAAACAATCAAACAAGTTGTGACTTCTTCAACTTTCTCACTTCTCAACAATATTATATTTGCGTTATTTTACACCACAAGAGAACAATATTATAGTTGCATTGTTTTATAAAGTATTCCACTTGTAACCAAGAATTTTATATATTTTATAGTTGCCCAAAAATATATATTTTTATATAACATTAGATCTGCATAATTCTTTAAATGGTATCAACAAATATCATGTGGAAACAATATTTTAAAATCCCCTATATATTATCTGAGAAGCATTGCAACTTTTTTTTGTAACCACATGTTATCACTAGAATGATTCTTAGAATCATTAGAAAAATATGTTGGTCCATCTAATTATATAATAAGCTTTTTATTAAACTAACAATAAATTCATCATTAATGTACTTTATTATTTCCTTAAATAAAATTGACGGAATTGCCTAATGTGGCTAAAGTATATATGACAATTAATTATTCTGAATAATAAAGATTTGATAAAAAATAGTGTATCTTCTATCATATTTGTTTAATTTTAAACTATTAAATAAATTAAACAACCACGATAACCATATAATAAAAAATTAGATTTTTATGTGTATGTTATATTTTGAATTTTTACAAACGACTATAAATTACTAAAACTGTTAAAAGTCTCACATTTAAATTTTATGATCCATGGTTTAAAATTTTTGTTATGACAAAATACAAATGATTACAGAAATTATATAAGTAAAAAGTCTAATTTAATTAATTATTAAGATTAATATATATCGTTTTTAATTAAATTATAAACCATATAAAATACAATATTTTAGTTTCAAAATTTACTTTGAACAATTTTTTTGATAAAAGTTTTGAACGATCATTGACAACTTATTTTTTTTTTAAATTATAAATTACTAAAACTATTAATCCCACAATGAAAATTTTGTTATCAGTAATTTAATTTTTTTTTCTATAAATGATACAAATTATCAAAAAAACTATATGAGTAGAAATCATCATTTAGACATTAATATTAAAAATATACTAAAATATATTATCTATGTTAGTATCATTTAAATTTAATAACATATCCTATCAAATATAAAAAAAAAATTTGGATTAATAAAATTTATTTATATGTTCGCACCAATTTAATTATATATTTAATCGTTACTGAATTTTTAATTATTTAATATATTTATTATTTCATAATATGTAAAAATATTTAATACATAAAATAATTTATATATATAATGTTGATCCCGCGCAAGACGCGGATCTTAAACCTAGTTTCATTATATTTCCCATCACAAGTCATGGGTTGTACCACCCATTACTACTTCGTATTTATACAAGAGGTTTAGCTATGTAAGAAATAGAAAAAGGAAATTAACTATTTATTATTCTCACTTCAGAAATAATATTAGCTTTTCAATTAACTAAAATATCAAATGTCGCTCTGTTGGATCATGGATGTGGAAAAACTCCTCAATCAGAGACCACTAGCAGCTTCACTCAACAAGGTTGAAATTCAGAGTGGCACATCAACACCATTTTGGTATGATGATTGGTCAATACTAGGGAGGCTCCTTGATATGCTGGCAATCAGTGGCAGAGCTAGAGTTCCACTTCGCAGGGTGCATAATTATTTTATCACAACTAAAAGGGTCAGATCTGAGTTTTCATCTCAACATATAGGGTCAAAAAAAAGATTTTCTAACCAGTTTACCACATTAAAAATATTGGATATCAGCCTAAATGTTTAATTTAAAATATTTTATAGCGGTCAATTAACACCCTACCAACAATGTGGCTCCGCCACTGGTGGCAATGGAGGATGTATGGCCATGGGTATCCACAAGAATGACACTATTGAAAGAGTATTGCAATCTCACATAAGGCCGAGGCATAGAACTGATGTATTGAATCAAATAAAGGAAGTGATTACCAATTACGCACCAAAGGACTCACGAATGCAGAGGATGTCAGTCTATGGAAGTTTAAAGAAAACACATTCTTGCCAAGGTTCAGTACAGCACAATTCATCCGGCTTTGGCATGGTACAAAAAGGCGTACGGTTTGCGAAAGCCACACCGAAATACTCTGTCTTGTCTTCTGGGCTCAGACTATACAGCTCTTTGGGACAATATTCTGGACATTCTGCAAGACTCAACAAGAGATAAAACTACTTTGTTTCTTGTTCGATATGCTTTTCAAGTTACTGTTCATTCAGTTTGGAGAGAGAGAGATGGAAGAAGGCATGGTGAATCATCCACAAGTGCAATGCAGCTAGGGATGTTAACTACAGGGTTAGGGCTCAATCATCTTTTGTTTATTATAAACCCAACCCTATTTTAACCCAGCCCTATTTTAATCCTATTATAATCAAGGGTTAGAGCTGGTACCAGGGTTAACTCATTTAATTGAAAAAAATATTTCTTTTATTTTTGTTCTTAAATTTTAAAGATAAAACTAGAAAAATTAAGATATGATATGATTCTTTCCGCCAATTTGTTGAGCATCAAAATCAAAAGTTTTCCTCCTAAAATCGCAAAATCGAGTTTTTGCTCTACAACTAAGAATAAAGTTTTTCCGTCAAAAAACAAAAATTGTGTTTTTTGCCGCCAAAACCTAATTTGAGTTTTTCCACCAAAACCACAAAATCAAGTTTTCCCGTCAAAACCGCAAAATCGAGTTTTCCCACAAAAACCGTAAAATCGAGTTTTCCTGTCAAAACCGGCAAATCGAGTTTTTCCGCCAAAACTGTAAAATCGCGTTTTCCCGCCGAAACAGCAAAATCAACTTTTCCGCCGAAACCGCAAAATCTAGTTTTTCCCCTCTAGACCGCAAAATCGAGTTTTCCCGCCAAAACTACAAAATCGCGTTTTTCCGCCGAAACAACAAAAACGAGTTTTCCGCCGAAACCGGCAAATCGGGTTTTCCCGTCCAAACCGCAAAATCGAGTTTTCCCGCCGAAACCGCAAAATCGAGTTTTTCCGCCAAAACCGCAAAATCGAGTTTTTCCGCCGAAACCGCAAAATCGATTTTGATTTTTTGGCGGGAAAACTCGATTTTGAAGTTTTGACGAAAAACACGATTTTGCGTTTTTTGAGAGAAAACTCGATTTTGTTGTTTTAGTTGAAAACTCGATATTGCGGTTTCGACGGAAAATTTCGTTGTTTAGATTTTGGCGAGAAAACTCGACTCTAAGTTTTTTTTGGTGAAAAACATTATTAAATATTGTATAATAATTGTGTGAATCAAAATAAAAGGGTTAGAATTTAAATCCTGGTCCTATTAGGGCCAACCCTGTTTAAACCCTATTTAAAAAATTAGGGTTAGAGTTACAAATGGGTTTGCAGAGTTAGGGCTAACCCTGTTAGGTTGAGTCCATATTAACATCCCTAAATGCAGCTGGGAAAACTCATTGAAAAACAAATTTGAAACAAATCTCTACACTAAGATGGGACAGGGATACAAAGTTTGAAGGAGCCATGGTGATATGGCTATCTTCACGAGCATCAAACTCTTGATGTACTCGGGTTTATTTTCTTTTGTTCTGTTTTTTGAAACACATTTTCTTTTGTTCATAGTGTCTTTTTTGATGCAAAAAGACACATCCATTGTAAAAAGAATATTTTGTTTAGAATAAATTAAACATTCATTCAAAAAAATATCAACCGTTTATTCGCATTTGCATTAGTGTATTTTTATTTTCCAAATGAACTCACAAACTTTAACATTATAAACAATTTTTTTATTTCTCAAAAGTGTAAAAGCAAACAGTGTTAGTAATTTTATTTCATCAACTGTAAAATCATTATAATGCGTTTTATATATTATATTCGGTTTAAAAAGTTAAAAAGAGCCAAATTAGATGATTATTTTGGTTTACAAAATGTTCAATCGAAATCGAACCAAACAAAACTATCTCATCATATCTTAGGAGACGTTTTTGTCGTGTAGACAGAGAGCATAAACAAACAAGAAACAAGGCTCCAAAACTCTCGGGGCAGACAATATTCTCATTATCCATGATTTTATCCAATGTGATCTGTCTTTTCTTTTGTACAATCTCCAGAATCAATAAGAAGAACGAAAGAAACTCAGCAACTAAGCGCTTCGTATTTAACCGGAATCGGTTGGTTAAACCCGGTCCGTGCAATCAAATTCCCAACCACCGTTAAATCTCTACAAAACACTCCTTTCACCACACTCGCTCTAATCGGCGTTTCAATGTTATTGCTCCGATGAGTTTCCGTCGCGGCGACGGCAGCAGCTTTACGTTGCTTCTCAGCATTTTGTTCCGTCGCAATGTTACTTGTCACGACGGAGTAGCCTCTCTGGATTAGTCTGTATAGCAACAGAGTTGACATTCTCGCCCGGTCCTTAACCGAATCTAATTCTTCTTCGCTCTCGGTTAACTCAAACCGGTCAATAAACGACATTGATCTCTCCGGTTTATGCTTTAAATTAAGCAGCAAGTAAGCTCGATCAAGCTCCGATCTCGAGCAATCGCGTCTGATTCCCATCAGAGCGTAGTAATCAACGTTCCCGGTTTCACCGCTCGCGATCTTCTTCTTCAACTGCTGAGTTTTCGACGTCAAAACGCATAATTTTCCAGGTATTTCTCTGTACCGGACATTGTGCCGTTTCCAAACCGGACCGGGAAGTTTCCGGTCACGTAAAATCGAGTTGTAAAGAAGCTTCAAGTGTTCCAAATCGTGAAGCGAGTCAGGGAAACACCGTACGGACTCGAGCAGCGCGGCTCGAGTTTCCAACGCTTGGAGGCACGACGGCTCCAACGCCAGCGTTTTGTTGCAATCAGCGATTGACTCCGCGATTCTCCCGGCGGATCTGTGCGCCGATGCGCGGTGCATGAAGCACTCGGCGAGGAATCCCTGCGGCGCGGCGCGGCGGCTGTCTAGGATCTTGGAGAAGTGGCGGATCGATTCGGAGTAGAGTCCGGCGTCTAGAGCCGCGAGCGCGGCGGCGCGGCGGCGTAAGAGGAGCTTAATGTGAGATAGCATGTGAGCGACGCTTTCGGATTCGGTTAGCGATCGCGGCTGGGAGGAGGAAGAGACGACGACGGAGGAAGGAGGAGGAGGAGGAGAGGATCCGCCGTGCGCGGGTGAGAAGAGGATGAAGCTGTCGTCGGACAAGGAGATGCTCTGACGGCGGAACGCGGCGGTGGCTAACCGTTTACCGGTTTGGAGAAGGACCATCGCGTCCTCCATAAGGCCTAGGTGGCAACAAGCTTGACCAAGAACTAAATATCTGTAACAGAAAATAAAAGATCCGAATCAAAACCGGGTCGGGTCATTTCAATTAACCAACAACAAGCTTGACCAAGAACTAACTATATGTAACAGAAAACAAAAGATCCGAATCAAAACCAGGTCAACCGGGTCGGGTCATTTCAATTAACCAACAACAAGCTTGACCACGAACTAAATATATGTAACAGAAAACAAAAGATCCGAATAAAAAACCGGGTCAACCGGGTCGGGTCATTTCAATTAACCAACGGGTCAAATTGTTTTACCTCCATTGCCCTTGTTCGTTGCAGTTTTTACTGAGCCCAGCCACGACTTTCTTCTTGAGATCAGAAACAGAGAAGCATTTAAAAGACGAGTCACCGCCGTGACTCGGCAAATCGTTCAGGAGGTTGACCGATTCACGAGACGAGTGCGTGGAAGAGAGCTCCGACGAACCGATGCCGGAGTCTTCGCCGGAGAATTTAAGGCTCGGGATGTAATCGTAGAGCATATCGGCGACGTCTTTGAATCGACGGAGGTAGAGAAGCGATCTGGCTTTGAGCTCGAGAGCGAGTTCGTAGCGAGGAGAGACGGAGAGAGCAGACTCGAGAAGGCTTAGAGCTGATTCGACGTCGTTTGGATCTTTGCTTGCTATTAAATTCTTTGCTTCCTTCATGTATTTGTCAACGATCTGGTTAAAAAAAGACAAGAACGTTGCACGAAGACAGTATCCATTAGATTGATCTGGGATTTGTCTAAAAATTGGAGAAGAAGAAGAAGAAGAAGAACACAAACCTTCTTGTTGCGGAGCCACCAGTGCTTCTTCTCGCCGTAGACCGCCATTGCCGTAACTTGGAGTCTTCGTGAAATAATCAACTTTATCTCTCGATCCGGGAAATTAAATAAATAATGAATATATATATATATACACAGCGAAACTAAAAAAAAATGTCAGAGAGAGAAGAGAGAGGAAAGAAATAGTGGACAACACGAGAGGAGAGAGAGAGAGATGGATTTTGAAAATCATGTGAAGAGTTGAAGTGTCTTAAATACGGAAGAGAGTTGTGTAATAGAAGATGAACACTGGAATGACGGATTTGCCCCATGGACGAAGCTCTTTGGATCCCCTCGAGGGTTCCAAGCTGGCACAATGCAGAAGCACACTATTGCTTAGCCATTAGAGCATATGCATTGGTGTACTTGTATCAGGAGTCCTTAGGAGTTAAAAAGTATTATTTTTTAACTTTTGAATAGTTAAGGATTATTGTCTTAATCTTACGTCCAATAGTGTTATCCAATCAGAAGTCCTTAGGAATAAAATAATAATATATTTTTTAAAAAATTGAAAAAAAAAAATAAAAATTTATTGCATAAAAAAATATAAAAATACAATAATTACTGATTTCATGATTAAAAGAAACATACAACAATTATTAATTTTGATCACCAAATTTGTTCCAAACATTTTCGATTAAATCGTTTTTTAGTTGTTCATGTATACGCCTATCGCGAACATGAGTCCGAATGCCAACCATATTATCGAGATTTGTAGGCGTCTCGGTACTGTAGGACATATCTACCTGAGAACTTCTGCTTCCATCTCCTTCTTCAAACTCAGATATATTGTCTTGAGTGTATCCGTCTCGTTCATATTCGACTATCATATTGTGTAGTATGATACATGCTCTCATAATCTTCCCAACTTTCGTCTTGTCTAATGTAAGAGCCGAGTTTTTCACAATCGCAAATCGAGCTTGCAAAACTCCAAAAGCCCGCTCAACATCTTTTCGAGTCGCTTCTTGACATTTAGCAAATAACTCTGCTTTAGGACCTTGCGGGAGGGAGATAGATTGGATAAATGTTGACCATTTTGGATATATGCCGTCTGTGAGGTAGTACGCCAAATCATACTGGTGTCCGTTGACCACGTACTGAACTCTTGGTGCTCGACCTTGTAAAATGTCATCAAAAACAGGTGATCGATCAAGGACGTTAATATCGTTCAAAGTACCTGGAGAACCAAAAAAAGCGTGCCATATCCAAAGATCTTGTGAAGCTACTGCCTCCAAGACAATTGTCGGTTTTCCGGATCCACGTGTGTATTGTCCTTTCCAAGAGGTTGGACAATTTTTCCACTCCCAATGCATACAATCGATGCTTCCTACCATTCCAGGAAAGCCGCGTATCTCTCCAATATCAAGTAGTCGTTAAAGATCCTCTGGAGTTGGTCTTCGTAGATACTCATCTCCAAATAACCGTATTATGTTTTCTGTGAACTTATGTAAACACAAAAGTGCCGTGGATTCACCAAGTCGAAGATACTCGTCAACTGCGTCAGCTGCAGAACCATAAGCGAGGAGACGAATAGCAGCCGTACATTTTTGTAGTGGAGAAAGACCGGGCCTCCCGGTTGCATCTCTTGACTGACGAAAGAAAGGGACGTCATCTGAAAGGCGATGGACAATATGCATGAATAAGTCTTTGTTCATGCGGAAACGACGTCTGAATAAGTTGGGGGGAAAAGTCGAATTCTCGCAGAAGTAATCATTCCATAAACGTTCGTGTCCCGTTTCTCGATCGCGTTCTATATAAAGACGTCTAACTGGGTTATTGTGATGGGACTCCACTATGTTGTTGTATGTGTCCTCCAAAATGTCGTCAAAAACTTCTTCTAGTCTTTCTTCGAGTTCGTCGGATGAAGATGATGACATTTTGTGTGTTTACTTCGTAATCCTTCACTGAAAATGAAGATTGTTAATTAATTTTTTGTTTAAAAAAACACTTGTGTTGTAAATTTTACAAGTGAAGACTTCTGTTATCTAAATAGTTTGCTAAAATGTTGTATATATTTTTTAAAAATTGTTTAAAATTCACAAGTGAAGACATATTCTTTGTAAAAAATTTTTTTTAAAAATTCACAAGTGAAGACATATGCTTTGTAATTTTTTTTTTAAATTGTTTAAAATTCTCAAGTGAGTTCCATATGCTTTGTATTTTTTTTTTTAAAATTGTTTAAAATTCTCAAGTGAGTTCCATATGCTTTGTAATTTTTTTTTATTTAAATTTGTTTAAAATTCACAAGCGATACACGAAGCTGATCACATTAATACAATCCGAAAGAACCACAAGCCATACATAGATAACAAAGAAACAAGTACCTGCTTACAACTGATACAAAGTGCTGGAGTTATGTCAATACAAGCCGAGGCTTCACGCCAATACAACGGTTTTCAAGTACACAGAAAGCTAAAGAAACAAGTGAACTACAAGTGCTACCTAAACCGAGGCTTTACGCCAACTTATAGAAGTACATAAGGCCAAATTAGAGATGAAAGGACAAGTCATGACAGAGGAACCCGTGAGCTTACTTCACCCGTGAGCTGGCTTCACATGTCCTCAAAATGTGACAAGTCTAAAATGCACCCGTGACCCTGCAAGTGAAATTATATTCAAAACTATAAACATACCTTACTGTAACATCTCAGACATTAGTTTGTTTTTAAGTGATGTTTCCATCTCAGAGAGGGGGTCTTGTTTGGCTATCAAACGTTCTAGGATTTTTTGGTTAGAGAGTTTCTGTTTTATTTCAAACAGGGCCTCTAACTTTGACAACTCAAGTTCCTTACTGCTCTTCTTCCTCTTTAGAACAGCTTTTGCAGCCTTTACCCCGATAGGTCTTGCTTCAGGTTCTCTCACTTCCTCATCTCCATCAACCTCCAACACTTGCTTGCGCTTCTCCTTAGGCCCCTCCTTAGGCAGATAGGTTGAGCACCATTTACTGTCATGCCGGAGCTCCCTCCAAGCATGTTCGAGGTTGAACTTGATGGAGTGGTCGTTGTAGTAGAAGTCCAAGGCAGCTTTCATCACGTCATCCTCGTTTTGACCACTACTCTGGCACCTCAGAGCCGCGTCGTAGCAGCCAACGAACTTACAGACGCCCTCGTTAATCCTCGCCCACCGCTGCTTGCACTGACCGAGCTCCCTAGGTGCTGTCCCAACCAAGAGAGGGCTTGCATTGTAGTAATCAACGATTCTCTTCCAGAAAGCATCAGCTTTCTGCTCATTGCTCACCACAGCGTCTTTGCTTGTGTTAAGCCAAGCCCCAATCAGGATTTTATCCTCTTTGGGAGACCACTTACGCCTCTCCTTAACATTTGAACTCTGGCTACTCATCCAAACATGTTCAGGTGCATCAAGATCAACGGGATTTTGGCTATTGAGGAGGTTAACAAAACTAGGGGTATCCATGGTTTACTAGATATAACTCTGTGTTACTCAACTACTAACACAGAGCCTTTAAGTAGAGGATTTAAAGTTTTCAAGTACACACAAGTTAAAGAAAGGTAGATAGAAATTCACTAGCATTTAAAATTATCATTTAACACCAATCAAATCGGAGAGGTTAGGAAGATAGAAAACATTTTTCATTTAATTTTTCAACTCTTAAAACATTTCAAGTTATCAAATCCGAGTAGTTACTTGGTAACTATACTTATCAAAAACAACAAGAAAGATGGAAGTTGTTACAGTTAGTACCTTTTATATACACAGTGTCGAGGTGAGACACTCCCGCTTCAAGCTTTGGACCCTGCCCCTGATCACACATTACACGAAACAGTTAAAAGCTTTTAAATAACTTAAGAAACACTAAACACAAGCACAAGTATAGAACTAACCCGGCAGACACATAAGCAGGAGAGCTATTACGAGACCACCAATTAAACAACAAAGCAAGTGGAAGCCCGTGGTAACCCCTGAATTCTTCTTAGCTAGCTCACAAACTGTCTCCTTAAGCTTAACCACTTTCTCCTCACTCTCGTTACCTTGGTCCTTGAGCTGCCTAAGTTGTGTCTGAATGTCACTCAACTCCTCCGTAACGGCCACATCCCACCACTTCCAAACATGGCAGTCGTCGTCGTCTACGTTCTGACATGTGAAATACCTTCTCCCTGGATCTCTCGGTGTGTAAGATGTTGCGACTACAGGGTCACCACCACAGTAACATGTCTTCGGGATTCCTTCTTCGACATCAGGTTGAGGAACGTACTGAACAGGGACTTGAAGGTTCAACCTACTCTGAGCTTCATCGGCATACACATCTGCTTCTTCTTGAAGAAGCCAAGTTAAACTCACTTCTGAAGACGACGGTTGGCTATAGCTATAATCTTGGCCCATGATTCCGTAACCTGAGAGAATAAGATGGAAATTAAACATCAATACTAAATCAATCGAAGGAAAACAAAATCGTATTCAAAGCCTAATCAATTTGAATCGTCATCCCCAAATCATTCGAAACCCTAACTTCAATCGAAATATCCCCAAATCGATTTAAAACTGAAAAGAAACCCTAAATCTCGAGGAGAACAACATCCGACCAAAACAAATCCATAAACGAACGATAGGAGGCTTCGATTTACCTTCGATATCACCAAGTCGTCTGTCGCCTCTTCGATCGCCCGGAGCTTTTTTTTTTTAATCTCCTTCGCGTTTAATTTTTTTTTCCCTGAACCAAATTCATCCCGACATCGAACCGGGGAAGGGATGACACGTCGGTAAGGATTCAATCCTTCCAGCCTTCTAATTAAGTTACGGTCCTTAATAAACCGTACTTAATTAAATTTTTTTAATTCTATTTTTCCTAAAACCGCGAGCTAAGGACTCAATAAACCGACCGTTGCGGTTGGTCTTAGCCTACATGATTCCACCCTCATTCATTATTTCCTAAAATACATAATAGTATTAAGTATTAACTATACATTTTCCTTTTTTCACGATAGAAACAAAATATCATTTTATATATATATATATATTTTTTTTTTTTTTTTTTTATGATCCTGGTATCCGAAGCCTAGAGAAGATCCGACTAGCGCCAATGACCGTCTACCGGAGCTTAGCCGGAGAGCCCGCCGAATCATCCAGAAAGGCTGGTGATCACCCCATGTAAATTCCATCAGTGGCCACATGTTAGTAGGCTTCTACGTATTGGGTCCGAAGGTCCCTCAAAATAATCACTTCCCAGCGGCACTCGAACCCATAACTTCCCAGATTGAGTTTAACCACCGGACCACTGACACGTGGTTATCATTTTATATTTTTACAATCTTAACAATTTTTTGTGTATAGTACAACTTCTAAATGGTTGCATGAATTAAACAATGTTACATTTCGGGTTTTTTAATTTAATAATCACCACAAATCTCATTCAAAGCCAAAATACTCGCTTATAATAATTTTTGTTTGTGGTAAAATAAGTGACCAATTGATTGCTAGATGAACGAGTTAGACACCACAAAATCATTTCTCGTAAGCCACAAGACTCATGCTAGTTTTATACTAATTGTTTTTTTTTTGTCAATTCTAATTGGTTGTTACTTGTTCTATTTCAGCAGTTTATGGTTTTTATTTGTTGATATTTTCTTAACTGGAGGAAAAGCTTTCGGCTTTATTTAATCGTAATTTAACTTTTCAATGAATGCACATGTATTATTTATTTATATGGGTACAAGATAGATCAAAAGATGACCTGCTTTGGTTGGCTTTAAAGTCTCTCTCTAAGACAAAAGTAAAATTTTAAATTTGTAGAACGTGACCCTCAATTTTTAGTCGTGTGGAGGAGTAATTAGTATTAGATGACTAGTAGAAAATAAACACATGATTATCTGTAGATGAAAATAAATTGAAATATGAATGAATTAAGGTACCAAAATTGTACTTACTAGTATTCATCAAAAAACCTATATATAGTGAGCTTTTTCTATATTTGTAGATGTATATAAAAAGTAAATATACACAATAAATTTTCAAAGGTACAAAAGTAAATGTTCTCCAACTAACAAGTTTGCTTTTTGCAGTTGCTGCTGATAACTCATGCACGCAACAATTATACCGGTCGAGGTTGGACGCAATAAATTTTCAAACCTTTTTTCTTAATTGAGAGTGAAAATTTATAAGAAGGTGAAAATAAAATAAAATTATAAATTTGTGTGTTGATATTATTTTACATAAATTGAGAGTCTTACACCATATATGTATTAGTTTTAAAACTATAGCCGTTAATATTTTTCTAATAACTGCACATAAAATAGAAAAGTGTTAAATCCTGTAATATTATTGATAATCAATCGGCTAAGGGCAATTTGTGCACTTTGTTAGCTTTCTCCACACATGACAGTACCATTTTTTTTGTCAAATAACAATACCATTAACCCCATAACAAAAGAAAAAACATATTTTCAACAAGGTATTTAAATCCTTTTGCCTTTGAAATTTGTGTAATGAAATGTCAATAAGAAATATAGGTAATGAACCTTTGTGATAAAAAAGGTATATAATAAATACAGCTTCAGTTGATTAAATTGTTTTGACGAAATGAAAATAAATTAACTACATTATACTTTTGCTGACAGAAAATAAAAAGTAATTCAATAAAATAAGAAGGAAATGGTTGCGTTAAAGCCAAGAATATCTTCAACGTGGCATTCTCATACACGACGAGATCACTAAATAATTTACAAGGATAAATAATACTATAAACTAAAATATTCCATCACAAAGAAATCGATAATGTTTTTATTTAAAAGATGACGGGAATAAAGTGAACAAAAGAAAATAGAAAGGGGGGGGGGAATATTTTTACCATCATTTGATGAGTAGACAGATCTCATGGAATGCGTCATTGCTTATTAGTTAACTTATATATTATTTAGAGCCTAATGATTCCATTAAAATGGACTTTTGTTTAATTTTTGGGTATAAATCAATATTGACTTGGTCTTTTATGTTTATACACCTCCCTTTCTTAAGACTTTATATAGTTTTGATGGGGTGTAATTACAATAAAAAAAGAGTTTAAATATTGAGTCGCTTTAAGGAGTAGTTTTACGGCCTAGTGAAGCAGTGATGATCTGAACCTACTTTTGTTAAATTTATTTCTGCACATTGTAAAGATTTTAAACCAAAACCTATTTCGGCAGAGAGTTCCATGTAAAACGAGCATGTTATGTACCACGAGACATTTGTAGTTTCCTTTTATTAAGTAATGAAGTAGCCGTTCAAAAAAAAAAATAACCACGAGACAAATAATTATATGAAGCATGCTCTTATTTCGTAAACTCAAAATAAAACAATTAAGAGATTATTAGTTATATATTGTTATTCTGTTGGTACCCTAGTTGTGCCTTAATGTTGGAAGAAGTACAATCTTATGACCTAACTATATAATTATTGGTCAATCAAATACAAGAGCTCTAGGTATATGATTCGATACCCTTGCATTGCATGCACCAACAATTCTCTTCGGAACATGTTTTTTATTCTGAGAAAGTTAACAAATAACAATGACCGATAATTTTTTAAAAATAATGACCGATAATTGTGGTATTCACAAAATTATTATTATATACAGTATGTATATCTCATATCCTAGGAATAATAAATAATTGTGGTATTATAATAAATAATTATGTATGAGTTTCTATTATGAAGTCTTGAATTGGGCTACAGTACATGAAAAGGTCCAGCAAAGAGTACATAATTGCAAAATAAGATGACAAGTGCAAAATAACATGACAAGTTCTCTATGTATTAAAGAGTCTGCTTTGGTTTCATTCTATACAGACATGTATTCACAGCTCAGGTCTCCAGCTCTTAACCTCATTTCCATTTCTTTTTACTTTACTATTATGTATTTATTTGCTTTATTTATGTGTCTTGGTATGTTGTGATCCGATGATTTCCAGAGTAGATCGTGGTTAAATTGGCTGTAATTGACTAGCAATTTTGATTTACTGTAGTTTTGTGGATCTTGTGTTTACAGTTACAGTACTCCATATATATATATTTGGACAACTATAGTACTCCGTATATATTTATCATTTTCTCCTAGTAGTTACTTAATTAATACTTATTAATAATTAAATATGCATCTCTATCGTAATTATTTTGTCTTCTCTTGATGTACAGCTAAGGCTGCTAGTTCGTGTTGGTGTGCACATAATAGAAGATCCATAACGAAATATATTACTAAGAAAAATTGTGACATGAAACATAATGGTGGTTTTTTTTGTAAACATAATGGTGGGTTTCTAAATTTATTATATAAATTTACATCAAATTAAAAATGTTGGACACAAAGTGCCGAGTTAGAGAGCGAGTCATTAATGTGTCAAGTGGGCAAACACATGTTGTGTTTTATAATACAAACATTTGTTTTCTTAAGTTACCAAAAAAAAAAAACATTTGTTTTCTTCTTCCATAAACGAATATCTAAGTAAATACAAATTCGTTTTGAAGGGAAAATTATAGAGTAAACTAATTTGAACGTTTGATCTTTGAGAAATTTCAGAAAGTTTATATGTTTGATTGGTATGAGAAAATAAGAAAAGTCTCCAAATTAACTACTTACATGTTCTGTCGTTAGCATATGCTATTAATATTAATTATCATCAGCTGTTGGATTTGTATTTTTGTTCGTAGTTGGTAATAGACTAAATCAAATATCAATGCATATGTCAATGTAAAGTAGTATAAAACGATGGCAGATGAAATTGAAAATAAAAACTGATTGGAATGAACGACTTTTTTCCATCTCATTGGATCCCTTCTTATATTTCTGCAGGAAACGGCGAACAGCCGCGGCGTAAGAGCATCATTAACCCTATAATCTTTATGGGTTTTTTAATTTTTTTTTTCCTTTTTGTTTGATTAAAAAAAAATTAATTAAAAGGCGAATCAATCGCAGATCGCCACGTTTCAGTGTGGTCCGCAAACAGTGCAAAAATCCCATAAAGATCAATCCTTATTTTGTTGTTTCTATCATCGGTTTTTATAATTTTCGGTGGAGTCCGCCACTAGTTTTGGTTAAGAAACCCTTTTAAATCCTACGATAATCATGGTCTAATTGTTGTTTGGTGGAGCTTCCTGATTATACAATAAATAACTTTTTATAAAAATAAACGAAAAAATCAGCTATATTAATTTTCAGAACTGTAGGCTCTCTTTATTGTTCACTATTCTGAAAAAAGGTTTAAATTGTGATGGCTGTGTGCATTTAAATTGAATACTGTTTAATGATATTATGTTGTTACTTTCTCTATTATCTTATTTTGTAAATTCAAAGTAGTGTCTACTGAATATATTCAACATTTAATTTCCAAATGCTTTGTTTGTAAAATCTAGATACATATTTTTTTTTTGTCATCAGATACATGTTTATAATGTAGATTTTAATGTTTTTTTTGGTATTTACTACTAATCAAATTAATAGCATATTTGAAATATTGATAAACTACGTGCAACATATATGATATTAATAAACAACTTTACGGACAATGTTTTACGAAATATATTTTTCTCTAATATTTGATTGACGGACGATTTTGTATTTACGACATTCTTGATGAATATATAATATTCACAACATACAATCATAATGAACGGTTGTGCTTGTTGCACTCAAAAACTTATAAACTTTACACCATATAATCTATAAAAAAAAATATATATTCTGTGAATCAAATTTTAAACTTGGTGTAAAAAAATTAAATAACTATCCACTAAATTACGAGTCCTCCCGGAAAAACAGAAATGATATGATGTATTCAGTGTTAACATATATATATATGCGTGTGTGTGTGTGTGAAATGTAATACAAATTGAGATGAATGAAGTATTTGACGATTATATTTATCCCAGAGAGATTAGTCGAACCTCAACCAGTTGCATGTTTTTTTTTATTAAAATAAAATGAAATTTTACATAGATGTGAAAGTAATCTTATGAGTGGTTCCATTAGTTGCACTGATTTCTGATTTATTCGTTAGTTGTACGCAACTATATATTGACTTGACCATAATCGTTTTGTTGTGATATTAACTAAAATCTAAAGTAGTGAGATATTAACCCTTCTGATGAGATCGCATCAACTGGTAACTTGCTGTTTAAGCTATTTAGTTAACTAAAATAGATATATAAATGTAATCTCTTTAATTCTCAATGTGTTAAGAGTGTCAAATGACGAAAACTTGTTGTGAATCCCTAAAGATTCCCTTATCCAAATTTCACCCACATTCACATGATAATGTATTTTTATTATCATGCTAGATCGCTGCATTTACTTTTGGGAGTTTAGGCTTTAATATTTTTGCTCGTCTAGACACTAACTTAACCATAATTAGATATAAGGGGGACTGCCGAGATGATCATGGCCCAGTGGCCATGCCTTGCGACAAAGTTCACCTTGGCATCAAGGGTTCAATCTCTCCTCTGCTCCAATGGAAGGAGCCTCCCCTTCTTGGGGTTAATGGGCTAACGGGCCGGCCCGTTGTGGCCCGAAGTTGACAAAAAAAAAGATATAAGGGAGACTTTTCTGGAAAAACATGGAAGCTATAGGTACACATAAATCTGTAGTAGAGTATAAAAACGATTATGAAAAGACAAAATACTGAATTTAAAATGTTGTTAACAAGTAAAATTTCGTTAGAATAAATTTAATATTATGTTACTTCACTTTTTATATTATCATCGTGAGTATATGACACATATTTTTTGCTTTAAGTATTTTTTGTTTTGTTTTGAGAAAAGACTTAATGTAAAAAAATTGTTTTCAAAAAATTCGTATTGATAATTTTGTGTTTTGAAATCCGTTAAATAAAACTGATAAGAAAATAAAATATGTCAAGGGCACTCGCTTATATATATATACACATTTGCTACAAATACTAATATTTCATATTTTGGCGGAGAATGAACTCTGATTTATCACCAACTATGGGAATTTATTAATGTTATATTTAGAAGTTGCTCAAAAAAAATAATGTTATGTTTAGCATAAGATTTGCAACATGACCAATCATATTTTGGTCAAAAGAACCAATCATATCCCGAGACCATCAGCTGATATGACGTCATGTTGTAGCAAAACAAGATAAGAAAAAGTTGCTCAAGAGGGAGGACACGTGCATGAAGAAGAGCTTTTCACATGTCACATGCAAACACTTTTGTTTCCAAGGATTTTCTTGAATTTTTTTTATGAACTTAAATTTACAAGTAGTTAACTTTATATTATAGTAACAGATGAAATATTTTTTCATACGATTGTCATATATTGACACATATAATATTTTGTTTGCAGTAGCAACTTTGAATCAGAAAATGGAGGTGATGTGCTTAATGTCAATTTTGTTTCTGTTTCTGGATTTAGCATAAGTATCCATTTGGTTGACAGATTATTTGGACAAATTCCATTAAAGGCATTTAAATTTAGTTGACAGAAACGTCATTTAAAAATTCATTTTATAGATTACATATACTGTTTTTAACAAAAAAATGTTTTAATCATATACCAAAATTTCGGCGACACTTATTTGTCATATATACAGGTGTCTTCTACGATCTTATGAAAGTATAAGAAGAAAAAAATCTCTTACATACTTGTATTTACGATGTTTTTTTTTTTTTTTTTGCTTAAATTTGGTTGTATTTACGATGTTTGAACATGCCATACAGACTTTATCCTTTTACTGATTTGATACTTTAAAATTTCTTTTATTGATTCTTTGCTCTAGTCATGATCTCAGCTGCACTCCTTTCTTCCTCCAAGTTTTGTACTTTTCCCTCGGATAATACAGTTGTTGAGTAGTGGAAGTCATCACCGACGATTCCAACTTCAAAGAACCGATAGCGTTACCCATTCTCAGATCAGAATGATCCCAAGTATATGTGTGAATATATACACACATGAAATGGTTTGGTTTGTATTGTATTGAGTTCGTTAAACGGTTCCATCCTTTACTTTATCGATTGTTCATTCATATATACAAACTAAATAGTATATAATAAACGTTAAAATCCAAACATTTTACCTTATTTAAATAGTAGTATAAATTACGAAACATGTAAATGTTATTAAAAAAAATCACTACAAATAGAAACAAACCAGGCAAACGAGAAGCTAAGTTTCACGACATTTCTTACAAAACATTAAAAAAAGCAAGACGAGACAATATAGAAACTTACGATTTAGCCATAACAACACCATGAGGTTGTTGGAGTCTTGGCTTTAGTTTACTTGATGTACTGAGAGAGCCATTTGAAGCCTTCGCCATAACCCATCTTCCTGACGATGCTGCACATGAAAACTTCCAATGGTCTTAAGTTCGAGTCCACTAGATTCACTTTACCCTTTCCCGTGGTGAAGTTGGAGAGGCCGAGATGGTAACGGAGCTCGTCCTCTGATGCAGCGTATGGTATGTCAATCTTGTTTCCTAGGATGAGGAAGGGAACGGTGGCTAGAGATTCGTCTGAGAGAAGTGCGTCCAGCTCCTTTTTCGACTCAGCAAATCTCTCCTTGTCGTAAGCATCCACTAGGTAGACCACAGCATCCACCTGCGAAAGAAAAAAACAAGAGTACATCATCGAAACTAGTGGTTCATAAAACTCTGCCTAGCTTGAATAGGTCGAAGAAACATTTGGAGTTACAGATTCTGATTCTACTATGCTTATCAAAAGAGCTTTATAATCAATCTTCGACTAGGTTAACTACATGATGCGATGAATTACATAACATGAGCAAAACTACAAACCAAGCTTTCACTGGGAAGAAGTGTGCAACATCGATCTCTTACGAGGGGCAGTGATTAGGTGAAGAGTGAGCAGACGAATACACAGAAGTAAAAATCTAAAGATGGCTTGAGTACTCTTGGTTCATAAAAGCTCTAAAAAAAAAAAAAAAAAGAAAAAAGAAAAGATGATATGCAGCATATTAATGGTTCATGAATATATGGAGATACAGATTCTGATTCTACCTAGTGCATATTGAAAAAAGCTTAATAGCCAATCTTCGACAAGGATAAGTGGAAATTACGCTAGAGTGAAAAATTATAAAACATGATGAATTTGCCTATATGGTAAATGGGCAGTAAAAAGATAATGCTCACCTTAGCGTAGTAATCCTTCCAGACCCTGCGAGCAATCTGATGACCACCCAAATCAAAAGCCTTGAACTTGATTTTACCAATGCTAAGTTCTTCAGATGTTGGATGCTGCGTCGGCTGGTGCTGCACCAATCTCTGTTTCACCAAAATTCAAAATCACATAGTAATTGAATCTGGACTGAGCTAACAAAGGACTCAAAGCAGTAAGCAAACAAAGGTTCCTAAATCAAAGTCACAAACTTAGAGAAACTTCTCTATCACTAAAACAACGCATCAAGCAAAATTGAAGATCTATTAGGTCATGGAAGTTCGAATCTAAGATCAAATCGAATCTAATCGAGCAATCCCGAAACAGGATCGGATTAATTAGAAGAGATCGAGATCGAGAGATCGAACCTCGTCTTTCAACATGTGAAGCAAGGTGGTTTTGCCGGCGTTATCGAGCCCGAGGAACAAGATCTTAGCCTCCTTCTGCCATAACCCTAGCGAAGCGAGAACGCCATAGAACCAATCTATCACGAACATGATTCACTCACTCGATCCTCCCAACCACACACCTCAATCGCCAGCGAGATCTTGAGAGATTCTAATTTAGCTTCGAGGTCGAGTAAAGACGAAAGAAGCCAAGGTGAAACATGAAAACGGCAAGCATTGCGGATTCAGAGATCACAAACGTACCCACGTTGGTGCCGAACCAGAGTGTGGCTTTATTAATCCTATACACGCAAGGTCCCATCCCATAAACGTTTGGGCCTTTTAGTCGAAAAGTAAAATCATCTTTTCGGATCCATGTAAAATATGGATTGTTTAATTAGGAGTGTTACTGAATCTAACCGAAATAATTAATTTAATTTTGGTAATATTATATAGTACCATATGTATTTTTTTTTTTACCAACGGCAAATATAGTTTGCTTATAAAATGATCAAACCAAATAAACTGATTAACTAAAATATAAAAGTATATAGTAATATGTTTATATGTATACTAGATATATAATTAATAATATATTGATAATTTATTTTATTGAGAATATAAAATATATATTTTAATAATTATTATTTGGTTTGAAGTTAAGAGTTGTTTTGATTTTTTTTTTTCAGTTTCATCAAATTAATTTTTTTTTTTTACCTTTTTCTATTGACATTATACTGTGTGCTAAATCTTAACTAATAATATTATAATATTAAAACCTTATCATATTTATATTAGGAAATTTATCATGATTTTAGTTACTATTTTTTTTAATAATTATATTCATCTTAATAGTTAAATAAAAAGGAAAATATTCTATTTAAGAAATACTGAAAATGTATTTATGTATTTATAAATCTCATTTTCAATCGTATCAACTAAAATTTTCAAAATATTATAAAAGATACAATTGTGAATTTTGTTATAAAGCAAAACAAAACAAACATGAAACGTTTTCAGGTTCATGATTGATACTATGATGATCATAGTTTTATGGCTGCTGAGTTAGAAGTTAGACCATCCTTTGCTTGGTGTTGCATTTTGTTTGGAAGGGAGTACTTGTTCATGGTCTTAGACAGTTAACAGGGAATGACAAATCTTTGAATATCTGGATTTTTGCTTTATGTGATGATAGATTGATAGCGCCTTTGATGAAGAATATTCTAGTTGATCTTAATTTAAAGGTTGCTGAGTTAACTGATCAAACTTCCAAACGGTGGGACATTAATAACCTTTTATCGTTGTGATGTTCTGCTCATTCTAAAGATCCATCCAATAGTACATGAAGATGATTTTTCAGTTTAGAGGCATAACCACAATGGTGATTTTTATCTTTTATCTTTTTTGAAACAAACCACAATGGTGTGATTATTCTGTTAAGTTAGATTACTGGTTGGCGACTCAGTTGTTTAAAGGAGACCAGCTTCGTGAAGCAGCAATGATTCCTTCGATCAAACAGTTGAAAGAACATGTATGGAGGGTTTAAGCACCAAATAAAATAAGTTTTTTTTTCTGTGGAAATTATTAAGTGGTGCAATTCCAGTAGCAGATGTGATCATAAAAAATGTATGAAAGTTGATAGTAAATACCAAGTTTGTGGCTGTGAAGATGAAGCAGTAATCATGTGTTGTTTCTTTGTCCAGTTGCAATGCATGTATGTAGGTGCTATGTATAATGTTCCTCATCCAGAAAATGGTTTGGCCTTTCAAATGATGGCCTTCAACAAAGTCTCTTTGGATGTTAGGAGATATATTCCGTGGATTCATTGGTTAGTATTGTAAAGATGATTGTTGTTTTAATGGACTTTCAGTTAAACCAAATAAAAGTTTGTTCAAGCAGAATCTGTGAGAACTTTCATCATTATATACACAAAATTGACCGATCCTACCTACTACAAAGAGTCTGAAACCCCCAAAAAACTTCACGAACGGAGATGAAACCCCAACCCCAAAGTGTATATACTCAAAGCTTTTAGTTTTGTGACATGAGAAATCTCATTGATCGAGCTTTGGTTAATGCTTACAAACTGAACAGCAAATCCTAAAGGCGTAGAGCATCTAAATCAATTGTTTAGCCGGAGATAAGTGTTAGCCTTGTAGTGTAGCTCAGACAGCAAGTGCTTTGAAGTTGCAGTATCAGAATCTGATGCAACACCACTGATGATCCGCTTTATCATTTCTGCCATTTTACGATCAGCCTTTTTATGGTTTTTACCATATAAGCCTTCGAACTCTTGGGATTTTATCACGGCTCTCTGAAGTACATCATCTGGAAGACCTGTGGAGAGAAAAGAACAATGATCACTGAATGCTTTTGTTTCAAATGAAAAGTTCTGAGGGGAGGTTATTTTACCAGCTAAGCGAGCAACGTTAACTCCATAGCTTTTAGGACATGCACCAGGCGTCAATCTGTAGAGAAATGTAACTTCTTCCACTCCACCACTTCCTTCTCCCACTTGACATCCCATATGGCAAAGCGATACCTATTATCCAAAGTTTCAGAATGTACACAATAAAAACAATCAGAATCAGATGATTGATTGTCACAACAAGTCTTCTAAACGCATAATCATATTGATCACTATCTGAACCAGACACTTTCCACAATACCTGTGGATTGGTTTGATAATCCATAGAGAGACGATGATAATGAGTAGAGAACATTCCTCTACACTGCACTTTGTCTATAAAGTGCTCAAGTACGGATTCCCTGTAACAAAAATTAAAAGATAAAATTTTAGATTAAAGTGAACAGAACACTAGCAGTATGTCTCAGAAACAAGATACGCAAGTAATGGTTCAACATACGCAATGGCTTGTCCATCTGATGTGGCTGTTCCTCGTCCAAGCTCATCTAGCACCACCAGAGAGTTTCGAGTTGCTGATGACTGCATATATTATGACATTATAACCTTATATCAATGTTCTTGTTGGTATTTATCATAGTTTAACAATACATGTGAGCAGAACTCAAAATAATCAAAAACAGTGGTAAGTATCAAATTAATCTGATGAAAGCTTCTTGTAACCGAAGTTGACAAACAGTATGAACATTACTTACCAGCATTACAGCAGTTTCTGATAGTTCTGTTAAAAACGTGCTTTGTCCTGCCATAATATGATCTTTTGCACCCATCCGGACAAATATTCTGTCAACAGGCGAAAGCTCAAAGGTTTCTGCTGGGACATCTGCTCCAATCTGTGAAAAAAATCGTCATTGCTTGAAGTCATTTTCATCAAACATTAAATGAGTCAAGGTCCATTAGCCTTCAAAT
This sequence comes from Brassica napus, assembly GCF_020379485.1. Lineage (NCBI taxonomy): Eukaryota > Viridiplantae > Streptophyta > Magnoliopsida > Brassicales > Brassicaceae > Brassica > Brassica napus. The sequence continues at coordinate 22,007,424 of NC_063446.1, forward strand.
TATTTAAAAAATGATGGAGTTACCTGAGCCAAGATCACAGCCAAGCAAACTTGGCGAAGAAGGGTTGATTTTCCACCCATATTAGGGCCTGTGAGGAGGATGAAGCTGGCCTGCTTAGACCCACCAATCTTTACATCATTTGGTACAAAAGAGCCTCTGCCTAATGAATCACCCCTCAGAACTGGATGCCCTAGACCAGTGGCTGACAAGTGCGGAACATCAACAGATTTAGAACTTGATATTACTGGACGGCATCTTACTCCTTCGTAAGAATCACTTGCAAAAGCGAGGCTGATCAACACGTCTAGCTCTGCAATCGAATGGATTCATGTCAACAACGCATCCATAGTAAGATCTAAGCGCACACTTTGTTTCCATGCCTAATTCCATTAAACTATGTTCTACCCAAGTAATCTCTTGCTGATAAGATGCAACTCAAATAGAAAGATCTAACCTGCAGCAGCAGGTTCTATTTCACAACAACATATTGCAGGGAACTCAATTTATTAATCGTGGAATCGATTTAATTCTAACTGGCTCAACAAATGCTCAAAACGAAAGGCTCAAAACCATCACCCACAGAGCTAACACCCACGAGGAAAAAATCATTTTCTTGAGGAAGATACTATCACTTCTTAAAAGAAAAGACAAACTTAAGTTGGAATTTAAATAAAAAAATTATAAAACATGAATTTGTCCATACCAGCTGTTGCAGAAACCAGTTGTCTCCATTCTTCTTGATGCTCGCAGAAACGTCCAATCAATCTTTGCGAAATGCTCTTTAGAGCCGACTCTTTTTCAGATTTCGCTTGTGCTAGCTCTTTTAATAATTTCTTGATGGTAGGAGTCCAATATCGAAAGACACCCTGAAAAGATGGATGTAAACAGTTGGAAAATCCCATTTGACTAAATCAAGCTCTCTTTATAGTGTGGATACATCAGCAATTTTGTTTACCTTTTTGGATGAGCATAATTCATAATCCTGAGGAATACTCCCACTTAAACTTTCAGGAACTTCCAAGAGATATTCGTCTTTCCCAACTGTAACATACTTTATCTGGACAAAATGAACAAAGCTCTGATCAGCATCCCCAGTTGATTAGGCATTTAAGGGGCAAAAAACATATATGGAAGTAGTTCTCACCGATGCATCTCCGAGTAATTTTCGTTGCTCCTTCAGATGTTTCGTCAAACTGACTTCCAATTCTTTTACCGTTTTGCAGGTAAAATCGTATTCTTCATCAGCTCCTTCATGAGGTACTACACGTCCAGAATCGTGAGCTTCTACCCAGTCAAAAGCATCCTTGAAATACTTAATGAAGGGTGATATGTTTGGAAGACTTTGACCTGGCATAAAAAGTATATAAGACGCTGTGGAGTTATCAGTCTAAGAATGTGAATATGGAGAGTATTGATGATACCAGGAGTAAGCAAATGACGCAGGCGTCTGGATTTATCATGCGTCAAACTAGTACGAAGGGACGAGCATGCTTCTACCATTGTTTCACAACCACGTAGAGTTGATATGAACTCTTGTAGCTGCTTCTTTGCTACATCCTCATATAGAACCACTTTATCTCCATTTCTTCCACTAGCTTCACTGTACCATGTAACACATAGATTTTTATTTTAACAAAATTGTTCAGTAGATCACTGATATAAACATGAAATGCAAGAAATGACATCTCAATCCAGCTAATCACTTACATGCTAGAAAAGATACGTGCAATCAACCGCTCCATGTCTGGAAGTCTTGACAGCGCCTTCCGGAATTCCAGCGAGTATGGGAGATTTTCCCCCTGAAAGTAGAGACAGTACCATAATACATAGAGTTGTCAGAGGAATAGCATAAATGAGAGTCCTAACGCTGCATGCAGAGTAAGCTTCGTAATATTAAGGAATTTATTTCCAGAAAATAGATGCCATTGCTTGTAACACATACCCCACACATCAGCAGCATATAAAGTCAAGCAATAATTTAAAGACTCACCCGAAGAATTGCTACAGCATCTTGGCGTTCCTTAATCAGTTCTGGATTATATAAAGGTCTTGCCAGCCATGTTTTCAGCAACCGTTTCCCAGACGCAGTGATACATTGATTCAATTGTGCATACAGCGTCCTTCAAAAGACAACACTCACTTTTAGTTTTGGAACAGATCAGTTACGTTTGATAATATGTAGCAAGGCTGAGATACTTTACCCCGAAACGCCTCCATTTCTGCTGTTTTCAAATATCTCAAGGTTTTCAAGAGCAGCAGCATCAAGAACCATGTGCTGTTTCTCAGTAAAGTTGCTGAAATCAGAGTATGGCAGGGATTCAAACTTGGCATATCTAAGTAGACTCTCATCCAAGAAAGCTTGTCTCAGGTAGTAAATGGCACCACCAAGAGCAGAGAGTGCCAGGCTACCATTCTTATCTCCAGATGCTAATTCAGACAACATTTTTGGAAGGAAGCTTGAACCACTTTCATTAAGGGATGGATCCCCTAGAATCTTTTCCTCACCGGAATAAGCAGAAGACGGTTCACATCTGATTCCTTTGTAGAAAGTTCCAACTTCATGTATGGTCTTCTCCGCATCCCAGAACTCAGAAAGTGGAACCAGATTGTTTACCAAGGGATTTCTGGTGTATCTAACTATTGTTCTCTCTGTTGCAGAACTCAACATATTAGCTGGTTTAATAATTTCCACCGGCCTTATCTCAGAGAGCACGCAAGACAATGCACTGCAATCTTGATCATCCTTGAACTGGTACAAAATGAAAAAAATGCCATCAATTAGGATAGAATATTCAAAAGCCGAAAATATCCAGAGACACGGTTACTAAGAGAGATGTTCGAGAAATGGTACATATGCTAAACATGCATACATATGCTAAACATGCATCGCTTTTCTTTCAATCAATTCAAGTAAAGAACCCACCTGCCCCAGGATTATCTTCTTTGTTGCAACATCAACCAAACATACACCAAAATTGTGCTCTGCTTTCTCGTCAGTTAAACTCTCTCCTCCTTCAGTCAACGCCATCAGATAAGATGCATCTGGATTAGTTAATACCATCTCCCCATCTGTAAGCGTGCCTCTTGTAACAACTGCACATATTTCACGCTTCACAACCTACAAAAACAGGAGTAATGTCACTAGGAATCCTCCCTATCATAGTTTTCTAAAAATAGCACCAGCCGTAGTAAATGGATTTCAATTTCACTAGCAATCAAATTGATTGGCTAAAAAGTGATGATGCCTACTATAACAAAATTCATAGTGGGACTTACTTTATCCTTGGAGCCTTTCTCTTTTCGGCGTCGCTCCAGCTGATCAGGTGTTTCTGTTTGCTCCACGACTAAAACCCGAAAGCCCTGATCCATTCAATTCAATCAAACTTTTTTCTATCCAACAGTATAACTTCTGCCCATGAATGTGACTTTTTCCCACACAAAAAAAATCATACTTAGATTGGATTGCTATGTTTCAGGAAACAAACCTTTTGAACTAATTTCTCGATGTTTACAGAAAAGTTCTTCTCAGGAAATCCACAATGAGGTTGTTCTCCCTACAAACAAAAATCTACATCAGGTGCTTTAAAAAAAAAATTATATAGAGAGGGCAAATGGTAAATACATAGTGACCTTTTTAGCATGATTTGATATCAATCCGTTGTCATTTTATAGAATTTTAAAAGATGCATCGAAAAGCACCAACAATAATGAGCTATAAAAAATCAGTTACCTTCATGTACCGTAAATCAAGTTCCTTGGCCCCAACGTGCGCATCCATCTCATAAAGCTCATAGAATTTACCCATCTGCTTGTCATCAAACGAAAACCATTTAATCTCCATATCTCCCACTAATAAATAAGTTCTGATTAATTGATCACTTCTTGGTCTACCTTGAAGAAAATAACTTTGTCCATATGTTTTGATTTAAACTCCCACCATTGTCTCTGAAAAAGAAGCCGCAAAATCAAATGAGTAAAATTTGAATAGCTTCATCAAATATCATGAAGCAGATTTCCATGTGCTCTTACCTGGCCTCCCGTTAATCTCTTTACAAAATCAGGTGGAAGGTAGAGTGTCCTCGGATCATAATTCTCATCCGTAGGGCGTCTCCTTTTTGCATCTCTTCGGTCTCTGCTTGCAAGAAATGATGTACAAGAACAAACCCATTAAAACTTAGCTAAAACAGGGATCATGCGAAGATGTTCCTGATAATTGTTGTTTAAAACACACAAATTAAACTTAAGTAAATAGCCTCTATAATGATGGACCAAAATTGTGCATATTCTAGATTCTTTCTACTCCTACCCACCGTATCAAATAGCCTCTATGATGATGGACCAAATTTGTGAAAGACTTACACTCCCATGAAGCGAAATTTCTCAGATTCACGCGCACCAAATCGAGCCAGAGCATCCCCATCCAACATGTTATCATCCAAACCCTTGACCACCCTATCAGCTGCGGTAAGACAAGATGAGATTTAGCAACCAACAAAGGACACCATCTTAAACCAAAGTAAATGCAAGAAACACATGCATGATTCTCAGCTGCTAAACAGATAAAACTTTGAAGTGTCACAAACAAAAAAAAGTGCAAATTATACGAATTACCTTCTCCAGTCTGCTTCACAGGCTCCACAACAGAAGCCTTAAAACCTTTAAAGGTAGTTTCTTTATCAGTCTTGCTTTTCTTCTCACCACCTGGTTTCGCTACTTCACTAGTCTTCTTCCGCTTTCTAGAGTCAGCTATGGAAGGAGTTTCTTCATCTTTCTCCTCCACCAGCTCTTCTTCATCCATCGTATCATCCTCAGCATCCAACTCCACATCATCTTCTTCGCTCTCACACACCTCCTTCCCCACGTTCTTTCCCCAGTCCTCATCACTAGAATCATCACCATCACTTTTATCTTCTTTCTCTTCTTCCACATTACCCATCTCCTCATCTTCATCTTCATCCGTCACAACTCTTCTGAAAGCCGAAGCAGCGCCTCGTCTCAATCGCTTAAACCTCGCTCCTGATTTCTCCCCAACCACCCATTCGATCCTCTCCTTCCCTAAATCCAAAGACTCCTCTTCCCCGTCTTCATACTCAACCATATGCTTACCTTCACCCTTATCGTACGAAGTCACGCTCCCTTCATACCATTTCTTGTCCAACGGCCAGTAAACCCTAACTTGCTTCCCCACCACCTCGTCTCCATACGTAGTTTCCGTAAATTTCGGAGGCGAAGGAGTCTGTCCGATGACTAGAAGTGGCTTCTTGAGCTTAGGATGTACAGGAGAAGGAGTCGTCGGACCGGGGCTTGGACTACGTGCAGGAGGATTCGATTTGGGGAGTTTATTGTTAGAGAGTGGCGGAGAATCAGGGTTAGGGTTAGATTTGGGGGTTGCGGTATTGGAGAGAGGCGATGGAGACGGAGAGTTAGGGTTAGGTTTTGATTTGGGGGTTTTGGTGTTGGAGAGTGGCGACGGAGACGGAGAATTAGGGTTAGGGTTAGATTTGGGGGTTTTGTGATTGGAGAGTGGCGATGAAGACGGAGAAGAAGATGAAGCGGATTTGCCGAAGAAGGAGGTGATTTGACGCTGAGGATTCACCAGCGGAGACCTTCCGCTGATCTGACGGCGAGACGGCGCCATGCGGAGAGTGAACAAGCGAACAGGGAAGGTGGAGAGACGAGAGAGAGAGAGAAGGAGGGAAAGTGAGAGAGTGTGGTGATGGGAACTGGGAGGTTAAGGGAATATAGTGTACAGATTGCGCGGGAACTTTCACCGGGAAAGACGCCGGCGACGCTTCTGAAATGGCGGGAAACAACGCCTAGTTAGACTAAAATAAGAGGTTGATTGTTTCGAGAATTTTTTATCGGCTCCATTGCGTGTGCATTTCGATTAGGGTCGTATTCTACGGCTCCATTGCGTGTGCTCCGCCTAAAATTTGTGGAATTCGTTGAGAGTTAGAATAGATTCGTAGACCCGGTTGGCTTATTCTCTTTAAATTTAAAATCGTTTTATAGGATTCTTTCTTATTTCGTCTATGTCTTAGGGTTAAAATCAAAAAATATTGATTGTTTTCGCGATGTTTCCTTACGTTTTCGATAAAACCCTCTTGTAAAAGTATTTTAACAATGCTTTCGGTGATGTTAGTCGATCCTATCCGAACTGTTCCTTTTCTATTCATGTCAGCATTTCGTATAGAGGTTATTATATCAGCAATAGTGTCTTTCCCCATGATAAGTTAAAATTCCTTAATTGTTCTATAATTTTGATATAATCAACATGTTATTTTTCTTTTATTTATATAAAAATAGAGACGAATTATATATTAATATATGAATTCAATTATTAATATATAAAATTATTAAGGGTATATGCGTGATACACAATCTATTAATTATAATTAATTTGATTTCAATACCATTTTTTTAATCATATCCTATATTAACTATCGATATTTAGGTCTTATAATACTTCAGGAGCTAATGAAACTATTTTAGTAAAGTTTAATTGTCTCAATTCCCGTGGGATCGCCCCAAAAACGCGAGTTCCTTTTGGATTTCCTTCTTGATCAATGACAACTGCGGCATTGTCGTCATATCGTATTATCGTCCCATTCTTACGTTTGAGTTCTTTACAAGTACGTACAATTACAGCTCTGACCACTTCTGATCTTTCTAGAGTAGTATTTGGGATTGCTTCCTTGATTACAGCAACAATAACGTCACCAATATGAGCATAGCGGCGATTACTAGCTCCTATTATTCGAATACACATCAATTTTCGAGCCCTGCTGTTGTCTGCTACATTCAAATAGGTTTGTGGTTGAATCATATTTTTGTATCTCTTCTTTTAGTGCAAAGGACGAAGTAAAAAAAATATTGTTTGTCAAAAAAAAACTTATAATCTTTTTATCCTTAAATGTTATTTAGCTTTTTCATTCTATATTCCTATTCAGAAATAATGAATTGGGTTTTTATAGGCATTTTTGATGCCGCGATTGAAATAGCTTTTCTGGCTATATTTTCTGGTACACCACCCATTTCATAAAGGATTTTACCTAGTTTAACCACAGCTACCCAGTACTCTGGGGATCCTTTCCCAGAACCCATACGCGTTTCCGCGAGTCTTACTGTAACTGGCTTGTCTGGAAATATACGTACCCAAATTTTTCCACCACGTCGTATATTTCGTGTCATTGCTCGTCGCCCTGCTTCTATTTGTCTAGATGTAATCCAAGCGGGTTCAAGTGTTTGAAGAGCATATCTGCCAAAACAAATACGATTCCCACGAGAGGATATTCCTTTTAGTCTTCCTCGATGTTGTTTACGAAATTTGGTTCTTTTTGGGTTATAGTTGATGGGTTTTTTCTAAATGAGAAATTCCATCTCTACTGCAGAACTGGACGTGAGAGTTTCTTCTCATCCAGCTCCTCGCGAATAAAAGGATTAATTAAGATATAGATGTAGTTAATGATTAATCCTATTAATCATGGTATTTTTTTTATTTCATCTTATCTCTTCTAAATTTGTGTATGTCTTTTTTGAAATAGAATCAAAGATCAATTTTATTTCGATTTATTTAAAAATAACGTAATATCATCATTACAAATGTAATTTTTATTAGAGTTAGAATATTATAACAAATCCTTATTTTATTTTTTTCATTGTTTTTTTCATCTTTTATTACTGTTTTTATTTGAAAAAAAAACCAATTTTTCGCCGGCGAATATTTACTCTTTCAATATCTATTTAAGTTTGCTGTTTATCCCCCGAGGTCTCAGAATCAAAATCAGAAATCAGAATAGATAATAAAGTTTCTGGTTTATTCCGCTATCCTGTCCAATGAATTACTAAGATTTCTTGTTCACTAGAATCCTATATATTCATGGGTTCCGTCGTTCCCATCGCTTATTGATTAATCATTAGGCCTGAATTCTACAATGGAGCTTTTACATGAAATTTTGAATTTTTTTTTTTTGAGGCAATTTTCTCAGTTTTTATTGGCTCAAGGCTCTTAATTTTTTGTTTTCGGAACAGATTTATCTAATTATTATAAATGAATCTGTATTGATGCTTTATTACATTGCTTTTCTTACAGTGACCTCATAGATTTTCCAAATTGGAATCATATATCATTAATATTCAATTTTTTCGCTCTTTCTTTCATCCTTCCATTTATCCGCATACTTTTTGATTACCTTTCATAACTTAATAATCATCTTTCTTTATTCTTTTTTTTAGTCAGTTGCTCCAATGATATGATCAGCCTATCATATCTTGACTAATTTTTTGGATCCAGATAATGCGAAGCAATGAGTTGCTTAGGTTATTTATTAATGCTGTAGTTATTAGTTGGTAAGTTCTTTTTTTTTTATCGTAATCTAACCCTAAACCAACGAGTCACACATTAAGCATAGCAATTATATCAAAGGAGTTTTGATGGAAATGTTTATTCAACCTTATAGAATTGCTTTTTTTTTTTTCTTAAACATAAAAAAGAAGACTACAAGTTTTTATTTTTATTTCTTTATAGTGTTATACTACATAGTTTTCGTTTTTTATCATTGGATAAAATGTAAAGACAAATAAAGTTTTTTTATTCTTCATCTACGAATATCCAAATTTTTATTTCGAACTGTATAGGAACAATAATCAATTTTAGCTTCAATTGTTTGTAAAGGAACTCTGCCTTCTCTGATCCATTCAACACGTGCAATTTCTTTTCCGTCGATACGTCCTGCAATTTGTACTTGAATTCCTTTTGTATTCGCCTGTTCAGTTAATTCAATAGCTTTTTTCATTGCTTTTCGAAAAGAAACGCGATTTTTTAATTGGCCAGCTATAAATTCTGCAAGAATATTAGGATGCCCATACGGATTGGAAATTCGGGTAATAGCAATGTTGAGTTTTCTATTGTCACAATTAAGTTCTTTTTGAACATTCATCTGTAATTCTTCGATTCTTCGGGGTTTATCTTCAATTAATAATTTAGGAAATCCTATATAGATTATGATTTGAATGAGATCGATTCTTTTTTGAATTTCGATACGTGCAATTCCCTCCATACCAGAGGATATTCTTATATTTTTTTGGACATAATTTTTAATACAGTCTCGTATTTTTTTATCTTCTTCTAAACCTTCAGAATACTTTTTTGGTTGTGCAAACCAAATAGAATGATGACTTTGGGTTGTACCAAGTCTGAAACCAAGTGGATTTATTTTTTGTCCCATGGGCCTCCACTACTATATGTATCGTAACATGTTAGATTTATGTTTTCATTGCTGCATCCAGGTTTTTTTAAATACATTAAATATTCTTCATATTGTTGATATAAGGATATATCTTCCAATACGATAGTTATATGACAAGTGGATCTTTTTATTGGGTAACTCCGTCCTCGTGCCCGAGGTTTTAATTTTTTCACCGTATTTCCTTGATTCACTTCAGCTTTACTAATGACTAAATTGGTTTCTTTGAAACCCTTATTGTGACTAGCATTTGCTGCTGCAGAATAAACTAATTTAAAAATGGGATAACATTCTCGATACGGCATAAGTTCTAATATCATAAGTGCTTCTTCGTAGGAACGTCCACAGATCTGATCAATAACTCTCTGTGCTTTGTGGGCAGACATAGATATATATTGCCCTAAAGCATATACGGAAGTATATGATTTCTTCTTTTTCTTCTTTATCATAAGGTTTACCTCTCACTAAAAAAAAAAATTATATTCATTATTCATTTTTTTGAATTCATTTAATTAACGACGAGATCTATTATCATTTTTCGCGTGTCCTCTAAAATTTATAGTAGGTGAAAATTCTCCCAATTTATGTCCTACCATAAGGTCGATTATATAAACGGGTAAGTGTTCCCTTCCATTATGTATAGCGATAGTATGGCCAATCATTGTGGGTATAATAGTAGATGCCCGGGACCAAGTTATTATGATTTCTTTTTCCGCCTTTGTATTAAGCTTCTCTATTTTTCTTAATAAATGCTTTGCTACAAAAGGATTTTTTTTAGTGAACGTGTCACAGTTAATTAACTCCTATTTTTTTTAAGACGAAGAAAGAAATTCGATTTTCTCTCCTATTTACTACGGCGACGAAGAATCAAAGTCTCACTATATTTTTTCCTTTTTCTAGTTCTTCTTCCAAGCGCAGGATAACCCCAGGGGGTTACGGGTTTTTTTCTACCAATTGGAGCCCTCCCTTCACCACCTCCATGGGGGTGGTCGACAGGGTTCATAACTACTCCTCTTACTACAGGACGTTTACCTAGCCAACATTTTGATCCGGCTCTACCCAAACTTTTCTGGTTTACCCCAACATTTCCCACTTGTCCAACTGTTGCTGAGCAGTTTTTGGATATCAAACGGACCTCTCCAGAAGGTAATTTTAATGTGGCCGATTTCCCCTCTTTTGCAATCAGTTTCGCTACAGCACCCGCTGCTCTAGCTAATTGTCCACCCTTTCCAAGTGTGATTTCTATATTATGTATGGCCGTGCCTAAGGGCATATCGGTTGAAGTAGATTCTTCTTTTTGATCAATCAAAACCCCTTCCCAAACTGTACAAGCTTCTTCCAAAGCATACAGCTTTCTGAATGTAGATGATGATATCTATACGGATGGATCTTATCTTATATATATCGTAGAATTCTTCTATATATGGTAGAAGTACCACACGAGTGGATATATAGGAATCAAAATCTGCCGAATAACTTATGTTATGATCTTCTACATCCTAGGTCTTCCCGTTCCGTCATCTGGCTTATGTTCTTCATGTAGCATTCAGACCGAATGACTCTATGAAATTACGTCGATACTTCCACATATTATGGGTAACGTAGGAGGCATCTCTATTTTTCCCCGGGGGAATCTTTAGAATTACCACTGCTTAGCTTTCAATTCGCCTCTGACCATCAAATGAAATGTGAATAACCCGTCCTCCTCTCTTTGAAACAAGGGGCGCTTATGGTTCTGTCGGTGCTTGAAACAATTTTGTCTTCTCCATATTACTATATCTCTAGAGTCAATAATTTTATATGAGGAACTACTGAACTCAATCACTTGCTGCCGTTACTCTTCAGTTTTCTGTTGAGGTCTATCCTGCAGAGGTACTCAAATTGGATCAGTGATCGATTTCTAGGTTTTGTCGTAAACCTAATTGGTTACTTCCAATTACGTAAATCAAATAGTTCAAACCGCACTCAAAGGTAGGGCATTTCCCATTTTTATAGGAACTTCTGTACCAGAAACAATGGTATCTCCAATTATAGCCCCTCTGGGATGTAAAATATATCTCTTCTCACCATCCCCATAGTGTATGAGACAAATGTATGCATTTCGATTAGGGTCGTATTCTATGGTTACGATTCTACCATATATGTCTTTTTTATTTCGTCGAAAATCTATTTTACGGTATAGACGCTTATGACCTCCCCCTCTATGCCTTACGGTGATGATTCCTCTGGCATTACGACCTTTACCACAATGATGCTGCCCATAGATCAAATTATTTCGTGGATTGGATTTCACTTGACTGTCTACGGCTCCATTGCGTGTGCTCGGGGTAATCATTACCATTGTTCCCAAACTAGCACTCAAGGTCAAAAGTCACAAAAATAGCACTTAATGTTTTATCAAAAGTCACATACTTAGGGTTTAGAGTTAAAGGGTGGGGTTTAAGATTTAGGGTTTAGGGTTTAGGGTTTAGAGTTTAGGGTTTAGGGTTTAGATTTTAGGGTTTAGGGTTTAGATTTTAGGGTTTAGGGTTTAGAGTTTAGGGTTTAGGGTTTAGAGTTTAGGGTTTAGGGTTTAGGGTTTAGGGTTTAGAGTTTAGGGTTTAGGGTTTAGAGTTAAGAAATGAGGTTTTGGGGATAAGATTTCAAATTTTGAAAAATAAAAAAAATTAAAATTTTCAAAGAATAAACTTAGAAATGTGCTATTTTGGTCATTTTAGCTTTTGAATGCTATTTTTGTGATATAAACTTAGAAATGTGTTGTTTTGGAAATTTGCCCTTTTTGGGATAGTTTTTGGTTTTTGTTTTTCCAAAAACCTTTTTTCATCCAATCAAGTTTTTTGAAAAATAGTTTTCCTAAAATCTAGGGAAATTAGTTTTTAGAACAACTGTCAATTTGTAAACAAAAGCCAAAAACCAGTTTTTTCAAGTTTTTGGTTAGAATTTTTGTTACATTTATTTATTATTACAAAATGTACCACGTACGATCCCTGTTCCGGAACGCGGTAGGCGCTAGTCGGGCGGTCGGGTTGGGCCTAGCGCCTAAAGAGAAAATCGGGGATTAATCGGAAATTATGCGGGGCGGAATTTTTAGATGGTTTACTATGTTATAAAACATGTTAATCTTTAATTATGTATAACATTAATACATTTTCATGTTTAAGATTGTATAAAACACACAAATAGAATATATAAACTTAATATAGTGTAATTTTCATCAAAATTATGAATATAAATGATATTTATAAAATTTTAGATCAAATAAACAAATAAAAATATTATTAAAACTAAAAAAAAATAAAAAAAATTAAAAAAAAATTAAAAAAAATATAAAAAAAAAATAAAATAAAAAAAAAAATAGATTGCGGCCGCCTAGGCGGTCATTTAGGCGGCTAGGCGGTCATTAGGCGGAAAAAATCGGATATCCGATTTTTTAAACCGATTTGACATAAATCGGGGCGGAAAAGCGACGCGTAGCGCCTAGGCGGCCGCCTAGGCGGCGGCCGATTTTTAGAACAGGGCGTACGATGCATTTGTTTTGGTAAACGCACGTGAGCCAAATAGATAAATCACTAGGCTAATACTTAAGGCACTTTCATGCTTGATTACTAATAATAATTCTTGAGCACATCTATATAAACCTAAGGCATATTTCATATATTTTAATTATAACACAGCATAGTTTTACTAAAGTTATGACGCTATTTAAATATTTGATCAAATAATAAACTGATGGTCACATTTTTTTTATTTAATAGAGTAAATTACATCTATGCTAATTATAACAAAACTTAATTTTGATAAAACTATCATAAAATATCTGAATGTTAATAGAGTAAATTTCTGCATCTTTGTGGGATTCGAGATAGTTTTTATTTTATGTTTGATATTGTTGTTTTACAATAATTTTTTAATAAGTTTGGAGAGTGTTTTGATAATAGTATCTTCTTTCTTATTTTTCCATAATAAACTTATTATTATTATTAATATTTTATTATTTTATTATTTTTAAAAGCAAAAACCAAAAACTAAAAACTAAAAACTAAAATCTAAAATTACCAATCAAGTTTTTCAAAAAACTAAAATCTACTGCAAAATCAAAAACTAAAAACTAAAAACCAAAAACTGAAATACACAAACCAAAAACTAAAAACCAAAAACCAAACACTAAAAACCAACAAAACAATCATCACCTAATTAATGTATCTCTTGCTGCGAGTGCCATCTCGAAAGAAGAATAAATCAAGCCGCTGTTGCAGGGCCACCAAGGCCCATACCGGTTAAGATTGAACCGATCTATTTGTTTCTAGATAAATCAATTAAACCGGAAAAAACCAATCTGGAATTTCGCCAATTAGATTCTTTCTCCCTTCTCTTGGTTGATTCTCTTTGCAGTTCTGGAGCATCTCCAACCCATTGCTCCAATCGGCTTCTATTTTTTCTCTATAATAGAGATCTTTATTTATTCTTCTATTTATAGAGGAAGAAATATTATTTTTCTATTTTTTACTCTACATTTAGAGATTGCTATTTTAGAAAAATCTATTGGAGGTGAAACTGCTCCAATCCATTTCTATTTTTTTCTCTATAATAGAGATCTTTATTTATTCTTCTATTTATAGAGGAAGAAATATCATTTCTCTATTTTTTACTCTACCTTTAGAGATTGCTATTTTAAAAGAATATATTGGAGCATATTTCACATCTATTATATAATTCTTTTATTTTAGAGATGAAAATAACAAAATACATCGGAGATGGTCTAGTTTGTGATTTGTTCTGTGTTGTCCAGTACAACTTGTAGTGATCCAGAACTCAGCCTAGCTCAACCTTTTCCAAAATTGTATATTTTGAAAGAATGTGACAGACTGAACTAATTATCTTATAGACATTCTACCATGAATACGATACACAAAAGTTTGATGAACAAGTTGGAATCTAATATTAGTCTAATTACATAGGATCAAAATTCCTTTAAACCCACTTTTTCCTATAGGTTTGGTAAATACAACGTGCCTTTGATATGTGGATAGATGACTTGTTTCTTTAACATACTCTTTACAAACTGGAATATGAAGATAAGAGAATGTCCAACTTTAAAACGATGATTTTAAAACTCGTGTTCCTAAAGTCTTGTCAATTTATCAGTTAGAAGATCTTGTGTTCAAATATGACTTGTCTTAACTTATCCATTTCAAACATGACTTGTCTTAACTTATCCATTTTGAATGGTATCTCAGATAGAATGACAATCCACTTCAATAAAAATTTCTCCTCTTGAAAAACATGATTAGCATCAATTTCTAATGTTTCTGTCACAATAAAGGTCCATAAGTTCTTAATGCAGAATTCATAAAACATATTGGAGTGATCCTAAACCCTTTGGAAGATCCCCATACTATCTCATGGTTACATGGTCAGAGCAAATTTTCAAAGATCATACAAAAATAGTTTTTGCTTCAAATCTAAATTTCCAACGATCATAATACATAATACATCATTTCAACGTTCACATCTGAATTCCCAAAGATCATACAAAAGTAGTTTTTTTGCTTCGTAGTCCTTAAACAGGTACAACAAAATCCACTTCTACCACCACTACGTTAAGGAAGAAATCTAGTAAGATAACAAGGAAAGCACACATAACGAAAGAAGACACTTGATTTCCAAAATCCTGTTTTTTTTTGTCTGGTGTTTACTTTTTTTGTAAGACAAAGGGTTTAGATAAAACGGATGTCAAAGGTGTTGGGATCTATCTGCCAAACATTCAAAGCTGCATACTCCTCCAAACACTCCTTAAGCTGAGCCTCACTGTATCCCTGTTTACATCCAAACCACTCAAGTCTCAGTGATCAATCATTCATTAGAAAAAGAAGCTGAAGATGAACGAGGTAACAAACCTTTCTGGAGATCCAGTTAAGCGCATTTGCGTAGCTCACATGGGTCTTGTTCGACCTTGCAGCTTCATCTCTTATGATGGAGTATGTGTCTGATATTGCATCAAGTCCGGCTTTCTGTCGATCATCCGCATACAATGATATCTTCGACATTTGCATTAGTCTAAGCGCCTCATCCACGTCACTCTGTGCCACTGATTCTGAGAATCTCAACCTTGCTAGTGCCTATTCAAACAAAAGCAAACTCATTTACTCAGATTGTGCCACAACTCAGTCCAAGATTCCAAGTCTTTTATTACTTAGTTCTACTTACAGCGGATATGCGCAGAATGCTGAGCAGAGTTCTCACTGTAGTGTAAGAATGAGGAGTGTTTGATTTCGCTTCTTCTTGCCTGATGCTTGAATAAGCTGTTGCTATGTATTCCTCTAACTCCGCTGGAACGTATGGGGATAATCTCCTCGCAGCTGAAATGTATGCACTAGAGAAAACCAGAGATGCACATGTTAGAGTCCATTTCACAAGAAGAATGTTAGACAAGTGATTCGACTTACCGGAGTATGTTAGGTTCCAGCGGCTCGAAGCCAAGCGCAGGAGATTCCTGTGTCTGGTGCACATGAAGCACGTGCTTAGCCAGTTCAAGGTCGCTGTCCATATCAGCTCGATCTAAGATCAACCAGAGAAGATCGAATCTTGAAAGCAGCGCTGGTGGAAGATTAATGTTTTCAGCTGGGGTTCTTCGCAGATCATATCTTCCCCTTTATAAAATACAAAGATGCATACAATTAATGATTGATAGCACAATTCATCAGATTTTTTGTTATTCATACTGAAAGAGGTCAGTTACCAGGCTGGATTGGCCGCAGCAAGAACTGCTGTTCTAGCATTCAAAGATGTGGTAATCCCAGCTTTTGCAATGCTTACAGTTTGCTGCTCCATGACCTCATGAATTGCAGTACGATCCGATTCATCCATCTTATCAAACTCATCAATTGCACAGATTCCCATGTCTGCCAGGACCTGAATAGAAATGGAATCATATGCTCTAAATCACATAGCTCTTAGCAAGACATCATATTTTCTAAAAAGAAATCAAAAGCTAAGAATCAGTGAATCTCACCAGTGCTCCACCTTCTAAAACCATCTCATTTGTTACTTGATCCCTCATAACAGCCGCAGTCAGACCAACTCCACTGCTACCTTTTCCTGTTGTGTAGACTCCCCTTGGAGCAACATTAATTATGTGCTTGAGAAGCTGACTTTTGGCAACTCCAGGATCACCCATCAGACATATATGCACGTCTCCTCTGATCTGCAAGATAGTTATACGTAAATAAATGCAATGTTCTTTAGAACATCTGTACGCAAATTTAAATCATAAAGCTCCATAACTCAATGAACGAAGACTATGGACACTCCAAGTGAACGGAAAGAGGTAAGAAAATATAGTTGGAGATGAAGTAGACAAAGGTATTGGTTTTGACCAGTGTTTAGTTCTCAGCAAATAAAGGAAACATTGCAAGATAAAACTAGAGAATAGGAGATTCACCTTCATCCCATCCTTTAACTGCCTGTGAGGAGCACCCACAAGCAAGAGAAGCAAAGCTTTTTTGATATCTTCATGTCCATAAATCTCAGGGGCCAGAGATCTTGATAGCTTATTGTAAATGTCACCATCCTCAGCCAAACGTGCAATGTGTTCTTCCTCATCTTTCTGGAACTCATATCTGTAGATTTTAATTAAAAGGTCAACAAATCTCCAAACATGGAAAAGGTTTACTAAATCAGATATTTCTCCAGAGTTAGGTGTAGCATTGGCTTACTCCTCATATTTCTTCTTGAAATGAGTCACAGATGTTGCTTCCAGGTATGTGTCTGCTACTAAGCCAGCTCGAAGTGCCTTAAACCCAGTGTAAGGAATGGGAAGAAAAATTCCTGAGAATTCAACAACGTCACCAGGTGCTACCTACAAGGGTTACACGAATCTAGTAAGAAATTAACAATTCTACTGAAAATAAACAATAGATATTTATTGATCGAGTCCAGGTACAGCAATGAGAAAAACTCTTCTTGAATGCAGGTCAACAGGTGTTCAAAAAAAAAGAAAGAATGCAACTGATAAGAACATTCAATTTGTACGCTGCCCCAAAAAAATTGTTTACTTTGCATCTAATAAAAATTATAGGCTCCTAGCAGTGTTCACTGATATGTTAAGAGTTTTTTTGAATCCATTAAGCTAATATATTGCTTTATTCAATAACTACTGAACCTGTGCTTCTAAGCGGCATAATGCCTTCACCTTGAACTAAACAGGGGCAACCTACCTACCGATTCAGAAAGAAGAACAAATAGACTTCAATGATAACATAAAAGCAAGGTCAGGAAAAAAAACCTTTCTTGTTAACTCTCCTCTTAGATGAACAGTCATTGACCTCGGAATATGCCCTTTAGGTACGTGTTCAGCCAACTCTTGCATCTTAGCCTATAATATAATGAATAACTTTACTCACTAATTTGATATAAGATGTATCATTCACATAAAATAAACAACCCTGAAACCAGAACAGAACCTCCTGAAACTTAAGAAACTTCGATGCCCTGAGCTGAAGAATAGGATTCCCGGCTTTGCTGTTAACGCGACAGCGGCTGGAGGGGCACTTAAACAAAGGCATGAAAACTCTTGATGTAACTTCCTGTTTTTAGCATGTAAGAGAAAGATTATCAGAACTAGTAGTTATTAGAAAAAAAAGAAACTAAGATCTGGAAGGCAAGGTTAGATACCTGGTAGATTTCATGACCACAATCCTCACATGTGTATACAGCAACTGCCATCAGTGGCTTGACATCAGAACAACGGGTAACAATACCGGCAATCCTGACAAGTTGCCCAATGTGTGAAGCCTTAACCTCCCTGATGGTAGATGGCCGTCCCTTTGAAGGAGCTTTAAAATAAACCTCGCTGAATCAAAAATAGATTCATTACTCAAATCTTTTGAAATAAATATCCAACCAAAAATTGAGTCAGTAGCAACCCACAAACAATGCAGGACCTCTCACACAAACTTACTAAAATCTTTTGATCTCAGAGGGGATTTGCTGACGCGGGTCAGAAACATCCGCATTATCAGTTCCATCATCGGCTCTCTGAGTCATGAGAATGTCATGGTCATCATCTGGAAAGGCCTCAGTGGGTTCAGGTAGAAGCTCATCAATAGCAGAGGAGAAAATGGAAACGTATCGGCGAGTGTTCTCAGTCAAACGTGTCATAAACTCATGAAACTCATCAAAACCCTTGTACTACAACAACAACAACAACAAAGAGAGACGGTTAAGCTCACTTGATTGTGTGAAAACGAAAGAGCAGGAGGAGAGAAAGAGTAACTCACATTGATTAGGTCCTGGAGATCGACCTGAATAGCCCGACTCTTACGATTCGCAACTTCTTGCTACACATATCACAAAATTATAAGGAGCCCAGAAATCAATTTCACAACGAACGAATCTACCAGCTTCACTAATTTAATCGAATAAACCCTAACTGACGGAGATTCGCTAAACCCTAACAAAAATTGAGGAGAAGAGAAACTCACGAGGATCTCCAAGTACTTAGATCCGCCGCTAGCGTCGGTGAAATTCGCGAGAAACTCCTTCGCGAGCGCTGCAGTGAAAAGAAGAGAGGGTTAAAAACGGAAGAGATAATCGACAAACAAAGCAGTGATTTTACTTATACCTTTATCGGCTTCGAAATCGTGTTCTTTCATGGTTGAAAGCTCAGACTAGCGAGAGAGAACGAGACGATTGATTGACGAGTGAATGCAAATTAGGCGGCAAAAGCTATGTAAATGGAGATGAGATTTAGGCGGGAGAATTACAGAGAGTGAGGAAGGGCGGGGTTAAATGGACGGCTCAGATCTTATGATATGATAAGTAGTGCCAAATGTCCGACGATAAACTAACCGGAAAAAAAAATAAGAAAAAGGAAGTGTGGCTGCCGAGATTCGAGCTCGGGTCTCCACGGCCACAACGTGGAATACTAACCACTATACTACAGCCACTTGTTGATATGTGTGTCTCTTAATAAATAATATATTATACATTAAATTTTGGTAAGTAATGCAAAATGTCGACACTTCCCCAGCCAGAAAAATTTAATAAAAAGGAAGTGTGGCTGCCGAGATTCGAGCTCGGGTCTCCACGGCCACAACGCGGGATACTAACCACTATACTACAGCCACTTTGTTGACATGTTTGTCTCTTAAATTATTATATACTACCAAAGTTTATAATCCAAACAGAGTGATTTCATAATATTTTCGTTATAAAGTAAAAGTGGACAGATCTTGTCACATTCATTCATCTTATTGCTGTATTTCTTTCCAATTACACACCCCTACGACTCATTATCACATAAACTTTGTGTGTAAAGCTTCCTCGTTGTGGTATATCTTTCTACTTACACATCTCCTACGACTCATCCTCCCACAAACTTTGTGTGTAAAGCTGGACCACATTCATGATCTTTTTTCTCATTGTGGCATATCTCTATACTTACACATCTCCTACTCATGTCCTACAACATATTCTCTCATAAATTTTTGTGTAAAGCTGGATCACATTTATCTTCCTCCTCCGTATTTGTGGTATGTCTTTCTTCTTCACTCACATCCTAAGACACATTATCCCATCATCTTTGTGTGTCAAGCTTTCATTATAATTTTGATTTTAGTGTGAATCTCACTCTGTTCGACTTTAGTCTTTTATTTAGCATATAATTTCATCTCAGGCAGTTATAATTTCATGAAAATAAATAGCAAAGAGAGTCAGAACTAGTTACAGTCTACCAAAATTCGTCACAGCTTTTTGTTTCTCGTGCAAGTCTTCTTAGTAGTTTCTTCAGGACCAATTTTTTTTTTTCTTTCAACCTAGGACGACCAATCAATTACACATGTCTCGATTCTTTACTTTTACTTTGAAAACTATTTATTATTATAGTTATTAATTACTGTCTAATTATATTTCTTCTCTTAATTGAGGTGTAAAAATTGACTATTTAATAGAAACTAGACCCTGATCTGCGCGCCAGCGCGGATATGAATTTTCAGTTTTTAATTATTTATTTTATTAAATGATGTATTTGTAATATTCGTTCATATTATATTCATTAAGTAAATATTTTTTTTACATCTTAAATTATCTATTTTTTTTACGAATGTGTGATATCATATAAAAAATATAAAAAAATGAGTATATAGAGTTAATTAGATAATTGTAAAAACAGAAAAAAAATTCCGTGTGCGATATCATATAAATAATGATCCGTCCAGTTAACAAAAATCATGATTTTTTATGTGTAATTTTTTTATTTTGACCATTTCCTTAAAACTATGTTAAATTTTTATATTTTAATTAGAATATTTTTAATATCTTTACCTTTTTATTTGAAATGCAACTCAATATTTTTTAAAAAATTATAACAAAATATTTAAAAAATATTTTTAGAATTTGTTTGAAAAATACGAAAATTACAGTTTAAATTAAAATTATCCTAAAATATGATAAGTTTTGATGTAAACGAAAACTCAAATTATGTCAAAAATAACTATATTCAATGATAATAACAATTTAAATTGATTATTTTTAAGAAAATACATTTACAAAAATATTGTTTGAAAGAAAATTCATGTATCTTTCAAATATAAAATGAAAATATTATAATTAATTAATAAAAAATATAAATAAAAACCATAAATTTAGCAAATGACAACTGAGTTATACTATGCTAAAATTTTCTTTCTAACAATTTAGCAAATGACAAATGAGTTATGAGAAAATAATACCATATAATTTTTAAAAGCATAGCCATTCTTAAATATTTTTTGAATAAATAATTATTTTTAAATTTAATCAACTGAAAATAATATTTGTACAATTGTATGAGTCAAATTCTACTTTTATTGATGCATGTTATATATTAGTGCTGCATGTTTTAGGTAACATTTTAATGATGCACATTTTTTAAAATCTCTATTATTAAAATTATGCACGTAAGGATAACTCATGAGTTTTCTTGGTTGATTAAATGACATTATGTCCAAATTTATTTAACGATATTTTATTAAGGTAACGGAAAAAGACAAACAATAAAATAGGAAGTTTAAATTCATTTAAGCATATTTCATTAATTTAACTGAAAAGATAAGAAATAGATTAGGTAGTTTTATTTGTTTTAAGATATTTCATAAATGCAACTGAAAAAGACAAGCAAAAAAATAGGAAGTTTAATTAACGAAGAAAGAACATTTTCAAATAGGTAATTCTCTTTTAATAATATAGATTTCATAGGAAAAAAAAGAGAGAAATTTCATAGGGTATCTAGAAAACAAAAAATAGAAAAGATGTTAGGAAATTTTTTAAAAATATATTATATTATAATAATGAACATTTATTGTTGAAAACCTCAAAATGAAAACTTATGGATAAACATGTTCTTAAAAATGATTTTTTTTTCTTCCTTCTTAATATAATTGAATATTCTTATCAAGTTCCCACGATCACCACAAATTGTGTATTTAACCCCCAAAAAAAGATATATGAAAATGGAGATGAGATTAAGACATGCAAATCATAATTAAACTCTAATTAATGCGAAGATAAGGTCAAGAGCTGTTCTTTGTTTAAAGTCATCGCTTGCTTGTTGACCTTTTAAACCCCACGAATTGAATGCGAGCCACGTGAAGATGTAAATGTATATACCTTTCCTGTCTTTCTATTTTGTTTTCTCTCAGATTCTGAAAACTTTAATTCACGAAAAAAGTCAACAACTCGTAAGAAGCAAAGCAGACCAAGAAGAAAATGGCAGGAGGGTCGTTTGGTCCTGTAGAGAATAAGTATAGAAGGGTCTTTTAGTAAATATGTAATCCCTAGTATATACCTCTTGTATACAGTATAAATATTGTGGTATACATTCTAATAAACTTAATTCAGTCAATACATCTATATGGTATCATACACCTAAACCAGGCCATGCGAGATGAGAATTGGCGTCGCTCCATGAGCGCTGAGTATGATGCTCAAATTGCCAATCATACATTTGAGTTGGTTCCACCGGCGCCTTCTCAGAATGTTATTAGCTCAAAATGGGTTCATACAATTAAATATTTGGCTAATGGTGATATTGACAGGTACAAGTCGAGATGGGTGGCTCGTGGTTTTACACAAGCGTATGGCATTGACTATGCAGAGACCTTCAGTCCCGTTGTGAAGTCAGTCTCCATCCGCCTTGTTCTTCACCTAGCCGTGACGCGCAACTGGCCGATCAAGCAACTTGATGTCAACAATGCGTTTCTCCAGGGCACTCTCTCTGAAGAAGTCTACGTCTCCCAACCACCAGGCTTTGTTGACCCCGATCGACCTCATCACGTCTGTCGTTTGAAGAAAGCTTTGTATGGCCTCAAACAGGCTCCCCGGGCTTGGTATCAGGAACTCAAATCTTTCCTTGGTCAAATGGGGTGTGTTAATTCTTGTGCTGATACATCGGTCTTCATCTACCTACATGGTTCTCACGTTCTCTACGTCCTCGTCTACGTCGACGACATCATCATCACCGGTAGCAGCCCTTCTTTGGTCTCTGCGTGCATACATGTTTTGGCCTCTCGCTTCTCTCTCAAAGATCCCACCGACTTACATTATTTTTTGGGAATTGAAGTCACACGCACTCGCACTGGCCTTCACTTGATGCAACGCAAGTACATTGTCGACTTGCTCACCAAGCTACATATGCTTGATGCGAAGCCTGTCTCTACGCCTCAAGCCACCACGCCAAAGCTCTCGCTATCGTCAGGTACTCCACTTCTCGATCCCAAGGAGTACCGGATGCTCATTGGAAGCCTTCAGTATCTCACTTATACTCGCCCAGACATCGCTTATAGTGTCAATCGTCTCTCGCAATTTATGCATAGACCCACTGACATTCATTGGCAAGCGGCAAAGCGCATCCTTCGCTATCTTGCAGGTTCATTGTCGCATGGTATCTTCCTCAACAAACAGTCACTTCTTCATCTCCATGCTTTCTCTGATGCCGACTGGGCAGGTGATACCGACGATTTTGTTTCCACAAATGCCTATATTGTGTACCTCGGTTCGACACCTATCGCATGGTCCTCTAAGAAACAGACTGGTGTCGCACGTTCCTCCACCGAGGCTGAGTACCGCTCAGTTGCAAATACAGCAGCAGAACTTTGTTGGATCTCGTCTCTTCTCCATGAACTTGGTGTTACCATACCTTCAATACCTACTGTCTACTGTGACAATGTAGGTGCTACTTATCTGAGTGCCAACCCGGTGTTCCACTCGAAAATGAAACACTTAGCTCTTGATTTTCATTTTGTCCGCAACAATGTTCAGTCTGGAGCTCTTCGTGTCACTCATGTCTCTACACGCGATCAACTAGCAGATGCATTGACAAAACCCTTGGCAAGATCACGGTTTCAAGAACTTATGTCCAAGATTGGAGTGATCAAACTCCCTCCACCTTGAGGGGGTGTGTAGAGAATAAGTATAGAAGGGTCTTTTAGTAAATATGTAATCCCTAGTATATACCTCTTGTATACAGTATAAATATTGTGGTATACATTCTAATAAACTTAATTCAGTCAATACATCTATAGGTCCAACGGGTGTGGCTAAAGAAAGAGCAGAACAGTACCAAGGGAAAGTCACTAGCTATGTCATCGTCGCTTGTCTTGTTGCAGCCATCGGTGGATCCATCTTTGGATATGACATTGGAATCTCAGGTTCTCTTCATCATCTTCTTTTTCCTCTTTAAAGTCCAAAATCTGAAATGGGTTTTGTTTACAGGAGGAGTCACATCAATGGATGAGTTTCTTGATCAGTTTTTCCATACGGTTTATGAGAAGAAGAAGCAAGCTCATGAGAGTAATTACTGCAAATATGATAATCAAGGATTAGCTGCTTTCACTTCTTCCCTCTACTTGGCTGGTCTGGTTTCAACTCTGGCCGCTTCACCCATCACTAGAAACTATGGAAGGCGTGCGAGTATTGTTTGTGGTGGAGTCAGTTTTTTTATTGGAGCTGCTTTGAATGCTGGAGCTGTGAACTTAGCAATGCTCCTTGCAGGAAGAATCTTGCTTGGTGTTGGCATTGGGTTTGGTAATCAGGTTAGACAGACCACTTGTTTTGGTTGTTCTAGTTAGGCATGCAAATTCTAGTTTTCAAGTCGGGTTCAGTTTGGAACTCATCGGGTCTTTCAGATCCTAGAAATTTAGATCCATATAGATTACCTCTAAATTTTTGGTTTGGTTTTAAATTGGCTTTTTATCAAATTTGGATCAGTTTGGTCTAAATTTTAGAACTGCTAGATTCCTTAAAAAACAACTACTTATATCTGAGGGCTTGATTAACCCTGGTCTCTTAGCTGGGGTTCTTAATTTATGATTTAACATTTTTTTTTTACATTTTTCAGCTAAAAGACGTTTCTTATATCTTTTATTTCAGAGACGGTTTTTTAATTTTTCTTAGTTAATATCTAAGAAAAACTAAAAACCGTCACTCACCTGAAGCTAAGAATCCGGTTGATGGTCCGAGAGCCCAAACCAAAAACTTAAAAAAAAATATTATTAATACCAAATATATATACCCGAAAACCCTCAAAAACCTGATATATACAAAAGTTTCAAGTGATTCGGGTACCAATCCTCGTATATGATACGAACCCAAACTGAGAGTTACTGATCAAAATAAAATTACCCAATAAATTAAGGTATTGATTCAGACCGACCCGAACATGTATTTACGGATCAATCCGGTTACGGATATTTAGGTCCAGGCAAAATGCACTACCAATCTTGATAATTAAGAAAAAATAAATAGTATTTTTTCTTTCTTTTTCAGGCGGTTCCTTTGTATCTATCAGAAGTGGCACCAACACATCTCCGAGGTGGTTTAAACATGATGTTTCAGTTAGCTACAACTCTTGGAATCTTCACAGCAAACATGGTCAACTACGGTACACAACAGCTTAAGCCTTGGGGATGGAGACTCTCTCTCGGCTTAGCTGCTTTTCCAGCTATGCTCATGACGCTAGGAGGGTATTTCTTACCCGAGACACCAAACAGTTTGGTCGAAAGAGGGTTGACGGAGAGAGGAAGACGAGTTCTAGAGAAGCTAAGAGGTACCAAAAACGTAGACGCCGAGCTTCAAGACATGGTAGATGCAAGCGAGCTTGCGAACTCCATCAAACACCCTTTCAGGAACATTCTACAGAAACAGCATAGGCCTCAGCTAGTTATGGCTATCTGCATGCCAATGTTTCAGATCCTTACAGGGATAAACTCAATCCTCTTCTATGCACCTGTTCTGTTTCAGACAATGGGGTTTGGAGGAAACGCTTCTCTCTACTCATCAGCTTTAACAGGAGCTGTTCTTGTCCTATCAACGTTAATCTCCATATCACTAGTGGATAAACTAGGACGGCGAGCTCTTCTTATCAGCGGAGGGGTGCAGATGATAATCTGTCAAGCCATAGTGTCAGTGATCTTGGGAGTTAAGTTTGGAGACAACCAAGGGCTGTCAAAAGGGTACTCAATAATAGTAGTCATCTTCATATGCCTCTTTGTGGTAGCTTTTGGATGGTCATGGGGACCTCTAGGATGGACCATACCGAGCGAGATCTTTCCATTGGAGACACGTTCAGCTGGTCAGAGTATAACGGTTGCTGTGAATCTTCTCTTCACTTTCTTCATAGCTCAAGCTTTCCTCTCTTTGCTATGTGCATTCAAGTTTGGAATCTTTCTCTTCTTTGCTGGATGGGTCTCAGTGATGACAATCTTTGTCTACTTCTTGTTGCCTGAGACCAAAGGAGTGCCTATTGAAGAGATGACACTCTTGTGGAAAAAACATTGGTTCTGGAAAAAAGTATTACCTGCAACAAATCATGCAGCTGATAGTAACAACAACGGTTCTATATAAACTGATTTTGTAAGGTTATTAGTCTTTTTGATTTTGTCAAGAAGAATCAAGAAATTTGTGTTTAAGATTTTATTGCATATGTAATAACAAGTTGTGATCATCATGTGACAAGTAAAAAGCACAACACAACAACACAAGAGCCATGGAAGAGTCACACAGTAGTGTCTGACTTGTTTCACAAGAAACTCCATTAAAGAGTTAAGAGTGTTGAGCAAGAAAACATTGGTTGTGATTGGCGTTGAAGATCACATTCTCAAGCTTCAAGATTCTTCGACATCTGTTTATAAACAGACTGCTGCAAGCAACTTTTTTAGGGTTTCCTGAATCTTGCTAAGCAAGTAACTTGTTACCCAAGAAACATGGAATAGGAAGAGAGCTTGGAGGAGGAGAAGCTGAGCTACAAGCACCGGCGTAACGTCTGGAGACGATCTCTCCGATCTGCTTCTGCGAAGTCTCTGGTTCAGGTCCAATCTTATTACTCGAAGTTACAACACTGTTACGAAACGCGCTCAGTGTCTCTCCGCGTTTGAGGATCTTGACTTGTCCCATAACAAGATTGGGTTTCACGGCCGGGGATACAACCATCTTCCTAGACTGATACGTCGTCGTCGTGGGGCTTCGCTTGAGTCGACGAGGAGCCGTCGTAGAAGCGTGTGAGTGACAGCGAAGGCGAGAATGATTGCGGTGGATTAGGGTTTCGTGATCGAATCTATGATTCAAAGAGCTTCCAGAAGAGAGAATAGCAGTGGCCATCGCTTTAGCTATTTTTGATTAGAATGTAAAACTTATCTCACGGGAAACCTGTTTATATAGAATCCGCATGACTCGATCCACCAACTTCGAATTTCTATTTTTCTTTTTTTTGGGAAAAGGAAATAATTTATACCTGAGAATTACATTTGTACTAATTACTATTATTGTGAAGTATCTTTTTGCCTTGTTTTCCGTTCGGGCATCCATTTGGGTTTGATTCGGGGCTATTCAGGTTTTTTAGATTAAAGATTTCAGTTTCATTTGGGTATATATAAATTTCAATTCGGGTTCGGTTGGGATCTTTGAGGGTCCGATTCGGGTTTAGATAATTCATTTAAATTATTTTCATAAATTTTAAATTCATATATACTTTAAATTTTCTCAAAATCCAAAAATAAAAATAATTCACATATAAATTTAAATAATGTATGTCAAAGTACATAAACTAAACATATAAATTGGTCTGATATGAATATTTAGATAGAAAATCAACATATATTTGAAGTATTTTTGGTGTTTTCAGTATTATTTAGCTATTTTAAACATTTACTTTTGGAAAATTTCAAGATATCTTATATATTTTGGATAATTTTTACATATAAATTCTAAAAATAATATATTTCTGTATATAAATCTATTTCGGATACATTCGAGTACCTAAAATATTTTGGTTCGGATTGGGTTTGGTTCCCTAGACACCAAAATTTCGAACCCATTCGGATATTTAACAAATTTTGATTCAGGTTTGATACTACTTTTTGGATCAAATTCGGTTCGGTTCGGTCTTCGGATTGACCATTATCTATAGAAAGACAACGAAGTAACAAAAAAATTTATATATATATATATTATATTATATTTCTATTTCTATTTCTACTGTAAATCATACACAAACCTTATTAGAAAAGGATTAGAGATTAAGCGGTTTAGATCATTAAAAAGGAAATAATGTAGAAAGACAAATATTTTAAAAAGGAAAAGTTAGGATCGGTAAAACATTATAAAAGGAGGGTTAAGGTATTTTATTTTGTTTCATTCACACATTCATCAACGCTTTCTCATTCAGCTGGCTTAAGATTTGCTTCCAAAACTTTCTCTCCTCGATCATAATTGTGATCTTTCTGTTAGTCTTTCGATAGATAATGGCGACCAGAACAAGAATCTGCAGCTTCGTGTTAGCGATGATGAGCTTCGCGGTTCTCTCAGGTTACTGCTCAGCGAAGATCTACAAAGTTGGAGACTCCGAGGGATGGACTGCTAAGGACGATGTCTACTACGCTTGGGCCGAGACCGACGATAAGGAGTTTCACGTGGGAGATTCTCTCGTCTTCGAATACGATCTCAGCATCAACGACGTGACTCAAGTCTTTGACGCTTTGGAATACTAGTTATGCGACTATTCTTCTCCTAAAGTTGTCCACAACACAGGATACGATGTTGTGACTCTCACAGAACCAGGTTTCCACTACTTCATCACCTCAAATCAAGCTCAGTGCGTATTGGGGCAGAAGCTTGAAGTTCTTGTCATCCATGACCCTTCAAGTCCAGTTCCTCCACCAACACCTAGCAAGATCCTTCCTATCAGAAGGATGGAAAGTCTATGACAGTGACTTCTACAACAAGTGGAGTGAGGAGAAACAATTTTATGTTGGAGATAGTCTGCTTTTCGAATACGCCAACGAAGTCTATGAAATCAACGGTGACCTAGAATTCATGACATGCGATCCAACGTCTCCTGTAGCTGTGCACAAGACATGGCATGATCTTGTTAGTTTTACGGAACCAGGAGTTCACTATTTTATAACTTCACACTCAGGTTCTTGTGAGGCTAGGCTTAAACTTCGAGTGGTGGTTGGACCAGTACCTAAAGCTGTTACTTACCCTAATTACCCTAATTTTCCCAAGAAGGTGGACTTGTCAGCTACGGAGCGCCCCAACAACTGGTTGAAAACTTTCAAACCCCAGCTCCATCATTAACCATTCGTTTTCTTAATTGGTTTGATATTTGTAACCAGTTTGGAGTTATTGTTTCTCTCGCTCGTCTGTTGTTTAGCTTCGTTTTTAGAATACTTTTCTAAAAGTACTTTTATTTTTAGAGCACTTTTCTATTACCATCGTTGTAGAGTATATTTGATAAGAGCAGAATATTCAATAAAATTTCATGTTTCCTTACATCTGAAACACAAAACTAACAGACAAATTGCATAACAAAGAAACCTTTATAAAACTCGACAAAACTAAGATAGAGAGTACGAAGTAAAACCGAAGCTATTCAAAAACCAGAGTTGTTCTTTGGACACTTTAGGTAAAAAATGTATGGACATTCAAATACCCGTTCGTATTTTGGATTTACATTCCTAGGTTCCATTCTAATATTTTATTAGTTTGGGTCGGATTCAGATAATTATTCTTCAGATTAAGTTCAAACTAGATTATGGACACCTTCTGCGGACAAATATAAATATACTTAATAATTTTTAATTCTAATGTTTACTTTTATAAAAAAAAACAAATTATTAAATTAAATACAAAATCTAAATTTATATTATAAAAATTATGAAACAAAAGAATATAATTTAATACATTAATTATCAATATGAATATTGAAGTTTTACAAAAAAAATTATATGTATTTTCGGATATTATATTTATATTTTGTTTAATATTGTCAAAGTTTTAGTGTTATTTAATGTTTTAATTTTATTTTTCATGCTTCCATATATTTTAATTGTACAGTCTTTCAACCGTTAGTAAGTCGACACTAAAAAGTTTTTGAAGAGGGAACTAACTGTGATTCATGTGATGATTGTTTCAGTAGTTTTTAGTTTTAGTTTTTCGTTTTTAGATTTTAGTTTTTGGTTTTTAGATTTTGGTTTTTGGTTTTCAGCTTTTACTTTTTGGTTTTTGTTTTTAGATTTTGATTTTGGTTTTTAGTTTTGCTGTATTTTTTTTTTCAAAAATTAATCAATACATTACTTTTAAATAATACAACAAAATAGCAATAAATATTTAGATTTTACAATTAAAATTTATCAAAATACTGTGATTATTATTTTAAAATTAAATACTATAAGATATTTAAATTATTATATTTTTACGAAAAATATATTATAGTAAAATATAAATCATAATATATATATAAATTATGCAAAAATTAAAAAATTAAATTTCGAAACTACTTAGAATTTTTTCTTATATAAATTATGTTAATTTTTAAAACTTCAAAAGCAATAGTTTTTCTTATATAAATATTATAAATTATACAAAAATTAGGTACATAGAATTTTGAAACTAATTATAAATTTCTTATAGAAATTATTTATATTTTCTTAAAGTTTAATGGTAATTTTTATATTTCAGGATTATACAACACATTTTATTAATAAAACATATTATGTTTTTATAATTTATTTTATTTTTAATGTGACTAATAATTATTAAAATAATTCAGTTGTTTTAGTTATAAAAACTAATAACTAAGTTTTAAAATTAATATATTATTTATAAAATATATAAATTTATTTACAGATATGAAACACAAATTAAAATATTTCACATTATTGTTTAAATGATATCTAATGTACAAAATATTTTATGATAATTTTTTTTTTTTTTTCGGTAACCGCGGGTTTTTGGCGACCGTGGTCAACCAACTATTAATTATTAATGAATTAAAATGTAGTAGTTTCTACAAAAAAAAATCAAAATTCGTTTTTCTTCGTAAAAGCTCACAAAAGTTGGTTTTTAGTTTTTCTTCATAAATTGGTTAAACTTTTCAAAAACTAGTTTCCCTAAATTTTAGGGAATCTATTTATTGAAAATCTTGATTGGCAACTCAAATGTTTTTTACAAAAACAAAAACAAAAACCAAAAACTTGATTGAATGAAAAATAGTTTCTACAAAAACAAAAACCAAAAACTAAAGCAAAAACCACAAACAATCAACCTCTCTCAGAGATTTTTCTTCTCTTTTTTTTTTGCTCTCAGAGATTACAATAAGAAATTCTAAAAACTATATACTGTGATTACAATCAGAGCATTTTCCACGCTGATTTTGTAGGATTACTTGGTCTGGAGCAACACTTGATCTGTTTGATGAAAATTTGGGATTCAAATGGATTGGAATTGAGGTAACTTTTCTTTTGTCTTTTGTATTGTATAGACTGATGTCGTTGTTAAGAGAGACTCAAAAGTCCTACGGGAGTGCATAAGTCTTGCAATTCTAACTACAGTGCAAAGTCAAGTATGTATACAAAGCTTTCATAATTGGCACCGATAGACAATTCAAACAGTTCAAAAAGTTGAAATGTTCTTTTGACAATTCTAATATGGAAAATATTCTTTTTTTTTGGTCAAAGATTTATGGTGACCGCCAAATATATTTCAGAATTTCGAAATAAATAGTATCAAACATGCATAAAAATAAATTAAATTAAATTATTTTAAGACTGCGATTTTGTAGTTTTGATTTGTTATTTTGAAGAAAATTTTGATTTGCAGTTTAGATGGAAAAAAATGTGTTTATGCAATTTCAATAGGAAAATAAATTTTGGTAAAAATGTGACTTTGTAAATACCGAGAATTGTAGTTCGTAGGTTTTAGAAGAATATGTGATTTTGTGACTTTAGCGGAAAATATGATTTAATGGTTTTAACTGTAAATATGATTTATGGATTGGAAAATGTGATTTTACAGTTTTGACGGAAAAATGTGGTTTTATAATGGATATAAATGTGATTTTGCTGCTTTGCCAAAAAATTAGTTTTTTAATGGTTAGATAATTAGATTTTACGACTTTTAGCGATAAATGTAGTCTTGTAACTGTTAAAAATATGATTTTAAGGTTTTTAGCGGAAATGTGTTTTTGTTTGATAAAATATGGTTTTTGTTTTAAATGAAAAACTATATTCTCATCTACGTTTTAAAGCGTGAAATTATTATTTTACAAAATTTAATTTAATGAAAATAATGATATTATTTTTTTTGTTTATATTTGTATATCGGTGTGGTTTTCATATTTGGAGATAAAACTTTCATATTTATGTCAAATAACTTTTTATATGTTAAAAACATAATACCCTCAATTTGTTGGATTTAATAATTTTTATAATTGATTACCTTGCTGTTAAAATTTAATAGAATAATAATTGAAAAAGATATTTTACCTATTCGATAATGGTAAATATTATAAAGTGTTATTTTCATTTTAGGCACACAAAATCGTTATAATATAATTTCTTTTTCTGAACGAGGTTTAAAGTGATTTTACTAGTATAGTTGCAGCAATATTGTATGAAAAAGAAATCGGGTACGTAGAAACGGAAGCGTACAGAACCGAGATTTTTTAAAAAATTAGGAAACGGATATATGTAAGAAGTGTATATCCATATATACACACACACATATATATATACATATATTAAAATATAAGAAATCTTTTGTAAAATTTATGACTAAAAATTACATGATAGAAATTTAAAATAAAATTTATTCATTTGTAATAATTTTGAAATAGTTTCATATTAAAACTGTGAAAATACACATAAATTAAGTTTAAAATAAATTATTATATTAATTATTTTTAATACTTCATAAATTTATTGACACAATATATTGAATCTATGTTATATCTTTAATAAAAACCTCAAATGCATAACGGTAAATTTATTGTATAAGTTTTAATATCTGTATATTTCTATTCTATTTATTTCACTACTTTAAAAATTTAGATTTTATATAAATTAAAAACGATAGTTTTATATTTTTTTTATTGATTTATGACATTGTGTTTATCAAAAAACGAAAACTTACTAAATGTTAAATAGAAAGAAATAAATGAGCGAGATATATACAAAATTTTATCCTCCAAAAAGGAGAATTCAATATCCAAAACTCCAAAGAACTGTGTAATAGATAATGTCCCAAACTCATGCTAGAAAATAAACAAAAATAAAAGTGGAGAGTAAGAAAAGAATAAAAAAGAAGGCCATGGTTCTTTCTTCACCGGCCTTCATGAAGATCTTCAGAGAAAACATTTGTTCGTGTAATATTTTCATGATCAAAGGCACTTAAACCAGAATAAGGACCAGAAGAGAACATAGAAGAAGATACTTCTGACTCCATTGTAGCTGATGACTGTCTCCGGTTAGGACGAGCTTTGTTTGAAGCGTTTAAAACCGGTTCTTGATACTCAACCACCCGTTGAACCATTTTAAGTGACTGAACCACTTCACCCATCGTTGGTCGCTGGCTAGCTTCAGGTGCAACACAAGCTGCAGCAATTGTGCAGACTCTTGCGAAATCTTCTTTTGGGTATTTTCCTTCGAGTCTTGAATCAACTAGTTCATCTAACCGGTCTTTATCTCTAAGTACTGGCCTTGTCTGCATCAAGAATCAACATTTTTACATTCAAGACATCGCAAAGAACAAGTTATAGACAATGATAATGCAGAGGGCTTATTATAACTTTACCCAAGTGACGAGGTTTTCTTGGCCTGAAGGTTGTGACATATCCACAGGCTTTCTACCAGTAAGCAACTCAAGAAGGACCACGCCGTAGCTATAAACATCACTCTTGACGAGTAGGTGTCCCGTCATTGCATATTCCGGCGCTACATACCTGGAAAAGGATTACAGATTTTGATAGGCGACTCAAGAGTATAAAAGTTGTAAATGAAAACTTTCCAGAGAGAGATGAGAGCTCACCCAAACGTGCCCATAACACGAGTAGATAAGTGATTACCCCTGCCTTCAGGAGCTTGTTTGGCTAGTCCAAAGTCAGCAACTTTGGCGTTGAAGTTGTTCTCAAGGAGTATATTAGAGGCTTTGAAATCTCTGTGTATAACCGATGGTTGCGAGTCTTCATGAAGGTAAGCTAAGCCTTTTGCAGCATCAAGTGCAATCTTCATTCTTGTGTCCCAATCAAGAGGACAGTTCAACCCAAGAGGCCCTGAAGCATAAGAAAATGTCTTAAATAAATCACACTTTTAACACAAGAGGACAGTTACAGTAACCGACAAGTGAACTAAAGAGTATATTACCATGGAGCCAAGCCTCGAGGCTGCCATTGGGAACAAGCTCATAACAAAGCAGGTGCTGAGAAGAATCTCGACTGCTATAGTAACCCACAAGTTTCACAAGATTACGATGATGAAGACGGCTTAGCATATCAATCTCCACCTGGAATTCTCTATCACCTTGTGGTCCTCCACATGTTAGCTTCTTAATTGCAACAGGAGTACCATCGGCTAAGATGCCTCTGTAAACCTTGCCAAACCCACCTTCCCCTAAGATGCTGGCAGATTCAAAATTGCTTGTAGCCTCTTTGAGTTCTTCATATGACAGAAACCGTGTACTTGCTGGGTGGGGAAGTGATCCCCCTGATGAAGCAGCTTCCAGGATCCTTGGTTTTACTGAAAAGAAGAAAGATGTGATCAAGCAAAAGAACAATAAAGTTAATTGCACTGAGGGGGAGGTGGTACATACCAACTTCTTTGTGAGGATCAGGAGCTTTCTCTTCTCGCAGTGCGCAGGAGCAGATGATAAGGACAGAGATTATTGCAGCGATAAGCACACCAGCGGCTACAGCAAAGATAAGAATGAGATTTGGATGCTTCTTTTTCCCCGGAGAACTTATTGACGTAGATGCTGAGGATCCTTGTGATGGTGCTTTGCGAGGTGAAGAAGCCACTTTAGGTGCTGCAAACATTTAAGATCTATTTTAATACAAATGTAAGGAATCATGGTGGTATACTCTCAAAAAGCATTTTACCTTGAGAAGGTTTTGGGGCCTCAAACCAAGTAAAGTTCAGAAGTTTGTAATCTCCCACCAAAGTAGGGCTGAACTGGATCTTGTGGCTGATAAGTGAAGAGTTTATCGCAGATGCCTGACTCGCTGAGAAACTAATTCCAGAGTGAGGTGTGATATCCATCGAAATGTTCATCCTTGATAAGCTTAGCATGTAGAAGTTGATCAGCTCAATTTGGTGAGGTAGGAGACCAAGCTGGGAAGCAAATTCGTTCAGGAACATGCTCCGGCTGGGAGTATCTGAAACATTCAAGAGAAGGATGTCCAGCTTTATTGGATACACGCAGTGGCAGCCAATACTTCCTCGTTTCAGCACCATATCTGGTTTGCAACAATCTGGAAGAACGAGAAATAAACACCTAGGTGGCTTCAAGTATGAATAATATCAAAGACGAACTTGAGAATGGATAACGTCTTACCTGAAATGGAGGGAGACAAGGGTGGCTTCGTTAAGTCATCAGGAAGTGCGCCATTACTAGATTGTGTTGGAGCAATATCTACCAAACCTGCTCCAGGAGACGCCCCAGGAGACTGGGCATTCCTTTTCACAGACGGTTTGGAGAAACGAGAACTGGTAGGGGGATGAACAGACGCAACCAATCGACTATAGCGGGGAGGATGCAGAGGTGCTTCTGCTTGTTGTGGTGCCAAATGCTTTCTATGAAACGGCGGAAACTCAGCTGGTCGGGGCATTTCTGGTGAAGTTGAAGGTGATAATGTTGGTGAAATCGCCTGTCCTTCATAAAGGGCATCAGCCATCTGAAGAGTGAAGAGAGAAACCATACAGAATACAGAAACCAACGCTCTCAACACCATGATCAGAACATCTCTTTGCGAACCTGTAATAATATGCATCATTAGAGACAGAGAGATAGGAGGTAAGACAAGAAACTGAACTAAAGCTAGTCCATGTGAATGGGTCAAATTACAACTAAGTAACTCATGATAAGATACAAAAAGGTATATAATAAAGTTTGCTTTTTGAGAGACAACACAATATACAGAAACCGACGCTCTCAACACCATTACCAATACATCTCTTTGCCATCCTGTCATTTGATATATCATTAGAGACACTCAGAAAATAGGTAAGAAAGGAAAACTGAACAAAAACTAGTCCATGGGACAGGGTCAAATTGCA
This sequence comes from Brassica napus, assembly GCF_020379485.1. Lineage (NCBI taxonomy): Eukaryota > Viridiplantae > Streptophyta > Magnoliopsida > Brassicales > Brassicaceae > Brassica > Brassica napus. The sequence goes on from NC_063446.1 coordinate 22,043,248, forward strand.
AGTAAGCATTTCATGAAAAGATACAAAATGGTATATAGTAAAGTTTGCCTTTTTAGAGACCACACAATCAGAGTACTGCACACAATATACAGAAACCAACACTCTCAAGACCATTATTAGGACAACTCTGTGTGAACCTGTAATTTACTATATCATTCGAGATAGGAGTCACAACAAAGAATTAAACTAAAAAAAATCTAAAGCTGCAAATTTAGAAACAGATATACAAAAGGGTACAATAAAGTTTGCTTTTTTTAGTCTGGGAATAGGGCAAAGATCTTGGGTACCATATTTAGAAACTATAAACTTATATCTTGATCTTAAGCACCACCATCACTTTAAACCTCATATACTAAAACCTCATATAGTAACCTAACAGATATAGAAACAAAGTAACGAAAATAGAAACCCAATAGGTAGGCGTGAATTACCAGAAGAGCTCCCGAGTGAGAAAGTCGACATCACCGACACTTTTCCCTTGACTTGAAAACCTTCAGATCTGCTTTAATCACTAACAAAACTCGCCGCGAATCACTGTGGAAGACGCAATCCACGGAAAAAAGAAACCCGAGGAGGCTCTTCAGGGGGTTTTGGAAGGTGGATCCGAGAAGGGAGTTGTCTTAACCGGAGCTCCGGAAACCCGAACCGGATAATCCGCCATCGTCGCCAACGATTTTGAGCTCGGGAGAGTTTTCCGTTGGCGGAGATTTCTTCGGATTCACTCCGCTTTTAGTACTGTACAAGCTCCTCTCTCTCTCTCTTCTTCTAAATTAAAAATATTTTTATTTTGTTCTTTTCTTGAAATGTTTAATTAATACTACCTCCCTTTCTAAAATTAAAGATGTTTAAGATTTTTTTATTATTCTACAAATATAGATTTTCTATATTGTTAAGGTATTTTTTTATACTTTTGAAGAACATTAATTTGATTAAATTTCATCGGTGAAAAGTTATTGGAAAATGTATAATAAAATAAAAAATAAATTAAATTATAAACATTTATTAAATTCTTAATAAACTTGCATACTTTACAAAATCTTACTTTCGGTAGTATTCTTTATTTTCTGATCGTTTCGGTTTTTGAATGCGCGACAAAAGAAGAGAAGCGTGCGGCGCACTTGAGCGTCTGTGTCCTTGCTAAAATGCGCCTGTTAACGGAAATGAAACGAACATTAACGGTAGAAAAAGGAGAAGAGCGTCGTCAGTCGTCACCGTCAGAGTGTCAGTATTTAATCACAAACCGACTTCTCCGTTGACCGGTATTAATATTTACTATATCAAACCAATTTTAGACCGGAAAACTTAATGGTTTGTGTCCTTCTGGGTGGTGGTAACAAGGAGTGGGCTTCCAGAATCTACTTTCTTCCCGGAGGGGATAATAAAGCCTCGAGACGACGTATTAGAATGGCAAATGACATTACTTTTTGGGCAAGGGACTCCTCTCCTTGTAAAACATTTAAATCAAGTTTGATCCTCTTCTCAGATCAATTCAAAGATGACGCCGAGTACACCGAAATGCTTCAAAATCTCGTGGTGTGCGGAAGTTGCTATATTCTCTCAGGAATTCCCACTCTGGACATCAACAAACCAGAAAGTCCTGAATGGCCAGGATTGCTAATAGATGGAGGAGGATACTGGCTTGGTGACTAGTTGCCTTGTGTCTCGTTTGGTTTCTAATTTACTTTGGTACTAGTCTTTCATCATTTCATCAAATGTCGTGTCCCTCCCAAAGTAAGTTTTTGGAATGGAACTTTCAGGTTAAAAGCTAGATTAGTTAATATCGTTTATATCCTTAATGAATAAAATATATAACTAAATTAATTTAATTTATTTGATTAGATAGTTGATTAAAATTAGTAATACTAAAAATTATCCAAAATTTGAAAATATAATTTTAAAAAGAGATAATTAATGTATGTATTGTATTGTTATCTGAAAATGTCTTTTAGTAAAAAGTTAAAAAAAACATGAATTATATAACTAGATATTAATCAAATAAAATTCTTAATTATATAATAAAAAATAGAATATTGAATTATTCAAAATCTAAAAATATAATTAAAAATAATATATATATATATATATATATATATATATGTACAATGTATTGTTATCTGAAAAAGTATTTTAGTAAAAAGTTAAAAACATAAATTATATAATTAAATATTAATCAAATAAATTTTTAAAAAATTATGAATATAGTGTACAAAGAACTTTTCAAAAATTATGAAAATGTTTAAGCCCGCATCGCGGGCAAAACACTTAGTAAAACATTATATGTGGTACCTATTTGATGTTTCTTTGTGTGTGTTTTTTTTTTAAGATATGATGTGTTCTCAGTTAAAAAAAGAAAACAACACAAAAGAAAGAAAAGAAATCAACAAAGCAGTGTCAGTCGTCCAAGAAAGAAGCGATAATCTGAAAAATCTCTAACCTTACGTTGGGAATCTTGAGATATGCTTAGAATCTTTGACCACTCTAACGCTAAAACTCTTTTGAGTTAAATTAAAATAACTAATTAACATACACAAAAGTTGAATTGTAGCTTTATAGGCATCATCAATTAGTTGACAATAGTTTAATTTTCAACTAACCAGCTCTTTAGAACTTACATACCTTAATGATCCGGTAAATGCTTCAAACGCAATATTATTTTGTTTTCATGGATTGTACCTTTTTGGTCAACTTTTTCATGGCATTAATACAAAACTAGACTATTATGTGATGTGTATTAGAGCCAATTACAAAATAGATTTAGCACAAACTTAAAATCGATATTATATATTTTTTATATTTCGTAAATATCTGTGATCAAATCGGAGATGGTTGGACATCTATACCACAACAATATAAAGTCGGTGCATTTACATATTAATTTCCAATAAAAAAAAACGAAGATTTACGCCATAGGACACTCTCCAGAATTTAATTTCCGGCGACTGGCGATAGAGCATTTCTCAAAACACGGCTCATTAACACTGCCATCATCCTCCGGCGGAGCTACCCCAAATTTAAACTGTCATGATTGGCACATACACACAAGAACGAAAACAACAACTCAGACAGGAATCAAAGATGGTTTATTAAATGGACAAAGAAACAGTCTCAGAATACATGTTAGTTTTGATAAAAACCAGTTAACCATAAGCATAGTTAGTTAGTTTTTGTTTTGGTGAAAGAGCATATTTAGCCTATAGGTTTAGGTTTTGTGGACTCTGATATGGTTAACCGGGTTCAATCTCCTAACCAATTACGAATGAAGCTATGTATATTTGATAAGATCGTTCAACGGCGTCTCATCTTTTCCAGTGTCAGATCAGATAACATTCCTAATAGTTTTGGAGTCATGCATAAGGAAAGCAACGTACCTGGCAACTATAATCTTTGAAGTCTGGTTCCATCAGCAGAGGAACTCCCATGTAGTCTTTAAAGAATGTCTGAAAAAAATCAAAATTCCAGTGTTTCAGAGCTTGATCAAAGAACATTACCAAAAAGCTTGAACTACAGCGACTAAGTCTTTCAAACTCATGTCTTGTTCAAGAATTGGAAAGCAGAAGAATACCTGAGTTGGTAGTTTACAAGTATTGATGCATACACCCACACATTTGCTCTCTTCCAGATACTGACATTTCTCCACAAAAACCTACTTGAATTCCAACTTCTCTTCATGAAAGAACGAAAAAATAAAAACAGAAGGAATAAAACATGAGTAGGATCATTTCATTACCCCACTCTCCCAAGATTCTCCATTTGGAAGCTCAATGGTGTTTACTTTGCAAGGTCCCATGAGCCATTGACAGGTAAGAACAGTAACTCTTGCTTCAATATGGGCAAAAAAAAAAAAGAAGAACATTTAGCTCGCTGGATGCACAAGGTCTAACTGAAGATTGAAACAGAGAACTCACCAACCATCAAAGCAGCTATCTTCCCTTGAGCTAAAGGAGCAATGAGAAGCTTGTAGAGCTCTAATATGAGCGGAGGAAACAACGACTTTAGTATCCTCACCTGTATCCACCAAAATGAACATGACTCTAAGAAATTGATCAAATCTTGAGAAGACGAAGAAGAAGAAAGTATACCGCTGCGTCATTGCTCTCGGACCTACTGCGACTTTTCAACAAGAGAAGCTTTACCAACTCAATAAGCCCAACGTAACCGGGTTTGTCTGAATCCGACCCGACTTCCTGTTATCACATTACTTGAAACATGAACACGAATTAACATTAGCCTAATAAAATGTCATGAGCAGCCACTTAGTTTGCACAAACTCACCTCCACCAGTTTGTTCCGGAACGATTGCATGAAGAAATCGTCGAGAACTCCCGGCTTGTACTCCGATTTAGAAGAACCTTCAACCTGAGAGATATTCAGAATTGGAACACTTGTATGCAGAGAGATATTCAGAATCGGAACCACCTCTGTGGAATTAGAGATGTGGCAACGAACGCGCCGCGTGAGATTGAGAGTTTGTGTGGTGGAGCGGGGAGAAGATGAGCAGGAGAAGCCGATAGTCGTCGGAGGAGGGACATGGAGAAGAAGGATAGTCATTTCTGGGCCTCAGATGTTTGCTTCAGTAGCTAGACACACGGTAGTTCCTAACTTCCTATTAACAAAAGACTGCTACCAAAACAAAAAAAAAGACTGCTACAAGTCTACAACTTGGCATGCGGTTCGGTTTGAGCGGTTAGTTCGGTTTTCTGTTAGTTTGATTAGTACAAAATTTTGTTGAATTGAACCGAAGGAAATTCAGTTTGGTTGACATTCGGTTAGTTTAGTTTGTAAATATTATACCGATTTTTTTAAAAATGTTTTCAATTTCATAAAATTCAGACTTTTCAGTTAAATTAAGTTTACTAACTATCTTCTTGTCCGCATATACGGACTTAATCTCATTACAAATATTTATTAGTTTATTTTTTATTAATAAAAAATCAGCATAATAACTTATTATTTATGTTTTCAAAAAATTAAATCAAACATATATATATATATATGACAAAAATCTAATTAAATATATATGTTTAATTAAAATTTATTAAGGATAACATTGACTTTAACCACTTAATTTATTATAATTGTTTTATATTTTATTTTTAAATTTTATAATTGAAAAATATGTTTTAAGATAACAACACAATATATAAGAATTATCTTATTTTTTTTAAAAAAATTAATATTATTTATAAAAGTTCGTTTTTGATTATATAATTAATTATATATAAAATTCATTAAGGGTAGTATATATATTAACCCCTCTAACTTTCAACGTGAGAACTCCGTTGCTAAAAATTACTTCCCAAATAATAGTATAGATTTCTGCGTAGTTAGGTTATTTTGGTTGGTTTGGTTCTAGATTCTATTTAGAATTCGTATAGTTTGATTTTTTTTTTAAAGAAAAGAAAATAAGACTATTGGACCGAACCAACAATAACCACATTTTTAGTCTACCGAATTAAACAATTGAACCAAATTTATAGCCGCATATGAATTCAAAACCGAAAATTTCGATTTAGCCGGTTCGGGTCAAAATCCCAGCGTAGCTAAAACAATAAACTACGTGTCGTAGCTAAAACAATAAACTACGTGTCGTTTCAACGCAAAGTAAACGACGCGATATCTTATTGGCTTTTTTACTACTTACAAGTTCTAAAACCCTTTGCAAAATAAAAAAGTCTTAGCCGTCGTATTTCTTCTTCGGCTTTCTAGATTCCGACAACATCCATAATCTGATGATGGCGATGTATTCCGCTTCACGCCTCGCGAGGAGGTTCTGTGCAACCCTCGCATCCGCTCCGGCGGCGATTGTCGGCGAGGCTGCTGCTGCTGTTTCTACTCGGAAGGCGGCGAAGAAGCATCGCTCGGTATACAAGAAACTCTCAAACCTAGGCTCGAGGGGAGGAAAAATGGAAGAAACGCTGAATAAGCTCACCATGGAAGGTATCCCTATCATAAAACACGACCTTGTTCGCTACGCCAAGGATCTCCGCAAGAATCGTCTGCCTCAACGTGCTCTCGAGGTTCGTAATTTACTGATTCACTAGCTGATTTGAATTTAAATTAGTTGTGTGGTCTCATTGATTTGTGTACAAAGAAGATTCAAGGCAACATTTTAGAGGTTTGCTGTTTTTCAAAGCTTTAGGAGTTTTGAATGTGAACCGAGCTCAAATTTCCGGTTTTAGGTTCCGATCCGGATGAATTCGGTTCAGTAAGCTTATTAAAAAAAAATTATGTGGCTTAGATAGGTTTGGTTTGGTACTAACCAAAAAAAACTGTCTCAAACTCGCCATAATAACCGAATTTGATCGAGATTATGCGAGTTTTAACTGGTTTAAACCAAAATCTAATCGAAATAAAAAAATTCGGTTAAATTTAGCAAAATTTGTGAAAACCGAAATAACTGAATTCGATCGAAATTATCCGAAATAACTGAATTCGATCGAAATTATCCGACCGTAATAAATTCAGCAAATTTGTGAAACCAAAACAACCAATAACCGAACCGAACATATTTTTTCCTGTGAGATTTTGGACAAACGAATCTAACCGAAATGCACAGGCCTCTCTCTCTATGTATGGCGTTTGAGTTTTTTCAATTCTTTCTGTACTCTGTTTCTTGGTTATGGTTTACGGGCAGGAGTACCAGATGAAATGGAGTTTATCTTGCTCTGTTTCTCATGTTTGGTTTTATCTTTCAAAAGCTTAAGCACTTACCACACCATCCTGTTTTGTCCAGGTCTTTGAGTGGATGGAGAAAAAGGAAATCGCTTTCACCGGCAGCGACCACGCGATTCGCTTAGATCTTATCGCAAAGACCAAAGGCTTAGAAGCAGCTGAAAGCTACTTCAACACTCTAGACCCGTCTTCCAAGAACCGTTCGAGCTACGGCTCCCTCCTGAACTGCTACTGCGTGGAACGCAATGAAGACAAAGCAAAGTCACATTTTAACGAAATGGTTGATCTCAATCTCGTTACCAACTCTTTACCCTTTAACAACCTCATGGCCATGTACTTGCGGCTAGGTCAGTACGACAAGGTACCATCACTGGTTCTTGAAATGAAGGAGAAGAATATTCCCCCTTGTGCTATTACGTACTCCATGTGGATACAAAGCTGTGGAAGCTTAAACGACTTGGACGGTGTGGAGAAAGTTGTAGAGGAGATGAAAGATGATTCCTCGTGGGATACATTCGCTAATCTAGCATCGATCTATGCTAAAGCTGGTCTCTACAGTAAAGCAGAAGCAGCGTTGAAGTCTTTGGAGGAGAAGATGAATCCTCACAAGCGTGACTCGTATCATTTCCTCATTAGTTTGTACGCTGGAATCTCTAATCCTTCCGAGGTTTATCGAGTTTGGGAGTTGCTTAAGAAGGCTCACCCTAACGTCAACAACTCGAGTTCTCTTGCGATGATCCAAGCGCTGAGTAGACTCAATGACTTTGATGGAATCAAGAAGGTATTTAAAGAGTGGGAATCGACTTGCTGGACTTACGATATGAGGGTGGCTAATGTGATGATTAGCAGCTACTTGAAAGAGAACATGTACGAAGAAGCTGAGGCTGTTTTCGACGGTGCTGTGAAGAAGTGTAAAGGTCAGCTTTCGAAGGCGAGGCAGCTTTTGATGATGTACCTGTTGAAGAATGATCAGGCGGATTTGGCTTTGAAGCATTTGGAAGCGGCTGTTTTGGATCAAGACAAGAACTGGAGTTGGAGCTCGGAGCTGATCTGTTCGTTCTTTCTCCACTTTGAGAAGTCCAAAGACGTTGATGGAGCGGAAGAGTTGTGCAAAACATTGGCGAAGTGGAGTCCTTTAGGTTCTGAAAGTTATACTCTTCTTTTAAAGACTTACGTAGCTGCAGAGAGAGCTTGTAACGGTATGCAAAAGAGGTTGGAGGAAGAAGGGATCGAAATAGACGATGAGATGGAAGGTTTGCTTAGCAAGATTTGCACTTGATTCATCCTAAAAATAAGCATCACTCTCTCTACTGATTAATCAACTAGTAAACGTTTGACATTACGTTTATAAAACGAACTATTCTGTTTCAGTACTTCTGGTGTTTCAAGATTTTGCTATTCAACATAAACGTTTGTGTCGCGTTTCTAGTAGTTAGGAAATGAATCTGTTCGTGTTTGAAATTTAAGTTGTTGGAAATATATATTGCAGTACATTATCAACCGCAGTATTCCTTAGTAAGCAAAAACAATCGAATTTTGAGAGAAACTAGCTAAAGATTCTGAGACGATATTGTTTGCAAGACCAAATATGTCTCAATCTTGCAACGACAGTTGGGACAAATTATTGTGGCTTATATTCTACAGAAATTCTTTAGTATGATAGAAAATGTATCATAGTTTTTTTTATCCCGAACGTACATGATGAAATTCGTTTCAAAATATTTTTTTATTAGAAACGGTGATATGAGAATGACTGCAAAATATTCATATGAAATACTCGAAAATGTGAAACATTGTGTACAGCACGTTGTAATTAAATAACTAGATGTCGATCCGCGTGCGACTTTTATTTTATATACTAAATCATTTTAGTTTATAAAACAAAATTTATCAATAAATTAATATAGTTTAGTTATTATGTATTATCTAACTCTATTATACCTGTGTTGTGATTTATGATATTATTATTATAAAAAAATTTAAATTTTGTATTCTTGTAACAAATTTTGTTTCGAAAACATAATTACGCAACAGTACTATTTTACATATTTTTTATTTCTAAATTTGAAATATATATAAAATTTAAATCAAATTGGACATACTGTTAAAAACATTAAATTTTTAACACTATAATATATTGTGCCTGTAAAATATTACGGTGCAATTAGTTAGTCTGTAATTCAGATTTGGTGTATATAATTTGTTTTATAAACGCAATATACATATGGTGATTAATTAAACCCATTTGGTATAGTGTTTGTCGTTAGTCTAAGGGGTTAGTCGAAATTTGATTTATATTGCATGTTCAGAATAATAACAATATGATAATGTATTGGTCCACGGACTGGTTTGATAATGGTTTACATCATGACTATCTATAAATTGATTTTACATTTAATAAAGATTAAAAATTGGTCATGTTTACCATTCCGGTTTTGTAGGAGTTATGGTTGTATTAGTTGTGATATATTATTAAACCATATTATTAGTAATAAATGAATGATAACTGATTTCTAATGAGGAGTTATGGTTATATTAGTTGTGATATATTATTAAACCATGTTATTAGTAATAAATGAATGATAACTGATTTCTAATGAGAGTTCATTTTTAAAAAAAATTACACATGAATCAACGTTGTGACTTCTCTTATAATATATAAGATACTCAATGGAAGTGCGTATTGGCGGGACGCCAAAGGAGGCACGTATAATATTTCAAACGCACGTAGTTGAACAACTGTTACAACTTACGCGAATAGAGTTAAATATATAATATGTTAGAGCATGTTTATTGCTAAAACCCTTTAAGGGTTTCTTAAGTGGTCATAATGAAGAAAAAATTAAGTGGACCAGAGAGAACAGAGACATAAAGAGAGAGAAATAGAGACAAAAGAAGAAAAGCAACAGAAGCAACGACCCTTCTAGTGCTTAATTAAGCAACATCCCTTCTCTTTTTTTTCTTTTTTCTTTTCTTTTAATTACAAAATATCCTAACCAACCTACTTAAGCTACTGCAATAAACATGCTCTTAGTGCTTAATTACATGCACAAGACTTATCTATGTCCGACCAATGGATGTTGACGCGTTTTCAAGATTTAAGATTCTTTTGAGTGGGTTTCCATCTTTTGCATGTGTTTTTGTTGATGGAGTTTTGGGCTATAAATAGGGGTTCCCGCCAATGTATGTAAATAAAAAAGCTGGTACTGGTCGAGCTTGTGTTGTTTCAGAATCCCTCTTGATCTGAGTGGGCTTGCTTGTATAAAGATAGCTAGAAAGGCAACGGGTATGGGGAAGTTTCTGAGATTGGGTTGGGTAGTGGTATGTGTGATTGTGTTATTGATGTCTGTTCAAGTTTTGGGACAAGCATTTGGAGAAGATCGTGTTGGCAATGGGAGTTAGAGCTGGTACTAGCGGAGGTGCAAATGATGGCATTAGAACTGGAGGAGCTAGTGGTAGCAATGTACGTGGTACTGCTGGAGGCCGTGGCGGTGGACGTGGTTGATAAGATCATGTTGTTTGTTGGTGTTTAAATTAGTTTGAATAATTGTTCTGCTTCTGCAGTCTAGTCGAGTAAAGTCGTCGAGTTTGTTCTGATTTTTTCAGCTATTTCTCTATTTTCTTCTTTCGTCATTTGTACGGCTATTTAGAAGCCTCAATTGCAAATCATTAGAATATCACTTCAGTTAAAGTTTTTTTCACATTTAGTATCAAAGTCATCATAAGAGAACGACATGTATACGAGAATGATCAAGAGACGACGAAAAATAAACAAGAGGGGAGAGAGTGATGAATGAGAAATTTGTGCAGTAGACAGATGGCCATCTCAGATTTTGGAGACTACAAACATTTACTAAGAACTTTGATAAAAAAAAGAAGAACATAACTTAGAGATCTATGTCTCTTATAATCTCCAAAACAATTGGGGTCAAAACCAATGTTTCATTGGGATATGGCCAGCTCGTTCGGGTATCCTTTTCGATTCGGTTTGATTTTATTTGGATTTTGAGTTTTGGGAGTTAGAGACTTAAGCCTTATTCAAATATTTATAAATTGATGAGATGGCTGATCACTTGTGTAGAAGCATATAAAACCCTTGTGCTATCACCAGGCCGGTCCTAGGCTAAAGCCCATAAAGCATGGGTTAGGCGCCACAGAATATGAATCGTTTAGGGGCGCCAGATTCTTAGAAATCTACTTTAGTCACTTCCAGCCAAGAGTTCGAACCCTGCGTTCTTTTTCCCCCTCTGATAATAATTAAAGATACAGAGGATTTCATTATATGTTCTAACGACGGTAGTTTCTTTTATTAGACGTTTTACTTTTTTTTTTTTTTTTTTGAACACCAGACGTTTTACTTTATTAGAAGACAATTTATCTTCTTTCCAGTTTTTTTTTCTGTTGACAATGAATAAACAATGAATTTGAATTATAAATATGAATTTGAATTATAAATTGTGGGTATTCCATGTTTTATCGTGATTGACTTTAGTAGGACGGCTGCATCTCCTTTTTTGTTTTTAATTCCTTCCTTTTTTTTTTTGTAAGTTCTCGTGAAATTTTTAGAAACTTTTGGAATTCAAATATAAAAAGAAAAAACACATAGGTGAGCTCCAAATGACGTTTTTAATAGATTTAAGTTTTAATAATATTTAGCACTGTACTATTTTTTCTTTTTTTAATACTGTACTATTTTGATTACGTACTTAAAATATATTAATATTTATGATAGAATAACATATACAATTTAACCTATTTGGTTACTTTTTCTTGTATCCGTATTATGTTAATAATAATAATAACAGTATATATTGTTAAAAAAAGGGGCAGTTTTTATACGCTTTAGGCGCCAGACGACTCCGGACTGGCTATCACTTACTCCATGTGGATACAAAGCTGTGGATGTTTAAATGACTTAGACGGTGTTGAGAAAGTTGTACAGGAGATGAAAGGAGATTCCTCATGGGATACATTTGCTAATCTAGCGTCGATCTAAAGCTTGATTCCTCATGGGATACATTTGCTAAAGCTGGTCTTTACAATAAAGCAGAAGCAGCGTTGAAATCTTTAGAGGAGAAGATGAATCCACACAAGCGTGATTCGTACCATTTCCTCATTAGTTTGTACGCTCACCCTAACGTCAACAACTCGATGAAAGGCTTTTTTAGTCGACTCTTTCTGCGTTTCCTTTTTATTATTTAACTAGGAGGTGTCAGCGATTCGCGTGAAATATTGTTTTATTGTTCATGATTTTTAGATGATGTGATTATTTGGTCAGTATTTATTGTGGATAACGTTATTTGATATTTTATTGTGTTATGTAGTAGTAGCTAATAAATTAATATATTATGTGTTTGTATTTTTAATAATGTGTTATTGTATGTATAATACTACTTGTTAGTGGTGAAATGAGTTTCTGATGTAAAACATATTAAATTTCAATAACTTTGTCTTTAAGCATTTGTTGATTCTAAGATTAACATCATCAAATTGTGTTTTAGTTTTTCACATTTTTTCACATTACTCTTTTTAAATGTTTTTAGCACTTTCCCCCGTATTTTGACCTTGAGTCGTCACCATCTATGTATTTCGTTTACCTCTCCGGTGTGCAGTGTTTCTCACCATCACTGGGAAAAGACTCATCTCTGTGCTCTTGTTTTCTCCACCTTCTTTTTCTGTGAGATTATATGGTATTTGTTATAGATCAAGCATATTAGTCCATGTTGTGTGGTTGTTTCTTACAGCGTTGTATGTTATATCAGTCAATATTGGTCGTTTTTTTTCTTTCGATTTTGGCTAAGGTTAGAAACTACATCTCGTTGGGTTGGGTCAGAGTTTAGTTGTCATTGATGTTGTTTTCCTCGTTGCTGGTTTGCCATCGATAGTCTTTGCTCGTCTTGGTTTTCAAGATCTGGTTTTTGGTGATCTGACTTCTATGTTCTTTTTTCATAGCTCGAGGATGGCTCCATGGTACGTTGATTTATTTTTGTCTCTTTTATCTCTTTGTTCTCTCATCTCGTTGCACCTTTCATCGCTGATCACGTCTCTGGTGGCTCTCCCTTTCGCTATATTTGCTACTCCAGGTTTGAATAGTGTTTTTCTCTATGTGTGCTTTGTGTGCTTGGAAGGTTTTTTATATTCTTCTCATGCATCCCTTGGTGTAGGTGTGCGGAGCTAGTCTTTTGCAGCTTTGGTTTCTTCTATTCAGAGTTTTGTGGTTCTTTGTTGTCATGGGCGCCTTGTATGTACTTGTTTAGTTTGTGGGGTGCTTCTTATCCACTACAAGAAAACATAATCTTAACGAGGGCTGTTTTCCTCGCTATTTCGTCGTAAAAGAGGCTTTACGACGAATTAGCGAGGAAGCGCGTTTGCTCGTTACTCGTCTGTCGTAACACATATTTCCTCGCTAATTCATCGTAACTTAGCGAGGAATATATTTCGTCGTAAAGACGAAGTAGAGCTATTCGTCGTAAAGACCACGTCAATATTCCACGTAAGGACGTCGCTATATTTCCTCGTAAATACCTCGAAACGAGTTCCTCGTAATCTACACGTAAATACCTTGAAAAAGTTTCCTCGCAAAATACACGTAACAACCACGAAAGGGTTTCCTCGTAAAATACTCGTAAATCTTTCCTCGTTATTTCCTCGTAAATGGTTCCTCGTAAAATACTCGTTTAGTATTTCTCGTCATTTCCTCGTAAGGTTTCCACGTAAAAAGGTCGTACATTAGCTACGAATTTACTTCGTTTTTATTATTTTACAGAATTTAAAAATATAATTAAAAAATAATTAAAATTATTTAATTTAATAATAAATTAAAATTTAAAATAAAAATAAATCAATATGAAAATATTTTATATATAAATAAGTTTTGAATTTATATAATACAACAACCGAAAAAAAAACTAAGGGTCGTTCATCGCCCGGTAGAATTCATCACTCCTCCTCGTAACATCCGCCTCGTTATGTACGTCGGATGACTCGCCTTGAATGGGATGTTGTTGTCGCATGTTCCTCAACATGGACTCCCATTCCGGATTTGTGGCCGCAATAACGTCCAAGAAGCCCTCGACTCCACCCATACGAGATTTTGTCGCGGTCAACTCGTTACGCAGCTGAGCGGACTCTCTACGCAGCTCAGTGACTTCATCATCCCGTCGCTGACCATAAGACGATGTCGCTCTCGGAACATCGTTGACGGAACCAATACCCAACGTCCGTCCCTTTTTTTTAGGGACAACCTTAAAAACAAAAAATAAATATTGTAAGTAAAAATTTAAAGTTAAATTAAATGAATAATAAAAAATTAATTTTTTTGAAAATTTACCTCCTCGTAAATCTTATCCACTTCAACTGTGGATAAGGTGACGGGTAATCCGTCGGTAGACTGCTGGGTCAGCTGAGTCTGGCGGTCTTCAACCCGAGCAACTACGTCGTTGTAGATTTGCTCGGACTTGCCATCTACAAATACGCCCGCCTTGTTCTTGTGGGTCCTCTCGTAAAGTTCCATAAGAGACGGGAGATGTCCCGTCTCTTTGGCCTAAAAAACATTTAAGAAATTTAGAATAAATTAATATATATATTAAAAAAATTATTTAATAAAATATTTAATTACCATTTCCAAACGGACACCGGCGTGAGGTTTTTGGCCCGTAGTGTGAAGCATCGGCCCGTTTCCGTGCTCATCGACCGTGTTACGGGAGTTAGAGCAAGCCTGGGCGATTCTAATGGAATCAGGAAGGCGCCAATAATCGATGAGGCCATCCCACACATCCGTGGTGAGCTCAGCGGGTTTGCCACGCTCATATCCCTTCACGATCCAGTCACCCTTCCAGTTGGAGACCGTGTCCAACAAGCGAGCTTTCGCCTTCGCGTTAAACTTCTTCCTCACCCTCTCAGTGATCCCCAAGGCCCAATTATATTTTTCTGTTGGAAAAAATAAATTAACAATTAGTTTTTTAGAAAGTATATATATAAATCATGAAAAAATTAAAGTATATATAATTAATTAATAGAAACTTACAGCGTAAATTTTGAACCACGTCTTTCTGACGTAGTGAGGCGTCGTACTCCAGTTTGGATGTGACATGGAGAAGTAACACTTGATCGTGTCGGTTACGTCCGATGCAAGACATCCGTCAACCCCCCACCTGGAAAATACAAATTTAAAATATAAATTATTTTTTAATGTTATAAAAGAAATTTAAACGAATTAAAAAAAATTAATGCAACATACCACAAAGTTCCGTCCGGTCGGTCTGGGTCGATGACTGGTAAACCTTCTCTGCCTGGCAGACTGAGAATGTCCTCTACAGTGTACTGCGAGTAAGGAGCACTCGGAGGCACCATCAAATCAGGATGAATATCGGCGACCATAAGAGGTGCCATCGGAGGAGGCATCGGAGGAGGCACATGAGGAGCCGATGGTGCACTAGAAGAAGTAGACCCAGAGACTCTCTGAGTGTACTGAGTCTCGGGGACAGTCTCCTGATCCGAAGAACCGGGAGCAGAAGAAGAGGCCGGGTTTAAACGACTACCCGGCTCACCGAAGATCTCTCTGTAATGGGCAGTAAGTCTTCCTTTTCGAACCTGGGAAAAAATGAAATTTTTAAAATTAACATCAACAATATATTTCCCAACATTATCCACCTAATCAACACTAAATAACATAAAATCCGTAAACCTATCTAAATTCCCTATACTAACCACCTAATATATCCTAAACTAACCAAATTAGAGAGGAATCAGAGAGGCTTACCATTGCTACGAAATGGAGAGAAAGTAGAGAGGAAGTAGAGAGGAAAGAAAGAGTAAGCGCTCGGGTGTATATATAAGATTACATATCGTCGCAAATTCCTCGTACGTTTACGACAAAATAGCGAGCAGTTACAAAGGCCCGTGTTTTTTTTTACGAGGAAATTGCGAGGAATCACAAAGGCCCGTGTTTTTTTATACGAGGTATTAACGACGATTTAGCTTACGAGGAATTAACGAGGCTTGCTTTCCTATAAATATACCCACAACTCTCATTCTCAAACCACACACAAACTCCCAAATCACACATTATCTCAAATCACATTCCTCAGCAAAATCCTATTCAAATTATAAATATTTGAAAAAATAGGAAAAGGAGGAGATATTAGAATTCATGTGCGCGAGACTTACGTATTATAATTGCTGGAAGTCTTGCCACATGTTACTCTGGTATTTCTCTCCTTTTCCTTTTTTTTCTAGTTTTTACACTACGAGATATTTACGACGATTTGTACTTACGTGGAATTAACGGGTTTTATGTTTAAATCCTTTTACATGGTCTTTACGATGATTTCTGCTTACATGGAATTAACGAGTGTTTTGTTTAAATCCTTTTACGTGGTATTTACGACGATTTCATCCTACAGGGTATTTACGACGATTTCACCCTACGAGGACTTTAAGACGATTTGTGCTTACGTGGAATTAACGAGTGTTATGTTTAAATCCCTAGAATCCGAAACCCGAAACCCGAAACCCCAACCCCGAAACCTGAAACCCCAAACCCGAAACCCCAAACCCGAAACCCCAAACCCGAAACCCGAAACCCCAAACTCGAAACCCTAAACCCGAAACCCGAAATCCAAACCCCCATCTTTAATTTTCTACTTCATATATTCCAAACCCCCATCTTTAATTTTCTACTTCATATATCCCTAGAACCCGAAACCCGAAACCCGAAACCCGAAATCCAAAACCCGAAACCCGAAACCCCAACCCCCAAACCCGAAACCCCAAACCCGAAACCCCAAACCCAAAACCCAAAACCCGAAACCCGAAACCCAAACCCCAAACCCCAAACCCCAAACCCCAAACCCCATATTCCTTATTTTCTACTTCATATATTCCAAACCCCATCTTTATTTTTAGGTTTCGTCGTTATTTCCTCGTTGTCTTACGTGGTTTTTACGACGATTTCATCATACGTGGTTTTTACGACGATTTCATCATACGTGGTATTTACGACGATTTCATCCTACGTGGTATTTACGACGATTTCACCCTACGAGGACTTTACGACGATTTGTGCTTACGTGGAATTAACGAGTGTTATGTTTAAATCCCTAGAATCTGAAACCCGAAAACCCCAACCCCGAAACCCGAAACCCGAAACCTGAAACCCAAAACCCGAAACCCCAAACCCGAAACTCGAAACCCCAAACCCTAAACCCCAAACCCGAAACCCCAAACCCGAAACCTGAAACCCAAACCCCCATCTTTAAATTTCTACTTCATATATTCCAAACCCCCATCTTTAATTTTCTACTTCATATATCCCTAGAACCCGAAACCCGAAATCCGAAATCCGAAATCCAAAACCCGAAACCCGAAACCCCAACCCCCAAACCCGAAACCCCAAACCCGAAACCCGAAACCCGAAACCCCAAACCTCAAACCCCAAACCCCAAACCCCATATTCCTTATTTTCTACTTCATATATTCCAAACCCCATCTTTATTTTTAGGTTTCGTCGTTATTTCCTCGTTGTCTTACGTTGTTTTTACGACGATTTCATCCTACGTGGTTTTTACGACGATTTCATCCTACGTGGTATTTACGACGATTTCATCCTACGTGGTATTTACGACGATTTCACCCTACGAAGATTTTACGACGATTTGTGCTTACGTGGAATTAACGAGTGTTATGTTTAAATCCCTAGAATTTGAAACCCGAAACCCGAAACCCCAACCCCGAAACCCGAAACCCGAAACCCCAAACCCGAAACCCCAAAACCAAATCCCGAAACCCCAAACCCGAAACCCCAAACCCGAAACCTGAAACCCAAATCCCCATCTTTAATTTTCTACTTCATATATTCTAAACCCCCATCTTTAATTTTCTACTTCATATATCCTTAGAACCCGAAAGCCGAAAGCCGAAACCCGAAACCCGAAATCCAAAACCCGAAACCCGAAACCCCAACCCCCAAACCCGAAACCCCAAACCCGAAACCCCAAACCCGAAACCCCAAACCCCAACTCCCGGCATTACCTTATTCATAAAACAAACCCCACATTATCTTATTCATAAAACAAACTCCCTCATCTTATTCGTAAAACAAATACATCAATCGGATACATCGACATTCTCGTCATCACTAGAAACATCATCATTTTCATTAAACTCGTCTTCAACAGCTTCGTCTGTGGCATCATCGGTAAGATCTTCGTACTCGTGATTATGCGGATCAATGAGAAGGATGTCATCAATTTCTTGTTCAGGTTCCTCGACTTCATTTCTCTGTTCTTCTTGCAATGGTGGTTCTTCTCCACTGATGATTCGTCCTCGAGGTGTAACTTTGATCACTGCTAACCAATTTATACTTGAATCTCTCATCCGAGGGTATGGAAGGAAGCTAACTTGGTCTGCTTGTGAAGCTAAGATGAAAGACTCGAATTTGTTGTACCTTCGTCCACCGTTGACATCAACTACACCGAATTTGTTAGACCGAACACCTCTGTTGACGACGAGGTCGAACCATTCACATTTGAAGAGGACGCATTTCAGCTTCAGTATCCCTGGAAATTCGACTTCAATAATCTCCGTCAAGATCCGGTAGAAATCTGTTTCCCCTTTCACACATATTCCATAGTTACTGGTCGCCCGCTGTCTACCATAGTCATATGTATGAAAAGTATAGCCTCGTGTGAAATAAATCTGTGATGTGGTGACCTTTACAAGTGGAGATTGAATTACTTCGTGTAACCACTTAGGATAATCTGCATCGTCGTCGTCATAATCAACCTGCAAAAATAAAGAGAATGTTAATGAAATACTGATAATGTATGAAAAAAAAGTTTTAGTTAATACCTGATTCCGCAACCACTTAATGAAGTGTTGATCTTTCCTTTTGTCTACGTCACTTGTGGATATACCAGGAAATGTTTCTTCAACTTGAGAAACAAATAGGCTGTAAAATCACATTTTATAGGAATGAATCTCTCGCAATTATACAATTAATTATACTTATATGTGTTTCGAAGTGTCAATATATGTTACCTTTCAAAATAACGCATCAATGGATCTTCGCAATTGAGTAGAATATAGGTGTGTGCACTATGAGCGTCTTGTTCACTCGACCACCAAACCTCTTTAGACTTCCCACCGAGTCGCCCAATCTGGCTAAAGTTGTCTGGAACACCAGCAACTGCATATGTTGGCGCAACACCACCATCATCATATCTTCTTGTAGCTCTTCTTCGGGTACGTACTTTTGACGCAAAGTAGTACGATGTGAAGTGAGAAACTTCTTCCGTCAAACTTCCAGCAATTATAGAACCTTCAACTTTGGCGAGGTTCTTTGCTTTTCCCTTCAAATATTTCATGGCTCGCTCATACTGATACATCCATCCGTAATGTACAGGTCCACGAAGCAATGCCTCATATGGGAGGTGGACAACTAGATGCTCCATGACGTCAAAAAATCCGGGAGGAAATATCTTCTCCAAGTTGCACAATAAGATGGGAATGTTCTCCTGAAGCCGTTCCACAACTTCTTCTTTAAGAGTGCGTGTGCTCAGATCCCTGAAAAATGCTCCAATGCCTTTTATATTCAAAAGAAAAATAAACAAAATGTTAGTCATATATTATTTTGTAAATTATTGTGATATAATACACTACGTACCTGCAAGTGCTTCATGTACGTTTGTTGGAAGTAGTTCCGCAAATGCAAAGGGCAGTAGTCGTTGCATAAATACATGACAATCATGACTCTTCATCCCGGAGAACTTTTGACCCTTTTCAACACATCTAGAGAGATTCGAAACATACCCATCGGGGAACTTCACTTCTGATGCCACCCAGTTAAACAACACCGACTTTTTTTCGGAAGATAATCTGAATATCGGAACGGGAACTTGTCCATTGCTTTTAATATGTAACTCGCTTCTTGAGCAAATATCCGGCAAGTCCAACCTCGATTTTATGTTGTCTTTTGTCTTCCCTGGGACATTCAATATTGTATTCATGATGTTCTTAAAGAAATTATTCTCTATATGCATCACATCGAGGTTGTGGCGCAGAAGAAGATCCTTCCAATATGGCAACTCCCAAAATATACTCTTCTTGTGCCAGTTGTGATGAACACCGTAAGAATCTGGCATATTACGAGGGACATGCCAATTACCACCCCAACGAACTGTTTCGTTAGCTCCGTAGTAGTCGATTTGCGCTTTAATTTGTTCTCCAGTTAGATATGGTGGAGGAGTGTCTCTCACAACCCTTTTGTGCCTAAACAAATTCTTGTTTCTTCGGTAAGGATGGCCAATGGGAAGAAATCGACGGTGACAATCAAACCAACTTGTCTTCCTACCATTCTTCAGTTGAAACGCATCTGTCGTTCCATTACAATATGGACAAGCTAATCTCCCATGTGTAGTCCATCAAGACAACATCCCATAGGCAGGAAAATCACTTATGGTCCACAAAAGCATCGCTCGCATCGTAAAATTCGTCTTCGTTGAACAGTCATACGTCCTCACCCCTGTTGACCACAAATCCTTCAACTCTTTTATCAGTGGTTGTAGGAAAACATCCAGGGACCTTTTTGGATGGTTCGGACCAGGTATTAATATGGTCAAGAATAGTAACTCCCGTTGCATGCACATCTCCGGTGGCAGGTTGTATGGAGTAAGAAAGACTGGCCACAATGAATATTGTCTCCCTGACATTCCGAACGGACTAAATCCATCTGTGCATAATCCGAGATACACATTCCGGATATTGCTAGCGAAATCTGGATGTACTTTGTTGAAATGTTTCCAGGCTCTTGCATCTGATGGATGAGTCATCTCACCATCCGTCTGAGTATGCTCGGCATGCCATCTCATCTTTCCAGCAGTCTGCTCTGATTGATACAATCTTTTCAATCTGTCTGTAATTGGTAGGTACCACATCCTTTGGTACGGTACCCTATTACGTCCCCGTCCTTGCGGCTTGAATCGTGGCTTCTTGCAGAATCGACATTCTTCTAGCTTCTCATCATCTCCCCAATAGATCATGCAGTTGTCGATGCAAACATCTATCATCTCCGAAGGCAACCCAAGACTATAAACCAATTTCTGAATCTCATAATAAGAATCAGCAGACACATTGTCTTCCGGCAAATACTCTTTAAACAAGTCTGCCCATTCGTTCATGCAACTTTCAGGTAGATTGTGATCAGTTTTAATATTCATCATTCTAGCAGCTAACGACAATTTAGAGAGGCCTTCTCTACAACCACTGTAAAGTGGTTGATTCGCCGCGTTTAACATTTCGTAAAACTTTTTTGCATCTATATTAGGTTCTTCATCTTCATCATGAGCTACGAATGCATCAGCTACCATATCATGAACCCTATCATAATCTACCATCTCCTCCTGATGGTAACTATGTTCATTATGCAAATGATGATCAACCGGTTCTTTTTCCTGAAAATTTCTATTACTACTACTAGCTTAGTTCTGAACATAATTAAAACATTCTCCATGTTGAAACCAGATATAGTAATTTGGCGTGAAACCTCTATTTATTAAATGCTTCCAAACATTTTCACGGTTTGCCAGTTTCAAATTGTTGCATTTCCGACAAGGACAGAACATCTTACCACTTTCTTGGGCGAGCGGTGTTGAATCTGCTTGATGCATAAATGTCTCCAGACCCGCAAGGTATTCTTTCGTCACTCTCCCGTTAGCATCTCTATGCATATACATCCACTTCCGCAACTCGTAAATAGTCCCGGAGCCAGCCATTTTTTTTCTTTCACGTTTTTTGTTGTTGGTGTGTTTAAAATGATGTTCAAGCATCCATATTTATAGGAAAATTCGAATCTGGTAGTTGTAATTTTCCTATGAATTTACGACGAAAATTAATTAGGTGGGCAAAAAAAACGTGTAACACCTATAAAGTTGGTGGATTCAAAAATTTCCTCGCTAAATACACGTAAACTATTTCCTCGTAAATACCACGCAAAGTTTATGTCGTATTTACGAGGAAATAGTTTTTCCTCGTAAAATACTCGTAAAATTACATCCACTTTACGACGAAACACTTTTGTCGTTACATTACAAGGAAATAACGATGACTTTAGTTTTTCACGTAAATTCCTCGTAAACTCGACGTAAATTTACGAGGATTGTTTTTCCTCGTTAAATTTCGTCGTTAAGCGTGTGTTTTCTTGTAGTGATCTATTTGCTGGTGGTTGTGTTGCTGGTGCTTTAGACATGCGTCTTTTTTTTTGTGGTGACTTTGTTCTTCCGATGATTATTCTTTCTGTGACCCGCTTTTTTGGTTTTTTGCGCTGGTGCTTGATCGCGATCCTTTGTGTTCCGGGGATTGCTTTATCTCATATTGTTTTTTATCTTTTTACCTTTTTCTGACATCTGCTTGTTCTAACCAAGACATTCTATGGTAAGATGAGATAGATTAGTCTTCTTTGTTGATCTTTTTTTTCATCTCCAAACTTTTATTGAGTTAGTATTACTATGGTATTTTGTTTTTTCTTTGTGACTGTGGAAGTTTATGTTTAGATTATGTATTGCACTCTAATTTTTTTTATTAGTTTGGTCATTTTATATTTTTAATAGTTAAATAAATATATAATTTGTAATTAAATAATAGAAAATGGTAAAAAAAATAATAAAATAACAAAAATTATGTTATTTTTAGTTTTGAATAAATTAAATATGTAAAACTTATTTCTATTATTTCTATTATTTTATTTATTTATTTATTCATATTGAATTTTAGTAAACAATAAAATAGATTATCAAACTTCATACGATAATAGTTAGTGCGAAAAGGATTAGATAATGCACAATTATAAAGTATTTGGCCAAATTGCAATACTCTAAAAGAAGGACCTAAAATGTAAAAAAAATATATATGGATGACACGTATCGTAAAAGTCTTCTGCCACTTGTCAGAAGAAGGGAAAAAATCAACTTTATATATATAGATTCATATTGAATTTTAGTAAACAATAAAATAGATTATCAAACTTCATACGATAATAGTTAGTGCGAAAAGGATTAGATAATGCACAATTATAAAGTATTTGGCCAAATTGCAATACTTTAAAAGGACCTAAAATGTAAAAAAAAATACATGGATGACACGTATCGCAAAAGCCCCCTGTCACTTGTCAGAAGAATGGAAAAAGTCAATTTTATATATATAGATTGTTTCTTTTTTGGTAAAAAAATATACTCCTTCTGTTTCATAATAAGTGCCTTTCTAATATTTTTTTCTTGTTACACAAAAAGTGTCACTTTACAATTTCAATGCAAATTATAGTTACTTTCAGCTAAAAATTAATTACAAACTATATTGATTTTATAAATAATTTTACATATACTATTGGTCAGAGATGTGTAATCAATAACAACTTACATATATTTCAATAATTTTCTTAATCCGTGTGAAAAATGTCCTAGTGACACTTATACATAAACGGATTGAGTATTATTTATTGTTTTGTTCTTCATTGTCTCTCTTTTCGTTTATTGATTGTGGAGGGGTTTCGAGACCATCACAGATTTTTTCGTGAAACAAGGATATAATTGGTCTTAGTTGATTAGGAGATAAGATTGTACGTATTATAGATTCCTAGTGCATGCGAACATCCACATATGGCCAAATCGCTGTCAAAGTAGCTTGTGTATTTTTCTAACATACGAAAGCTAATAAGAAATTAATTAACATTCGATTCATCTGAATTTTCATGGTATCATCACGTATGTTACATGCTTTTTTCTTTTCTCTTTTGCCAAGTTTCATTGATCTTCATATTTGTGAATTGATCTACTAAATCCAAAAATATTATTTGTTTTTTCCTTATCCTTATTCTTATCCGCATTGGCTAAGTTCAAAATATTACCTATTTTAATTATTAAAATTTTGAATAAACAAAATTAATATACATAATTGGTAACAAAACAACCTAAAAAGGAAAAATACAACATAAACAGGAAAAAAAATATGCTTTAAAGCTACCAGACCCAATTGTCCAAATCAAATTCAAATAATAGAAAATAAGTCATGTTGAAGATCAAACTTCTAGTAACACATTAATACACATGAATTAACCTGCTGCACACTAAAAAAACTTATATCAAACGTAACCTTATAAATTAATTACTACATGTCATGTGGCCAAGGCGGTTTCCTTTTTCCTATAAGAGGCAAGCACGGCTCTGCAATGACTCCGTAAATTCGAGTCTTTTGCGAGTGATGCTATTGATTGTTTTACGCATTGGCTCTTATATCTTGGATCTTGAGAAAAAATCAGCGGCTATCTTTTGGGCTTTCTTCCTTTTATGTATTTTCTTTTGGGTTTTCGGTGATAATGTATTGATTAAGTTAGTTTATGAAAAAGCAGATTATATTGGTGGCACTAATTAACAAGAAAAGTGAAAATACCTAGGTAAGACCATGAGAGTCGAAGTGAGTAGGGTAGCGAAAGAATTAATTGTTAAATCAATGTTGTTAACTCTATAGCATTTGAAGCATATTGCATATATATGTTCCAAGTTAAAACATTGAATAATTCATGCCGTGGATACGCAGAAAAAAAGACTGATGATTTATATGATTATATCTATGTTAGTCTTTATACAGGAGCCAAAAAAAATTCTCTACAGCCACAAGATAGAACCAATCTAACTCTGCTTTCGGTTTCTCTAGACTGACATCCCAGTTTTTTTTTTCCAACTAATATTAATCTTTTTAATAAAATTAAATTAAAAATTAAAATTAAAAAAAAATAAAAATGGATTAGGACAGCCTAGACGGACTAAAATTGGACATTCAGTTTCTTAGACCGAATTGGCCTAAATCCGATGGATGAGTGGTGCCTAACGCCTTGGCGGCTAGGTGCCTGATTTTTAGAACAAATGTTGAAACTATAGCTTTAGACTAATTCTTGTAGAATGTAAACTTTAGCTTTTTTAGTTTTTAAGATTTGGCATGAAATAATGATTCGTAAAATTAGTTGCATGCATAAAGATCAATTTTATCTATTTGTTTGATCTAAATTTTATAACTAGTGCAACTTATATTCATAATTTTGCTGGAAATTATACTGTATTAAGCTTATATTTTCTATAGTGTTTTTAATACAATTTAATCATGAAAATGTATTAATGTTATAAACAATTAAAATTAACATGTTTTAATGTTATAAACAATTAAAATTAACATGTTTTACAACATATTAAACATTTTAAAAATTACGCGAGACGAAATTTTTGCTGGATCCGATTTTTTCGCTAGGCGCTAGTCCGACTTCCTGACTAGCGTCTAGCGGATTTTCGAACCTTGGTTTCAACCAATCCCACTCTAAGTCGCAGAATCAGCCTCTAGCCCAGAAGTTTCGCCGTACTTCTATTTGACTTTGTAAAATCCCACGCACACACCACACACCACACACCACACACCACACACCCTATAAACGTGGTCGGCCACTCAGTAGCATTCAATGCGTTTTAACTGTTAATTATAATATTTCTATTGTCTCCCCCATAGAATAGAGTTTCTGCTCAAAGTCAAAAGATTGCCATTTTCATCCAGTATTAGAAACGTATATGATAATGTTGTCCCTTTTAAAATTGGAATTAGCTTGGGAAGTGCAATGTATAGACTTGTAACAAATTGCGCAATGATAATTGGATCTTGAATTTCGGACCGCATTCGTTTGATTAACAATAATTTTTGGATCAACATCTAATTTTTCAGATATGCTAATTTTTGTAGGGCAGGTTTTTTGTCAACAACAGTTTTTTTTTCTATTTTGATTGATCTACTTATAATTTGTATTTAAATGAACCTTAGCAGTAGTGTAGACTCTCTTAACAAATTTTAATTTTTTTTTTATTTTTTATTTTTTTTATTTTAAAATTTTAAAATTACAATATTTAAAATAGAAGACATGAAAAAATTAATAAATTTTCTCAAATGAGAAATTATAAAATATTTGTGAGAAACTCATATGTTATATATTTTTTATAAATGGCTTGAGTTTTAATACTTTTTTAGTTTAGATATTTCCTTGAAAACCTTTGTCAATAAGGGTGTTCTTAGTTTTCTTTCTCCAAAACAGCCGATAAAAGAAAACAAAATACAAATGATCAACTTGTCATGACGCATCAATCAATATCTATTCTACTTGTCGTATGATTTCTCCATCGTTAGTTTTAGTGTGTCACTCGTAATCATCATCAGAACAATATCAACAAATAAGAAATGAATGAATATGAATAAAATTTTAGTAACGATGAAGAATGATGGTTCTTTATCAAAATTAACGAAGAATTGATTTGTTCTATAATTTTCTACAAATAAAAGAATGAAGAGAAATGAAAAGGAAAACATATTTTTCATGAATGATAAAAAATTTAAAGAATGTTAAGTAACATAGTGTTCCTCCTCGTTTCCTTGTTCATCAGAATAGTTTATTGTTCTTGGACTTTGAAACAATTTAATGACACATTCCAACTTGGAAATACAATAGTAGTTCGTAATTAAAATAAGAAATAACCACCATTCCAAGAGAATAATACGCAATAATAAATGTATCTCCATCGATATTATTTTATGAGTTATTATTAAGTTCACCCCATAGGTTAACCAATAGAATTTCATTATTTCAAAATTGATATCTTCTAAAAAAAGAAACAAAATATTGTCAAGTTATATTATGTTTTAAAAATAAAAAAACAAAAAAATAATAGTTACAAAAAAAAAATTAAAAAAAAATATTTTTAACGTCGTCAACAAAACACTAAACCCTAAATCCTAATCCCTAAATCTTAAATCCTAAACCCTAAATCCTTGGGTAAACCGTAAACCCTTGGATAAATCCTAAACTCTAAATAAAAAACACTAAACAGTAAACACTAAAACCCTAAATCCTAAACCCTAAACCCTTGAGTGTTGTAGTGTTTAGTGATTTTGACTTAGAGTTTAGGATTTATCCAAGGGTTTAGAGTTTACCCAAGGGTTTCGGATTTACCCAAAAGTTTAGGTTTTACGATTTAGGGTTTAGGGATTAGGATTTAGGGTTTAGTGTTTTCCTGACGACGTTAAAAATATTTTTTTTTGTAATTACTATTTTTTTTATCTTTTTACCTTTTAATTTTAAAAACATAATATAATTTAAGAATATTTTGTTTCCTTGTTTAAAAGATATATAATATGAAATAACATAATCGTATTGGTTGGTGAACCTAAAAATTCACTATTGGAGATGAACCCAACGAGAATCCTTAAGTGGGAGTCCTTAGGAAAAAATAATTAAATAATCAGTGGACCCTACCAAAAGCTAAGGATTCAACTCTTAAAATTCCTAAATAAAGACTCTTTCTTAGTGAATCCTTGCACTATTTGCAGGTCCCCACGACTACGTGGCGGCCCGTGAATGGTCATCATTTTTTTTTTTTTTTTTAAAAAAAATCTAAAATATCTAGGATTAATCCGAAATATCCTTGTCACTCCAATAAGTCTCACCGTTACGCATGCTATTATACGTAGGAATATAAGGAGTATTACACACAAACTTTGACTCATGTTATTTTATTTTAAAATAATGAAAAGCTTTGACTCATACTCTTTTCAACAATAGTTTTTGTCTGCCCAAACACGCGTACGCATACTTTTTCAAATATACTATTTACATGTTCACTTGGTAATCTCATTTAATGCATAATCATGCAAGCTGTACGTTAGCGATCAATGCGCAATTTTGTAAATACTCAACACATCTATTGGTAAGATCGTCGTGATGTTGCACTCTTTGCTATATAAATACCCCCTCAACTGTTATCTGACATGCAGTGTCTAAAACGTAGCACATCGAGAAAGAAAAGAAAAAAGCTTCCTACAAAAACACACAAAAATGTCGGTTAAGATTTCAATTTTCCAATCTCTAATGTTTCTTTTCAACCGGTTTATTCTCAGACGATACAGGAATCCTAAACCAAAATACCAAAAAGGCCCTTCTTTTCTCCTCCTATCCGACCTATCACGCCACACACTGATCTTCAACTTAGAAGGAGCTCTTCTCAAATCAGACTCTCTCTTCCCTTATTTCATGCTCGTAGCATTCGAGGCAGGAGGGGTAATGAGGTCATTTATCCTCTTCATTCTCTATCCATTGATAAGCTTGATGAGCCACGAGATGGGTGTTAAATTGATGGTCTTCGTGAGCTTCTTTGGAATAAAGAAAGATGGTCTTCGAGCGGGGAGGGCGGTTTTGCCTAAATACTTTCTGGAAGATGTTGGACTCGAAATGTTCAAAGTGTTGAGGAAAGGAGGGAAGAGAATCGGTGTGAGCGATGATCTTCCTCAAGTTATGATTGAAGGGTTTTTGAAAGATTACTTGGAGACTGAAGTTGTTGTCGGGAG
Organism: Brassica napus; assembly: GCF_020379485.1. Lineage (NCBI taxonomy): Eukaryota > Viridiplantae > Streptophyta > Magnoliopsida > Brassicales > Brassicaceae > Brassica > Brassica napus. Next base: position 22,071,340 of record NC_063446.1, read on the forward strand.
AGAGATGAGGGTCGTTGGTGGTTATTACATAGGAATCATGGAGGATAAGACCAAACACGATCTTGAATTTGATGAGTTGGTTCGTAAAGAGAGATTAAACACTGGTCATGTTATTGGCATCACTTCTTTCAACACATCTCTTCACCGATATCTTGCCTCTCAGTTTTGCCAGGTACGTAATTTTATTTATCTTAGCACATCTCTTTCACCCATAATTTTTAACAAGCTTTTAAAATTTATGTGAAAATGTTATAAATATCATTTAAACGTATATATATATATATATATATATCAATCTAATATATAACGTGACTGATATAATTTGGTATACTCCTTTAAAAGCATGATTATCCCTGCTGGTTTCTTAAAAAACTTTTTTTTTTTTTAGTCTAAAATAATTAAAAAAATTCAAAAACTAACTAATCGCGTACCGCCACGTGTCAGTGGAACCCACAAACAGTGCAAGAAACACTCCAAAATCGATCCTTATTTCATATGTTTGGGGATCGATTCTTAACCTTTTTGCGGGGTCCACACTTTAAAAAATCTACTAGGACCCCGCGATAAAAATGGTCTAAGTACCGTAGAATATGAATAGTTAAAGTGGTGACTGTGAGAGACACCTTAGATTATCTTTCTATTAATTGCAAATACGAAATATATAAATAAAAGCAGCCAAACCATATCGATGGTCAATATCATTAAATACGAATTTGAAAATGATGACATTATTATCTGTATACATAGTTATTAGCCATGACAGTGAAATACAACTTGTGGTTTTAAATTTCATGCCAATACATAAAACTGATCTTGTTAGGTCTTGTCGCTCATTGTCTTCATGTAATATTCAACTGATTTTCTTGACTTTTTCTGTTTTAATTAAAACAGGAGATTTATTTCGTGAAGAAGTCCGACAAAAGAAACTGGCAAACCCTACCAAGAAACCAATACCCTAAACCATTGATTTTTCATGATGGTCGTCTCGCAATCAAGCCAACCCTAATGAACGCACTTGTCTTGTTCATGTGGGGTCCTTTCGCAGTCGCAGCCGCAGCAGCTAGACTCTTCGTCTCTCTTTGCATCCCTTACTCCTTGTCAATTCCAATCCTAGGTTTCTCCGGTTGCAGACTAACCGTACAGATCGACGACATTTCATCTCAAAAGTTAAACTCAAGCCAGCGCAAAGGTTGTCTCTTTGCGTGTAACCACAGAACTTTACTGGACCCTCTCTATATTGGATTCGCTTTAAAAACCCAAAACATCACAACCGTGACGTATAGTCTGAGTAGAGTATCGGAGCTCCTGGCTCCGATTAAAACCGTCAGACTGACCCGTGATCGGGTCAGCGACGGCAAAGCCATGAAGAAGTTGTTGTCCGAAGGTGACCTCGTAGTTTGTCCTGAAGGAACCACTTGTAGAGAACCTCACTTGCTAAGGTTTAGTCCTTTGTTCACCGAGATAAGTGACCTCATCATTCCCGTGGCTGTGACGTCACCTGCGACCTTCTTCTATGGTACAACGGCAAGTGGCTTGAAGGCGTTTGACCCACTTTTCTTCCTCATGGATCCTTATCCTACCTACACGGTCCAGTTTCTAGACCCTGTCTCCGGCGTCTCGTGTCAAGATCCTGATGGAAAGTTGAAGTTTGAAGTGGCTAATCATGTTCAGAGCGTGATTGGAAAGGCATTGGATTTTGAATGCACCAATCTCACTAGAAAAGACAAATATTTGATCTTGGCTGGTAATAATGGCGTAGTAAAGAAAAATTAAATTTGCTTTTTAGAATATGAGTGTTTTTTGTGTGTAAAGTAACCAATGTTTCATTAATTTTTTTATATATGTATTATTTTAATGTTACGTAAATGTATGTAACTCTTTTTATGGGCAAGGAATCTATAACTTTATAGTTTTATATCATCCAACATATATATATATATATATTACATAATATATTTTTGTTTAACATGATATGGAGTATCTGGACCGGGACTTAACTAATTTCCAAGGAGAATAGTTAAGACAAATAGTCCAATCTAATATTTTTAGTGAGATCTAATACATAATTTCATTTTCGTCTGACCAAACAAATAGTAACTTAGTTTCTGGAATAAAATAATTTTAGGACCGACGAATTTACGTCTTATATAACTATTGCGCTATTACAACTTGTTTTTTTATTTGTGTACGAATTATATTATAAAATTTCAATGAGCATCAAAGTTTCAGGCGAAACAGACGATTCTAGAACCATGCTCGACGGTAGAACAGAAGTAGAAAACATTACATAAAATCGGAAGATAAAATCGTTAAGGGGCGAGTCATATTCGAAACCCATGAGAAAGCTCCATCTTAGTCCCTAAAACGAATGTTTGAAAGAACAAATAATAGTCGAATAAGACACTGGTCCACAATAAATAACAATAAATAAAAAAACTATACATGAAGATGTAAGATGTCTGCCCTGAAGTAGTCGCTGACGTAGTTGCTAAAGCAGACGTCGTGTTGAGTGGTGAAGACTATGTGGAGTCATGATGCTGAGCTGGAGTCGTGTAGACTTGGAGAGCAAGAGAGTATCTTGGAGATAAGGAAAGAGGAATACACTTGAGGAGAAAGTTTATGACTTAAAGAAAGAGGAATACATGCATTCCAAGACAAGGAAAGTTGCACTTATTGTTATGGAAGATGTCCATACATGTTGCCTTGGAGACTAGGGTTTTCGGAAACATGGAGAATAACTATAAGATAGCTATGGGGTCGTCTGTATAGACACAGAGACACAGATGCTGATCTTATAGAGAGAGAGAAGCTCTTGGAAGTGTTCTGGGGTCATGCTGAAGCAGTGGCTGAAGTACTTGACGGTAGAGAGACATAAGCGGGTAGCTTAGGAATCCTTCAGTGTCGTGTGTTAGGGTGTTAACACTAGAAGAGTAAAGCTGAATAAACAAGGTCTTGTACAGATTGTTTAAAGGAGATTCTAATAAAAGCTTTGGTGTTTGCTTGTGTATTTGTCTCTTGATTTATCTTCTGCATTACTATATTGTGGTGTCATCTTGCACTAACAAGTGGTATCAGAGCGGGGCACCTAAGTTATCGGTGTTATCCTGAAGGTGAAGATGGACACGATTATTTCTATGCAGAAGGCGATCATGTTGAATGCAGACCAGTATGGTCGTTGGAAAGCTTGCATGAAGCAGATGATTCGAGGAATCAATGAAGATGCGTGGACAGCTGTGGAGATTGGTTGGGAGGAGCATAGCATAGTCACATGAGATGGGAAGAAGCCTAAGCCAAAAGAGGATTGGTCAGAGGCAGAACGCAATGCATCTAAGTTTAATGCAAAGGCGTTGTCAGTGATTTTTGGAGCGGTTGAAGCAGAACAGTTCCACCCGATTCAGGGGAGTACTTCGGCTAAAGAGGCGTGGGAGATCCTGCTGAATTCGTTTGAGGGAGATGAGAGTGTCAAGAGGACACGCCTGAATCATCTTGGATCGCAGTTTGAGAACCTCAAGTGGTCTGATACTGATTATGTGGCGAGCTTCAGTGTCAAACTCAGTTCTATGGCACATGAAGCAGTTGTGCTTGGAAAGCATTACAAGGAGAAGGAGCTGGTAAAGAAGTTGCTACGCTGTCTTCCAACGAAGTTTGGAGCTCACAAGGCGGTCTTGAAGATGACTGCAAACACGAATGAGCTCAAGTTTCACAAGCTTGTGGGGATGCTGAAGGCAGAAGAGATGGAGACATACAGTAGTTCAGTCTCTACATCAAGCATTGCGCCAAAGAGTATAGCGCTTGTAGCTGTCAGAGATGGTGATAGATCTCTGACTATTGAAGATGCCATGGGTATGTTGGCGAGGAATCTGGGTAAGTATATGAATCCCTCGGGTGGGAGAAATCAGTATGGTCGCCAGGGAGGTGATCGTGGCAATGGCAGAAGGAGAGAAAGTCTCAGGTGCTATGAGTGTGAAGGCGTTGGTCATATAAGGGCTGACTGTCCTTTAGCACAACGAAGAGAACTTAAGTGTTCTGAGTGCAGAGGTGTTGGACACACACGGCGTGAATGTCCAAACTAAAAGAAGAGAAAATGAGTTCCATTGCAGTCGTGTGATGATTCAGAGTCTGAAGAAGATGGAAATGTGATGAAGAACCTTGTTGCATTTGGTGCAAGCAAGGAGGAATCTAGTGAATCCTCGGATTCAGACGTTAATACAGACTCTGAGGATTATCACGTGATGCTCAACAAGTGGTTGAATCTCAATAATGATAATCTGAGGTTGCAACACAATATGGTGCAGAGTCGTGAGCAGTATGATGATCTTGCTGAAGAACTTGCTGCTGTACATGAGAAGAATGAGTATATGGAGAATGAGGTTAGCAAGCTGAGAGAAGTTGCTACTGGTGAAGAAGAGAGAGCAAGGATGTTTGAACGTGATTTGGCTGAGAATCACAAGCGGGCCAGGATGCTCAATAGTGGGACCAAGGACTTGGATAAGATACTCTCAATGGGACAACCAGCCAAGGTGAATTGGGGACTGGGATATCGAGGAGATGAGAGTACTGGCATACAACAGAAGGGGCTATCACATTTCGTGCAGGGGAGCACATCAAAAAGTGGAGCCAAAGAAGCTTGTCAGGAAGTACGTCGGGATGTACGAGGAGAGTAAGGCAAAAAGTTCTAAAGCGCACAGCTGTGAGTAACAAGCCAAAAGTAGTACATCAGTGCAGCAACATGAAGATCAGACAGGAGGTTCTGAAGCATGGTTGTGCAACTGATACAAGGAAGGAGACTGATCGGTGCATTAGCAACTGTGTCAGGCCAAGCAAGAAGCAACATCGGATGTGCTGGTGGTTCTGTGGGAAGGTTGGACACAAGAAGGTGGGGGTGTTTTGCTCGTGAGAAGAGCAGAAACATGGCCAAGAAGGTGAATAAGACGTTCACTAAACCCAAGAGGGTTGAAGAGGTGTCCTTAGCCAAGAGTGGCTTACTTGATGAGATCAAGGATGAGACAGCAGAAGATGGATGCAGCTCTGGTTGGAGTGATTTTGAGGTTGATCAAGAAGCATCAATTCTGGAGCCAGAACACGAGGTTGTTTGTGGCACAAAAGAGAAGAAGATCAAAGTGCGCCAGGAAGTGATGCGAGATGATCTTCAGGAGGGTGATAGTGAAATCACTCCAAGAGAATAGCAACGAGTGCAGATTGCACTCGGTGTGGATGGAGAAGGGCTCATGGTCAAGAAGACGACACATGACGGAAGCCAAGTCCTCAACAAAAGCTGGTCGAAGGGTAGTTCGACAGGTGCGTCAGGTCATGATGCAGTACTTGTTATTCCGGTGCAGCAGAGGCTATATCATGATTATACATGAAGAAACAGACGGCTAGGTATGTAAGGCTTGACATCTAAGCATCTGTTTTAGCTTAGTATGCAATCAAGCAGGAGGAGAATGATGATGTTCTAGTAAAGAGAATGCATATCTCATGGGGAAGAAAATCATGGTGTGGTGCACATCTCGTGAGGGAGAAAAGCACATTTGGTGTTAAAGTTTCCAGGTGGGGAACGTGGTTGCTGAACCAGAAGAATGTTGTGCTTGATCGGCACACAAAGCTAAAAGGGGGAGATTAAAGATGTAAGATGTCTGCCCTGGAGTAGTCGCTAACGTAGTTGCTGAAGCAGACATCGTGTTGAGTGGTGAAGACCATGTGGAGTCAAGATGTTGAGCTAGAGTCGTGTAGACTTGGAGAGCAAGAGAGTATCTTGGAGATAAGTAAAGATGAATAAACTTGAGGAGAAAGTTTATGACTTAAAGAAAGAGGAATAAGTGCATTCCAAGAAAAGGAAAGTTGCACTTATTGTTATGGAAGATGTCCATACATGTTGCCTTGGAGACTAGGATTTCGGGAACGTGGAGAATAACTATAAGATAGCTATGGGGTTGTCTGTATAGACACAGAGACACATAGGCTGATCTTATAGAGAGAGAGAAGTTCTTGGAAGTGTTCTGGGGTCGTGCTGAAATAGTGGCTGAAGTACTTGACGGTAGAGATACATAAGCGGGTAGCTTAGGAATCCTTTAGTGTCGTGTGTTAGGGTGTTAACACTAGACGAGTAAAGCTGAATAAACAAAGTCTTGTAAAAATTGTTTAAATGAGATTCTAATAAAAGCTTTGGTGTTTGCTTGTGTATTTGTCTCTTGATTTATCTTATGCATTATTATATCGTGGTATCATTTTGCACTAACAATACATTCGGACACGTCAAAGTTGTTGTCTAATGTGTGCGTTGTATTGGTAGGCTGTAGGCACATGCCGCATAAATGTTTTAACGGGTCTTACCCAAAAATTATGTAACCAAACTTATTATAACGTCATATGTGTGCAAGCATATTGCATATATTAGATGGGATGGCCTTGTGTATATACTATAGTATATGCATAGTGCATGGTTGGTATAACTGTACCTAGCTATTAGTTTTGGGGATTCGTTAACGTCTCTCACGTTGTCACTTCTGGAAAATCTATTGATACAAGAGTTTGATTGGTTAAGAATAAAAAGGTTTGATCGGCATAAAAAACAAAAGAAAATAAAGAAAACTGTATACGTAGTTTTTCTATTTGACCATTAGAATCATCAGATCCATCGATATGTTAGAAGATTCAGGATAACCTAACGTATTAGCTCTATCTGATAAAAAAAAAAAAAAAATCTCCATTCGCTGCAGCCTCTGCAGGATCATAGCTACAACAACATGCTTGTCTTTTGGTTGTAACCTCGGAGAGCCTTGCTTATAGCCTTTTGAAAAAGGCATTTGCCTAGGGTCTCCAAGTTTTGTAGAAATTTTAGGACCCCTAATTACAAAAAAATTATTTTTACTTGGTAGTTAACATATTCGACTTCCGTTTAAAATAAATAGGTTTATGATCAATTTAGCTATATTTATAAATAAAACTATAAAGATTCTACTTCTAAAAAACTGTAAATATTTGATCTATATTTGTCTTCTTTTTATATACTATGAGTTCGATTTATTTTTTTTATATGTATGAGAATTTGGTAAAAAAATCATAAAATTTTGAATATATAATTTACTATATTTAATTGAAACGATAACATTTGCCTTTTTAACAGCCACCAACATTTCAATCCAAAATCCGCATTTTTTTTATACTACAAATTCATACTTTTTTATCATGATTTTAATTTTTTCGTTTATAAAAGTTTGGTGAAATTTTTATGTAATAATTCAAAACTTTGTAGTGTCATATTATATGTATATTCTAATTCAAAACTTTGAAGTTGAATAAATTTTTTCGTTTATAAAATATCATATAAAATGTATTTTTTTTAATTCGCCTTAGGCCTCCAAAAACTTTCGCACGCCATTGTCTCGGACCGGATTGTTTTAAATGTCTTTTCCCTTTTTTTTTTGTAGAAACAAATACTATATAGAGAAGGATGAATCGAATCTGGGGCCCCTTTTCCCTTTAAGCTTTATTTTCAATCTTTCGCTTCTCTTATAGAAGAGAATTGTAACATTTTGTAAAGCAGCTTTGTTTGTTTAACTAGATTTTAGAAAAAAATAAAAACTTAACATGAGTAAAACTTAAATAAATATGATATGTATTCACTATTCAGTGGTCAAAATAGTTATATATATTCTACATATTAAAATGCAAAGTTATTATTTTACGTTCGCTAGGGCCTAGGGGTCAAGAAACCATGTGAGCATGTGAAGTGAAAAAAGAAGTTAATGTACCAACAACTCCCCAAGAGAAGTCAACTGACACTTGCATTATAAAATTTATAAATCAGTTGGTTTCATATGGATTCCGGTTTTAGGGCTGTTTTTAAAGAGAAACAATTCTAATAAGGTGATGTTGACAAAGATAGATAAATTGTATATATGTTATAGTACTTTTTGAGTCAAGTCCACTTGATAGGTGGTTCAATAATTACATGTTATAATACTTTGAAATAATAAATTTTGTGTACAGCGGAAATCATTTCGTCCTTAATTAATTAGAGCTCATATACAATTTACAGATTTAGGTATATGCTGCTGTGTTGGCCAACTGGTCATCACTGTCGCATTTTCTAAACACAACTGTGTTGGAAGAGGGAAATTACACATTTGAGTATGTTGATAGACAATAGAGTAACTGAAAGTAAATTAAATAGAGTAAGAGTAAATCAAGTGGAGTAACTAGGAGGAAAATTGTAAAATAAACAACAAAAACAAAAAATAAAAAATGTTAAAATCAGCGTGACTTGTTTTCATCTTCTAACACAGTGAGAGAATAAACTAACCTATCTACCTTCAGTTAAACAGTAAAAAGATGAAAAATAATTATAGGTGTTTTCACCTGGTAAAATTTTGGCTAAACTGGAAGTAAACTTTCATATCGCTAAAAAAATTGTGCCATTAATACTATTCAGTCATAGCCAAAAACAAGATTGGTTGGCACTGGCCGTGTCCGTTTAAGATTTGAGAAAATTTTATGTTCACCGTATCATTTTTTATTTTTACCACCACTAAAGGAACGTTTCAAAAATACATTATTCATTAAGTGACAAAAGACTCTTATACCATTGTTCTCTATATATATAATAAATCATTATTTAAATAAATAAATAAATAATAAATAAATAATTTTTTATGTTTTCGAATTATACTTTTTCAAATTTAAACTTTTTATAAATTTTCTTTTGATTTTTTTTTCGAAATTGTTTTTGAACTTTTTTTCAAAATTTTTTTTTTTGAAAATCGAAAATTATGTTTAAAAGTATTTTTTTAAAAAAACATTTATATATTTTTAAGTAATTATTTATATATTTATTAGAATCCTAAATTTCACATTCCAAAAATTCAACCCCACCCCTCAACTCCAAACCCTAAGTCTAGATTAGTCAAATCCTAAAAATATAAGTGTCTTTTACCTTCATTAAAAGTGAAAGTAAAAGTTGTTAGTTTAAACATGAAAAGTAGTACTATGAATGTGGTATTTATGAGAATTTCCCTTTAAGATTTTGAAATATCTTACATTTCTTTTAAATATTTTATTTTACTTTGTTTACTATTATAAATATTAATAATATACTGATTACAAATAACATAATTTTATAAATAGTTTGTTGAAAGTATAGATACATTTACTATTCAAATGTATATTTTGTAAATCATCTATCAGATTCAGGTTGTAAATTAATCCAATTATTATTATTTTAGTTGAATTTTTTTAACTCATTCTTTATCTTTTATTTATTTATTTTTTGGATGACTAGAAGATTGTAGATTCAAAAATCTATACATCTCTTTATTACAATGTTTAAACCATGTTAATTCTCCTAATTAACGAAAATTGAACTCATGATCACTTAAACCTCTACTACGTAATCCAAATTTTACATCATATTAACTCACAAATACCTTTTTATCAGCGTAAAATCATTTTTTCAAAATATCAGATACAATTATATTTTTTATATTGATTCTCATATGAATGTCAGAGGTGAGTCAGGAGAATTAAATTCAACAAAGTTCAATAAAACAGGAAGAAATTTTGGATTATTTTTTCATTGTATTTTTAAAGTAGAATTTGTTTTAAAGTATAATTTACTAATAAAAATACAGATTATTATCTTAATCAATAATTTTATTAGAAAAAATTCATGAATAATACTAAATTATTATTATTATTATTTAAATGCTATTTTTTTAAAAGTTATAGCAACTAAAAATACTTTTATTTTAATTAGGAGTTTAGAACATCTCATTAAAAATGCTTTATAAAAAAATTAAAACCTTGCTGTCTCTTCCTAATGGAAAAGTCCCAGGACCAGATGGATACACGAAAGAGTTTTTTGTTGCTGTCTGGCCAATAGTTGGAAGAGATTTGGTCATTGCGATCCAATCTTTCTTTCATTTTTGGTTTCTGCCTACGGGGGTAAACTCAACTATCCTTGCTCTAATACCTAAGAAGACTCCAGCCCAAACCATGAAGGATTTCAGACCGATCGCGTGTGCAACCTGCTCTATAAGGTGATCTCAAAGTTACTGTCAAATAGACTGAAAAAGATTTTACCGTTGGCTATTGAACTGAACCAGTGCGCGTTTATAAAAGGGAGGTTGCTATTGGAAAATATTTGCCTTGCAAACGAGGTGGTAAAGGGGTATCATCTAAGCTCTACTACTGACCGTTCTACGATCAAATTTGACATCTCCAAGGCATTTGACACGGTGAAGTGGGGTTTCATCGTATCGGTACTACAGGCTATAGGCTTACCGGAGTTATTCATTCATTGGATTCATCTCTGTGTCTCTACAACATCTTTCTCAGTGGCTATAAACGGTGAACTTGAGGGCTTCTTCACCAGTGCCAGAGGAATCAGACAAGGTTTTTCTCTATCACCGTACCTCTATGTGATATTGAACAATGTTCTGTCTAGACTGTTGAATAAGGCGGCTGCGGATGGGGTATTTGGCTATCACGCTACATGCAAGACAGTGAGGCTGACGCATTTGAGCTTCGCTGACGATATCTTGGTCTTCACAGATGGGAAAAACTCATCTCTTGATGGAGTGCTCAGTGTAATGAATACGTTTGCACAAATGTCTGGATTACATATTAATGCATCAAAGTCCTCTATCTACTCCACAGGTCAGAACAAGCTTTTGTTGCAACAGAACGCTGAAGTTAAGGGTCTCACAGTAGGGACCTTGCCATTTCGTTATCTGGGTCTCCCACTAACGTCTAAGGCTTGGACTCGACTTGATTATGAGCCGCTTATAGACAGGATCCGCAATAAGCTTCTTGCTTGGTCCAATCGGTTTCTCTCCTTCGCAGGTAGACTTCAGCTGATCAAGTCAGTAATATCAAGTGTAGTCAACTTCTGGTGCACTGCTTTTATACTACCTAAAGCTTGTTTGCAAGAAATTGAGAGCCTTTGTAGGGCATTTCTTTGGTCAGGGTCGCCAAACATCCATCATAAGGCAAAAGTTGCTTGGGGAGATTTATGTTTACCTACGAGTGAGGGTGGTTTGGGCATAAGGAAGGTTCGGGAAACGTCCAAAGTATTTGCTCTGGGACTGGTGTGGAAGCTTTTTGCTTTGTCGGGCTCTCTTTGGGTGGCGTGAGTTCGTGTTGAGTTGTTGAAGAATGGTTCTTTCTGGGATGTTAAAGAGACTAACAAAGGGTTTTGGCTGTGGAAAAAATTACTCAAGCTGCGACCTCAAGCATCGGAGTTTATGAAATGTGAAGTGCAAAGCTGTACTGCAACGTATTTCTGGTTTGATGATTGGCTTGGGAATGGGCGGATAATAGATAAAACTGGAGAGTTGGGTATCACTTATCTTGGCATCCCACGCCAAGATTTAGTATCTGATGTTTGTATTGATGGGGAGTGGAGATTAAGAAGTCGTCGCAGGAGAGTATTTGGGCCTGTATATGAAGAGATTGAGAACGCAGGGAAACCAGTTGGGGGCACAGGAAGGGATATCATATTATGGAGACATAATGACAATGATTACAAGGATCACTTCTCTACTCTGAGAACATGGGATCAGATTCGAGTCAGGGAGCCGGCGGTTCCATGGTGTAATCTTGTCTGGTTTCCGTAAGGAGTTCCGAGACAGGCTTTCATTGTCTGGCTGGCCTTTAAAGATAGATTATCCACTGAGGTTCGTATGAGAAAGTGGGGTATCACACAAGGATGTATGTTCTGTGGGGGAACGGGAAGAGAGTAGGGATCATTTGTATTTCGCCTGCCTAGTTACTTTTACCATTTGGACCACGCTAACAGCCAATCTGTTAGGCTCCTTAGCCGATCCGGACTGGTCAGTCACAATGAGTTCCCTGGAACGACAACGCAGAAACAGTCTCGACGTTATACTGCTGAAGATGGTTTTCCACACTACGGTGTATATAACTTGGTTGGAGAGAAACTCTAGGAGGCATCAGGGTGTTTGGTTGCCAACGGAAGTACTAATCTGACGTATTGACAAAGCCATCAGGAACATAATTTGCTCTCTGAAGTATAGAGCCCCTCACAAGCTTGAAGGTCTGTTGCGTCACTGGTTTGAGGTGTATACGAGATGATACAAAGATTATCTAGATTTTACTTGCTTCTCTCTTTTCACTCAGATTTTGATCTAGATATAGAGTCAAATATCCATTTGTAAATGTCCATTCATTCTTTAATTAATTAATATAAAATTTAATCAAAAAATAAAAAAATAAAAATATACTGAATTAAAATATAATTATCTCAAAATAAAATATTTCATATCAAAATATTTGATCTTTCAAATATTTATAATCAAATATTAGTATTTTCTAGTTTTTTTTAAAGCAATTAGTATTTTTCTAGTTTTTTTTTTTTTTCTTTTGACGTCTAACGGCCATTCTATTACTCAAATTTGAGATGGTCTGGGTAACCAGACCGGAATAGAACAACCAATGAAAAGTAACTCCTTGTGAAAGGTCCTAGCAGTTTTAGCTAAAAAGTCAGACATCTGGTTGCGCGCTCGTGGCACATGAGTGATTTTGAATTCCGGGAAACAAAGAAAACCCATGTTGAGTGACACAACACAAAGAAAGGAAAAGTGTAAATGACACGTGTCTTCTCAAGCTAATGGACTGGGTCATAAGAAAAGTTGAACGGCCCATTAGCTGGATCCACCATTTTCGTTTCCAGATATGGTTCTTTCAAAAAAATGAAAGACCGTTTAAAATCAAGGGACCAAATCAGCAATTTTTATATTTATTTTTGTGGCCACAGAAACACAAAACCAATCAGAATCCCACCACGACGACGACGACGACGACGACGACGATGGCTTCTCTCGCGACTTCCATCGCCGGAACTGGAACCTCCAAGATCCTCGCCGTTTCGTCATCTTCTTCAAAGAGAATTGGGTTTCCTGTAATCTCCCATCCCAACTCGAGAGTCTTCTTCCTTTTCTCTAAAGCTGGGATCTTCTCCCGATCGGCGATACGTGCTTCGAACCAAGAGGAAGCCACGGTTTCACCTTTCAAATCCGTTGCATCATCACCGGGCCTCTACTCAGCTCAGACTTTCGATCTGACTCCTCAAAACGTCGACTTGGTCCTCGAAGATGTTAGGCCGTTCCTTATCTCTGATGGTGGGAACGTCGACGTTGTCTCTGTTGAAGACGGCGTCGTTTCTCTCAAACTCCAAGGTTGGTTTTTTTTTATGAGTTTCGGTTTGACAAGACTGCAACTTTCTTTGTATAAAGGTCGCTCGTCTGCGTAATGATCAGACCAGACTCTCTTGAACTCTAGATTCGGACAAGAGACAGGACAAAATTTGGTATAGCATTTGTCTTATTACTGGTCTTGCTATTAGTCTTTAGTTCTGCTGCATCTATCTCTCTTGTTTCTGTTAATTTACGGTTTATCAGTCTCACACTCTTTACAACAACAGCTTTAGGCAACAGTGGAACTAAAAATTTGCACTTGTCATGTGGGAGTGTAGTAACAGCAATGTTCAAGGCATAGTTAGGCGCTTTATATGAGATTTTTTGATTAGGCGGGCGTGTAGATGGATTTTTTTGAATGCTTAGACCGTCTTTTTTTTTAAAAAAATCGTTAAAAATTGGTTTCGTTTATTTCCGATTTATTTCTTAGTCGGGAGCCTAGGCGACTGTGTGTGTGTCTCTTCTACCTTTTTGCCCTTTTGTGTCTTTTGACAAGACTGGGACTATTTTTGTACAAAGGTTGCTCGTTATAAAGGGTTGTGTATAAAGGTTGCTGGTCTGCATGATGATCAAGCCAGACTCGAACTTTTGTGGGTCTTAGTTCTCCCTTGAACTTTAGTCTTTGAATCTCTTTACAGCTGTCATGTGGGAATGTAGCAACAGTAGTGATAATCATTTATGAAACCTTCACATCTAAAAATGTTTCTTTCATGGCATGGGTCATTCATAAATGTTTATAAGTTGCTCGTATAAAGGGTTCTGTGTAAAGGTTGCCTGCATATGTTCAGTAGACAGGATAAATGTTTGTGGCATCTGTCTTGTTGCTGTTCTAGCTATAGTCTTTGATTGTAGTAACAGAAGTGAGAATCATTTATGAATCTTTACATATAAACTGTTTCTTTCATGGTTTGGGTCTATACCTTTAGCTTTTCGCCCTTTTAGAGGTCAAAGAGAATTTCTTATAGAGCAATCATGTTTGCATGTTTGTAATTGGGCTTATGTTGTGTTTTACAGGAGCATGTACTAGCTGTCCGAGTTCTTCAACAACCATGACGATGGGAATCGAAAGGGTACTCAAGGAGAAGTTTGGAGATGCTTTGAAAGACATTCGACAAGTTTTCGATGAAGAAGTTAAGCATATAACCGTGGAGGTGAGTGAGGCTACCCTTTTAAGAAACTTTAGTATTGATTACTATTTTTGATGTCTTAAGAGATTGTTTTTTTCTTTTTGCAGGCAGTGAATGCTCATCTTGATATACTGAGACCAGCGATCAAGAACTACGGAGGAAGTGTGGACGTTTTATCAGTTGAAGGCGAAGACTGTGTTGTGAAGTACGTTGGACCAGAATCTATTGGAATGGGAATTAAAGCTGCGATTAAAGAAAAGTTCAAGGACATATCTAATGTTACCTTTACAAGCTAGACACTATATATATGTAATAAAACACAAAGTTGCTCTTTGTTTGAGCTTATTTTATTTTGTAATGTACACATCACTCGTAGTCTCCTAGAGCCATCTTGCAAGGTTGATCAAGAACGGTGTGTAGACAAAGTAGTATGTTGTTGTCCAAGTGATCAATCCCTTCACAAGAAAACAAAAAGAAACACTCTTTTACCTGGCCTCTGAAACTCCATCTTCGTACATTTCAGGACTTAGCTCTAAGAACAAAGAACAACACCAATGCTCTGTTTCATTCACCAACCATTACAGTGTTTATCACTTCAACTGTCCCAAATTTGATTTGTCCTTATACACAACAAAAGTGCTACTTAATGGTCTGATTCAGGCAGCTGACTTGTTGAATCCGTGACCTGTTTGGCTCATTTGGTTTAATTGGTCTTCTGAGAGTGGTTGCAGCCAGATATATCGCTTTATAAAAATGATGGACCTGTTTCGAAGATCAAAGCTCACATGCACAAATACACGTAAAAGCTACTACACTACTACTCAAAGCAGTGGATAGAATTTGCAAACAAATAAAAATTAGCAGAGAAAAATGAATTAATGCCTAATCAAGTTGACTTCTAATGAGCTTGATCGATATACGTAAAGATGTCACGAACTATATATTTTAAATTAAGACATAAATTATTACTATTTTTGTCTAGAGAATATGCATGGTAACATGATGAAATATATACGAGCAAAAACATATACCAGGTGTTGAATTTTAATTAGAATATGTAAATGCTATTCGGTCAAACTTGTTAAAGAGGCAAAGGTGAAATATATGTTATCTTAATTAATTTTCTACTTTAGTAAAAAAAGCATATGGTAGTTCCTTAATTTGGATTCCAAAAAAATAGTTAACGTATAGCTTTATGAGTTTGACTATTTTTCTTTGTTGTATATATTATTACCATGTTCCAATCCCATCACAAAGGAAACGTTCTTGTCTTCTTCTCCGATGGCACAGCACAAGAGTTTCTCTTCCTCTTCAGTCTCAAACCGTCCCATCTCTCTCTTAAATGGTCTCCTTCTCCTGGTTTCTCTCCTCCTTCTCCTCGGTGTGTTCTTACCCTGGGCAGGATCTCCCTTATTCCCGTTTCCAAACGTAAGCTCTTCTTCTTCTTCTTTGCCATCTAACTGGCGCGACTATTCCCTCTCTCAAGCGGCTGAGTTTGTCGCTAAGGACGGGACTGTGATCATCTGCGCCGTTAGCTATCCCTTCTTGCCTTTCCTCAACAACTGGTTGATTAGTGTCTCGAGGCAGAACCATCAAGACAAAGTCCTCGTGATCGCTGAAGATTACGCTACTCTCTACAAGGTTAACAAGAAGTGGCCTGGTCATGCCGTTCTCATTCCTCCAGCGTCGATTCTCAGACCGCACATAAGTTCGGTTCCCCGGTAATAGTTTCACCTTTAAGCTCCTGTTTTGTATGTGATGATCATCTCAAAGAAGCACTACAAGAAAACAGCAAGGATACTGAGGAAAACAATCGTCGGAATTTCGTCGGAATAACGTTATTCCGACGACATACCGACGAAACAAGTCCTCGGAATTTCTTCTTTCCTCGGAAATCCCTCGGAATTTTCCGACGGAATTCCGAGGAAACAAATTTCCGAGGAAATTCCGAGGATCACTAGTTTGTCGGAAATCTCCTCGAAATATACCGAGGGAGAACTTCGTCGGGATATTTCCTTGGAACTTCATCGATCGATGCGTTTTTGGACATATATACATCGATCGATCCGTTTATAAAAAAACGTTCGGAATATACCGAGGGACACCTTTCCTCGGAATATTCCGAGGAACATGTCCCTCGGTATATTCCGAGGAACATGTTCCTCGGTATATTCCGAGGAAAGGTGTCCCTCAGTATATTCTGAGGAAGATGTCCCTCGGTATATTCCGAACGTTTTTTTATAAACAGATCGATCGATGGATATATGTCCAAAAACGCATCGATCGATCGAGTAAAAAATATAATTAATTTCCTCGGAATGTAAAAAATATTTATTTTTTAAAAAAATAAAAATTTTGAAATTTAAATTTGAAAATATAAAATTAAAATTAAAATTGAAATCATATTAATTAATATTCAAAGTTTCACAAATAAAAATAAAACATTCCGAGTTTTTGGAAAAAAAAAAACTACGGGTCTGGCACGTCCGGGAACACCTCGTTCGGGTACATCCTCTGCATCATCTCCATCATTTGCTGGTTCAGCCTCCTCTGCGCCTCATAGCCCGCCTGTTGAGCCGCCATCTGGGTCTCCAACAAAGATATGCGATCATCCTTGTCCTTCAACTGAGCCGTAAGTACTTCTGGATCAACAAAGGGCGGTGGTGCAGAAGAAGGAGGAACCGACCGGGTGCGACGACCCAAACCGACCAAACGTCCCTTCTTCTTTAGAACCGACTGAATAGAAAATAGCCAAATTTACAAATTTAAACCAAAAAATAAATGAATTGAACTTAAAAAAAAAAGAACTTACGGATTCAACGATTTCGTTGATTCGAAACCGGGGCAAGTTGGTCGAAGCCGTCGAAGCGTCATCCTCGTTTGAAGCTGAGACACTTCGTCTACCACCTGAGTTTGGACCAGGTCGACCACGTCCCTCACAAGACCGTCATCAATCTGGCCGGTCTTCTTGTTGGTATACGCCCTCCTCATTAGGGCGAGATCATCAACCGGCTCGCCATCATTTTCTTCCGCCTTGAAAAAAAACATAAATTAAAGAAACATTAGAAATTAGAAGAAATGCACAATAAATTAAAATTCTGAAACTCAAATAATTGAAGAAAAAGCGGTTGAACTTACCATGCGATCTCCCAGAGTGGCAATAGATTGAGCACCCAAGTTATGCTTGTAGATGCCCTTCCCTTTACGGTCGCTCCTGCGGTTGGTGGAGTTGGTGGAAGAAGTTTCTTTCGTCTCTTCCTTATCCCAATGCGCACACAACTCCTTCCAGACCGTGTCGTTCATCGACTTTGGGACCTTTTAATAAAAAAAAAAAAATAGTTTAATAAATTAAAAAATTGTTTAATAAATTAAAAAATTGTTTAATAAATTAAATCGAACCTTATTGATTTTCCACTTCTTCTTCCACTGGTGGATCTGCTTCCCATAGTTGTCCATAACTTTATGGACGAAGTGGTGATAGATAAAGAGGGTCTCATCGGAATTCCAGTTGAACTCTTGCTGAAAAAAAAACACAATTAGTAGAAAATTTATATTAAAGATTAAAAATGTAAGTAAAAAATTAGAATACTTACCGCAAACTGACGAAACCACAGAACCTGCTTGTCGGTAGGGAAGTGAGTGAAAGTCGGATGTCCCCTGTCGAGGGCCGAGTACATCATACGGTTGATCCATGCACTGATCACGTTCCCGGATCGGTTGAACCTAATAAAAAGAACAAACGGTTAATAATGAATCCAAATTTAAAGAAAAAAAATGTTTAATTACCATGTTTGACCCCGTCCATGTGGATACGGAGTGAGATACGGAAGATGGTCACGACCGGGCTGTTGAACCAACTCCGCAACACTCATCACTCCCGGAGGACCCGGAGGAGCAGGAGCGGATGCAGCAGCGGGAGCGAGAGGAGCAGGAGCGGGTGCAGCAGAGGGAGATGTATGGTTGGAGCTGTGGGGCGAAGGGGAATCCTGAAAATGGCTGGAATCCCGAGACTGGCTCCCCGTACCACCACGACCACGACGCTGTCGAGGCCGGGTCTGATCATCATGAGACCTGTAAATTAAAAAAATATATTTAATAAATACAGAAATATATAAATTATTTTAAAAAAAAAAAAAATCCCAAATAATAGTTTTTAATCACAAAAAAAGATTTATAGATATTAAAAATATTTAATAAATATATAAAAATAGTTCTAATAAACAAAAAATAGTTTTAATAAATAAAAAATAGTTTAATAATTACAAAAAATAGTTTTAATAATATATATATATATATATATATTTTTAAATCCCAAATAATAGTTTTTAATCAGAAAAAAGTTTTATAGATATTAAAAATGTTTTGTAAAATCCAAAAAATAGAATTTATATACAGATTTTGTAACATCCAAAAAATTGAATTTATATACAAAAATCATTTTGTAAAATACAAAAATCGATTTTATATACAAAAATCGATTTTATAAATACAAAAAAAATAAAAAAATTATAAAAAAATTATAAAAAAATTCTAAATCAATTCAACAAAACAAATTATTCAACCAAATCACAATTCTAAACCTATTATACAACCAAATCACAATCCTAACCAATCACCCTAACAAAAATCTATCAAAACCACACAAAAACCTAACAAATAGAACCAAAGAGAGTGGGATAGGGTCCTTACATGATTTGTGTAAGAGAAGGGGGAGATCGCCGGAGATATCGTCGGATTTGAGGGGGAAATCGCCGGAGAGAAGAGAGGAGTCGCGCAGAGGAAGAAGAGAGAAATGGGGAAGAAGAAGTGGCTCGTGGTTATAAAACCTAGGGTCCGACGGATATTATCCGTCGGAATTCCGTCGGAATTCTAATTTCAATTTTCGCGAAATATTTGCCCGCTAAAATGAAAATATTCTGAGGATATTCCGACGGATAGTAAAATATCCGTCGGAATTTCCTCGGAATATTCCGAGGAAATACCGAGGAACTAGTGTTTGGGGTTTCAAAACATCAATTTTTTTTGCCGTATTTCATTTCTTATACAATTGTAATGCATACCATTGAGGATTCTTGGTATAAATGAGCATAAACCATGAAATAACAAATTTCAAAACTAATTGAAAGTATTCCCTTTACCGTTCATTAAAAGGTGTGTGTTTCTCTTATGTTGTGGGATTTCGTTCATACAGTCGGAAAAGTGTTAATTATACGGTAAGGAACAAATTTTGACTTCATAATGAACGTAAGACACTTAATAAGGGTTATATAGGTGTTATTCAAACCGCAAAACGTTGTTTTCGGTTTAAAAACCCTATTTCCTCGGAAAAGCCTCAGAATATTTCGAGGGAATTCCGAGGAAACCCTTTTCTTCCTCGGAATTCCGTCGGAATATTCCGAGGAACTAGTGTTTGGGGTTTCAATACGTCAATTTTTTTTATAAACGGATTGATCGATGTATATATATCCAAAAACGCATCGATCGATCACTAAGATGGACCAAAGCGTAACAATGTGATCGATCGATTAGATTATCCCACCGATCGATCGTGAATATCAAGTGTTCCTCGGAATTTCCTCGGAAAATCTCGTAAGTTTTTTTATAAACGGATCGATCGATGGATATATGTCCGAAAACGCATCGATCGATCACTAAGATGGACCAAAGCGTAACAATGTGATCGATCGATTAGATTATCCCACCGATAGATCGAGAATATCAAGTGTTCCTCGGAATTTCCTTGGAAAATCTCGTAAGTTTTTTTATAAACGGATCGATCGATGGATATATGTCCGAAAACGCATCGATCGATCACTAAGATGGACCAAAGCGTAACAATGTGATCGATCGATTAGATTACCCAATCGATCGATCGAGAATATCAAGTGTTCCTCGGAATTTCCTCGGAAAATTCCGAGGCTTTTCCGAGGAAAGAGGAAGTGTTCCTCGGAATTTCCTCGGTATTTCTTTAAAAAAAAAAAAAATCAATGGTAGTCTGTTTCCGAGTCATCATCACCAGATGAATCTGAGTCTGGATCTTGGTGAAACTCTCCAATCACTGGTTCATCCTCTACGTGAACGACGGCTTCCTCTCCGAAGTCGGTTAAATCGACTACAAGGCCAACTCCAGCTAAATCTTCTGCTGCACTTAAGTTGCCGGATGTGCTTGGTTGTAGTGGGTCTTCCAGCTCAGAACTTCCCTGAACTCGGTCTCTCGGGTTGAGTCTTGTAACAGTAACCCATAGATCATCTCTGTTCCTTACCCGGGGGTACTTGATATAACAAACCTGTAACATTTAGAAAATTATTTGTAAAATTATAAATTAATACATATGATGATGAATCATTTTGAATAATTAACATTTAATTACCTGATCGGCCTGAGAAGCAAGAATGAAAGGATCATAATATTGCAGCTTTCGCCTCGAATTTACTGATGTAACACCAAATGCATCTGTTCTCACACCTCGATCTGGAGTGTTGTCGTGCCAATCACAATAGAAAACAGTACAGCGCAATCCAACCATGCCCAAATACTTGATTTCCAAAATCTCATGTATGTGTCCGTAGTATACATCATCTCCTGATGCAGAACAAACGCCAGCATCATAAGTCGTACTCGAACGTCTCCTCTTCTGAGTTGTGAATGCATATCCTCAAGTACAAAATCTCGGATATGACTTCACAACAAAGTTTGGTCCAACGACCATCTCACGTATCCAATCGTCAAATGTTTCACCTCTGGCCAAACCAGCAGACACCTATTAATAGCACATATATATATGTTATATCAATAAATGTGAATTAGTATAAATATGTGATAAAATATATTTTAATTTGTTTAAAGCACTCACATAAGTAAACATCCATCCAGTAAATTCTCTCTGCTTCATTTCTTCTAGTTCGTCCTCTGTGGCGTATCTATACTCGAACCGCTTTTCTGCCATGAAAATCCTGTATATGATGACAATAATGTAATTAATTAAGATTTAAATTTCAACTTGTTAAAATAAAAATTTGTAAGCTAATTTATTTACCTCTCATATTGAAGAATGTCTTCGCAGTTGGTGAGCAAATATGTTTGCAAATGACTGCGCTCCTGCTCAGTAAGTCGACGGTCCTTTGGTTTTCCGCTAAGTCATCCAACGTCTGTGAAAATGTCTGGAACCGTAACATGATATGTTGCCCGTTCGCCTCTATCATCATGCCGAGCAAGTCTTCTGTTTTTGGTCTGAACTTCTGCTGGAAAGTAGTACTCGGCAAAGTTTGAAGTTTCTTCATTGATCATCTGTGCGACTATAGAACATTCCACCCTACTTAAATTTTTCACCATCTTCTCCAAATGGAACATATACCGCTCATACAGATACATCCATCTATAATGCACAGGACCACCAAGTTCCAATTCTCTTGCCAGGTGAATAACAAGATGCTCCATAACATCAAAAAATGAGGGAGGAAATATCTTCTCAAGGTTGCACTGAATCACGGCTATGTTAGTCTTCAAATTTTCAATACCTTCAAGAGTCACTGATCTCGTGCATAAATCGCGGAAGAAACCACTTAGCCCTGCAATTGCTTCATGAACATTTCGTGCTAATAGTTCCGTGAAGGCGAACGGAAGGAGGCGCTGCATCATTACATGGCAATCGTGGCTTTTCAAGCCAGTAAACTTTCTTTCCTTTCTGTCGATACAGTTACACAAATTTGATGCGTAACCATCTGAAAATTCCACATCGTTTGAAATCCAATCAAAGAACGCATCTTTTCCCTCTGCATCAAGTCGGTATATGGGAAAAGGAGCCCTACCATTCTCATCAACATGAAGTTCTGAACGAGCACATATATCGACTAAATCCAGTCTTGACTTCAAATTATCCTTTGTTTTACCTTGAACATTAAGGATCATGTTCATGAGATTGTCGAAAAAGTTCTTCTCAATATGCATGACATCTAAATTATGCCTTAGTAGATGATCCTCCCAGTATGGCAGATCCCAGAAAATACTTTTTTTGTGCCAGTTATGTAGTTCTCCAACAGCATCTACCGGAAAACGCTCATGTCCACCGACGTTTGGCGTCCTTTCTGCACCAAAATCTCTTAGTTGTATCTTCAAATCTTTCCCACAAATTTTCGGAGGTGGACTGTCAAACACCCTCTTGTTCTTCGTAAACAAGTTCCTACTCCTACGATATGGATGATCAGGTGGTAGAAATCTCCTGTGACAGTCAAACCAACACGTTTTCCTTCCGTGTTTTAGTTGGAAAGCATCAGTGTTATCTTGACAATATGGACATGATAGCCTTCCATGAGTTGTCCATCCAGACAACATACCATATGCTGGAAAATCACTTATTGTCCACATTAGTACTGCCCGCATTTGAAAGTTTTTTTTACACGAAACATCGTATGTTTCAGCACCTTGAGCCCATAGTTGTTGCAACTCATATATTAGTGGCTGAAGAAACACATCAAGTGATCTCTTAGGATACTCTGGTCCGGGAACGAGAATCGAGAGAAACAAAAACTCTCGTCGCAAGCACAAGTTTGGGGGTAGGTTGTATGGTGTAAGAATGACGGGCCATAGAGAATACTGTCTTCCACTCTTGCCAAACGGACTGAAACCATCAGTACATAATCCAAGGTAGACATTTCTTCTCTCATACGCAAAGTCGGGATACTTTGATTGGAAATGCTTCCACGCTTTTGCATCTGAAGGATGTCTGATCTCACCATCTGTTGAGTGCTCCGCATGCCATCTCATTGGTTGCGCTGTGCGTTCAGACAGATACAACCTCTGCAACCTTTCCGTCAAAGGTAAATACTACATCCTTTTATATGGCACTGGAACTCTTCCACTCGTATCTTTATAACGAGGATTTCCACAAAATTTGCATGTAACACGCTGTTCATCCGCCCTCCAATAAATCATGCAGTTGTCGCTGCATACATCTATTACCTGATACGATAAACCAAGACCAGCTACGAGTTTCTCAACCTCGTAGTATGAACCAGGAGCTACATTATCCTCGGGTAGAATACCTTTTACAAAATCAGCAATCGCATCCACACAGTCTTCAGCCAAATTATAATCTGTTTTAATGCCCATCAATCTTGTAGCAGATGATAAAGCTGAATGACCATCTCTGCAACCTTCGTACAATGGTTGCTTTCCAACATCCAACATATCATAAAATCTCCTAGCTTGTGCATTGGGTAAATCTTCCCCTCTAAAATGATCATTTACCATCTGCTCAGTACCTACACCATAATCTACATCCGTTCTAATTGGTTCTTCTAATCTAACCGCTGGTTGAGGTTCGCTAGTACTACCATGTTCATAATCAGTTTCCCCATGATGATAACAAATTTTGTAACTTCGTGTAAACCCACTCAAATATAGATGAGTCCAAACATCTCACTCTTTAATAACCTTTCTATTTTTACAATTAGAGCAAGGACATCTTAACATACATGTTTTTGCTTCCGGTTGTCGGTGAACTAACCCCATGAATTCGGTTATACCTCGTTGGTATTCTTCCGTAAGCAATCTCGTGTTCGGATCCAAATGAGGTCGATCGATCCAAGAACGAAAATAATTTGAAGAAAACATATATTTTATGAATCAAATTCGTGTGTAAATAGAATAAGAGGGAGGATGAAGATATGGAGTGAATGAAGAGGAAGATGAGTGCTTGTATTTATAGTTTAAATCCTGCCGACAGACCGAGGAAATTCCGACGGAATTCCGACGCCAACGGCTAGTTCGTCGGAATTTCGTCGAAATTTTGTAAAATTCCCCAACGGCTCTCCAACGGCTATAATATTTTCTCAGAATTCATCGGTTTTTTCCGAGGAACACATATTTCCTCGGAATTTCATCGGACTATTCCGACGGATTGATATTTCCTCGGTATATTCCGTCGAAACCAAATTTTGTGTTTCCTTCCGAGGGATATTCCGATGATTTTATTTTCCGTCGGAATGTCCGTCAGAATATCGCTGTTTTCTTGTAGTGAAGTTGTTGCATTGTATCTTGTTAACCAATTTACCATATCCAAAACTTAGGGTTTCTTCAACTTCACTTCACGGAGGCCGCAACATCTGTTGCAACTATTGGAGCTAGGTTACAATGTTATGTACAACGATGTTGATATGGTCTGGTTGCAAGATCCATTTCAGTATTTAGAAGGAAGCCATGATGCATACTTCACTGATGACAGGACTACAGTATGTGAAATTCAGTTCAAACTTGTCGTTTAGAATGTTTTTAATTAAATCTTATTCTCTGATTGATTTTGGTGCCAGATCAAGCCTTTGAATCATTCTCATGCTTTGCCAACTCCGGATCGAAACGGAGTGACTTATATATGTAGCTGCATGATTTTCTTGCGTCCCACGAATGGCGCAAAGCTTCTAATGAAGCAATGGATCAAAGAACTTCAATCTGGGTCTAAAGCTTATGAAGGAAATGATCAGCCTGCTTTTAACTGGGCACTTAACAAAACAGCTCATCAGGTATTGTTTATTCCACTGATTTCAATAGGTTTTGTATCGTAATTTTCAATCAGGATTTTCGTGGTCCAACATTAACAATCTTTTGGTACTCTTTTTAACTACTTACAAAACTCTTCTACTACTGTCTTTGTTCTAAGATTCACTTGTTTGAATGCATTCTCAACTCTTTGGTGACCTTGACTTCTTCAGGTAGATCTCTACTTGCTTTCTCAGGCAGCTTTCCCAACAGGAGGATTGTACTTCAAGAACGAGACATGGGTTGAAGAGACAACGGGTAAACATGTCATAGTCCACAACAACTACATTATCGGTTACGAGAATAAGATGAAACGCTTCCAAGACTTTGGTCTATGGCTAGTCGATGATCATGCTCTTGAGTCCCCACTGGGAAAATTAGATTAAATAAGAACATGGCTTGTTATGTGTGAATGTTAGTGTATATGGCTAATTCAAAACAGAGGTAAATAAATGAGACTCGAGATGTATGTCTCCACATTACTAGAATACTGTGATAGGTCTCTCTAGAGACATAAGATCAGTGTTCCCTTGTATCTATCATCTACCTCTTTAGTCTTCACCGACTCTTGCTTCCTGATTATTATGTATATTGATTCGTTACAACAAGTTAAAACTATACCAGAAACATCACACAGAAAAAAAAAAGGGATTCACAATCTATATAAAACATATTATTTGGTAATTTTCATACTAATGAATAGAATTGATGTGAAATAGATCCGTAAGAGCATAAAAAGAAACGTGTACCCTTTTGTTTTCCTCACTAATTACGTGAAGTCTTTTAAGACGTAAATTGAAATGCTAACTTTTCAAACTCACAATAATTTTTTTTTTGAAAACATATATACAAAGTAGAATATGTACATATCTTGAGAATCAGATCCTTTCCATTGTCATGTATTTGGGGAAAATGAAATGGAAATAGATAAGGATTTGTGAGGCCAAGCTGAATTTTGTGAGGCCAAGATGACTTACCTTAGTTATAGTCATCTATAAAGTCCAACAACGTCAAGTAGGAAAGATTTGTGAGGCCAAGCTGAATTTTAGGCTCATCCATTGGGAAGCCCAAAACACTGTTGATCGAGGAACAGGTACGATCTGGCTCAATGAATGTCTCGTGCTACACCAACCTTAGACAAACAAAGAAAAAGAGAATTCGGTATCAATTTCATATGTAAACGTATCTGTGGAGGATGCGAGACATGTTGTTGGACCTGGAGATGCTGTGAGCATGATGTTGCGAATGATGGTGATGGAGTGAGTTCCGAAATTCAATGAACACTTGGTAGGATCTACACTGTTCCTGATGGCCTTGACGAAGATGAATGATCTCATGGGAGGTAAAGCTGTTGTACATGCATAATTTCATTATTGATAATAACATAACTCTCTTACAGATATGTTTTTTCAATCTCTAATGAACATTTTGTTTTTTCTTTCAGAGAAAATAGAGCCAAACTAATGCACCAGAGACTTGTACTTTAGGTATAGAGTAGAACTTCGTAGCCCGTGCTGTAATAAAAAAAAATTGGAAGACTGTTCTTCATCAAGGCAAATACTTATAGCCATTTGTCTGAGAAGAAACTTATGAATCTTTCTAGTACAAGTCTTTGGAAGCTCCTCCTGAACCATATACTTTGGTCATTTCCGTCATTCTTTCAAGGATTGTAAAGTTAACTTGTTTGATCATGCAGGAGAAGGAGTTTCTCATGAATTGCAAAGCCATATCATATCGAGAAAGATAGTGATTTTACGGTTTGATAGCACTAGCAGAGCACATGTTTGATCTCCAATTTCTAATCTATGCAATAATGATTTCAGTGGTCAGCCTAGATAAGTACCAGCCAAGAAGTGCCTTCATATTGGAATATATAAGCATTGTTTTTTTTTTTGAAACACAACTTATATTAATGCAAGAAAAAATTAGGTGTCTGCCATAAAGGCTTCACCCTCAACCAGACACATTTTTGCTAGCTTATCAGCAGCATTGTTCTGTACTCTCGAGATCCAAGAGCAAGAAAACTCATCAAGTGATCTACAAAAGAAGGTATATAAGCATTGTTTATAAAAGGTTTTATATGGTTGAAAATTGAAGAAGACCAGCAAACACAAGTTTCTCATGTTTTCTTTCCCGAATGGATGAATGAATGGCTGTGCCCATGGCATGAGAGAGGCTTTCAGCAATGCAAAGACTTTTTGAGTAGTGATGAAGAGCAATGGAAAGATGCTGATTACAACTGTTCTGAATCGTTGGTCCAGTTGAGGAGAGTGATAAGATATTCTGCCACTAACTGTCATTTTTTACTTACACATTGCTTACGTAGTTTCATGTATGGGACTCTTACGTTAGTGAGTATGATTGGCAGGAAATCTGCAGCTGTTCATGCATATGCTAAGTTAAATCGTTTTATAATCTATATGTATGCAAAATAAACAAGATAATTTTTGTAAACAATATGACTGGTTTGGTTATTTATTGGGTACATTGCATTATATTTATTTCTTCAACTTGAACCATAATTATAATTTCTTGGTTCTAAATAGGCTAAACAAGATTAGTTGCATTTATTTTGCTATATTATCTTGGATTTTCGATATATTTTCTTAAAATTTTGTATAATTTGATATGTTTTTTTCTGAACATAAATAATAATTTAAAAATTTTATGCATATATATGAATATTTACAAAAACTATTTTGTAATACTTTATTAATATATTTTTCATATGTTTTTTAGTTTCTAGTCGTTTGTAATTTGTATGCATGAAAATTAATTAGAATACTGCTCTAAATGATATTTTGATAAATTAATTAAACCTCACTTTTTATATATATAATTTGGATAGATTAAGTTACTCCTTATTTGATATATTGAATTGCATATATTTTTATCAAATGAATGACAACCATTTTTTTTGGTTCTAATTATGCTAAAAACTGAATAAACTTTTTTATTTCAATAAGTTTGGCTAATATTTTTCAGATTTTATTTTTAATTTCTTAAAATCATTATTTTAATATATTTGTTTTTGAAAAAAACTAAGTAATGACGGGTATAATATTGCATAAACTAATATGACCGTTAATCATTTTTAAAAATCATGCAGAAATATAATATTTTAAAGATAACTAAATTATAAAAGTTAGTTAATTTATTTTTCATTTGATTATAAATTCCAAGTTTAATATATAATATTTTGTTATTTAATATTTTCTAACAAACACATACTTATTTTTTGAATATATCATGTTAGATCATCAGTTATGTTATTAAAATATATGTATATGTTCTTAATCATTTGATCAAAATTATATTCATAGTAAAATAAAAATTATTTTGTCTTTTAAAAATAAATATCTATTTTTTGTGAAATTATGTTTTCATAGATATAACTGTGTGTATTTTCAGGCTTATAGATATTTCCTTTTTCAGTATGCTTTTTATTATAGAAATTAAATTAAACTTTTATATATGTAAAATTATATATTTATAGATATGAGCTAAAGAAAAGTAAATTAAAAATTAGTGGAGCTAAAGGAAACAAAATTGCAATACTAAAAGGAGAATAACATCAACTTTCCGCTATGCCACGTCGATTAAAAAAATCAGCAAATCAGAAAGCTTTTAATGGCCACGTCACTTTATGTTTCAGCATATCGAGTAAATTCCGAGGCCCAAATTTTAGTTAAAAAAATCAATTTTCTTCGTTCTAACTGGAGAACCTATCTTGTATTCTCTTTGATAACGTCAGATCCATTACTCTTTCTCATTAAACCTCCTCTTTAATCCATCAATCGGAAGACATGCTAACGTTCAGACTCCTTTTGTTTGTGAGGTCATATAAACTCTTATTCTCATTCTCTGCTGCGCCTGCGCCCAAAAACTGACGAAACCTCCAAAATTCACCCATCATCGATAGACCTTCTTCTTCGTCTTCTCCGTTTCCTCATCTTCAAATTGATTATTATATGATTTTGGATGTTCTCAATGGCACTGATAACCTTTCTTTCTCTCTCTCTCTCTCTCAGCGACAATCTTATAGGAGATTAGGCCGGAACGGCGACTGCAGAGTCGATTAGCGCAAGAGCTCGATCCAAGATTCCGGAGCCGGTCATTAGAATCATCACTTCCTCTTGATTCATAAGCAAGCGCACATGCAAATCATCAGCAAACCCATGATCAAGGTTTCTCCTTTGGCTTCTTTTTTTCCATCACCTCCATCTCTAAATAAATCTTACTATCGAGCTTTCGTTTATTTGTGTCCTATCTACCAAGTTTGTAACTCAGGTTTCAAAATACCAATCTTAGTCCTCCTGGAAACAATATGAAGAACACAACCGTCGAGCCATTGGGAAAGTCAAAGAATTTGAGCGATTTGCATCAAGAGTCACTGTCGATCGGCTTCCATAGGAAGAGCTCACCGCCACCAAATCACTGTCTACCGCCGCGTTAATGGTGTTTCTGTTCATCTTAGCTTTTGAGTGATCGAAAGTTTTCACCTTTTTATGAAATATGATTCAATCGTGAATCTTGGGAATATCTGTTAGATGAAGAAGCTCGGAGAACAACGAACGATGATAGTGTTTTGGAAGAACGAGACCCACAATATGATACAATGTTGAATCAAATGGTGGGGAACCAGGAAGCAAAGCTGAGATGGGAGAGGTTAGTAGTGTGTAACAAGTCTATGCTTTTTGAGTTTTTGATATTGGTTTGACTACCTGCATTGATAGTTAATGTAATTGTTTCTGACTTCTGAGAATGTTCTTGGAAAAGCCTTTGTGTTGTCTTGAAGTCACATCTTGAGAAAATTTGTTTTCATTAACGGTGTAAATGTCTTGTCTTGTAGCTGATTGTTTCTTTAGGTGAAGAATTTAAAATGTTCATGAGCTGCCGAGTTAGTTCATAATTTTGCTGAAGAAAGTTTCCATGGCTACGTAGAAAATGAAAACGTCAGCCAAGTCCAAAATAAGTGATCAGTATGTTTTTTTGATCAAAAGTAATTAGTATGTAAAAGCAAAAACAAAGCTAACGAACCCCCACTGGAGAAGAGGACCTACCAAGCTGTCTTGAAGAGCTAGCTGGCAAAGAGTTTGTGTTCCAGATTCTTGTAACTCTTTACAATTTCACCTAACTATATAATTTATGTTTTTATACAAGAACTTGGAGAGAAGCTACTCGGAGGCTGAGATAATTATTAGATGCAAAAGAGACTATCATAAACTAAGAGGCGGATCACCTCAGGTATCATTCCCTGATCTCCACTATACGAAACCTGATGCATACCGGAAGGAGCGAGAGGACAACAAGGCGAAGCAATGGATCAGATGAGAGGTATGTTTCGTAAGCCATTGACAGAGTGGGTCGGATCAGACGTTAGAACCAGTAGCTGGAATGTTTTGCATTATCCTTGCATTATTTAATTGATTAATGAATATTAGAAGTTACTGCTTTTTTCTTTGACATTTTAAGTTTGTTGTTTTCTTAACGTACAAACTTAAAATGTAGAAGAAAAAAGCAGGTAGCCAAATTGAAAGAGAATTGTGTTTAAAAAAGCATGCTAAGGCTTCACTAAGGCGTGAGGCGATTTTTTTTTGGGGGTTCACCGCCTCGGAGTCGTGAAGCAAGTCGAACTCAAGTAAGGATGCATGTGAGGGCCCGTGTTATGGCTGCAGCTCGTGTCAGGTCCCGTAATATCTCTTTATGTTCTTTTGGTCTTGACAGTTCTTGTGAGGGATTTTAGATCAATGAAGAGGCAAATCAATATTTTGAAGAGTATTTTTATAATCTCATGCTTCTCACTTTGAGAGAGACTCTTTATATCAAACTAATTGTTAAGCTCGATAATAATATCTATGAGTTTGGAGATTCAAACTCTTATGTACAATTACAATAATATGATTTCAACTTTTGAGTCCTAATTCTGATACTTTGTTTCTGATTAATATATTCCTTGAAAGTTTATGAAAACATTGAGAAGTATTCAGAAGCACTGATTACTGGATTCGTGACAAAAAAAAATAAGATAGAGAACTAAAATTTGGTAGCTCTAAATTATGCAACCAGAATATTTTTAAGTAGTTAGTAAAGGTAAGTTTAATATATTATTTCAATTCCTATTTAAGATTTACATTTGACAAAACCACTCAAAAAATATATTTCTCTAAAGTTTTAATAAAAAAATCTTATTTAAATATGCAATCATTTAAATAATTTAAAATATCAAGGACAAATCTCCAAAATAACACCTTTCTAGGTTTATATCACAAAAATAACACTCAAAAACTAAAATGACCAAAATAGCACCTTTCTAAGTTTATCCTTTGAAAATTTTAATTTTTTTATTTTTCAAAATTTGAAATCTTATCCCCAAAACCTCATTTCTCAACTCTAAACCCTAAACCCTAAACTCTAAACCCTAAACCATAAACCCTAAACCCTAAACCATAAACCCTAAACCCTAAACTCTAAACCCTAAACCCTAAACCCTAAAATCTAAACCCTAAACCCTAAAATCTAAACCCTAAACCCTAAACTCTAAACCATAAACCCTAAACCCTAAATCCTAAACCCCACCCTTTAACTCTAAACCCTAAGTTTGTGACTTTTGATAAAACATTAAGTGCTATTTTTGTGACTTTTGACCTTGAGTGCTAGTTTGGGAACATAAACTTGATTTAATGCTATTTTTGTCTTTTTCTCAAATATCAATTCAAGAAATTTTGCAATATAGACAAAACAACAACACAAAAAACTTTGAAACATTTTCTAAGTGTAATAATTTCTTTTCATGAGAATCCAACTAAACAAGATAAAAAGATAATTACATAATTACAAAGATTTAGTTAGCTTTTTATTAGTTTTTGCGGACTATTTCATATATATTTGGATATTAGTACACATCAAATTTGAATCCTAATAATTTGTAAATTATTTATGGACATGTATTATAGTAGAAATATATATATAATATATACACAAATAAAGATAACTAGACTTTGACCCGTGCGTCCGCACGGGTGTTTTCATTCATTTTAATATTTTAAAGGTTTTTAAATTTTTTTCTATATTATAGATTGTATATACTTTATGCACTTATCATTGCAATATTTGATTAATATGAACTTTTCAACAACATAATTTTATATAGAAATTTACAGTAATTTTATATTTTGTCTTATAGAGTTTATGATTATAATAGTTTATATAAATATTTGTATTGTTAGATTGCATTCGAATAGAAGTTATACAAAATATTCACTAAGTAACATACTTGTAATCAATTTGCTTTTCATAATATAAATTTATACCAGAAATTTACAGCATTTTATATATTGTCTTATAGAGTTTATGATTATAGTAATTTGTATTGTTAGATTGCATTCAAATAGAAGTTATAAAAAATATTCGCTAAGTAACTTACTTGTAATTAATTTTCTTTTCATAACAACATTACATATAGTGATATTAATTCATTTTTTACATCATCCATATCTTACATTTTTAGTTCTTAGTACAAATTTGTGCTGATAAAATGGATAAATTTAATGTAGATGTCAAACAAATGGACTATATATCTCAAGATAATAAAAAAATACTAAACCCAAAATTAGTACTAAAACAGATTAGTCTGGAAAAATAAAAATAAACAAACATATCTAACCTTTTTGAGTTTGATGAATTTCTACGGGTGAATCAAAGTTTAGCTTCTTCATCTTCTCTCTTTGTATTTTTCTACCCCATCACTGTTTGTCAAAGATCAAACTCCACCATTAAAAAACAGCAGTCATGATAGATCTCCTTCGTATGAGGTGTTATGTTTCCACGAATAATTTTTTTTACTTGAATGTACCATCCAATTTTATATGATTTGAGATTTTTGAGAAGAGTAAAAATTCTTTTGTTAGACATGATTTGTTTGTTTTTCAGAATAAAAATAGTTTCACGTAATATATGGTATATATATGGTTTGTGTGATTGTGAAATATGGAAATAATCAGCACAAAATATTCTCAACAGTGTAATTTGCAAGTTTTATAAAAAGAATTTAAATCAATATCAAGTCTGATATTTTCAAAATTAATCATATTTCCTCTGTTAGGATTATATATTTAGATTTGAGTACATAGTTTAAAAAATCGATTATGATTGGTTTAGTCCATAGAATATTTATTTTTTTGTATCCTATTAAAATTAAAAGATTATCTCGGAATAAATAGGAATATCAAAATATATATATATTTTAAAGGAAATAGAATTTCTTTAAATATTGCCAATTAATTTTCCCATTTATGTGATATTATATAGAAAATAAATATTCTGATTGTTCATTTATAGATTGTATGTAAAAGATCAAAATATTTTTTGGTTAATGTGATAGCAAAAAGAAGGATATTGTTAAGCTAAGTTATAAGTAAAGAGGTTGATTTTGACAAATATTTTATGGAACTGATTAAGATTTCATATATCTTCAATTGAATACTTACTAACATTCCGCATAAATATGTCTCACGATTTCCTTTTATAAAAAGATAGTTAATTTCAGGTATTTTTTTACGCAACATAATTTTTGGTTGACTTAATTAAAGTTGTGTGTATATTACTATATTATGTATTTTCCCAAAGATTCTTTGGTTTGGTTTGTACCAAAGACGTATGACAATTGAGTGTATACACAAATCCAAAGACGTACCGACATAATTTTATGCACTCGATTTTAATACACTCGGTTGATTAATAGATGTCAACCTTTTTGATGCAGATAAATGAAATTGTAGCCATGTTTAAAAAAAAAAAAAATTCTAGCCACAGGAGAAAATTAAACAGAGTAAACAAATGCTAACTGGGTGTGTCGAATGGATATTCGCAGGTCTAGATAACACAATTGAAAGATTAGAGTTGATTCATAAGGATGTTTCTGTAATTTACAAAGATTTGGGCTGATTTGAAAATAATCAGAAATGTGAGGGACCTAAAATGCAAATACGGAGAAGCCAGCCATAGTAATGGATCGAGCTTTCTCTTCGCTGTATCTGGAGTTGATGTTGCCGGCGGCCATGACAATTAAGGCCACGATGGAGAAACAGAGCAGAGACACGAAATAGAGAGGTCGTGGACTTCAGACGCGTCACGCAACAAAGAGGCAGAGATGAAGAGTACTGGAGGGCATGGAGGAAGAGCCACGGTGGGTAAGAGAGCACGGTCGCAGAGCACAGTGATTTAACGGAGCACCGGAGTTGCGATTTGGAGAAGAAGGAGCCAATAGTTTAATCATTCAATTTAAGTAGTTGGTTAAGAATTAAATAAAATGACTGTGTATTAGATCAGTGGCATAACATCGTAATTATTGAGGAAAACTCAGGGTTAAGTCTAATTTGTACTTCTGTTTTAATAGTTTAGATGTAACAACATAAGTTTTTTTTCAAATGAAGAGTCTCTCTCAAAGTGAGAAGCATGAGATTATAAAAATATTCTTCAAAATACTGATTTGCCTCTTCATTGATCTAAAATCCCTCAAAATAACTGTCAAAACCAAAAGCTTTATTCTATCCACTTAAACAAATAATTCAACCAATCAAATTGTTAAATTAACATGTCATTTCTATTAATAAATTATAGAAACACTAATAAATATGAAAAATAATATATATATATATATATATTCGAATTTTCATTATTTTAAATAGACTTATTTTTTTTTTAAAGTAACAGATAAAATCATTTAACGGAGTTCACATGATAAATATATTAAATCCTTAAGAAAATAGAAGGTCAACAAACCGAAACAAAAATCTTAAAACACTAAAAGCTCTAAAAAATTATATATGTCAAAATAAAATATTATAAATATATAGCAAATTAATTAGTTATGATCATAAAAATTATAATTATACATCTGTCACAAATATTTGTTTTTGTTTTTTTGAGCTTTCTAAATCCATGCAAATATGGCTTCAAATGGTGAGACAAATAAAAAATACAGATCAAACAAATACTGCATATCAAAAACAATATATACAAATCAGTGCTTATACATAGTTTATCAAACAAGTTTATTGAACCATATTTGTTAAAATTCTTACAAAGTTAAAATGATGTAAATTAAGTAAATAAAAATACAAGTTATTATTATATATATATATATATATATATAAGTAAAAAATGAATTACAACATGTATAAAGTAATTTTTATAGACACATATTAATTATTTTATCTATATTACTTATTATCAACAATAAAAATAAAACAAAAATATGTTTTCTGTTAATATAAACATTGTATATGATTCTTTGCGGAAGCAAAAAAAAAGATTATATAAGAAATAACATGCAAGACTATTTATTACAAGGAATTTCTATAGAAGTTATGAATATGTAAACTATATATATATATATGTAAAATATTTATTGAAGATGATAAGTAAAATATATGTAGTTTATGTATAATCTATATAAATAACTTTGTCTTACATAAATTATCACACAAAAGTGAAAAACATTAAATTTTATTTTTGAGAATAATTGTTTTTAGTTTTAAAAAGAATGAAACAAATTAATAGAGTTAGACTACTTATAATAAATTAATAGAAAAACTTAATTTACATGAATCAACCATCTTCAAATGTCCAACCCCTTTTTCTTCTTTTACATGCATATCAATAATTTAACACTACCGTTATTCTACAAACATATTATTTTTTATTTGATTACTTTTTTTGTTTTGCAATTAAAATTTTGAATATCTGATAAATGTATTTTTATTTGCATGCAAATGAACTAAATTTATTATGTATTTGGCATGTACATCCACTAAAATTCTTACATAATGATGTCCAATAAACCACAAAGAAATTAGTTCAAACTATTGTCATATTTTTATTGTCTTATTTTATGTTTTTTTGTAAGATAATATAAAACAAACTGATATTTTAAAAAATTTGGAAATGAAAAAAATATAACATATAATCCGCGCGTAGCGCGGATAAAAGCTCTAGTAATTGTAATAATGACAATTATGTATGATGTTTATATTCGTTTAAAATAACTTTGTAAATGATCATTATAAGAATTAACGTGAATACGACACGTAAGAAATTTATTTCCCAATTAATATTATTGAGATCTTAGATCACTAGAAAACTAAATGATATTATAGTTACTATTAATAACCTTGGTTAACTAAACAAGGTCGCCGGTATCTGTCTCCTTTTTTGAATATATAAAATATTAATATGATTTCCATTCTATTTTTTTTTCAACCACAAATATCTCTCATATCTTATAGTTAAATATGATGATTAATATATAGTATATCAAATATTTTTAAAATCAAAAATTGATTTAATTAAGAGGTTCTAGAATGGATTTTATATGTATATATCTTTGTTTTAGTGATCTTATATGTATATATTTTTGTTTCTAATACATAATGTACAAAAATAAAAAATTAAGTAATTTTTTAGTAAAACTGTAGTAAATTTTTAGTAAGACTTTAGAACTTTATAGTAAAACTTTAGTAAAATTTTTAGTAAAACTTTAGAACTTTGTAGTAAAACTTTAGTAAATTTTATTCAATAGATTTCATTACTAAAATATAGATCTATTAGTTTAAATAAGATATTTTATTCTGTAAAAATAATATTGTCCTACTTGAAACAAGTAAACAATCATTTAATTGTTGTCAATTGTTATTATTTTTGTGAATCACTGTTTGATAAACTTTTTAGTTAGATATTTGAGAAGCAAATTTTTAAAAACTTGCTTACATGTTATCATCACATTCATTTCAGTATGCGCTGTCTGACTAGCTCTATGTGATCGGTTCCTTTTCCAAGCCGAAACAAATAGATGCCTACTCCAATCAGAATACCAAGAGCCAGAGCCCTAAACCCACCAGAAAGTACCCAAGCGAGTGTATGGTTATCTCTCCGAACCTCTGGATTCCCTTCAGTATCTGGAATAAGTGTCTCGAAATGAGGAACTCTCCCATGTAGCTGGTTGTGAGAAAGATACAGACTCCTAATCATTTTCACCCTGGTGAGCTCATAGGGAATGGTACCAGTAAGCAAGTTACGGGAAAGATCCAGCGCATACAATGAAGTAAGATCCGCAAACCGTTTGGAGATACGACCCATCAAGTTCATGGATGCGAGTACGATATACTCGATTTGACCTTCCATGCAGGTTATCCTGCACCAATAATCACAAGGGTCACTCCCTTTCCAACTCTAAGCAAGTAACGGGTTGTAGCCAAAATCTCCCATAACCGAAAGGAGAGCATCAACTCTGCTATCAGTACTGCTCCCTGGACTAGAATGGGCCTTCACCACAGCCAGAAAGCCGAACCACGCAGCAATACACACCAGTCTCCTCAACCGTAATCCTGCAAATTAAACAGATTCCAATATCAGCTTTCATTTGGTTCCTCTATCTATAGCATCTATAACAATTTCCTTGGTAAATAGGAGATATTAGTGGTGGAACTACAAAGGTAGCTATCAAGAGAGATAGCCCTATGTCTGAGCAAAGTGTACATGAGTTTCAGACAGCGATTAAGATGCTTTTGAAGTTAAGACATTGTCACCATGTGTCTTTTGATTGGATATTTTTTTCATCGACAAATATTCGTCGTAAATCATCGTTGTTATACGCTTATTTTCTTGTAGTGTTAAAACTAAACTTTATTCCATAAAAGTAAACAATATGCATATGAATTAAGGGTTTATAGCATTCTTATATCTAAGTGATATAATAAAAATAGTCACAACAATTTACTGGATTGTGCACATAAGTTAGAATGACATATAATAGTTTAAATATATATTTTTAAAAATAGTCACAACAATTTAATAAGTGTCACTTTGACATTTTTCACATATATTAAAAAAGTGATTGAAATGTATTTAAATTGTTATTAATTACACATATTCGACCAATAATATTTGAAATAAATAAAATTATTTATAAAATCAATGTAGTTTGCAATTAATTTTTAGCTAAAATTAAATATAATTTTCATTAGAATTCTAAAGTGATACTTTTTGTGGAACAAGAAAAAAATGTTAGAGTGACAATTATTATAAAATAAAGGGAGTATAGTTTTAGTAACTTAAGTTTTCATAAAAATTAAACTAAGTTATTGATATATATATACTATGTGCGGAGGAAAACTCTAGTATAAGTTAACTCACAATAACTGAATCAAATGCTAACCCATTTAAAATATTAAGATTTTTCACCAAATTTAAATATATTTCCCTATTTATAGATTTTAGATAAATCATAACAACACCTTGTCTCCAACTCTATTCATCTTCCTGGTCCAATACTGAATAATACGATCTGCAATTCCAAAGCAACAAGAAATCCAAATACAAAGTTCTCCGTTAAACTGAGAATCACTACGCTCTCATGACAGACGAACATAGAAGAAGGTTATTAGGAACAAATGTCTCATATCGGTAGTTAGAAGGAATCATCAATAATATATAAGATAGATGGATCAATCCACTTATTACCATTTACCAATTGGTTTTAGATTGGACGTCCATCTAACTTAACATGCTATCAGAGTCCGATCCAAACAATCCAACCCGATCCGTTATCGATCCAGTCCAAAGTCGGTCCATCGATTATTGTCCAAACATTCCGAGATCGACATTCAAAGAGCCATCATCTCGAGGATACATATTAAAGACAAAGGTCCCACACTTCTACAAATCTGAGCATAAAAAAATAATCGAAATGAAAACAACAACTTTTTATTCAAATTCAAAATATCTCAACCGCAAAGCCTATGGATCAACCGGCGACTTTGCTGTCTTCCTGTTGTCCCAAACCCTCTGGCTCAGCATGGGGTTTTGACTTTTCTGTTTCTTCAATCCTCAGCATGGATTCCTCTGCTTTATATGCAAACGACCCATTGCCTTTATCCTCTGTTCTCTTTCTAAAGTAGACTCTCTGGAACGTATCAGTCGTCTACCTCTTTAGTCTGCACCAACTCCTGCTTCCTCTTTAAATCATAGTGATTTTTGTATGTCAATGGTTCTTTACACAAACTCATTCTATTTAAGAAAAATTTGGAAAAAACACAGATAAGATTTTATTTTGAAAACTACCCCATCCTTTTATTTTTTTGAAAACTGCAATTATTCATAAGTGAGATTACTAAATTGTCCAAATTCAATTTTTATATTATCCACATCTAATTTGATATTTTATTTTAAAACAGAAAATACATATTTAAAAGGAAAATTAATTTTTTTACTAACACTCATACTTATTTTTAATACTTATAATGTAAAATTGAAAATTAGCTCCACTAATTAGTAACTACTTCTTGATCAACCACATTTTTGTTCATAGAATTGAACCTTTCAAAAAATAAAACTGTCGATCACATTTACCAAATAAATGATCTCCTATTCTAAGGATTTTTGCTTCTTTTAATATACGACATACACACATTAAACAATCCAAACAAATTGCTAATTGCTAATCTTTTATATAACCAAAAAATAACAACAATCCAGACCATTATTTTTAAAAGTCAAAGAAATGATATTTTGTGAACTTTGTTCACATGAGTACATAGAAACTTTTACATATAATTTGACATATTTTTATCATTTTGAAAGTGTTTAAACTGTCCGTTTTTATGATGCGAAAAGGGATGAATTGCTAAAATAAAGAGATTCAATCAATTTTTTTCTGCCGCAAAAACAGGAAATATAGTACCAACTTCAAAATAACAACAAAGATCACAAAAAATCTTACAAAAAATAATCATAAAGAATAATCGAGAATTATAAACTTACGATAATTTTGATTTTAAATTAATTACTAGAATTTTTAATTTCTAATCAGCATTAGGAAAAACATGTCTTATTATGTACAAGAAAGTGTAGTTTTCAAAAAAAAATAAAAAAAAAAATTAAATGAATTTTTCAAAATTTAATTCATAGGGTATTTTCAAATTATCCCATTTATTCTTATTATGAAAAAAAAAACTACAGTCAGACCCATCACACAGAAAAAATTACGTGGAAAAAAAATACACAATTAATATAAAACGCATTATTCAGCAATTTTCATATTAAAGGATAGAATTGATGTGAAAAAGTCCGTTAAGAGCATGAAAATGAAACGTGTAGCCTAGGCCTGGGCAAAAGGCCTGAACCCGATTACCCGAACCGAACCCGGTCCGTTTAAGGTGGTATGGGTCGGGACCGGATCTGTCAAAAAAACTGAATGGGCCTGAATATCTGCTAGTTGCTACTGTCGGGTGTCGGGTCGGATCGGATAAAACCCGAGAGACCGAATGGTTACACCCGAAACCCGCCCCTCATTAACCTAATCCCCCTTTTTTTTCCAATCGTATCGAGAGTTGATTTTCTCTTGATCTTCAAGGAGAGAATCCATGAAACCTTTCCTAAATCTCGATCTCCCAAGATATCCTCACCGAAATGATTTCCTAGGTCCGATTATCGGATATCTCCAACTGTTTTCGCACCTCCTATCCGATTCTCTTCCTCGATTTGAAACCGAGACCCTAAGTCTAAGATCCTATAAATACTTCTGCTATCATCATCGTCTCCTCCATCACATAACTCAAGTAATCAAGCAAAGGTACTCCCTCCTTTTACAGAGTATTCGATGCTTGTTTCAAATTTTTTTTCTTGCTTTCGAGTTTTTGGGTTTTGGTTCAATTTTTAAGATAGAAAAGCTTCTGTTTTGTTTCGTATTAATCAAGCATCACGATTCACGAGTAACCATAGGTTCTTTTACATGAACTTGCTGACTTCTGAAATGAAAACATATCGTGCATCTTGATGTTTGTTGTAAGGAAGTCTTATGTTTTGGGTTTGTTGTGCGAGTAATCATAGGTTATTTTTTCATGAACTTACGGTTTTGTTTCGTATTAATCAAGGTTCACGAGTAAACTAATTTTGTTTTACGGATATATATGTTTCTACATTTAGCAATGAGCTGTTTTGTTTTACGGATATATATGTTTTGCAAACTAATTTTGTACATGTTGATGTTTGTTCTTGAGCTATGAGCTAAGTTTTTGGATAGAAACTAATAACTGTATTGTTTCTTTTGATGTCACTGATGGTAATTTTTTTTCTCATTCTCTTGCAGATGGTTTCCTCATCCTCCAAAATCCCACACACTGTTGAAGAAACCATGGACGTTGACGTTCAAGTTGAAGGAGAAGAGTGCCAACGAACTCAAAACCGAGGGAAGGCTATTGTTGTTGATGCAACTTCTGGTGTCTCTTCTCAGTCAAAGAAGGTGATGAAAGTCGTTGTGCCAAGATCTGGTGTCTGGAAGCATTTCACCCGAACCAAAGAAAGTCGTGACAGATGCATCTGCCACTATTGTCAGAAGATCTTCTCATGCGTTGCCAAATCAGGAACATCAAACCTCCAGAAGCATCTGTCCATCTGCAAAGAGTATTAAGCTTGGTTAATCAGTCAAGGTATGAATCAGATGGAGATCAACACTGATGGAAATCTGAAGTCATCCAAAGTTGCAGAGTCTGTTTTCAGAGAGGCATCAAATGAGTTGATTGTGCTAGGAGAACTGCCTCTTTCATTTATTGAAAGCAGTGCTTGGAAACACTTATCCAGAAAGGTAATCCATTTAATA
Organism: Brassica napus; assembly: GCF_020379485.1. Classification (NCBI taxonomy): domain Eukaryota; kingdom Viridiplantae; phylum Streptophyta; class Magnoliopsida; order Brassicales; family Brassicaceae; genus Brassica; species Brassica napus. The sequence goes on from NC_063446.1 coordinate 22,112,872, forward strand.
AACACTTACCTGTTTTTTTATCTTCTTTTTACATGAAAAATTACTAATACGTTTGTTATTTACACTTGCAAGGTAAACCTCTACAAGCCACACTCGAGAAGGACTGCCACCAGAGACATCGTTGAGATGTATGTGAGGAAGAAAGCAGCTTTGAAAAACATGCTTCGCACAACCAAACAAAGAGTGTCACTTACAACTGACATTTGGATTTCACAGGTCACAGGTAACTTCTTTACAGCTTTTTTTCTTCGTTTTATTTATGCTATACTTTGTTCTAGCATAAAATGTCAGTTTTTTAAATTTCTAAAGTCATTTTTAAAAAAATTACTAACAAAGAATGTCACTTAGAACTTCTATGCATCTGATATATTTATAAAGTTTTTTTTTTAATTTCTAAACTTTGACTTTGTTTGTTTAATTTGTAACAGGTGCAAGTTACATGGTGATAACTGCCCACTTCGTGGACGCAACTTGGCAGCTGAAGAAGCTTATCATAGGCTTCAAGTATGTGATGGACCACAAGGGTCAGACCATCGCAACTGTGCTCTTGGAGTGTCTAGCTGAATGGGGCATTGAGAAGGTATTTTGCATTACAGTAGACAATGCAACTGCTAATACTTCTGCCATTAGGAGATTCCATAGGAATTTTAGTGATGTTTCCTCGGAGTCTTTAGTTCTAGATGGGAGTTTCTTGCACATGAGGTGCTGTGGTAACATCATCAATTTAATTGCTAAGGAGGGTTTGACCGAGGTAGGAGAAAATGTGTTAGCCATTAAGAACACTATTCAGTAGGTTCGCTCTTCAACACCTAGGCTTAATGCATTTGATCTTAGAGTCACATTTGGGAGAATGAGTCGAGGTAGCTTACCTATGGATATTAAGACTAGATGGAATTCAACCTTCCTAATGCTGTCTAGGGCTCTTCAGTTTAGAACTGCATTTGATAGGATGGAGGCAGAAGATAGGTTGTACAATGATTACTTTTTGGAGATGGAAAATGGGGTTAAGAGGTGTGGACCACCTTCTTTGAGAGACTGGAGTGCTGTTGAGAAGCTCAAGAGGTTTCTGATAATCTTTTACAACAGCACTCTGGTTGTTTCTGCCTCTACGACGGTGAATTCTTACAAGTGCTACGTTGAGATAGTGACCATAGAAAGAAACCTCACTGCACTGGCCAACAGCTTCGATCCTGAGTTGAAGGTGAAAGCGTCGGATATGTTGCAGAAGTTTCTCAAGTACTGGGATGGTATCAAGAGTGTCAACAAGATGCTGATCTTGGCCACGGTTTTCGATCCAAGGAAGAAGATGAAATTTTCAAAGCTGTGCTTTGAGAAGCTCTATGAGAAGGAGAGCTTAGAGTCTAAAGCAGTGCTGGAATCTTTTGGTGATCTTCTCAGGTATATGTTTTATAATCATGTATTTTAATCTTGTGAACCTCAATAACAATGCCTCCAAAAATTGTATAAATATTTTATTTATGTTTTTGGATCTCAGGACTATGTTCAAGGAGTACAACACAAGATTCAGAGGTCTATTGGAGAAGCCTCTCAGTCAAATCACGCATCATCATCTCAGCCTCCTCCAGAGTCGCAAGATCAAGGCACATATAGAATGGAGCTGGTGGTTGAAGATTTCGGTTATGAGTGGATGGATTGTGTGTACAAGGAGATGGTTGCTGAAAAGGGAGAGGATACAAGGGACGAACTTGAAATGTACTTGAAGGAGGCAGTTGAAACTCCTAAGCTCTTGCTTGGTGTGGAGTTTGACATTCTCGCTTGGTGGAAGGTTCACAAGATGAAGTATCCTGTGCTTTCTGAAATGGCAAGAGATCTACTCGCCATGCAAGTTTCATCAGTGACATCCGAAAGTGCTTTTAGCAAAAGTGGGAGGATCTTGGAGCCATATTGGAGTTGCTTAACTCATTACATGATAGAAGTTCTCATGTGTACTGAGCAGTGGATGCATGCTGACATCAAGGTGAGTGAACAAGTCACTACAAATGAGCAAATACTTGCTGATGTGGAGTTGATTGATCGACTTCAGAAAGGTTTGTCTATCTCTTCACTTAGTTTCTTTATACTGTCTTATGTAATGTATTTGTTTGTGCTAAGCTCCTTTCTTATGCTTTGTTTTTATGTTGCAGAGTTTCAAGCACAAACGCTTGATGATTGAAGCTTCAAGGTCGAAGCATGAAGTGGAAGAAGGCGGGTGAAGGTTGAAGCATGGAGCTTGAAGTTCTCTGCATTTGGTTTTTATTTCTTTGAAGTTTGCATACTGTTTCTCATTTTGGTTCTAAGCATTACATTATGGCTTTGTTTGCAATTGCATTCTCTGAGTTGTTAAGTTTTTGATTCTACTATCAATAATAAAGGTGCTTTGGTTTTATATCAGTGTTGCCTTAGGAGTTATGAGAATTTTCAATGCTTTATTTCTGTGTTTTTTACTTACTTGCAGTACAAGTTACGAAATTATTTTGTTCTGTCATGGTTACATTCGCTACAATTAGTACTTTTAAGAACCGAAATACAGACCAAAACCCGATCCCGAAATTATTCTGGGTTATACCGGTTTCACGCCAGTTTACCAACTCCGACCCGAACCGTATAGCCCCCGAACCGATACCGAACCGATCTTCAGTTTTACCCGAATGGGGCTTGTTTTTGTTAACCAAGAAAACCCGAACCCGATTAGGATGGACCCGACACTCGAATGGTACACCGGTTGCCCAGCCCTAGTGTAGCCTATTGTTTTCCTCATTAACTACGTGAAATCTTTTAAGACGTAAATTGAAATGCTAACTTTATCAAACAACAATTTATTTTTGAAAACATACAACAACTGAAGTAGCATATCTACACATTTAGAATAAGATCCTTTCTGTTGTCATATGTCTTTACCTTAGTTTTAGTCATCTATAAAGTCTAAATTGTGTATATAAGGTAAAATATTAATCACTGAATCAAATAAGAAACTTCTTCAATATTGCAAGATTCTATACCAAATTTTAATAGACTCCCCTATTTGCAGAGTTTAGATAAATCATAACAACACCTTGTCTCCAACTCTATTCATCTTTTTGGAGCAACAATGGAAAAGCAAAGGCTTTTCTCTTCGGCCTCTCCTCTTTCTTATTCTTCAAACTCCATCCTCAGCCGCAACAGTCTCCTTCTCCTTATCACTCTCCTCGTTATCCTCGGTGTGTTCATGCCCTGGGCAGGATCTCCCTTGTTCCTGTTTTCAAACACAAACGCTCCTTCTTCTTCTTTTCCCTCCAAATGGGTAGACTATTCCCTCGCTAAAGCCGCCAAGTTCGTCGCTAAGAATGGCACTTTGATCGCCTGCACCGTGAGCTATCGCTTCTTTCCTTTCCTCAACAACTGGTTGATCGGCGTTTCTAGGCAGAAGCATCAGGACAAGGTTCTCGTGATCGCTGAGGATTATGCTACTCTTTACAAAGTCAACTCCAAGTGGCCTGGCCACGCCGTTCTGATTCCTCCAGCTCTTGACTCTCAAACCGCACACAGCTTCGGTTCCCAGGTATTGTTTCACGGCCATCAATGAATATTCCCATGTATATTGTATACATGAACAGATCTTAGTTTTGGAGGATATAAACATTTTTAGGTTAATCCTAATGTTAAAAAGTCGATAATCTAAAAAAAAAAAAAGTCGATAATTTTAGGTCATGCGAAATTTGATATATATATGCCACGTTTATGTATGTGTGCAAAAAACTTGGGTTTTCAGGTATAGTTTCACCAACAGTGGGTTGGCTCATGCATATTATATACTAGTGTTGTGTGAGAATATAGCTCCCATACCAGGAGTTTAGTTGGGACATGGGTAATATATATAAAAGACCTGAGCCAATCCATTTATATATCACAAATTGGTTTTAAATTGGAAGGTTATGAAATTTAAAATGTCTTTAATCCCTTTATTAATAAAACATGGTCAAGTTGTGGATGTAGTAGTAGCTCGTAGGCCATGTTTATGTATGTGTGCAAATTAAGGACTTGCACTGAGATGAAAATGTATCTTGTTTACTGATTTTTCTTGTATCCGATTAGGGTTTCTTTAACTTGACATCTCGGAGACCAGAACATCTCTTACAACTTTTGGAGCTAGGCTACAAAGTTATGTACAACGATGTTGATATGGTCTGGTTACAAGATCCATTTCCGTATCTACAGGGAAGCCATGACGTGTACTTCATGGATGACAAAACTGCAGTATGTGATACTTACACATCTCCTTGCCATGTTCTGCGATTTAATTTGTTTAGTGTCTTATTATCCTCGGGTTGGTTTTGGTGTTTAGATTAAGCCTTTGAGTCACTCTCATGATCTACCACCTTCGGCTAGAAACGGAAGGACTAATATATGTAGCTGCATGATATTCTTACGTCCCACTAATGGTGCAAAGCTTCTAATGAAGCAATGGATTGAAGAACTTCATGCTCAACCTTGGTCCAAATCAAATAAAGGAAATGATCAGCCTGGTTTTAACTGGGCACTTGGCAAAACAGCTCATCAGGTATGAATGTTCTTGTGTCAACTCTTTTGTGATCTTGTGTCAACTCGCTTGTGTTCTGTAGGTGGATGTCTACTTGCTTTCTCAAGCAGCTTTCCCGACAGGAGGAGTGTACTTCTGGAACAAGACATGGGTTGAAGAGACAAAAGGGAAACATGTCATAGTCCTACATTATCGGTTACGACAATAAGATGAAACGCTTCCAAGACTTTGGTCTATGGCTAGTCGATGATCATGCTCTTGAGTCCCCACTGGGAAAATTAGATTAAATAAGAACATGGCTTGTTCTGTGTGAATGTTAGTTATATAGCTAATTCAAAACAGAAGTAAATGTATGTCCGGTCTCTCTAGAGACATAAGATCAGTGTTCCCTTGTATGTATCATCTACCTCTTTAGTCTCCACCGACTCTTCTTGCTTCCTGATTCTATGACTTTTTGAAACATGAAAAACAGAACATGGTACAATGACAACATAGATACTAGTGGATTCATAATCGGACAAGGACATGAAACAGGGACTACATGTTTTTACTAGGAACAGTCTGAGAACCAAGACAGATGTTTCTGCATCATTCATGTACAGTTTAAACACACATCTTGATCAACTCAGCAACAAAACAGAAAACTAAACACATCCATTCATTTTATTATTACGCCATTCTTAAGCTCTTGTTTGTGCCTAAGATGACGAAAGCATGTCACCAGTCATCTTCTCTGCTTGTTCTCCACGCTCACCTGTCCGAACCCTTATGACATCTGACACAGGCAAAACTGAACATACAATCAAACAAGAAACCGTCAAAATCTGAGTATAAACATAAAGTGATTTACAAAGATAGTGTTATAGTTACCGAATATTTTGCCATCTCCGATCTCTCCTGTTCTTGCTCCATCGATTATGGTGTTGATTACAGACTCCACCTCCATAACAAGAAGAACATAAATAGTTATGGACTTGAAGAAGTTTTGGTTTTATTTAAATCATAATACTACGTACTTGTTCTTTCTTAACAACGATCTCCATCTTAACTTTAGCAACGAACTTGTCTTCAGAGAACTCAGACCCTGCAAAACTCAAACAACTTGATATTCACTTCTTTTTTTTTTTTTTTTTTTGACAGTAAGAAGAATCAGTGAACCTGTTTCTTGAATGTAATAATTACTTACCACCATGTCTCTCTTTGGATCCACCTTGTGCACCAAACCCTCGGACATCAGAAACCGTCACACCTCGAATCCCAATTTTCAGTAAAGCCTTCAGTAATTATGAAAACAGAGAAAGTCAAGGTTTAGTTGGATTTTCACTAGTTACTACTGATCTGTATGATTTAGTTGTAATCTCTTTTATTTTATTTTTAAATTTTCATTATTAATTTCGTAACATTTCAATTAATATGAAACTTTATATGTCAAAATCAGAGTTTAAAAATGTTTAGTGTCAATTATTAATAGCAACAAAATTTTGGATAAATATGGTTAAATTTTGATGGAATTCAGGTATTTTGGACTTTTCGGGTCCTAAATACCTGAACCAACACAGACCTGTTACGTATCTTAAAAATTACAAGTATGTTAATTATAGATCCGAACAACCCCAACCCGAACCTAAAAAAATTCAAATACCTAATTGGAAGGTTACCCGCAGGATTGGAACTCGAAAGGTTACATGAACCCGAATGCCCATGCCTAGTTAAAACAAGTCTGAGAACCCTAAGCCGTTTTCACATATGAAACACTAGAGGAAGAAGACATGGCCAGTACCATGGAGTTCAGCTACATATAGGTTTGATCTTTGCATGCACTGATAAGAACTTCTACTCTAACTTATTTCATGCCAAAGTGTGACACTTTATGATGCTAAGACTTCAATGGATCAAGTGATTAGCAAAGTAAGATCTTTTTCACATTTTAAAGGAGCTTTCTTACCGATGAAACATGCTGGATTCTCCATGGCCTTTTTAACATTCATACATGACAATGCAGAAAATGAGTTAGTTATAAGCCTTTCTCAGACATATAGACCACAAAGACTTACAAGCTTACCTGACAATTGCTTCCACCTTGTAAAACTTTGAGTCTGGAATATAATCTACAAAAAAAAAAAGAAAAGAGAAATGCTAAGAACACACACACATATATTGATGGAACCCGTCATTGTTGGTCTTACCATAAGAGCTTTGGGCTCTAACGAGATGGGAAACGCGAGCCTTGGTCGGTGGTGGTTTTGCGACCAAATCGAGGGAAGACGGTGGGGAATGTCGGAACCCAGAAGATATCGAGATGCAATCTGAGAAGGAAATGTTGTTCTTTCGGTCGGAGTAGAAACGGAGAGAGGTTGCAGAGATGGGTTTCGCGATTGAAGCCGCCATGATTGATGAGAGTAGTAAAATGTTACAGACTTGTTAATAAGAGTTTTTTCTCCTTACCAAACTGATTTTCGACCGTGGAAATAAGCGGAGGAACATCGAAAGGAACTTCGAAGTTGACGAAGAGTCGGTTTAGCTCATACCGGCTGCGTTACGTATTAAAATTGACGAGGAATCGGTTTAGCTATTACCGATTTGATACATATCTATCGTCAACTCCAACCAACATGACATCATCATAAACAAACATCCAATTCTATAACCAAATAGTATAGCATACCATACCGCAACATTGTTCACAATAGTAAACATTCATTATTATTTTATATTTAAATTCTAATTAGTTATTTATAAATATTTTACAAATAAATTTAATATTACAATAAACAAATTTTTTTTAGTATAAAATTTGATATTGTAGTTAAATAAAAATTAACATCAAAGAAGTTGTTAGAATTGCTCTAAATAGAAAAAGCGGTTTTGCTGATACCGGTTTGGTTACATATTTAAGTTGATAAAGAGTCGGTTTAGCTGATACTGGTTGATTGAATCGTCGGTCTGGATCAAATCCCTTTTTGTTTTCATCGTTCAAGTTTCGAGGTTTTCGATATCTTCTTGGCAAATACAGTATCTCCAGTACGCTGAAAGAAAACAAAATGGCTGATCAAGATTTTATATACAGAATCAGTACGGATCAAGAGTGGCAAGAGTTTCAGAAGAAGGGATCTTCTTTAGGTGGAGAGCTCGACAAGTCAACTGGTTGCTTTCATCTCAGCAAACTCGAGCAGGTCTCTCTCTCTCTAAAGATCTCCACTTTATTTTTAATATGGATGTCAAAAAAATCAATACTTTTATGATGATAATTGCTTCTCCGATTCGATTTTTTCCCAGGTGCAAATGACATTGCAGAACTTCTTCTTGAACGCTAAGGAGGATCTTTACCTTCTTCAAATCGACCCTAACAAGGTTTGTTTATGATGATGTTGACTCTATTTATATATATACCATTTAATCTGACACATACATGTGGTTGATCATTTGGAAATAAAGAATCGTTTGTTTTGGTGAGTGGTTGATCTATAAAACGTTAGTTTCTGGTGTGGTTAGCTCCACGTTTTTGAGTAGATGAGCAATTAACGAGAAAATCAATAATCTTCCTAAGGCTGTCTCTGTCTTTGTCATCGTTTGTGAGTTTATTCTGTCATGTTCATTGGTGCTAGACTTAGTTACTCGGTCCGTACCAGAGTCAGTGTCTGTAATAACTCTTTTTTTTTTTTTTTTTTGCTAAATCAGTGTCTGTAATAACATTGCATTGGAGGGACATACAATCCCAACTTCCCAAGTATCAGAAGCATGATCTTAGGATTGACAGTGTTTTAAAACAAGTACATTTTAGTGTTACAGCTCTTTAAGACAGTGTGTGATCGACTGTGTTTCATGTGTGAAAAATTGCAGCTTGGAGATGGATTGATCTATGAAGCTGTGGATGAAGTGAACAGCTTCCCTCACTTCTACGGTCCAGACAGAACATTCATTCCTCTTCCTCTAGATTCTGTCGTCAAAGCTGAGAAGCTAACATTCACAAATGGCAAATTCACCTGTAGCTTCTTGACTGGATGAATCCCTTATATATATAATCAGTTCACTGTTTATGTATTGCATTGTAACAATTTAAAAGTTCACCAAACAGAAAAACAGAGCGAAGTATTTTTATTATTACAATGCGAGATTAAGATCTAAAACATTCTCTTCTCTTGTCTCCTCCTCTTCTTCTTCTTGTTTCTCCTCCTCAGTGGAGACAATTGGCTCTAAGTTCAAGTCTATACAGTGAGTGAAATCCTCGGCGCGGAACACAGGAGGAGCAACGCCGGATTTTTCTCCGTTGTCGGACCTCTTGGTCGGATTCGGAGCAGTTTCGCCGGAATCTTCGATTAACTCTTGTCGTCTTCGTTTCCTGGCCTCCTGGTAGTTTCTTATGAGATTGAAGAACATCTCCATCTTCTTATCTTCGTCTTCTTCTGGTTCATCGATCTCGTTGATTCTCTTGTTCTCTTCTTCTGTCTCTTTGCTCCTTATCGCCATTCGAAAGGGGAAGAGAATGGTGAGATTTAGGGTTTCGAGGAGAAGCATTTATTGTGAGTGAGAGAGGATGATGATACCAGGCAATGAGGCTTTTTTATTCAGAAGACTAAATTGCCCTTTCTTACTCTTTTGGACTTATTACCACAAGTCTAATATAGATACGCGATAAATATTGAGTATTATTTTGGTATTTTCGTTTATTGTAAAGGTTTACTAATCGAATCACATAACATAGTAGTTTTTCAAAATCTATAGATCTCCTTCTTGACTAAAATTTACAGATTAAAATTTACAGATTTATTTATTCTAATTCAATACTCTTTCCGTTTCAATATATTCAATATAGATGATGTTTTAGAAAAAATATTTTGTTTCAATTTACATGAAGTTTTGAGGTTTTAAGGTTAACTTTAACTTTATTGGAAACTGTTCAACCAATTAGATTTTATCGTTTTTTTTATAATTGGTTAAATAATTTAAAAACTATATTTTTAAAAATGCTTTTTGACTTAAATCTAATTTTTTTAATCTTTGTGCAATAAGCCAAATGGTTGATTGTTTGTGGTTTTTGTTTTAGTTTTTGGTTTTTGCTTTTGTAGAAACCATTTTTCATCCAATCAAGTTTTTGGTTTTAGTTTTTGTTTTTATAAAAACCATTTGAGTTGTCAATCAAGATTTTCAATAAATAGTTTCCCTAAAATTTAGGAAAACTAGTTTTCGAAAAATTTAACCAATTTATGAAGAAAAACCAAAAACCAACTTTTGTGAGCTTTTATGAAGAAAAACGAATTTTGATTTTTTTTTTTAGAAACTACTACATTATAATTAATTAATAATTAATAAATAATATTTTCATAACAATTAAAATTATCATAAAATATTTTGTACATTAGATATCATTTAAACAATAATGTGAAATATTTTAATTTGTGTTTCATATATGTAAATAAATTTATATATTTTATAAATAATATTATTTAATTTTAAAACTTAGTTATTAGTTTCTATAAATAAAATAATTGAATAATTTTAATAATTATTAGTCACATTAAAAATAACAAAAAATCATAATAACATAATATTTTTTATTAATAAAATATATTGTATAATCCTGAATTATAAAAATTGACATTCAACTTTAAGAAAATATAAATAATTTATATAACAAAATTTATAATTAGTTTCAAAATTTTATGTATTTTTATTTTTGAATCATTTATAATATTTATATAAGAAAAACTATTTCTATTCAAGTTTTTTAAAATTAAAAATAATTTATATAAGAAAAATTTCTAAGTAGTTTCAAAATTTAATATTTTTATTTTGTGTAATTTTATATATATATTTATGATTTATATTTTACTATAATATATTTTTATAAAAATATAATAATTAAAATATGTTATTGTATTTTATTATATTATTTTAAAGTAATGTATTAGTTAATTTTTGAAATTTTTTAAAAAATACAGCAAATCCAAAAACTATAATCTAAATCTAAAAACCAAAAACCAAAAACTAAAAGTTGAAAACCAAAAACCAAAATGTAAAAACCAAAAGCTAAAATCTAAAAACCAAAAACTAAAACTAAAAACTATTGAAACAATCATCACCCAAATATTATGAAACCCAAATATTATGAAACGGAGAAAGTTATTATCAAAACAAGTTATTGGCAACTGTCTTTGTACTAATTTAATAAAAGTCCGGTAATCACTATTCAAATTTCAACCTAAAAGTTCTCGAATTTTTAATTTTATAACCGTGGAAAACGTGACCAGGGGCAAGAAGGTCAAAAAGATTATTCCTCTTTTAGTCATAAACAAAGTACTATTTTAACACATGACCAAGTCACACCCACGTCATAATAATTATTTTATATTTCAATTTTTGTTTTTTTTTCCTCTCTAAAGAAAGACAATCGAACTTGATTTGTTAGTTATGCGTCAATGCGTGTTTACTTTTTGTTTGGTTGCTTGAAAAAGATTGATCTAAAACGCATCAGATTGAATGCTACTAATTCTTTAATTCAAAGTAAAACATTGCAAGTTCAATTCAACACCACAAGCGCAAAAAGCATGCTCGAGCTGGTACACATAGACCTCAAGGATCCTATTACCTTAGAAAATGCTGCTGGAAAGCTATATATATTTGTTTTGGTTGATAACATCGAGACCGTCTTTTAGCACGTATAAGTAACTGGAGCAATGGAACATGGTCCAAAATTCTAGATAGTTCATAATTTTATAGTTATAAATTTAAAATCATATATTTATAAAAAAAATAGCATAACTATATTTGAATTTACATTATCGTATTTGTAACCAATAAATATAAATTACAATGCTTTATTTTGTAATTTATAACCAAAAATAAATTATAAATTAATTAGTATTTATATTAATTATATATTTTGGAAAGTAATAAATTGTTGTTGATGTGTGTTTTGAATATTCAATGGTAGTATAGAAAGTTAATATTCTAATTTGATTATGTTTAGGAAACAATTATCAATTAGTTAAGCCATTTCTCAAAAAAAAAATTATATCAATTAGTGATTATCTACATGGAGAACAAGATATATTTTCATTCACCGTTTTTTTAATAAAAAATGGCAAACACAAAGAAAAAAAATTAGTCTACATCGACAAGAAACAAAGAGTATCTTGTCTAATCAAAGGTATATAGCTTTTTTGTCTAACTACTCTATTATATTTACAGATTGTAATTTCTGATCGTGGATATAATAAACATAAAAAAAAACTGAAGAAAGCTAGAAGAATGGCTAGAAGAATGGCTAGAAGAATGATCAAATTTGATGATTTGATCGATGATTTTGCATTGGAAAATGCCAAATGATCAAATTCAATGATTTGATCAATGATTTTGCATTTAAAAATCTAGAAAATGGTGTTATTTAGATATAAATAATTAAATTCATATATTTATTTCTATATTATAATATAATTTGTAAAAAAATCTAAATTATTTCAGATTATTAAAAAGGGTTTTTTTTAACATGGTCTGTATAAAGTTTGAGACGGTCCTGGTAAGGTTCTTGAGAAATAAATTAGATGCTATAGAGAATTTTCGAATTCTAGAACTACAATTCAAACAAGAAAAAAGAGGCACCGTGCAAATAAGAAGTGATTATAAAGGTGAGTTTCAGAATGAGTAATTTTACCAGTTCTGTCAAAACCAAGGCATTCGACACCAGTATGCAGCTACACAAACCTCTCAATTAATTGGAGTTGCGGAGAAGAAAAACAGAATTCTGTAGGAAATGGCTAGAGCCATGTTATTAGGCAAAAATGTTCCTCCTGTTTTTTAGGATGAAACCATCAACATTGCTTGTTATGTTATTATCCGAGTACGTGGAGCCTACAATTAAGACCTCTCCATGTCAGATATACAAGGGAAATGCACCTAATATCAGATATTTTCATGTGTACAGATGTATGTGTTACATTCTTAATGATAAGATCATTTAGGTAAATTTGATGTTAAAAGTGATGTGGGTATGTTTCTCGTTACTCTACCAACAGTAGTGCATATCGTGTGTACAAATAAAACTGATTGGAGATGTCGTCTTCGATGACAAAGTTGGATTTTACCAGGAAACCGTAACACATAGAAACATGGATGTTACACATCAGACTCCTAGTGCTGAAGACCTCAGCAACAAAGAGGATGAAGTAACTAAGATTGAGGATCAGATTCAACGTAATCAGATCATTTTTCATTAAAAATAACACACTCCCGAAGATATCATTGGAGGTGTTTTTGACGAGGAAGTAACTCGAAAGAAGAAAATCGATTTCAAAGAGATGATAAATTTGGCATGTTTGATCTCCTTCATTGAACCTAAGAACATCGATGAGGCTTTGGATGAGTTCTGGACAGATGCATTGGATGAAGATATGGAGCAAATCATCTGGCGTCAAGTGTGGGATCTGGTTCCACATCCTGATAATGTTCGTGTTATAGTCACTAAGTGGATTTACAAGAACAAAATAGATGAGGATGGAAATGTAATTAAAAAAACAAAGCAAGACTTGATGCAAGGTTACTCGCAAATTGACGAAATTGACTTCGACAAGACCTTCACACCAGTTGTCAGACTCAAATCAATTCGTCTCCTCTTTGGCATAGCTTGTAATCTCCGAATCAAGTTGTATCAATTGGATGTGAAAAGTATGTTCTTAAATGGTAGGAAGAAGTGTATGTAACACAACCCAAGGAATATGAAGATCCTCACTTTTATATTCATGTATAAAAACTTAAGAGAGATCTCTATGATCTGAAACAAGCTCCCAGAATCTGGTATGAGAGACTAACTCAGTTCTTGATCAAGGATGGATTCAACAGAGGAGGTGTGAATAAAACTATTTATTCAAGAAATTGACAAACGTTTTGGTAGTCTGAGTTTATGTCGATGACATCATTTTTGGCAGTACAACCCAGTGCATGATAGACGACTTTGTGAAAACCATGATAAGAGAATTTCAGATGAGCATGGAACCCATTGATGCAGAAGAATCTCAAATCGCTCTTGAAGCAATAAATGGCATTCCCTATATTGGATTAGCAATGGAGACTCTGACAACCATGGTGAGACATATTGGCCGCATGTTGAACCTAAATAAGTGTTCTGACTAATTCATATAAAGTTTAGATCTTTGATGTTTTTAACTTTGTATACACTCAAGCAAGGGGAGATGAGAAAGGGCCAGCCGGAGATGGAAACAAGGGGACTTAGTTGATGGGGGAGAAACTTTTTTTCTTTTAAATATAGGCCTAAGGTTTTGAGGGAGTGAGAGAGAGAAGAACTTATATTTGTTCTTTGTTTTGGTTATGTATTTCTCTCTAATTCGTGGGACCTTTATGTTTTGAAAAATTTGGCTTCCTTAATGCATGCATTTTCTTTATGTGATGTGTCAAGATATATGGTTTCTATAAGCGGATTATTGAAGGTACTTGAGAAGTATTCATATTTAAAAAAAGGGGAATATTGGAGATGTAAAGATCCGGTAGACATCTTGAACAAAGTACAGCAGGATCTGCTACAGCAAGTATGCATGTGGAATGATCGAGATGTAGCAGAGATGAAGACTTGGAAACTAGATTGGTGATCAATTCAGAGTTAATCCAGAGATCATTTGGAGAGAAATCGTGTGAAGATTCACTTTGGATAAGAGAAATTTCATCTTGGAAGTTTTTTAAAGACCTTGGAGAAGTTTTGGAAACTTACTATAATTAAAATTTTATTGAATATTTCTTATGAGACTAGCTTACCCGAGTGGCTGGCTGTATTGGGTATAAATAGTTATGCTCGACCTGAGTATAAGGCTAGTTGATTAAATTGTATTCTTAACATAAGTGTGAGTTTTCATAAACTAGAGCAATAAAAGAGTGTTTTGATCTTGTTGAGATTCTGTTGAAAGAAAGAGTTGTAAGTTTGTTTTAAAATAAATACTAAAAAATACAAGTATAATGGTGTACTATGGTTATAGTTATTGGGGCAAATCTCCAAAATAGCACATTTCTAAGTTTATATCACAAAAATAGCACTCAAAAACTAAAATGATCAAAATAGCATTTTATCTTTTGAAAATTATAATTTTTTTATTTTTCAAAATTTGAAATCTTATCCCCAAAACCTCATTTCTCAACTCTAAACCCTAAACGCTAAACCCTAAACCCTAAACTCTAAACCCTAAACTCTAAACCCTAAACCCTAAAATTTAAATCCTAAACCCTAAAATCTAAAACCTAAACCCTAAATCCTAAACCCCACCCTTTAACTCTAAACCTTAAGTTTGTGACTTTTGATAAAACATTAAGTGCTATTTTTGTGACTTTTGACCTTGAGTGCTAGTTTGGGAACAAAAACTTGATTTAATGATATTTTTGTCTTTTTTATGATAGTTATTGCATTGACACAATTCCATACACAAATCTCCAATATTACTTCTTTTTTTTTTGAAAATTCAATTATTACATAATCTCCATTATTATTACAATGTTGCAATACGCTTAGGTCGGTTGTGTTTGTTTTTTTTTTAAACTCGCTCCACCTGAATCTCACGGATCTCCAGATTATCAAGCTTCTTAGGGCGCTTGTAATTCTTCAACAAGAGAGAGCAACATACAACACTAACAGAAGAAGCCGCCATTGCAGCACCTGCAATCCATGGAGGCAACCTGAAACGTGTGTACGGGAAAAGCACTCCTGCAGCGATCGGTATTCCCATGAGGTTATAACCGAGAGCCCAAACATAGTTGAGACGGATTCTTGAGAAGGTTTTCCTTGAAAGATCAATGGCTGTGATCACATCTTCTAAGTTGCTTTTCATCAGAACGATGTCAGCTGCTTCTATGGCAATGTCCGTTCCTGCACCAATTGCCATTCCTACATCTGCTGCCACGAGAGCGGGTGAGTCATTGATTCCGTCACCCACCATTGCCACAACATGACCCATAGCCTGCAAAACCTCTATGATTATTATTTTTTATCCGGATTTTGGTAATTTCAAATTTTCTTACAATCTGCGTCGAGCTAAAAGTTACCTGTAATTCTTTGACTTTCTCTGCTTTTTGCTCGGGTTTAGCTTCCGCGAAAACAGAGTCGATACCGACTTCTCTAGCAATGGAATTAGCAGTTCCCCAGTTGTCACCAGTAACCATGATGCTTACGATGTTCATGGATTTTAGAATGGAGATGGCTTCTCCAGCAATCGGTTTTAGCGGATCTGAAACAGCTACAAATCCAGCCAATTCACCGTTTATGGAGACAAGAATACCGGTCTGGGCCATCTCTTCCGCTTCTGCTAGCAACTCTTGAGCATCATCTGGAATGCTAACTCCATGATCACACATGAGTTTCTTGTTTCCCACCATAACCTTTATTCCTCTCACCGTCGCTTTCACACCTTTTCCTGTGATGGAGACAAAATCACGAGCTTCAGGCCATGCATGATTCTCTTGCTCATCTTTGAATATCTTCGCATACTCAACAATGGCCTTTGCTAATGGGTGCTCACTGTTTACCTAATAAAAAAAAAAGATATTATCATCATACTTTATGTTGAATACATTTTGGAATTTTTTGGTTGAATGTGTTAAATTCTGGTTTATCATGAGATTTAAAAAACCAATTAATAGTAAGTGGATTGATTCCTAACTATTTATATTATTACTTAAAAGTTCTTTTAAATTTTCTATATGAGATACTTTATCCCTAATCTAATAGGATGATTACAAGAAACTACCTCAGTTGCAGCAACAATTTCGTAGAAGTCTCCAATGACCATACTGTTTAGGATTTTCGTTTTAACAACCACAGGCTTCCCCATTGTGAGTGTTCCTGTCTTGTCAAAGACAATGCAAGTAACCTACACCATCATTGCATGCTGCGTTAGTTTTCTTCATTTCAGAAAATGTTAATGTTGTGCTTAAATATGAGGAGCTAATTAGCCTCAGACTCTCAAAATATATAAATATATAAAACAATAAGTTACCATGAACCTACCTTGTGTGCTCTTTCTAAGGCGAGACCACCTTTTATCAGCACACCTTGGGATGCACCAACCCCAGTACCAACCATAACAGCCGTGGGAGTAGCTAACCCTAGAGCACATGGACAAGCTATGACCATGACAGAGATCCCAAACTGAAGAGCTAGCTCGAAGCTAACCATTGAAGAAGGTATCCATGATTCAGGGTACCAATGCAATTTCCCAGCTATAAACCAGGCAAGCCAAGTTGAGAGCGACACAAAAATTACCTGCAACATTGTAAGAAGAAAAAAAGATTAAAAAGCTTTCTCATTCATCAACATGTCAAGATTACTCACCAGAGGAACAAAGAACTTAGAAATCTGATCAGCTAACTTCTGTACTGGAGCTTTGGCCAGCTGTGCGGACTCAACAAGTCCAACAATCTGCGCAAGAGCACTCTCTGAACCAACCCTTGTGACCTTAACATGTAGAACTCCGTTCTCATTCAAAGTTCCTCCTATAACTGTATCACCTTTCCTCTTCGCCACTGGCCTTGCCTCTCCAGTTATCATACTTTCGTTCACATGGCTTTGTCCCCATATGACATAACCATCTGAAGCTACTTTAGCACCAGGAATTATTTTGATTATGTCATTCTTCTGTATCAGTCGACCATCAATCTCTTCTTCCCCAGTCACATGTCCTTCATTGTCCAGATTCAACAACATCGCAGTTTCGGGCGCCAAGTTCATAAGCTTTGCAATAGCTTCAGATGTTTTTCCTCTAGCAAGAACCTCCAAATATTTTCCAAGGATGATAAATGAGATGAGCATGGCACTGGTCTCAAAGAAATCAACTCCCATGAAATCCGGAGATGTTGCAGCTCTCAGAACTGTATACAATGAATAGAAGTAGGCTGCGTTTGTTCCCAAGGCGACCAGAACATCCATGTTAGCTGATCCCCGTCGTAACGCTTTGTAAGAGCCAATATAAAATCTCCAACCTATGAAAAACTGGACAGGGGTAGCCAAAACCCACCTTATGATTTCTCCAACATTGAGCATATTAACAACCTTAAACATCAGCATGTTTTTAACTCCAGGGATATACATAAAGACCATGGCTGTCAAGAACACCGGTGCTGTGAACACCAAGCTCCAAAGAAAAGACTTGCAGTACTGCTTAATCTCCCCTTGGTTCTGAGAGTCTCTGCCTACCCCTCCTTCTGTGAATATTGTTGCCTTAATGTGACCAGCAAACACTGTTGACTCTATCACCCGAATGAAGTTCCTTGGTCCCGTCACATCAGGGTTGTACAGTACAGATATCTTATCATTTCCAGGGTTGATCTCAACTTTTTGGACCCCATGAATTGCTTCAAGAGATCTTTCAATTATTGTAATGGATTCATCAGTAAACTCACCATCAATCTTTAAAGTGATCTTGCTCACATCCTCACCCGTACGTGTACTTATAAGTATGGCTTCAAATCCAGCATTTTCAATGGCTTCCAGTAGTTTCTCAGAGCTCACAAGACTGGGATCATAATGAATTTCAGCTTCTTCTATGGCTAAGGCGACATGAGCTCTTTCTACACCATTAACTGATTTCAGAGCTCTTTCGACGGTCGAAGAACATGAGGTACAAGTCATACCATTTATCCTTATTCTGCATGCTTGGTTGGTCCTCTCATTTTCTATCAACGATGCTTCAAATCCAATATCTTCAATAGTCTCACGAATTTTCTCCTCCTACACATGCAATCATCATACATTTGTGAGAAAATGGACAAATTTACTGACGATTACACTAATCTTCTATTTGTGCCCAGTGGCGGAGCTACGCTAGTGGAGAGGGGGGCAGCTGCCCCAGATAAAACAAAATATTTATCCAAATCGTTAAGTAATTAACCAAAGTTTCACTAGATCACCTTGTCTTGCCCCCGTTGAAATTTTCTTCTTGTCCCTACCAAACCTTCGCTCAAGCCTCACATCTCACCATTTCAGTTTTTTTTTTAATCTCGTATTTATCACTCGTAATAAATAATTGGTACTTTCCTATTTTGCATGTACACTGATATCCATGACAAAATATTCAATGCATTTTTGTATTTAATTTAAAGAGATTTGTTAACTTTCGTTGTTCAATAACTCTTTTATATATTTTTCATTACTATTTTGATGAGATAATTAAGTTTTTATTATTTCCTCATGAGCCATGATTAGGTTATTTTCTTTACAAATACCATATACATTTTTTATTAAAAATATTTAAGTTATATGTTAAATCATATAAATAATAAAAATATTTATTTAAAAATACCAGCTGTTTATCACTTTTAATAATAAATATTTATTTATTTATATAAATAATTTATTTAATAGTAAATATTATTTGAAAAAAAAATTATGCCCCCGGTAAAAAAAGTTTCTGGCTCCGCCACTGTTTGTGCCTATCAGTTTTCTCCTTTGACCATGCTGATTTTCTATCTATCTTTAGTCATGTAGCACAAATATTGATCAGTGTCTCCAAAATCATTGCAAATAATTCACTTAGGTACCCTTCCATGAATTAGCAACTATTTAGACATGCCATAATTGACAAAGCTGAAGATAAAAATGTTATAAAAAAATATGCTCCAGAACCTATATGCTTTCATTATTGTATTTAATAAAGTGATCCGTAGAGTAATAAATAACTCATACATAAAATTATCATAAGAAAATTAGTATATGATATATTATTTGTTTATTTCTAAATAATAAATATATTTATATTAATTTAAATATCTTTGTTATTGAAAATAATGAAGCATATTTAGTTATATAAATCAAATTAATATTTTAAATGTGAAATATTATTATTTAAAATATTAAGTTTATTTTAACTGTAAATTTATTTATTTTAAATTATAATAATTTGAAATATAAATTTTATTTTTTGGATATAAATATAATTTTTGATATTTTTAAATAAAATAAACTAATTATATATAATTATTTTTAATTTTTATATATTATAAATGCAAATGTTCTACCAAAAGTTCTATACGAGAGCATTGAGCAGATTATTTTAAGAACATTTGCATTTCATAAATAATCTTTCAATAACTGTGATTCATAATTTAAAAAGAAAACATAATGTTTTGTCAATCAAGACCTATAGGTATTTTTATCAGACTGCACTTGAACAAGCTTTTAGTTTGGGTAGAAATGTAGAATACTAGAGTGTAAAATCTAAAAGCTGAGCTGTTTCCACCGTTGAAGCTAATCGTGCTTAGATTGCTAGGATATTTTTCATTTACATAAAATATATGAACTGAACCGAAAATAAAATTAAAGTGGTTGGTTTTCTGGTTGGAGACAAACCTTTTGGTTTACAGGATTTGATCTCATATAAACATAGATAGTTTATCAATAAAGTAAAAGCATATAAGAGTAGTAGATAATTATTCGAGAAAGAATCAGATGAATATAGAAATAAACATCTTTCACAAACAAATTCTTAACTAGAAGAATTATTTTTTTAAGAAAATACATATATTGTGGACAAAAGTATGTACATATTTCATGTATATCCCCTATATATTAATTGAGAAACATTTGAAAAATTAGAACCTTAATTTTGTATTAATTAAAAAAAATTTCAAATCCTAGGTGGCACTCTAAATGCCTTCTAAATTCCATTTCAAAGAATTCTAGAGCATCTAATATAAAATATAGTTTAATCTAATGGTGTCATATTATTCCATAATTATATAACACTAGAGAACATTATATTAACCTAAAATATAAGAAGTGTGTATTATTTCCTTAAATAAAACCTACGGAATTACCTAATATGATTTACATATATATGACAATTAATGATTATGAATAATAAAGATTTGATAACAATTTTTGCATTCTTCTTTATTTTTGTTTAAATTTATATTATTAAAAAAATTAAACAATCACATTAACCATATAAAAAAATAGATTTTTTGTTATATGTTATATTTTGAATTTTTTAAAATGACTTTAAATTACAAAAATGAAAAAACCTTATATGTTATATTTGTTTTTTAAAAAACGACTTAAATACAAAAATAAGGACACCTTATATGTTATATTTTTCTTATATGTTAAAATTTTCTTATATGTTATATTTTGAAATTTTTTAAAACGACTTTAAACTACAACTAAAAACATTAAAATGACATATATCAATTCGATGGTTGATTTGAAACCTTTCAAAACCATATGTAAGATAAAAGTCAAAATAATTTAACTGTGTAAACAATACTGTTCATTTTTTTCAAGAATGTGTTCGAGAGAAAAAATAAGGTTTTTATGTCATAATTTGTTTAATGTCCACTAGAGAACATTATATTAACCTAAAATATAAGAAGTGTGTATTCTTTCCTTAAAAAAAGCTACATAATTACCTAATATAATTTGCATATATATGACAATTAATGATTATGAATAATAAAGATTTGATAACAATTTTTGCATACTTCTTCATTTTTGTTTAATTTTATATTATTAAAAAAAATAAACAATCACTTTAACCATATAATAAAAAAATTAGATTTTTCTTATATGTTATATTTTGAATTTTTTAAAATGACTTTAAATTACAAAAATGAAGAAACTTTATATGTTATATATTTTTTTTAAACGATTTAAAAATACAAAAAATGAGGACACCTTATATGTTATATTTTTCTTATATGTTAGACTTTTTCTTATATGTTATATTTTAAATTTTTTAAAACGACTTTAAATTACAAAAATGTATGTTTTTCTTAAGTATACGACTAAAAACATTAAAATGATATGTATCAGTTCGATGGTTGATTTGAAAGCTTTCAAAACCATATGTAAGTTAAAAGTCAAAATAATTTAACTATGAAAACAATACTGTTCACTTTTTCAAGAATATGTTCGAGGGAAAAAAATAAAGTTTTTATGTCATAATTTGTTTAATGTCCACTAGAGAACATTATATTAACCTAAAATATAAGAAGTGTGTATTTTTTCGCTAAATAAAAACTACGAAATTACCTAATATGATTTACATATATATGGCAATTAATGATTATAAATAATAAAGATTTGATAACAATTTTTGCATCCTTCTAAATTTTTTTTAATTTTATATTATTAAAAAATAAACAATCACATTAACCATATAATAAAAAAAATTAGATTTTTTTCTTATATGTTATATTTGGAATTTTTTTTAAATGACATTAAATTACAAAAATGAGGAAACCTTATATGTTATATTTTTTTTAAAACGACTTTAAAATACAAAAATGTGGACACCTTATATGTTATATTTTTCTTATATGTTAGATTTTTTCTTATATGTTATATTTTGAATTTCTTAAAACGACTTTAAATTATAAAAATGTAAGTTTTCCTTAAGTATTTGACTAAAACCATTAAAATGACATGTATCCGTTCGATGAGTGATTTGAAAGCTTTCAAAACCATATGTAAGATAAAAGTCAAAATAATTCAACTGTGAAAACAATACTGCTCACTATATTTTGACCCGAAGCTCGAACATAATAAAATTATTCGAAAATTATTTACTGAGAATAAATTTTTTAATACATATATATTTTTATAAAACTAATTTTAAAGTATATATAATTAAATTAAATTATATAAATATAATTTTATGAAAATAAGATAATTCATTTATATAACTCTCTTCGTAAACTTTTTTCTTATATTTTCAAGCTTTTTATTATAATACAAATTTATTTTAAAAAATTTCATAATGGTCAAAAATGATTTTTATAATATAAATAATAATATGACATTCAAGTTGTCTCATACATGATAAATATTTACATGTTTATGAAATAAATTGCAAAAGGTGTAATTGTAAAACATAACCTATAGTTTGATGTATCGTACAATTAAATAATATTAATATCATCAAAATTTAGTATTTCTTTTTTATAACATAAAATTATTTATTATTTTAAATATCTCACTTTTATATGTATAATATAACATATATGTTATTCTTTATATATAATTATTTTGGTTTTATATTTATAAATAGTTAATAAATTTAAGTTATTTTATATTTATTAAAGGTGTAGTAATGAAATTATGGATATGAATTATGTATATATAACTATTATAGAAATGTTTTTCTTATTCTATAAATAAAATTTATTATTATTCATTTATAATAATAGTAATATTAATAACCAATTTCATAACTTAAAATATAATACTAAAAAGATATATATATATATATATATAGTTAAAATGCAATCTTAGAAAAAGATACTTAAAATATCTTTTTGATATCTTATTTTTGAAAATATTAAAAAATATGTTAGGCAAGGGTTTATATTTAATAATAACTAAAGGCATGATTGGTGTAACCGCAGCGGTTGCGGTTGCGGTTGCGGTTGCGGGAATTTGCGGATGTCGATGGTTGTGGTTTTAAGCGATTTTAAGATATTTGTAAGACTGGTACTTCGGTTAGAAATTGGTGCATTTGCGAGATACTTATGACTGATTAACCACCAAATACAACATCGGTTAAATAATAAATTAATAATATTTATATTTTAGATAATTATAAAATGTTAAACATCATAATATTATAATATATAAATATTATATTTATAAAAAAATATTTTTCAAAATTTTTAAAACTTATAGAAAATATTTTTATTTTTAAAATTTTTAAAACTTATAGAAAATATTTTAATTTTTAAAATTTATAATATAATATATATATTTTAGTATTTCTATTATTTCAATTTAAAATTTTATTTTTATTTTTATTTTTGTATTTATAATTTTTTTTAAAAAAATGGAAAAAAATTTACCTTTCCGCAACCGCAGACGCTAGTTAGAACAAACTTTTGAATTTAAGAGGTTTAGAGCGGTTTAAAGCAGTATAGAGCAGTTTGAGTAATTGTTGGAAAACGCCAACAACCACTAACAACCTTAAAAGCTGCATTTGCGGATGGTAGTGGGGAAACCAGTCATGCCCTAAGTTTGCTGTTGTAAAAATAATAGAAAAATTAAATAATTGTAATTGTCCAACTGTGACTTTTTGTAAGTAGATTTTTAGTGCTTATATTTTAATAGTATAATAACTCTTTTATTTGTGCCTATCAGTTTTCTCCTTTGATCATGCTAGTTTTCTATCTATCTTTAATTATTATGACGCATGATTTGGATCAATTGTTAGGATTGCTTGCTCAAGTTCCGTCAATGAATATCAAGAACACACATAAATCCAACAAGGAATAAAATAAAAACACAGAATTGTTTATTTGACTCTGAGTTCGGCCAGCTATCTATGGTATCTTTGGTATGAAGAGAATGTCTCTAACCTAGTTATTGCCCTGTTTTGATTCTATCCAGTCAAATAGATATCTACTAATGACCTTTCGACGAGTCTCTATAATACTAAGATTAATGAGATTTTCCGGTATACTGCTTTCTCAGCCGAATATACATTGCTTTTGTTAACTGTGAGTTGTAGGAAACACAAAGCAAGGTTTAACCCGGTGTCCATTGATATCATTGGCACTTTTATATTTATGGTAACACTCCTCGATGTAAGCAAAGCTACATCTCAAGGAAGAGAAAACATGTATCTTGTCCTCTCTATTCATAAACAAGAGTTACATGTATTTAGCTAACAACAGATCTCTCTCACGCTCGGCTAACACCCTATTCTAAGCTTTTCATGAACAAGGAAAGAAGAAGAACAAGAGATGAGGAGATAACCAAGAAGAACTCTATCACCAAGATCTCTCTTTCTTTCTCTCTCTCTCTAGAGTCACTAAGAACCAACTCACTTGTCTTGCTACCTAAAGAAAATGATGGAACAATGTATATGCTTAGGACTTTAGTGAGAACTTTCACTTAGAATAAGATTGTAACATCCTGATTTCTACTACACGTGGAAAGACTTAAGAGAATTGATTTTGCTATCTATATCACCAAAGTGCATTTATCTTTTCGGACGCACATCCATTTAGAACTCAAGAGTTAAGCGTGCTTGTGCTGGAGTAGTGGAAGGGTGGGTGACCTATCGGAAGTGATTCGCGATATCGTGTGAGTGAGGCCAAAACATGGAGAAAGGTCATGCGGTGATTGAAAGGTCAGTAAACAAGACTAATGAGCCACCAAAAAATTAATGCACCGTCCGTCGCACGGAATGGAGCCCACGGGCCGAGAGAACGGGCGTGAGAGGCCCATTAGCCGTGGACAGTCGGGTTTCACTGTGTCCAAAGTTGCTCCAAAATGTGCATCATCACTAATGCCCTAAATTAGACTTCTGCAATCCTTCAACAGATTAACAAATTTTATCAGATTTGACCAAACCTACAATAGTCTACTGAAGACTTGTCCATTATTAACTTTCTTCTTCTTGTCACTCTCCCTTAATAAATCTGGGATTCATGTTGGATCAAAAAGCAACAACACCTTGATTCAAACTTAAATTTGCCTTTAAAACTTGCATCATATAACCTTTGAATTCCAGAACTTGGCAAAATCAACTTCCATAAGTAAACTTTATGCAACAACCACTTCAGAAAATTATTCTCCTGAAATTGTCAACCACTATCAGCGCATCATATTGTAGTGTTTTTTTATTTGTTGTTTTGAATACTTTTTAATTAGTTTAGATAGTTTAACTAGTTTAATTAGATTTTTGAATAATTTATATATTTTGAGTATTTTTTGTTAACTTCTTTGAATTTTCTTTTTAGATTTTGTGTGATTTCAGACATTGGTTATAATCTGATGCATATTGAACCCAAAGAACCAAACATAACCTGACCCGAAAGTTAGTAAAACCCGAGCGGGACTTATGAACATAGTACCAAAAATCTGAAAATTTGAATCAACCAAACCGAATCTGAACGGGAAACCCAACGACCATGTCTAGCTTTGATCCAAGTATAAACATTCAGAAGCTATACAACTAAAATGTTAGTTTACACCACCAACATGTTTTTTGCCTAAAAATCACTCCATAAGGTACATATAACTTATGAGTTTTACAATCACACAAGTTTCGCCATGGCTTATGTCAAACACAATAGACCTTTACTTGTGCTTTTACCCAACCTAAACTAAGTGGATGGCGACTAATATCGGCTCGTAGATTGAAAAAAATTCTGAAGCGATAGCCTCTCTCTCTTCAAGCTCTCTTATTTTTTAGAGAGAGAGAAGCCAAACTCCGGCTAATCGGAATTCTATTTCGGTTTCATCCGGATGTATAAAATCTTTTTATTTCTTGTCTGGATAGTTTAAATGTTTTAAGTTTTAGTTTTAGCTTTTAACTTTCGATCGATTAAACTTCTTCTACATCGACTCCGAAAATAAATATTTTGATTTAGCTTGGATCTCTTCCAACTAAATTCATAGGTCTTTTGTTTTGTGTATTTTTCTCTTTCCTTTTCGCAGGTGCTCAGGATCTTCATTCGGGATTCATCATTTTGAGCCTTTGTCTTTAAAGTTTCTCAAGCTTCTTCCATGGGAGTGTAATATCTCCGCCTTCCCATAATGGGCCTATGATATAGGTTGTTGTCGAAGTTTCTCTTTTTGGTGGTCATATTTCCATAACGAGGTGTTTTGCAGTATCCCTAAGCTTATTCTAGCGGATGATAAGAAGATGATTTGTTGGAGAAAACTTACCAGATCGAAAATAGAAAAGAAACTTAAGTAATATATAAGAGACTTGAGTCAATCCACTTATCACCAATTGGTTTAGTTTGGAAACTTATCTAACATAATATGATATCATAATGGGCCTACAACCAGCCCCAATAATCCAACCCAAGAAGAGGCACAGACTTAAAATAGCTAAAAAAGAGCTTATCTCGGAGGGGGTGATGATTTATGTTGAAATTACTAGTTAAAAGAATCATTATCTCGAAGGAGGATGTTGGAAAAAAATACCACATTGTATATATAAAAAGGACTTAAGTAATCTACAAGAGACTTGAACTAATTCAATTAACGACAATTGATTTTAAATTGGAAGTTTCTGATAAACATGAATTTAAAATGGCATTAGAGTCCACCCTGATGTTCAGCCACTCCGTAGATGTCGTTCTCACAATTTTCCACGTTGTGTGTGAGTGAAGAAAAGTGTTAATGAATGAAAGAAAGTTCCACATTGATAGTTGAAGAAATAATTAACATATAAAGAGTTATGACTATTCCACTTACTGCGTTTAAGTTGGAAATCTATGATAAATCTGAATTTAATACGGTTCAAATCGTTCATGGTAACTGTGGAAAGGACGTTGGTCTTCATGGAGGTGGAGCTTTAGTGCGTGGTTCCGGCACCATTGCTTCTACTCCCCTTGTTAGGCCTGGGCATTTTACCCGGACCCGAAGACCTGAACCGGAACCGACCCGAAAATACAGGTCCGGGTCCGGGTCCATGTTAAGTACTTATTGAGTCTTGTTTTTTGGACCCGCGGGTCTCGGTTCGGGTCCGGGTCCTACCCGAGACCCGTTCGGGTACCTGAAGTACCCGCAAATAATTGTATATACTAGGTATATTTGGGTGATTGGGTATATTTTTGGTATTTCGAATTTTTTTAAAAGTTTCGGGTTTGGATTTTCGGGTATAATTGTAGGTTTTTGGTAAAATTTTAGATTTTTAGAAAATATTATTTGGGTATTCGGATATGTTTTGGGTTTTCGGGTCTGATTTTGGATAAAAGTTTGGGTATTTTTGCGGTTCTTTGGGTATTTTTAGAGTTTTCGGATCCAGTTCGGGTATTTCGGATCTATTTCGGGTCCTAAATACCCGAACCGACCCGGATCCGAAATATATCCGAAAATTTTAGGTATTTTACGGGTATTGAAATTATAGACCCGAACCCACCCGGACCCGACAAGACCTGACCCGGAACCGACCCGAAGAGTTATAGGTACCTATATGGGTATAAATTGCTAGGACCCGAAGGACCCGGACCCGACAATACCCAACCCGAATCCGACCCGAAGACCCGGATGCCCAGGCCTACCCCTTGTAACCACATGTATTCTCTTGGCCAGACACGTGGCCATGTCCTCATCACCTATGCACCTTTTATCCGTGTCTTTTTGGTAGATTAGGCCATATGGTTTTTCTTAATCCATAGTGTAGTGAGTTGGAGTTAATTGGGCTAACATTCGAATAATGTTCTATTGGACTTTCATAATATATGATTTGGCTGACAGAAAAAAAACATTTGTAAATAATTATGCATGACTTTATAATGTTTTTGTTATTTAAATTACTTTTATCTTAATAGTTGAATAAATGAGAGATATATTCTATTACATGTTAGAGCACTGATATTAGTATTCTCTTTTAGTGAATCAAATTTCTAAGCATATAAAGTTGAATTTATATAATTTAATGATAGTTTTCCAAAACTAATATATATATATATATAATTTAATGATAAAATAATTACAATTTGGTTAAAAACTACTTAAACCAAAAATTGAGGGTATCTAAACTCGATGAATTCAGTATTGTGCGTATTTTTTTATAAACCAGAACACAAAAACTAAAACTGAAAACATCACACTGAATTATGAATTAAAAACCACAACTCCTTAAAGTGAATATATAAGAGTTTAGAAACCTATTTATCGAGTTTTTTTATGGCGAAAGAGTTTCTAATATGAATCGAACTAAAAACAAACTTTTTTTTGATAACTCTGGTATCTGGGCAGCCACATTCCCAACTATACCCCGTAGGGGGTCCAGCGCCCCAACGGAAGAGATGTTAAATCCGCTGTGGCCGGGGCTCGAAGTCGTGATGGCGGGCACCTCAGCCGAGGTTTCTTTACCACCAGACCACGAGGCCCGGTTCACTAAAAACAAACTTCACGCTATGTCCCTATATTTTACCATCACCATTTGATTTAAAAAATAATTAAAGAGATTTGTAGTCATTAAGTGGTTTTGAATAGTATGTACCTTTTATGTTTTAATCTTTGTAATACGTGCTTCCATGGTTGCATACTATTTAAGTTATGGTGCAACGGATTGATAAATTTATAAAAAACAAGGTGACTTTTTGTTTCTGTTACACTCCTTGTTCTACAATTCTAAGCGTGACGAAATAACAACGTAGGACTGGCGAATTTATATACCAGTTAGAAAAAAACTCTCACATCTAAACTTTCATTGCCGTTGACCGAAGAAGAAAGAAAAACTTACATTGACAACGCCTGGGTAAAACAGGATGTGAGCCCGATTGTTCAGCGCGTCGACGACTGCCTCGTGAATCCCCGGGAGCCGCTTGATAGCTCTCTCGACAGATCCAGCACAAGCAGAGCAAGTCATCCCAACTATGCGGAAAA
Organism: Brassica napus; assembly: GCF_020379485.1. Taxonomy (NCBI): domain Eukaryota; kingdom Viridiplantae; phylum Streptophyta; class Magnoliopsida; order Brassicales; family Brassicaceae; genus Brassica; species Brassica napus. The sequence goes on from NC_063446.1 coordinate 22,141,716, forward strand.
CTGCCATGGAAGCCGCCTCTTCATACTCCTGTGGCGCCGTTTCCCTAAGCGATCCGCTGCCGACAGACCATTCACTTAATCTCTCTTTCCACATGGATGTGAGTTTCGTCACCATGGAAAGGTCACCCAGTAAAGTTCCCATTCTTGGTTGCAATTTTCTCACGCTCTCTAGAATTTGAAAGCTACAACTTCTAACTATTAAATAGAAACGCAGAAGTATAAATGGGCCGAACTGTAAATTTACTCTCTTTATTTTTTGTTTGTTTTAAATTTACGCAGTGACTAATAGCCATAAGAATAAGGGCAAGCAAGTGCCTTGCCACCTTTGTTATCATTTCCTATTACTATTTTCATTATTATTATTTTTATAACCGGTTTATTAAGAGCATGATTAACCCGGTATTTTTAGGATGAGGTTCTTGACGGAAGTTAAGAAACAGTTTCTTAACTTCTGCTAAGAACCCTACTCTAAAAACTCCTGGTTAATTATGGTCTAACTATACCTCAACCATGGCTATACAAGTTAACCAGTGTTTTCATATCCACACACTAATCCGCAGTCGAACTTGCAAAACTTACTGACTCATATATAGTCCGGTTTGAAGTTAATGAAAAACCCAATAACCCGATAAAACCCTCTATCAGTCCGCAATCATGTCATTTATATTACTATCTTCACTAGGGGTATAGTCCCCGCGCAAGCGCGGAGCCGGATAAGTTACTGATCGTTGTGTAGTTTTGTGTACGAGATTTTGTCGTTTATTTTTTTTCCACTTTTGTTTTTCCGTGTTGTATATAATGGTGATGAACATAACATTTGGAAGTCACACAGTTTGATTAAGTTGATATAAGAATGACTGGCGAATTCATATGCATTATTTTCGTAATGATTTGATCGACCATTAGCGTTATTAGCGCTTTCATGTTCAAAAGATAAAGTTTATGAAGTTGTTTAGTATTTACTTAGGTAGTTGTTAGTATATAAAACAAATAGTGTAATGAAAAAAATATAAAATTTGAATTCAAAAAATTAAGCAAATTTATCAAACAATAAATTAAATTATTTTCTTATTTTACCTAAATTAATTTCAAAATATAGAATTGTAATAAACTATTTTTTAAAAAAAATTAATAAGTCTAGAAAAATTTATAAAATTATACGGTTGCAAAATTATTTATTTTTAGAGTTTTACTCGACTTTGTTAAAAATAATTTATGGTGGACAAAAAAATGTCAGAAATAGGTAAACAAAAAAAATACACCACTGACAAATCTTGTATGAGTTAGAACCCGTCGACGTTTCATTAATAATCCAAAATAGAAATAAAATCTCCGAACAGAAAAAACATGCAAGGGAAAAAATATCCAAAGTTTATGATGGAAAACAAAGATAATAGCAGTTTTTAAAAATGCATATAAAATACGTTGACGGGCTGATAGGAATATAATAGATATTTCCAATCACTCACGGCAGCGCTTGCAGTTGTTCTGAGCGTCTGAAATCTCTGGAAGATCTGCTGCAGCACGTTCCTCATCGACCTTGTCTCCCAAAACAGATGGGCCCGATGATGCTGCCAATCCTACGTCACCATCACTGCTTGGAAGAATGTTCTCACTGTGCTCCTGAAATACATGAATGTGATGACAAGTAAAATTAGACAACCTTGCCATGGTTCTCTATGATGGTATCTTCAGTGATGGTGGAGATAGTGAAGATACGGTGATTGCTATTAATGGCTTCCATCAAATTGAGAGCTCTCCATGTTTTGGGCTAGATCTTGGCAAGTAGCTATGAATACATCAAACACTATGTTGTTGGCATGCGATTTGAATCGACCTAGAGAGCCTGCAACAACATAGACGGTGAGGTTCTTGAGTATATTGAGCTCCACCAAGCCAGACACACTCGTTTTCAACACCTTGTTCCCTATCTCTCTTCTAATTACTGTCATGTCCCTCGATGCAGTTCACCGCAGCAGGTTTGTTAATGTCGGAGAAGAAGTTATCTGACCAATAAATTTCAAGTTTTTAAGTCTCAAGATGACATTAAGCTAAAAGACATTGTTTTAAAATCAAACCAATAACATACAAAATGAACTCACCATAGATTCCGATCACATCCATGTCAGAGGAATCATCGCTGAGGAACTCAATAACATTATGCACACCTTTGGTTACCATGTCCATCCCCATTGCACCACACCGGTGTTATAACTGAACCATACATAGCCATTTTTCCCTGCCAATGTACAGTGGACAGTTTGTAGCCTCATAAATCTAATTGACATGCATCCACAAAATCATTATTTCATCAGCAAAAGTTTCAATCTTGAGTCAAACCACACCACAAACATAAAAAATTTTACATCTTGGTGGTACCTGTTGAAAATGGCAGCCGACGTTTCGAAGTGATCTGGATTCTTCTAAGAAGGCTTAAGTTTCATAGCACGTTGGCATGACAAAAGCCAGACAATAGGCGCTCTAGTTGTACCGTCCTTCAGCTCCGCCTGAGACGTACCTAGCCTTGCAGCCTCTGTTAGTCCTAGCAACCAAATAACTTTCCGTTATAGCCCATCAGAACAAAGTTTACATCATATTAGTTAATCGAACAACTTCAAAGCGATCAATCAACTTTCACGATCGACCCCCTATCGTAGCGATGGATGGTAGTGATTCACACGAACTGGGATAGAACCGTGGATCTCGGAATTCTGCCTAGAGAAACATACGCTTAAAGTATTAAAACTGATAGCTTGAATATTGATTAAACAAATATGGTATATATTATTCTATAGAAAGTCAAATTGTCAATACCTTTTCCTAGGTACTATGTTCTAGGCGAAGAAAGGTGGCGGGGACAACGAACGATTAAGCAACAACAACAGTGGAGGCTGACATCGTTGAAGGTTGGCTAAAAGCTGCGACAGTTCAATTTAGGAGTAATTTAATAAGAGATATGGGTCTCAAGGTTTGTTTGAGGAATTATATATACTGAGACGAATTGTTTCAGAGGTGAAACTGTACCATAACTGATCGTTGGAGATATAGAGAGGTGAAGATGAAAAGTTTCAGAATTTTTTTTGATAAGCTAAAATGGTAACGCTTCGGTTTATCGGTGGAGACATAGTACTATAAAAATCCCAGATACATACAAAAGAGATTAACTCACTTATAAGTTTTATTGTGCCAGAATGCGGATTTTACTAAATAGGTTTCGATGATCAAAGTTACACGTGAGTATTGAAACATTACAGTTATGTGTGGGATCCACTATAAGAAAATCTTCATAAATATATATTAGTTTCGGTAATCAATGTACAAAGTATCCTTTAGTTCAGTGGTATAAATGTTGGTGTTTATATCACAGTAACCCGGGTTCGAATCACAGATTTGACATTTTTCACACTTTTTAAAAGTGGGGCCCACTTACCTGCTGACGTGTCGCATCAGGAGTGATGAAACTGGCTCATTATAATGTAGATTATTATTTTTAATAACCAGTTAACTATACCTAAACTATATATGATTACATAACTTAAACTCAAAAAGCCCAAAAATTGGGGTTAGTTTGCTAGCTAACAAGCTACAACGATAAATAAAAATTGAATAGCCAAGAACAGAAGAGTGGGGCTTGAGGGAGGATCAAATTGCGCCCAAGAAAGTGGATTTAGCTGGATTTGGATCGTGTACTTCACCTTTTGGATGATCTTGATCTGAGGTTACTGCTAGACGTTGGTATAAAGCCTAGAGTTTTTTTTCTTTCAAATGGAGTAAATAAAGGTTTGATAGCACAATTTAATGATCAGAGCAACATTTTTGTCCTAAGAAGGGTTTTTCAACCAGTCTTTGCTTCAAGATCACTAGGGGGGTATAGATCAAGGGGTGAATAAAAGAAAGACAATATTTGCTAAATTGCATAAAAAATAAATGTTGTTGATTTTCATGCACAAGCTACAAACAGTTGGGACTTGGACTCCCCACTAGCGCAACCTGTCTTGTAACTAATTGATTAATAGCCAGGGAAACATGTTTAGGAATTCGTCTCAAGGAACCGCACTTGTTTATGCCAAAAGATAGCAGATCTTTACGAAATTTGTTTGTCATGAAAGTATTATTTTTCTTATGGAAGTCAATTTTTTTTCTTTTTGGCAACCATTCCTATTGGAGAGTTCTTTTCAATAAAAATTTTCGTAAGAAAGTGTCACATTTCTTTGTTTTCCTTTTCCCTAAAGACAGTTAAAGTTTTTCTTGTTTAATTATAAAGGGAGAAGGCGAAAGATCAAAATGCCCTTTGTGTTTAATCTGAATTTTGTCTGTTTAGTCAGAATATTGTGTGTTCGAAATCATGAATTCGATGTTGATTAATTATTTGAAATATATTTATTGAAAGATCAAAGATTGGTTAAAAGACAAAAATAATGAAATTGTCAATGAGTAATGAACTCGTCAAGACAGTTAGCTATGAAAACTTTAGTTCTTGTGCTGATTTTTGTGTGATTATGAATGATCCTTTTTTGAGTTAGGTCTCCTTTATTTATAGCATACTTCTTTCTTTTTCTTTCTAAGTCGGTATATCTTCCTTTGACCGCCTTTATCTAACTGGGTAGAGTTCGGTCGACTTGATAGCCATGTCGAGAGATATAATCTATCTCCAATAAAAAGTCTCCTCAATTTATTGTGAGAAACAAAGTCGATCTCAATGAATTACCAGGAATGAATTTTGAAAGTAAAAGAATTTGGCTTGATTTGTCTTTCAAATGCTGCCAAGCTATCATATCAGTGTTTCCTAAGGGCTTCGTTAGTTTTCCGCAAACTAGTTATCTAGAACTTTGGTTATCAATAGTTACTAGGTGTTTTCCTGCACCATGTGCAGTAAAGAATTTTTTAAATCTAACTTATATTTAAAAATAAATTTAATTAAATATTATAGATTTTACTATTCTTTTACTAATATTTAATATAGATTTGATATATATTAAATCAATTTGTATAAAACTAATAAAAATGATATAAAATTATATAATTATCATAAATTTAGCCTAAACAATATTTATAAAATTTGTAGATATATAAGAAACTAATGATCTTACGATTAGATATTTAAATTTTTAAAAAATTGCAGAAATTTTTGAAAGCTTTAATAATACAAATTGTATAATTATACAAAATAATAATATTTCAAAATTTGAAATGTTATATATGAATATATTTATTTTATAGATGATGTATGAGCTATTACCATATTTAAAAAAAGTTTACCAAAAAAAAATATCAATATTGAATGTAATATATGAATTATTACCATATTCTAATAAGTTTACCAAAAATATAAATCAACAATAAATGAAATTATCCATGTCATATTTTTCTGGAAGCCATGTCATCAATTTCAGTAGTCATGTCATATTTGTTTTGTTAAATTGATTATAGAGAGGACATGTGGCAAAATCACTTCGCAAATATAGTCTAGGGTGTGTGTACCATTGGTCCAATCCTTAAATCGGCCCTCTGGTTTTATCTTGGAAAGTAGAATTGTGGTCTCCTCAAAATGCGGGAACGTGGCATCGCCAGGGTTTATAGACATAATGATAATCTTTCCTCGGGTATGAATGGTGACCAGGGAACGGCGAGCAATAATGCATTTTCTAACATTTTTAAAAAATATTACCATTCACAAGGAATAGTAATTCTCTCTTATTCCCTTTCATTCCCTTTTTTGTAGAGAATTAAAGAACAAAATTATTCCTTGTTAAATTTGATAAGGAACAACAATTATTTTTCATTCCTGCTATTTTATTCTCGTACATTCCTTTTTTAATTGTTCCTCTTGTTTCCCGGATGGTCACCAGTCAAACCCTTCGTATTCTGCACCGTATCATTATAAATATGAGACTCCTCTCCTTATTATCTTAATTCCCCTAATGATCAACGTAGTTTTCTCTCTCGTCCTCTCTCTTTCCTTCGCCGTTTTTTTTAACTTACTTCCAGATCTACCACTATATATTTAGTAATTTCTCTGATTTTCTCCAAGTTCTTCATCCATTCTTCAACATAAAATGTCTTGTATAAATAAATGTTCAAGGAAAGAGAAGGAAATTGATACTGCAGCGAGTTCGGATTCGGAAGAATCTGGAGCTTCCAGTCTGACTAACGACCTAGTAAGATGACATTAGGGAGCTGTGATTGATACAGATTTTCTAGATTGTGCCCAACTGGCTGTAATTCAATATGTTTCGGGCTGAAGGAGAATGAAGTCGATGACGAGGAGATGACAACAAGGAAGTCGGTCATCAATCTGAAGCGACCTTCTTGGCATCCCTGATACACTAAAATTGATTTTTTACTATTGCAAACTAACGGTGGTTGTTGTAATACTTTAGATTCAATTCCAGAGGACCGTTTCTACACTTTATTCTTATGAGTTCAATATCAAGCTAACACAATTTATTTCATTCAAATAAAAGAATTCAAAATAAACTAGCCAGTAACCGAGTTGAAATGGGTTGGTTTTCAGATTATAAAAGATCTTAATCTAGGGTGAAAGATCGAGTGTCAAACGATCATGATCCAAACATCTATTCAAGGGTTATCTATCTGTGAGTCTATAACTCGAAAGACACAAATAGATCGATCCACTTTCATGGCATCTCCCCTTTTTTTTTTCAAGTGATCTCAGTACTTAAATATCATTTGGATTAAAACAAGATGATAAACATTATTGCTCAGATTCAATTACTTTACAATTTTTGCTAACATCTACTTTCGCTGGTTAGAGACAAGCTGTCCATTCATGTTGTTTCTAGCAACCTAAACACTTTTGATGATTAGATTAAACCTAGTTTCAAATACTAAGTGATCAGTTTAATGCAGACAATAAGCGTAACCATGAATTGAGATAATCAACAATTACCTAATTTTTGTTTAGCTCATCAATCTAACACCCTAGACAAAGCAAGCTGGCTACTCAGCCATTAACAAAGAAAATACATAGACAAATAATGAAGAAAACATGAATAACGATTGCAAAAAGAATGAAATAGGGTTAAGGGATTCTGCTCTACATCAAGAGAGAGAGTATCGATCATTCTCCCTTACAAGGTGGCAAATCGCAAGTATCTCCTTAGTATGTGTTCTTTGTAAAAACTGAAGTAGTTCTAAAAACTAAATGAAACATTTCATATATAAGAGGTCACGGGCGGGTGGGAGAAAGAGAGGGTACCCTAGGGCAAATCCATGATTTTTTGGAAACCTCCATTCTTAATTCGGCTGCTCTGTTCTGAAATCTCCAAATTGCACTTTTTCTGCATACTTCCCTGCAAATGCTGTACAACCTACTCCGGACCTGTAATGGCTCGAAAATGACTAAAACGAATCGATAAAGAATTGAAAGCACTTTAAGAAAACTATATACAATTTGTCAAAAATGCAATATATCAATCCCAACCAATGACCCTTTATCTTCAGGCCTTATTCCAATCAGACCATGTAAAGACGATTACTTTATTTACCAAAATGAGATCCCAAATGAGGACGTTAGATCTGTCGGTCATTGAAGGCCAGAATTAGAAGAACCCTCTACTAACTATGTCTAAACTATAAAGCATCAAAGAACTCATATCTCTTCTGAATGCTGGTACCAACTTCACTTTTCTGATCCTAAACCTGACCAAATGACATGGGCCCCACTAGTCAGATATGCGTGCATCTATGAATCATGATTCGAGAAGGATGACAAACTATGGCTCCACACCCCCATCTCATCAACTCATACTGCAACAGGCGTGAGGTCGCCCTTTCTCAATTGCGATTGTATTGATGGTAGTGGTTGCCAAGACCAACGTGTCAATGTATTCTACGGTCTTTTTTAGTGTTAGGTATGAAAAAAATATTTGTCTTTGTAGGGCCTGTTGTCCGTTTTCTGGTCCATCCGTCTCTGAGTAGGGCTCTCAGATCAGGTCTAGAGTGGGTTGAAATCTGCCCCCCTCAACACTCGTCATAGCAGATCCTGAAGTATTTTAACTGGTTCAACTGTACACCTAATATTTGCATCTGCAAACATCTTCATTCCATACAATTTTATTCGAGGTTCTGATACATTAAAATTGTGTCTTTACTACTGCAAGCTAACAGTGGTAGATGTCGTATTTGAGATTCAATTCCAGAAGACCGTTCTTACACTTTATTTCTATGAGTTCGATATAAAGCTAAGACAAATTGATTTAATGAAAATAAAAGAATGAAAATAATCAAGTGACAGAAGGTGATTTGGTTTGGTTTTCAGATTATAAAAGATACCAAGTCTAAGGCGATGGATCGGGTGTCAAGCGATCATGAGCCAAATAACTATTCAAGGATTAATTCAAAACAAGTCTAGAACTCGAAATACACATGAAGATCGATCCATTCTTGTGGTATCTCATCTTTTATCAAGCAATCCTAATGTCTAAGTTGTCGTTTGGATTAGAATATGATAACAAACATTATGCTTGGATTCGATTGGTTCACAACACACACTAACATCTACTTTCGCTTGTTAGGGGCGAGTTTCTCATTCAAGTTATTTCTAGCAACCTAAAACACTTTTGATGAATAGATTAAACCTAGAATCAAACACTAAGTGTACAGTTTAGTGCAAGCTTTAAGTTCAACAATGAAGGGAGACAATCACACCAATAACTCTTATATGTATTTATCTCATGGATTTCGACACCCTAACACCCTAACACCCTAACACCCTAGACCTAACTACTGACTACTAAGCCATGAACAGAGAAAACAAATAGATAATAGATGAAGAAAACATGTTTGAATCAATAATGATAAGCAAAGAGGGTTTAGAAATCTCTAAAGGGTGTAGAGATTTTTCTCCCTCAAAGTTACAAAGTATCAAGCTCTCTCTCTCTCTCTCTCTCTCTCTCTCTCTCTCTCTCTCTCTCTCTCTCTCTCTCTCTCTAAAAAGTGGCATAGTTTGATAAGAATAATAGGAAACGATATATTGTAGGTCTGTGGCGGTTAGAAAAAGGAATCCTTAGGTTAAACCCCGAAATATTGGAATTTTTCTTAAAAATCTCAGGCGCAGGAGCGGCTGATCCATTCTAAAAATCTCCAATTGGTGTTCTTTTCCGCCTCTTTTACTCCAAGTGATCCACATTCCAGCAAAGACAACTCAAGACATGTAATGATACGAACTTGACTAAAAAACTCGATAAAAACTTAAAATCACTTGTAAAACATTGTTATAATGTGCCAAAAACACAATAGATCAGGTTCCGTCTGTTTCTCTCTCTCTATTTCAGAGCTTAGCTCATTTTTCCAGCCATCTTACTATCGCAAAACTATTTTTTATTTTCTCTTTACATCAAACTGCTATTAAAATAGCAGAATTTGGTGTCACTCAGTCACTCCTTTCTTTTGGATTTGGTGTCACTCAGTCATTCCTCAAAAATCATCATTCCATCATGTTTTATTGTTTTTTACTGGTTGATGATTATGTAAAAGACTTGCCTGTTAAAAACAGATTTATCAGTTTCACTATTTTCTGTCCTTTGTAGACAAATCTCCAAATTTTCAGATGTAAGTGAAATAAATAATGGACTGAAGCGAACCTAACATATATTTTCTTCTACTAACAAAAGGCGAAGACGAAGTGGAGATAGTGCTTGCTTTGTATTAACTGATTAAAGTCTGAAAATCCTCTCTTCATCTTTTTTGTTTGTTTGCTAGTTCTTTCTACTTTTCCTTTTCTCCCACTCAAACCCTTATCTAACCCTTGTAATCGATTAATTTATCTTTTAAAAAAAATATGTAATGAATTTTATGCTTCACCGATTTTGCTGAATCTATTTTTTAAAGTTTTGCCTTTTTTGATAGATGATAGTCTCGAAAACACAGATCTTTGGTCATTCAACAAACAACCAGTTAAAATCAGGTTACCAGTGTTGAGACTCATGGCTGATATAGGTCAACCTAGAACAAGAATCAAACACACAAAACAAACTCGTCGACATAGAAGGACGCGGAACAACTAGAAAATAAAGACACAAGCAAATAGTTACCCAGAATTCATCTAGAATAGCTACGTCTCTGTGTCTGGGTCTGGTAAGAAGTAATCCACTATAATCTTTAAAACAAAGCACATCTTCTTTCCCTCAAGCTTACAATTTGGCTTTCTTGCTTAAGAGAAAAGAGACCACATAAGCTCTTCTTATATATAGAGTCAATTACGTTAACATAGTTGGATAAAGATTTCTCACTCTTTTCCGTAATCTATTATGAATATTTTAAAAATACTTTAACTTTCATAAATCATGAAACTAATATTTTCAGGAAACTATTAACTTTCATAACATCATGAAAGCGATATTTTTTTTCCTAATATGACAGTTTTGTATTGGTTTAAATTATTCGATCTTGTTTGATCTTTATCACCAAATCTTGACGAAATCCTTGACACAGGTTTTTACTATTCAAATCACCGTACTCCACACTCTCCTAAAAGACCACCTAACAATAAGGTCGAAGGATCCGATTTGAGACACGAGATCGAAGGAACAGAGTACTCATCCACAACCCCATACGCATTCCAACAGAACGGATCCACAACCATTTCACCTTTTGAAGGCACCAAATCAATATCCGAAACTGTCAAATTTACGCATGGGACGTTGTTGCTGCATCCAAAATGCATAGGAGGACTACGTCTATCGTATGTCCCTTTTATACTTTGATATACTACATCATTCACAAAAACCGCATTTGTTTTGTCAGTTTTTGCTCGTGCAATAGTACTGATCGATAATTATTGGATTTCGGACATTATCCATTTGGATATTGTCAAACGTTACACCAGAAACGGACCCGGATCCACCTTGCCATGTCTTGATCCGTACACCATTGTCGGAAAACTTGATGAACGAGTCTCTAACCGTAATATTGGAGACGCATGCACGTGAGTTTTGGTTGCCTAAACTTCCAATGCTACATAAAACATAATTATGTTAAATCATTATATTGAGACATTATATAGAGAAAATCTTTAAAGTGTATAACATTTTAAAAAAAAATTATCATCATAAAATCAGTATTCAAGAATTTTTTTTTTTTTTAAATAGCATTCATTTTGCAAGATAAAAATAAATAAACTACCAACTTTTAAACTCTAATTTCACCCATCCCATAAATACTAAACTTTAGACTCTAATTATAAATCCTAAACCTAACTATTACTAAAAAGTCTTTCAAATTTTTAACAAATGTTATATTGGAAAAATTTCTCCATTATATAAAATTGAATTATAATAATGAGTAATTTTTCTTTACCTAATTCCATGGCCGCCAGGTCCGCAAGTGAGATTCAGTATATCGATATTGTATGATCCAGATCCAATGGAGACACAATCATCTCCTGAGGAAAGTTTTTAAGAATCTTTAGTAAGTTGACAGTATATATGATTGAAGATAGCTATGTGTACGTTGAATATATACCGTTGGAGATAACCGAGTTATGAATCTCAACGGAGTTGGAGTTCTCGATGTGGATGCCGTCAGTGTTGGGACTTGACGGTGGAGATGTGATTCGAAGGGAGTTGATGTGAACTTCATGACATCCGTCGAATGTCATATGAAACTGCGGGCTATTTTTAATAGTCACACCTTGCATACTTAGATTTGAGCTCATGAAAAACCTCAAAGCCTGTCCACACCAAAATCTTTACATACATTATTTTAAAATTTGTAAAAATAAGAAAAATGCTTTTATGTATTTAATGTGTTTACTTACGGCAGGGCTTTCACATGGACCAGTAAGTGCAGTCGTTTTGTTGACATTCTGTTTGAACATAACAAGTATTAAGATTCATAGGTTATACATGCATATTTACGTTACATTACATTATCGTATGTTTTTTGTTGTTTTAAAATAGTAAATTTTCATGAAGTTCAAATTAAAACGTAACATGATATATATAGTTTTATATCAATCCTTCTAAATTACTTTTTTCACTACAAGAAAACACACCGAATTCCGACGGATCTTCCGACGGACACCAAGGTCGTCGGACATTTGCGACGGAATACTGACAAATTTCCGACCAAATCCAAAAAAATGAAGTCGTCGGAATTCCGTCGGCCATTTCCGACCGAATTCCGACGACATACGGTTCGTCGGAATTTTCCGACGACTTTTCGACGACATTCCGATAAAAAATGTAACCGTTGTAGTCGTCGGAAGTTCGTCGGTATATTCCGACGAAATTCCGACGACATTCCGATTAACAGCAAAGTCGTCGGAATTCCGTCGGTATTTTCCGACGGAATTCCGACGAACCATGTGACCGTTGCCGACAAATACATATGACCGTTGTATAGCCGTTTGGGATTGGACAATTCCGACGGAATTCCGACGGACTTCTTTACATCCGTCGGAATTTCGTCGGAAAGTCGTCGGAGGTCCGTAAGCAATTTCCTATAAATACAACCCCTCCTCATTCAACTCATTCACACTTCATTCTCTCTTCATTCTCTTTAGTCATAACAATTCCGTGAAAATCATGTCTTCAGAAGTTTATTATCGTTCGTGGATGGATAAACCTCATTTGGATCCGAACACCAATTTGCTTACGGAAGAATACGTTCAAGGGATTGGAGAATTCATGAGGCTTGTTCAACAGCAACCGGATGCAAAAAGTGGTATGTTAAGATGTCCCTGCTCTTCTTGCAATAATAATAAGGTTATAAAAGAATTTGATGTTTGGACTCATTTGTATATGAAAGGGTTTTCACGTAATTATAAAGTTTGGTACCTTCATGGGGAAACTGGTTATGAATATGGTAGTACTAGCGAACCTCAGCCTGTTAGTGAACCTCAGCCTGATATTAGGTTAGAAGAATCTAGAACGGATATAGATTATGGTGTAGGTACTGAGCAGATGGTACATGATCATTATAGAGGGGAAGAACCAAACCCCGAGTCTAGGAGATTTTTTGACATGTTGGATGCAGGAAAACAACCTTTGTATCAAAATTGTAGAGATGGTCATTCAGTCTTATCATCTGCAACTAGATTAATGGGTATTAAGACAGACTATAATTTGGCTGAAGAATGTATGGATGCGATTACTGATTTTGTCAAAGGTATTCTACCTGAGGATAACCTTGCACCGGGTTCATACTACGAGGTTCAGAAACTTGTTGCAGGTCTTCAACTACCGTATGAAGTGATAGATGTATGTATTGACAACTGCATGATCTACTGGAGAGCGGATGAGACACGGAATGTATGCAAATTTTGTGGGAAACCTCGTTATCAGGAGACGAGGGGAAGAGTTCCGATCCCATTCAAAAGAATGTGGTATTTGCCTTTGACGGAAAGATTGAAGAGGTTGTATCAGTGTGAGCGCACAGCAAAAGCAATGAGATGGCATGCAGAGCATTCCACAAATGGTGAGATTAGACATCCTTCAGATGCAAAGGCTTGGAAACATTTCCAGTCAACATATCCAGAATTTGCGGAAGAGAGAAGAAATGTTTATCTTGGATTATCTACTGATGGTTTCAGCCCATTTGGAAAGCATGGAAGGCAGTATTCTCTATGGCCAGTTATTGTGACACCGTACAACTTACGGCCGAGCTTGTGCATGCGACGAGAGTTTTTGTTTCTCTCAATTCTAGTCCCCGGGCCAGATCATCCTAAAAGATCACTAGATGTGTTTCTTCAACCACTAATATATGAGTTGCAACAACTATGGGCGCATGGTTTTGAGACATACGATGTTTCGCGCAAAGAAAACTTTCAGATGCGGGCAGTACTTATGTGGACAATAAGTGACTTTCCAGCATATGGTATGTTATCTGGATGGACAACACATGGGAAGCTATCATGTCCATATTGTCAAGATGACACAGATGCTTTCCAACTAAAGAACGGAAGGAAAACGTGTTGGTTTGACTGTCACAGACGATTTCTACCACCTGATCATCCATACCGCAGGAGTAAGACTTCGTTTACGAAGAACAAGCAGGTGTTTGATGGTCCACCTGAGGAAGTTAGTGGGAAAGATTTGTTGAAGCAGTTTAGGTATTTTGATGCAGAAAGGACGCCAGATGTAGGTGGACATGAAAACATTCGAGTCAATGCGGTTGGAGAGCTACATAACTGGCACAAAAAGAGTATTTTCTGGGATCTACCATATTGGGAGAGTCATCTATTGCGGCATAATTTAGATGTCATGCATATTGAGAAGAACTTCTTCGATAATCTGATGAACACAGTCCTTAACATCCAAGGTAAAACGAAGGATAATTTGAAGTCAAGGTTGGATTTAGTCGATATTTGTGATCGTTCTGAACTTCACGTTGATGAGAACGGTACGGCCCCTTTTCCCATTTATCGGCTAGATGGTGCTAGAAAAGAAGAGTTCTTTGATTGGATTACAGAGAAAGTGAAATTTCCTGACGGATATGCATCAAATTTGGGGAACTGCGTTGATAGAAGCGAAGGAAAGTTTACTGGCTTGAAGAGTCATGATTGTCATGTAATTATGCAGCGCCTCCTTCCGTTTGCCTTTTCAGCATTATTGCCACGTAATGTTCATGAAGCAATTGCAGGGATTAGTGTTTTTTTCCGTGACTTATGCAGCAGAGTATTGACTGAAGAGGGTATTAATAATTTGAAGACAAACGCACCAGTCAGCATGTGCAACCTTGAGAAGATATTTCCTCCATCATTCTTTGATGTAATGGAACATCTTGCTATTCATCTCGCAAGAGAATTGGAACTTGGTGGTCCTGTGCAGTACAGATGGATGTATATTTTTGAGCGTTATATGCATCATCTGAAGAAGATGGTCAAAAATCAAAGCAGGGTGGAAGGATCTATAGTGGCACAGGTGATCAATGAAGAAACTGCAATCTTTGCTGAAAATTATTTTCCACCAGAAGTGCAAACAAAACACCGAAGACCTGCTCGGCATGATGATAGAGGGGAGAGAGCAACATATCATGTTACTGTCCCAAGCATGTTCAAGGAAATAGGACGACTTAGTGGAAAATTCACGAAGCGGAGACTTACGGACACTGAGAACGCTCATTTGCAAACATATTTGCTCACCAACTGTGAAGATGTTCTACAATATGAGAGGTAAAAATATTTATTCATTTATTGTTAGATTAATATTCAATAAATTTATTTCATATTGATAATATTTTTGTATATAGTGTATATATGGCGGAGTTGCGTATGACTCACAGGCATGCAACAGAAGATGAGCTTCGACAACTTAGAGATAACGGATTTGCTGCGTGGCTTCGTAGTTATGTGAGTCATATATCCTATTACCCTATGCAAATGATTAGTTTAAATTTAATATATATAAACTAATTAATTTTGCAATCATATATGTTTTTTTTTATAGGTGAATGATGGTTTGGCCAGAGGTCTTGTGTTCGATGATTGGATACGCGAATTTGTGCAGGGACCAAACTATGTGGTCAAATCATATCCTAAATTTTGTACGCGAGGATATGCATTCACAAGGAAAGGTCATTCTAAGACAACATATGATGCTGGTGTTTCATCTTCTTCTGGTGACGATGTCTACTACGGCAACATAAAAGAAATATTGGAAATCCAATTTCCTGGAATGGTTGGATTGCGTTGTGTAGTATTCTATTGTGATTGGTATGACACCACCCCAGATAGAGGAGTGAAGATTGATGCGTTTGGTGTTACATCAGTTCATTCGCGGCGGAAACTTCAATATTATGATCCCTTCATTCTTGGTTCGCAAGCTGATCAGGTATGTCAATATATTCATAATTTTTTACCAATATAATTAATTAATGTTATATATTGAACTAATACTTTGTATAATTGATATGTATAGGTGTGCTACATCAGTTACCCTCGGGTGACGTACAGAGACGATCCATGGGTTACTGTAACGCAAATCAACCCAAGAGGACGAGTGGATGGAACTTCTGATGATGATGAACCATTGCAACCAGAGTCTACCAGCAACGCCCAGGCAGTTGAAGATTTGGAAAATGTTCAACTCGTTGAGAATTTGACTGTGTTTGGACATGATGCTGTCGTACATTCAGAGCCGGAAGCCGAGGTTGGGGAGTTTGATGAAGATTCAGAAGATTCTGATTAGTTTTTTTTTTTTTTTTTTTTTTAATGGTCCGTCGGAAATCCCTCGCAATATACCGACGACATAGCGACGACAACGGGTTTCATTGAAAATTGGAAAGGTCGTCGGTATTTCGTCGGAAAATACCGACGACATGTTTTTCTATAAAGTTTCAATCATAAAAATCTATAAATTTAGATGCCAAAACTATGAAAATAACACATAATAAGTGTTTAGTATAGTATTAGATCGCAACCGTTCAAATATAACAACTCATTAAAATATTTATGTATGCATATCATTGTTTTCATAACATCTCATCTTAACATTATGTACTTATACAATCATATTTATATAAGCTTACACTACAAAAAATATTGTTGTGTAAAATCGTGTTATAAAACATTTTTATTGTTAAATCTTTATGCAAATACTATATATATTATCAAAGGTTTGGATTTTGCATTTAGAAACTTGAAAAGAACACCCTAAACACTAAGTCGTCGGAATTCCGTCGGAAAATACCGACGGAATGTGTCCGTCGGAAAATACTGACGGACACGTTCCGTCGGAATTTCAATTAGCCCGGGAGAACCAAACCGCTTGAAAATTTTCGCGAATCGGCATTTGGTATATTTTAAATATACCGACGGAATACCGACGAACCCGTGTCCGTCGGAATCCACGGAAATAAAAACCCTTCTCCTTTCTTCTTCGTTATCTCCGCGGCCTCTCTCTCTCTCAAAACTCTCCGGCGATTTCGGCGATTTCGGCGACTCTCCGGCGATTCCGGCCTCTCTTCACCGGCGAATCCTCTCCTCACCCTCCTATCTCTTCCCCAAACCCCAAATCATGTAAGAATCATCCCAAACCTTTTTTTTTTTCAATTGTTTAGGGTTTTGGAAGTTGATCTCGGATTTTAGGTTGTTTGATTGAACATTTTAGGATTGAATGGATAGTTTAGGATATATAAGTTAGGATTGTTGTTTTAGTTTTTTTGGAACATTTTTTGATTTTTAAAAACGTTTTTTGATTTTTTAAAACGTTTTTTTTTATTTTTAAAAACGTTTTTTGATTTTTAAAAACTTTTTTTGATTTTTAAAAACGTTTTTTGATATTTAAAAACGTTTTTTGATTTTTAAAAACGTTTTTTGATTTTTAAAAACGTTTTTTGATTTTTAAAAACGTTTTTTGAAAAAAATATAAATATTTAACACCATTTTTCTTCATTTATAAATTTTAACAACATTTTTCTATATTTATAAATTTTTTATAATTTTGTATACATATATATATATGTAAATCATGTATAGTAAAAATTTAAAATTTTAAAATTTTTTATATTTTTTTTTAAGTTTCCACTAATAAATATTTAACAACATTTTTTTTTAAAAATATAAATATTTAACAACATTTTTCTTCATTTATAAATTTTTAACAACATTTTTCTATATTTATAAATTTTTTATAATTTTGTATACATATATATATATATATATATATATAAAGGTTTAATAGTTTTTTTTAAAACGTTTATAAAACCTTTTGTAAATATATAAATGAAAATATGTTTGATGGGTTAATTTTTTTTTTTTAGGGCCGAGGATGAAGCCCGCCCCGCAGCCCGTCTTCGACGTAGTTCGGTGAGCGGTTCCCGTGCATCGGTATCGTCTCATGACTCGGTTCCCGCATATATTCCCGCTCCAGCTCCCTCTGCCCCTCACGCTGCCCCTCACGCTGCTGCTCAACAGGATCCGGGGGTCATGCCGGTTCATCTATTGGTTCAACAACCAGGTCGAGAGCATCTCCCGTTTCTCCAACTCAACCCACGACGAGGCCATAGCACTTGGTTAGTATTTTTTTTTATTTGTACCGTTATATTTTTTGCTTTAATTAACTTGCTAACTTGTATTTTTTTTTAAAGGTTCACCAAGTCGAAAAATGGCATTAGCCGGAGCATCAACCAGATGATGTACTCCATGCTCCGTTTTGGATATCCAAAGTGGAGTGTGATCCCTTCCGACGAACGAGAGTTGTGGTTTCGTCAGTTTGCGGTATAGTAACCCTTCATTTTTTTTAAGTTTTTACATTTTTTTACATATATTTACTTATTAAATTGTGTTTGTTTTGTAGCAAGAGTTCAACTGGCACTCCGATCTTACGGAAACAGTCCGTAAGAAATTCAACGAAAAGGCCATGGACTCTTACACAAAGCAGATAAACGCGTGGAAGACAGTTTGGCAGAAGAACAAGAAGCCACGGTTCATCAACGGGGGGGTGTGGGAGCAGTTGATAGCTCATTGGGAGAGGGAAGACACTGCAGAGACGTCTTCTAGGAACTCCAGGAACCGGAAGAGCGATCGTGGCGGGAAAGGTATGTATGTGCACAACCTCGGCGCTTGCTCCATGTCTACTAAGGAGGATGAACTTGTAAGTTTTTTATTATTATTTATCTTTATATTTTTTAAATAAATATTTTATATATTTTTTGGCTAATAATGGCGGTTTTTTTAGATCGAAGCAAATGACGGTAATCCCGTTGATCGTCTCCAACTCATTAAGGTGGCTCACACTAACAAGACGACGGGTCAAATTCAGGACCCCGTGATCAGAGGTGTAGTTGATTTGGTGGAAGCTGAGATAGTTTCTCAATCTCAGCCTCTCTCTGATGACGGCGACTCCACGGGAGCTTCAACCAACCTGTCTCTATTGCAAATAAATGAGATGGTTGAAAAGGTAATTTTTTTTATTAATATATTTTTTTTATAATGTCGATTACTTACTTGTCCATATTTACTTACTTTAAATATTTTTGTAGGCGGTTCCTAAAAGGAAAGGAGGCCGTTTAGTTGGGTTGGCCCGTCGTGCTTCTTCGTATCCGGCATCTTCTTCGCAAGCTCCGTATGCCGATCCCATGATTCTCGAGGAGCTACATGACAAAGATGAACGGATTGGGGCATTGGAGGAGCAGAACACCACTATCCTTTCGGAGAATGCCACTATCCGTTCGGAGAATGCCACTATCCTTGCTGAGTTGGCATCCCAGAAGAAGTTCAACACCGAGATTATGCAGAAGCTAGATCGTTTGATGTCTTCGAGTTCTTCTTAGTTTATTTCGGCTTTATAAAACTTTCGGAATGTTTTTTTTTCTATTTCGGTTTGTATGAATGTTTTTTTCCTATTTCGGTTTTTATGAATTTAAATTTTATAATATTATTAGTTTTAAATTTCCAATTTTTAAAATTTATTAATATCAAAAAATATATAAAAATGCAAAATTAATTTGTAAAAAAAAAGGGTATATACCGACGGACAACGGTCGTCGGAATATACCGACGGACATATATCCGTCGGAATTTACCGACAAACTCATTTCCGTCGGAATATACCGACGAACGTCGTTCGTCGGTATATTCCGACGACCGATGTCCGTCGGTAAATTCCGACGGATACAGTTCGTCGGAATAAACCGAGGAACCACGTTCGTCGGAATTGTAGTTTTCCGATGAACTCTGGTCTCGTGTAGCCGCATCGTAATATCGTCGGAAGTTCGTCAGAATGACGTTTCTTGGTATTCGTCAGAAAGTCGTCGGAATTTCTGACGAAATTCCGACGAATTTTTTTTTTCCGACGAAACGATACCGACGGACGGGTTCGTCGGAAATTCGTCGGAATAGACCGATTCCGACGAATTACCGACGATTTCGGCCATCAGAATCCCCCTGTTTTCTTGTAGTGTTTGTAATAATTGGATTGAAAAATGTTTACCCGGTGAGGTTTGCATGGAAGATCCCACCATTTTTGTCCGCGACCGTCGATAACTCCGTTGCCTATTAGAGCCATTCCTTCGATTCGATAAAAGACGAGCCATTGTCTTTTGTTGAAACCACTCGGCCACGGTTCTGGTCCATCCCGTGGCACGATGGTCCCATCGACCTTATTAATTAAATGAAAACCACCAGAAATTAAACAACATTTGATAATCTTGTAGAAATTGAAATGACTTTGATATTTGAAAAAAAAAAATACTTGGAAGTATTGGTAAGAGCGACAAGGACCGGTGAAAATAGTGGAATGGATCACGAAAGTGAAACCGAAAGGTACAAGCAATATGGAGACAGTGTTGTTGTCCTCGTCGTTGCTACAAGCTGAATCCCAAGCTGTCTTGAACGCATCAGTGTCGTCTGTGATACCGTCCCCGACCGCACCATAGTTTCTCACATCGTGGACTACTTCTTGGTCGAGATCTTGGCAAGGAGATGGAGGCTGTGACAGGTCATCAGGGTCCGGAGAAATAGATGGAGGCTGAGATTGAGAGAAGGACGAATACGGTGGCTCTGGATATGAGTTGGGATTGTGTATGTCGTTGTAATAATGTAGTCTTGCTTCGGTTCCATAAGAGAATAGAGAGGATGTAATGAGAATTAGTGTAGTGAAACGTAGAAACGGATCACGGGAAATTTTTAACATTGTAGATTTAGGATTAACAAACTTTCTGTAATGTGATTATTCTCTCCTTCTGTTATTTTGGAAATAATTTGCAGCAGAATACAGATGTTTGGTTGCAAACATATACTGAATTTGAATTTTTATTTGAAAAAGAGAATTTTTTCTTCTAAATCTTTGTTAATTATTTATAAATAATGCTGATAAGCTTATCTGTATTTAGGGACAGCTCAGAGTACATATGTGGATATCTCATGTTCCTGACAAAACCCTTATTTGTTGGAAAATCATTTGCCATAAAGTAAACTGTATTTTACAGATACTATTGAATAATGCTCCTATTTAGACATTATAATATCGTTTGCAACTTAAAGATTTGACTAAGTTGAATTATTTCATGTGCTCATATATTATAGCAGAAGATTGTGATTTGTGAAGGGTACCAATTCACGTGCAAACGATACTACTATTGTGATTGTGATTTTGTTTCATCTTTGCACTATGTATATACATTGAATATGTAAGATATTGCATGTTTATTTTCTGGCCACATGTGTATTTAGGATTCTTGGTCTTGGATAACTAAATCATTTGTTGCATCCCCACTCCATGTTCTCATTTTGTGGGCTCTTTCAAGATTAGATGATTGAATCTGGTTATTATTTGATTGATGAAATTGATCTTTTTTTTTTTTTTAATTAACATATTATTTCTATTGTTAGAT
This sequence comes from Brassica napus, assembly GCF_020379485.1. Lineage (NCBI taxonomy): Eukaryota > Viridiplantae > Streptophyta > Magnoliopsida > Brassicales > Brassicaceae > Brassica > Brassica napus. The sequence continues at coordinate 22,163,013 of NC_063446.1, forward strand.
TCGGGTTTATTATGGACTTTCACTTAAAACCAAAAGTCCATGATAAACCCGAATCTAACATGATCAGAGCCAGCTGGTCCTAAATACTATAAACTCCTGATTAAAATTAAAATTAAAAATTAACCCTTCTGACCGGGTATAAAGGTCGTGATTAACCCTTCCAACCGGGTATAAAGGTTGTGTTAAACTCGCTCGACCGAGTATAAATGTCCTAAAGTTTCGAGATTTCTGGCCGATAAGAGCCATCATCTCGAGGAGGGGTATTAGGGATATATATCCCATATTGGGAATTCTAAAAGACATTAAGTAATATATAAAGGGTTAGGGTCAATCCACTAATCACCAATTGGTTTTAAGTTGGAAGCCCAAACCCGAATCTAACATCTATATTAATTTAGAAAAATTATGTTTGTTCAGTCACTATATAAATTATGTATATTGAATATGTATATTGTGTGTTTATTATAATGAGAGTATAATAATATATTTTTCAAAAAAAATAGCTTTCAAAAAAATTTTTTTTTTGCAGACTTAAATACGCGACAATATTGTAAGTGGCAGAGTGACCTTGATGACAAAGATATAAGTTGATTACATTTTACTCTCTAAATCATTGAATATTTTAGGGATCCAAAATATTAGGAGGTATGGGAACATATTTGGGGTTACTAGAGAGCTTGGGTGGCTCGAAAACACAAGTTTTTGGGTTTGTTCAAGATCGTTTGAGTAACAGAGTAAATGGATGGACTTTCAAATTCTTTATGAAAGGAGGCAAGGAGGTGATCATCAAGACAGTGGTCACAGCTCTACCTAATCATGTTATGTCATGCTACCGTCTCCCTAAGACAGTAACGAAGAAACTAACAAGTTCGACGGCACAATTCTGGTGGAGCTCGGGAGGAAACACAAGAGGGCTTCATTAGAAATCATGGGATAAGATATGTCATTTTAAAGAAGAGGGAGGATTGGGTTTCAAGGATCTCACGGATTTTTAATGTTATAATATGTTGATATGAGTAATTTATTATTAAACTGCTGCAATATCTTATAATGAACCAGTCACAAATATTTCGCAAACGCAATAATTTTCAAACATTGTACCAGTCATACAAAACGCTTAATAACGCTTGAAACCGCAACCACCCGCATCCGCAAACTTCCGCATCCGCAGCCGCAACCGCTGCATTTAAACCAGTCGGCCCTTACTGTATTTACTATATACAAAGGGAAAAATACACTCTAAAATTTACTCAGAGACATTAAGTAAAATATGTTTTACTCTAGTTTATTTCTTCTTTCCTCCCACGTCTTTTTACTTTCCTCTCAACTCTACCTTTTTTTTTTATAATTCGTTGGTATTTGGTGAATCAAGACCAACCGACTAGTCCTTTAGGAGCATGTCCATCGGTCTCAGAAAGACCTGGTTTCGAACTTTAAGTCTGATGTACCATTCGACCATTGTGTAGTTATAATATAATTGGAGGATAAAAGGTTTCGAATATTTACTTTCTTGCCAATCACAAACCGAAGTGAAAATTTTTACCAATCAGAATCTGTAAAATTATCCAGCCGCCGTATGAGACCAATCAATCCATCATCTGTTAAGCACCCAAAAACTAGTTTTCTCACCATCTCCACGACATACACAAATGTCTTCTGCATCTATTTTCCACGTATTTTAATTTTACGGATAAAGATCCTAACCGAGACTGCAACGTCATTACACACGTACGGATCATTAATGTTCCGTTCACACACAGTCAAACTCTTCCCCGCCATCAATCCTCGCTATAAATACGCCACTCGCTTACCACCACCGATTCATCAAATCTTACAGTTATAGCAATGGACACTCCAAGTGGCACTATCATCTTCACCACCGTTGGTCGCACTCACTACGGCTTCGACGTTTTCTCTCTCCACATCGCCTCCTCCGTCGAACGCCGTTTAACAGACGGAGTTTCCGTCAACTTCAACGCTCAGTTCGCTGACGACAACGGTAACGATATCGTGTTCGTTTCGGAACGAGCTGGATCTGCCCGGATTTTCAGAACCCGACCCGGGAATTCCAAACCCGAGCAGCTTCCCGGAGCTCCGGAAAGCTTCTTCCACGACCGTCCAATCATCACTCAAGACAACACTCTCTACTTCATCTCCGCTCACGAGCAGCCTGATCGCCATTTCAAGAACTGGACAGCGCTCTACTCCGTGAACAGCCAAGGGAAAGAAGTGACACGTGTCACTCCACCAGACACCGCCGACTTCAGCCCCGCGGTTTCTAAATCGGGAAAGTATTTCGCCGTGGCGTCGTACGGATCTCGCTCATGGGGCGGCGAGTTTCACGAGATCAACTCTGACATCGTTGTCTTCAAACCATCTGAGCCGGAGAAGAGAGTGGTTCTCTGCGAACGCGGCGGATGGCCGACTTGGTCCGGCGACTCAACCGTCTTCTTCCACCGCCAAGCTGACGACGGTTGGTGGAGCATTTACCGGTTTGACATACCGGAGAGTCTCAATCTCTCTCCGATCAAACCGGTCCGAGTCACTCCACCTGGACTCCACTGCTTCACTCCTGCAGCTTTCCACGACGGAAAACGAATCGCCGTCGCGACTCGCCGCCGCGGCGTCAACCACCGTCACATCGAGATTTTCCACCTCGAGCACAAAACGTTTCAGGCGGTTACTGAGCCGCTCAACCCGAGCTTCCACCATTACAACCCCTTCGTCTCTGCTAGGCCTGGGCATTCGGGGTCCCAATCGGTTTTCGGTTTTGTCCAATCGGGTCTCGGTTTTTCGGTTTTATCAAAATCAGCCCCATTCGGATTATATAAAAATTCGGTTCGGGACCGGTTCGGGTTTTATCGGGTTCGGATCGGGGTTAGTAAATCTTCAAAGAACCGGTACAACCCGGTGTACTTTCGGGTTTTGGGTTCCAACCGGTTCTTCGGTTTTAAAGTACTTGATTTATACCTATTTTGTAACCAAAACATAAGTAAAATCGGTTCTTCGGGTTTAAAGTACTTGATTTGTACCTATTTTGTAACCAAAACATAAGTAAAATCGATTCAGAAATAAGAAAAAAACATCAAACATGATCATTCAAAGTCAAACGAAAGGTATACGTTGTTATTGATAGAAAGAAAACCAATAAATGAAATCATAAAACGAAAAATTAAGTTATCATGAAATGAAAAAATTATTCAATGAAAATAAAACCAAAATCTAAAAATTTCAAGCCTCAACCGCCACTTTCAACCATCAACCTTCATGTAGTAGATAGTTATTGTAGATGTTTAATAATATCTTAGTGTATTTTGGCTACATATCAGGAATTGAAATCATGTTTGGTACAAGTTCTTTTTGGCATTTTGAATGTTTCGGGTTCTATCGGATACCCATTTAATTTCGGGTTCGGTTCGGATAATACCCATAACCCGAAATACCATAAAACAAGATCCATTCGGTATTTATGTCGGGTTCGGATCGGTTCGGATTCATTTTCATCGGATCGGGTTTGGTTCGAATTTTCGGGTTCGGTTTATTTGCCCAGCCCTAGTCTCTGCAAACTCCGAGTTCCTCGGCTACCACCGATTCCGCGGCGAGTCGACTCAGGGCGAGTCAACCGTCCCGAACCTAGAATCAATCGTCTCGCCAATCAAAACACTCCGTTTGCTGAGATTAAACGGATCGTTCCCGTCGTCATCACCTGACGGAGACCTGATCGCGCTGAACTCGGACTTCGACATCAACGGTGGGATCAAAGTCGCGAGATCCGACGGTTCAAAACGATGGACGCTGATCAAAGACCGTACAGCCTTCTACAACTCGTGGAGCCCCACGGAGCGCCACGTCATCTACGCATCTCTCGGTCCTATCTTCCGTCCCGCGGGAATCGCGGTTCAGATCGCTCGGATTCAATTCTCACCGTCGGATCTAACCGCTGATAGAGAAGAGGTTCCTTGTGAAGTGAAGTTTCTCACTCTAGATAACACCGGGAACAACGCCTTCCCGTCTTGCTCTCCCGACGGTAAGTCCGTCGTGTTCCGATCCGGACGATCAGGTCACAAGAATCTTTACATTCTCGACGCCGTTAACGGAGAGTCTGAAGGCGGGGAGGGGATACGGCGTTTGACGGAGGGGCCGTGGATCGACACTATGCCTTGCTGGTCTCCGAAAGGAGATCTCATTGGATTCTCGTCGAACCGGCACGATCCGTCGAACGACGCCGCGTTTGGCGCTTACGTGGTGAGGCCCGACGGTTCTGGTTTGAGGAGGATCGAAATCGCGGGGCCCGAGGGGTCGGAGGAAGCGGCGAGGGAGAGGGTTAATCACGTGAGTTTTAACAAGGATGGTGATTGGATAGTTTTCACGGCGAATCTCGGTGGGATTACGGCGGAGCCGGTGGCGATTCCGAATCAGTTTCAGCCGTACGGAGATTTGTACGTTGTCAAGTTGGACGGAACTGGGTTGAGGAGGCTGACGTGGAATGGGTATGAAGATGGGACTCCGACGTGGCATACTGTGGATGATTTGGGTCTGAGTGGGTTGAGTTTGAACGGTCAAGATGGAGACAAGCTTGAAGGTCAGTTTGAGGAGCCCCTGTGGATTACTTGCGACATCTGAATGTTTTTATCATAATAAAATCTCATCCATTGGAGAGAATACGTATGTAATATATTTTTCATCGAATATAACATGTTAAATGGGTTTGCATTAATTTAAATGTCGTAAACTAACTGGTCACAAGTTCGAACCATATCCATATCACATTTTTATTTTTTTAATTTAATCGGGTTGAACCTCCTTTTACGGACATTCATACTATAACCAAATTTATTAACAAAAGCGGGGATAGCTCAGTTGGGAGAGCGTCAGACTGAAGATCTGAAGGTCGCGTGTTCGATCCACGCTCACCGCAATTTTTTTTTCTTTTAAGCCAATTGGGCCTTAATCTTAAATATACTCGGTCCAATTGTTTGGTTGACATTCTAAAAGTTTTACTATTGGTTTAGTTTTTAATTAAGCACATTGGGCTTTAGCTTTATATATAGTCGGCCCAAATGTTTGGTTAACTAATTCGGAGATGGTCGATATTTCTTTTCATGTTCAGCTTATGTCTCCACTTGATACAAGTGAGATAAAGCATTTATACGTAGTTAGGAATGCCCATTGGACCTTAATCTTAAAATATACTCGGTTCAAGTGTTTTGTTGACATTCTGAAAATTTTACTATTGGTTTAGTTTTTAATTAAGCACATTGGGCTTTAGTTTTAAATATATCTGGTCCAAACGTTTGGCTGACTTATTCGGAGATGGCTGACATTTCTTTTCATGTTCAACTTATGTCTCCATACACATGTGGTTAATGAATGAAAAAAAGTTCCACATTGATAGTTGGAGAAATAATTAACTAACATATAAAGAGTTATGACTATTTCACTTACTGTCAATTGGTTAAAGTTGGAAATCTACGATAAATCTGAATATAACATGGTTCAAATCGTTGATGGTAACTGTGGAAAGGACGTTGGTCTTCATGGAGGCGGAGCTTTAGTGCGTGGTTCCGGCACCATTGCTTCTACTCCCCTTGTAACCACATGTGTGTGGCCAGAAACGTGGCCATGTCCTCATCATCTCTGCACCTTTTATCCTTGTCTTTTTGGTAGATTAGGTCATATGGTTTATCTTAATCCATAGTGTAGTGAGTTGGAGTTAATTGGGCTAACACTCTAATAATGTTCTATTGGACTTTCATAATATATGATTTGGCTGACAGAAAAACAAATATTTGTAAAGAATTATGCATGACTTTATAATGTTTTTGTTATCTAAATTACTTTTATCTTAATAGTTGAATAAACGAGAGATATATTCTATTACATGTTAGAGCACTGATATTAGTTTTCTCTTTTAGTGAATCAAATTTCTAAGCATATAAAGTAGAATTTATATAATTTAATGATAGCGTTCCAAAAATAATATATATATATATATATATATATATATATATATATATATATAATTTAATGATAAAATAATTACAATTTGGTTAAAAACTACTTAAACCAAAACTTGAGGGTATCTAAATTCGATGAATTCAGTATTGTGCCTATTTTTTTATAAACAGAAAACAAAAACTAAAACTGAAAACTGAAAACATCACACTGAATTATGAATTAAAAACCACAACTCCTTAAAGTGAATATAAGAGTTTAGAAACCTCTTTATCGAGTTTTTATGGCGAAAGAGTTTCTAATATGAATCGAACTAGAAACGAACTTCACGCTATGCCCCTAGATATTTTACCATCACCATTTGATTTAAAAAATAATTAAAGAGATTTGTAATCATAAGTGGTTTTGAATAGTATGTACCTTTTATGTTTTAATCTTTGTAATACGTTTTTCTTTCAAAAACAAAAATCTTTGTAATACGTGCTTGCATGGTTGCATACTATTTAAGTTATGGTGCAACGGCATAACGGATTGATAAATTTATAAAATAACAAGGTAACTTTTTGTTTCTGTTACACTCCTCGTTCTACAATTCTAAGCGTGACGAAATAACAACGTAGTACTGGCGAAATTTATACCAGTTAGAAAAAAACTCTCACATCTAAACTTTCATTGCCGTTGACGGAAGAAGAAAGAAAAACTTACATTAACAACGCCTGGGTAAAACAGGATGTGAGCCCGATTGTTCAGCGCGTCGACGACTGCCTCGTGAATCCCCGGGAGCCGCTTGATAGCTCTCTCGACAGATCCAGCACAAGCAGAGCAAGTCATCCCAACTATGCGGAAAACTGCCATGGAAGCCGCCTCTTCATACTCCTGTGGCGCCGTTTCCCTAAGCGATCCGCTGCCGACAGACCATTCACTTAATCTCTCTTTCCACATGGATGTGAGTTTCGTCACCATGGAAAGGTCACCTAGTAAAGTTCCCATTCTTGGTTGCAATTTTCTCACGCTCTCTAGAATTTGAAAGCTACAATTTCTAACTATTAAATAGAAACGCAGAAGTATAAATGGGCCGAACTGTAAATTTACTCTCTTTATTTTTGGTTTGTTTTAAATTTACTCAGTGTCTAATAGCCATAAGAATAAGGGCAAGCAAGTGCCTTGCCACCTTTGTTATCATTTCCTATTACTATTTTCATTATTATTATTTTTATAACCAGTTTATTAAGAGTATGATTAACCCGGAGTTTTTAGGATGAGGTTCTTAGCTAAGAACCCCACTCTAAAAACTCCGGGTTAATCATGGTCTAACTATATACCTCAACCATGGTTATACAAGTTAACCAGTGTTTTCATATCCACACACTAATCCGCAGTCGAACTTGCAAAACTTACTGACTCATATATAATCCGGTTTGAAGTCAATGAAAAACCCAATAACCCGATAAAACCCTCTATCAGTCCGCAATCATGTCATTTCTATTACTATTTTCATTATTATTTTTAATAACCAGTTAACTATACCTAAACTATATATGATTACATAAGTTAAACTCAAAAAGCCCAAAAATTGGGGTTAGTTTGCTAGCTAACAAGCTACAACGATAAATAAAAATTGAATAGCCAAGAACAGAAGAGTGGGGCTTGAGGGAGGATCAAATTGCGCCCAAGAAAGTGGATTTAGCTGGATTTGGATCGTGTACTTCACCTTTTGGATGATCTTGATCTGAGGTTACTGCTAGACGTTGATATAAAGCCTAGAGTTTTGTTTCTTTCAAGTAAATAAAGGTTTGATAGCACAATTTAATGATCAGAGCAACATTTTGTCCTAAGAAGGGTTTTTCAACCATTTAGTCTTTGCTTCAAGATCACTAGGAGGGTAAAGATCAAGGGGCGAATAAAAGAAAGACAATATTGCATAAAAAAATAAATGTTGTTGATTTTCATCAAATGAATCGCACAAGCTACAAACAGTTGGGACTTGGACTCCCCACTAGCGCAACCTGTCTTGTAACTAATTGATTTATAGCCAGGGAAACAAGTTTAGGAGTTCGTCTCAAGGAACCGCACTTGTTTATGCCAAAAGATAGCAGATCTTTACGAAATTTGTTTGTCATGAAAGTATTATTTTTTCTAAGGAAGTCAATTTTTCTTTTCTTTTTGGCAACCATTCTTTATTGGAGAGTTCTTTTCAATAAAATTTCGTAAGAAAGTGTCACATTTCTTTATTTTCCTTTTCCCTAAAGACAAAGTTAAAGTTTTTCTTGTTTAATTATAAAGGGAGAAGGCGAAAGATCGTAATACCCTTTGTGCTTAATCTGAATTTTGTATGTTTAGTCTGAATATTGTGTGTTCGAAATGAAATCATGAATTCGATGTTGATTATTTGAAATATATTTATTGAAAGATCAAAGATTGGTTAAAAGACAAAAATAATGAAATTGTCAATGAGTAATGAACTCGTCAAGACAGTTAGCTATGAAAACTTTAGTTCTTGTGCTGATTTTTGAGTGATTATGAATGATCATTTTTGAGTTAGGTCTCCTTTATTTATAGCATACTTCTTTATTTTCTTTCTAAGTCGGTATATGGTCAATCCTTTGACAGCCTTTATCTAACTGGGTAGAGTTCGGTCGACTTGATGGCCATGTCGAGAGATATAATCCATCTCCAATAAAAAGTCTCCTCAATTTATTGTGAGAAACGAAGTCGATCTCGATGAATTACTAAGAATGAATTTTGAAAGTAAAAGAATTTGGCTTGATTTGTCTTTCAAATGTTGCCAAGCTATCGTATCAGTATTGTTTCCTAAGGGCATCATTAACTCTTAACTCATGATTTGACACTTTTTTGTTTGTTTATTTTTTATTTTTACATTTTTCGGCTAAGAGACGGCTCTTATATCTCTTAGCCGAAGCTAAGAACCCCAGTTAATAGACTGGGGTTAATGATGGTCTAAGGTCTTCGTTAGTTTTCCGCAAACTAGTTATCTAGAACTTTGGTTATCAATAACTATTTGTACCATTTTCCAATCATTAAATCGGCCCTCTGGTTTTATCTTGGAAAGTAGAATCGTGGTCTCCTCAAAATGCGGGAACGTGGCATCGCCAGGGTTTATAGACATAATAATTGGGGGTGATTGGTAAGTGATGTGAGTGTTTTCTACAGCTCATTTTTTTTCTACATCCACATCCACATCTACTTTAGTTTACCAATCATGCTTTAAGAAAAAATTTAAAGCTACAGCCATAAAAACTAAAATAGAAAACAAAATAGCTTTGGAAATCAATTTTTCTAGAGATTTATATTTAGTGCTCTAGAAATAATTAATCTACAGCTACAACAATAAATTCTACAGCTATTATTCTAAAGTCAAAAAATAAAAACCACAACACTTACCAATCATCCCCAATGATAATCTTTCTTCGTCTTCTGCACAGTATCATTATAAATACGAGACTCCTCTCCTTATTACCTTAATTCCCCTAATGATCAACGTAGTTTTCTCTCTCGTCCTCTCTCTTTTCTTCGTCTTTATTTTAACTTACTTCCAGATCTACCACTATATATTTAGTAATTTCTCAGATATGCTCCAAGTTCTTCATCCATTCTTCAACATAAAATGTCTTGTATAAATAAATGTTCAAGGAAAGAGAAGAAAATTGCTACTGTGGTGAGTTCGGATTCAGAAGAATCTGGAACTTCCAGTCTGACTAACGACCTAGTAAGACGACATTAGGGAGATGTGATTGATACAGATTTTCTAGATTGTGCCCAACTGGATGTAATTCAATATGTTTCGGGCTGAAGGAGAAGGAAGTTGATGACGAGGAGATGCCAACAAGGAAGTCGGTCATCGATCTGAAGCGACCTTCTTGGCATCCCTAATACACTAAAATTGATTTTTTACTATTGCAAGCTAACAGTGATTGTTGTAATACTGTAGATTCAATTCCAGAGGACCGTTTCTACACTTTATTCTTATGAGTTCAATATCAAGCTAACACAATTTATTTCATTCAAATAAAATAATTCAAAATAAACTAGACAATAACCAAGTTGAAATGGGTTGGTTTTCAGATTATAAAATATCTTAATCTAGGGTGAAAAATCGAGTGTCAAACGATCATGATCCAAACATCTATTCAAAGGTTATCTAGGCGTGAGTCTAGAACTCGAAATACACAAATAGATCGATCCACTTTCATGGCATCTCCCCTTTTTCAAGCGATCTCAATACTTAAAATATCATTTGGATTAAAACAAGATGATAAACATTATTGCTCAGATTCAATTACTTTACAATTTTCCCTAACATCTACTTTCGCTGGTTAGGGACAAGCTGCCCATTCATGTTGTTTCTAGCAACCTAAACACTTTTGATGATTAGATTAAACCTAGTTTCAAATACTAAGTGATCAGTTTAATGCAGGCAATAAGCGTAACCATGAATTGAGCAAATCAACAATTACCTAATTTTTGTTTAGCTCATCAATCTAACACCCTAGACAAAGCAAGCTGACTACTCAGCCATTAACAAAAAAATACATAGACAAATAATGAAGAAAACATGAATAACGATTGCAAAAAGAATGAAATAGGGTTCAGGGATTCTGCTCTACATCAAGAGAGAGAGAGAGTATCGATCATTCTCCCCTACAAGGTGGCAAATCGCAAGTATCTCCTTAGTATGTGTTCTATGTAAAAACTGAAGTAGTTCTAAAAACTAAATGAAACATTTCATATATAAGAGGTCACAGGCGGGTGGGAGAAAGAGAGGGATCCCTAGGGCAAATCCATGATTTTTTGGAAACTTCCTTAAAAGTCTCAGGCTAAGGAGCAGCTGCTCCATTCTTAATTCGGCTGCTCTGTTCTGAAATCTCCAAATTGCACTTTTCTGCATACTTCCCTGAAAATGCTCTACAACCTACTTCGGACCTGTAATGGCTCGAAAATAACTAAAACAAATCGATAAAGAATTGAAAGCACTTTAAGAAAACTATATACAATTTGTCAAAAATGCAATATATCAATCCCAACCAATGACCCTTTATCTTCAGGCCTTATTCCAATCAGGCCATGTAAAGACGATTACTCTATTTACCAAAATGAGATCCCAAATGAGGACGTTAGATCTGTCTGTCATTGAAGGCCAGAATTAGAAGAACCCTCTACTAACTATGTCTAAAGTATAAAGCATCAAAGAACTCATATCTCTTCTAAATGTTGGTACCAACTTCACTTTTATGATCCCTAAACCTGACCAAAGGACATGGGCCCCACTAGTCAGATATGTGTGCATCTATGAATCATGATTCGAAAAAGATGACAAACTATGGTTCCCCATCCCCATCTCATCAACTCATACTGCAACAGGCGTGAGGTCGCCCTTTCTAAATTGCGATTGTATTGATGGTAGTGGTTGCCAAGATCAACGTGTCAATGTATTCTACGGTCTTTGTTAGTGTTAGGTATGAAAAAAATATTTGTCTTTGTAGGGCCTGTTGTCCGTTTTCTGGTCCATCCGTCTCTGAGTAGGGCTCTCAGATCAGGTCTAGAGTGGGTTGAAATCTGCCTCCAACACTCGTTATAGCAGATCCTGAAGTATTTTTAACTGGTTCAACTGTACACCTAATATTTGCATCTACAAACATCTTCATTCCATACAATTTTCTTTGAGGTCCTGATACATTAAAATTGTGTCTTTACTACTGCAAGCTAACAGTGGTAAATGTCGTATTTGAGATTCAATTTCAGAAGAACGTTCTTACACTTTATTTCTATGAGTTCGATATAAAGCTAAGACAAATCGATTTAATGAAAATAAAAGAATGAAAATAAGCAAGTGACAGAAGGAGATTTGGTTTGGTTTTCAGATTATAAAAAGATACCAAGTCTAGGGCGATAGATCGGGTGTCAAGCGATCATGAGCCAAATAACTATTCAAGGATCAATTCAAAACAAGTCTAGAACTCGAAATACACATGAAGATCGATCCATTCTTGTGGTATCTCATCTTTTATCAAGCAATCATAATGTCTAAGTTGTCATGTGGATTAGAATATGAAGACAAACATTATGCTTGGATTCGTTGGTTCACAACACGCCCTAACATCTACTTTCGCTTGTTAGGGGTGAGTTTCCCATTCAAGTTATTTCTAGCAACCTAAAACACTTTTGATGAATAGATTAAACCTAGAATCAAACACTAAGTGTACAGTTTAGTGCAAGCTTTAAGCTCAACAATGAATGGAGACAATCACACCAATAACTCTTATATGTATTTATCTCATGGATCTCGACACCCTAACACCCTAGACCTAACTACTGACTACTAAACCATGAACAGAGAAAACACATAGATAATAGATGAAGAAAACATGTTTGAATCAATAATGATAAGCAAAGAGAGTTAAGAAATCTTCTCCAAAGGGTGTAGAAATTCTTCTCCCTCAAAGTTACAAAGTATCAAGCTCTCTCTCTCTCTATTAATCTCTCTAAAAAGTTCCATAGTCTGATAAGAATAATCGAAAACGGTATATTGTAGGTCTGTGGCGGTTAGAAAAAGGAATCCTTAGGTCAAACCCCGAAATATTGGAATTTTTCTTAAAAATCTCAGGCGCAGGAGCGGCGGCTGATCCATTCGGCTGCTCCATTCTGAAAATCTCCAATTTGCGTTCTTTTCCGCCTCTTTTACTCCAAGTGATCCACATTCCAACAAAGACAGCTCAAGACATGTAATGATACGAACTAGACTAAAAACTCGATAAAGACTTAAATCACTTTTAAAACATTGTTATAATGTGTCAAAAACACAATAGAGCAAGTTCCGTCTGTTTCTCTCTCTCAATTTCAGAGCTTAGCTCATTTTTCCAGCCATCTCACTATCGCAAAACTATTTTTTATTTTCTCTTTACTTCAAATTAAAGTGCTATTAAAATAGCAGAATTTGGTGTCAATCAGTCACTCCTTTCTTTTGGATTTGGTGTCACTCAGTCATTCCTAAAAAGTCATCATTCCATCATGTTTTATTGTTTTTTACTGGTTGATGATTATGTAAAAGACTTGCCCGTTAAAACAGATTTATCAGTTTCACTATTTTCTGTCCTTTGTAGACAAATCTCCAAACTTTCAGATGTAAGTGAAATAAATAATGGACTGAAGCGAACCTAACATATATTTTCTTCTACTAACAAAAGGCGAAGACGAAGTGGAGATAGTGCTTGCTTTGTATTAACTGATTAAAGTCTGAAAATCCTCTCTTCATCTTTTTTGTTTGTTTGTTTGCTAGTTCTTTCTACTTTTCCTTTTCTCCCACTCAAACCCTTATCTAACCCTTGTAATCGATTAATTTATCTTTAAAAAAAATTACCTAATGAATTTTATGCTTCACCGATTTTGCTGAATCTGTTATAAGATAAACATTGAAATGATCATCCACTCCTTTACCAACTCAAGCACTATGATCATCTACTCATCAAGCACTATGATCACCCACTCATTTACCAAATTAAGCACCATCTTTGTTATTTTATGTATTGTTGTTCACTATAAATATCATCACTCATCTCACTCTTTTGTATAACAAAATAAGAAGAAGAGTTTATAATCAAAGAATCATTACATCTCATCTCTCTTCTCCCTCTTTATAACAAATATTCTCTCTTGCATATTTATTGTATATCTTCTTTCTGCGGAGAGAAATTTTCGCTCTTATTTAAATTTTTCGACACTATAAAATCATAAGTTATTTTACAAAACGTTATCAGCACGATCGTCCTCTAAATTGGTAAAATTTATTTGTATCATTTATAGCCTACTATAATGGTCGGTATACCGCCTCTACTATTATTTATATCATGTTATAATGACCGGAATACCGCATATATTATTTATTAGTAATTTTATTAATTTATTGGTCGGCCGAACCGCCTTATATTCTGTTTATTATTTATTGGTCGGCCGAGCCGCCTTATATTTTGTTTATTATTAATTGGTCGGCCGAGCCGCCGTATAATTTATTTATTACCCTGCATTGACCGGCTGAGCCGTCGCATGATTTGTTGTCATAACATAAATATTTCATTGCCATCTTTTTTATTTTTATTTTTTCATATAAATACTTCTTTCCATTCTCAGTTGCAGACTGAGTGTCATACCCTTGACGATATATGTCTTTGAAACTCAACAAATTTCTCTTAGAATTTGGAGAATATAAGACATTATCAATGGAAAACTTTGTTCCATTAGGCAACATAAAGTCTGCTTTGCCAATTCCTTCGATCAGGTCTGTAGGACATGATATTGTGTTTACAGTCATTTTTACTGACTTTAAAATAGAGAAATATCTCTTATCTTTCAGTATAGTGTGCGTTGTGCCACTATCTGGTATGCAAACTTCTCTACCAATTTGCTTAGTTGTTGTTCCATTTGCTTTCTTATCCATTTCAATTTAGAGGACGATCGTGCTGATAACGTGTTGTAAAATAACTTATGATTTTATAGTGTCGAGAAAATTAAATAAGGGCGAAAATTTCTCTCCGCAGAAAGAAGATATACAATAAATATGCAAGAGAGAATATTTGTTATAAAGAGGGAGAAGAGAGATGAGATGTAATGATTCTTTGATTATAAACTCTTCTTCTTATTTTGTTATCCAAAAGAGTGAGATGAGTGATGGTATTTATAGTGAACAACATTACATAAAATAACAAAGATGGTGCTTAACTTGGTAAATGAGTGGGTGATCATAGTGCTTGATGAGTAGATGATCATAGTGCTTGAGTTGGTAAAGGAGTGGATGATCATTTCAATGTTTATGTGGCACTATGATCATCTACTCATCAAGCACTATGATCACCCACTCATTTACCAAGTTAAGCACCATCTTTGTTATTTTATGTAATGTTGTTCACTATAAATACCATCACTCATCTCACTCTTTTGGATAACAAAATAAGAAGAAGAGTTTATAATCAAAGAATCATTACATCTCATCTCTCTTCTCCCTCTTTATAACAAATATTCTCTCTTACATATTTATTGTATATCTTCTTTCTGGGGGAAAAAATTTTCGCCCTTACTTAAATTTCTCGACACTATAAAATCATAAGTTATTTTACAACACGTTATCAGCACGATCGTCCTCTAAATTGAAATGGATAAGAAAGCAAATGGAACAACAACTAAGCAAATTGGTAGAGAAGTTTGCATACCAGATAGTGGCACAACGCACACTATACTGAAAGATAAGAGATATTTCTCTACTTTAAAGTCAGTAAAAATAACTGTAAACACAATATCAGGTCCTACAGACCTGATCGAAGGAATTGGCAAGGCAGACTTTATGTTGCCTAATGGAACAAAGTTTTCCATTGATAATGCCTTATATTCTCCAAATTCTAAGAGAAATTTGTTGAGTTTCAAAGACATATACCGTCAAGGGTATGACACTCAGTCTGCAACTGAGAATGGAAAGAAGTATTTACATATAACTTCTGAAAAATCAGGCAAAGGCCTTGTACTGGAAAAATTTCCAGAACTTCCTTCTGGATTGCATCACACTTATATTGATGCTATAGAATCACATCTTGTGATCAAAAGAAATCCAGAAGATGTTACATTATGGCATGATCGTCTTGGTCACCCAGGCACTACAATGATGGGAAAAATCATTGAAAGCTCACATGGTCATTCAATAAAAACCCGAGATATATACCAAAGTAATAAAATGACACCAACCAAAATTGACAAAGAATCACCAAAGTTTTTGGAAAGAATCCAAGGTGATATTTGTGGACCAATACATCCACCGTGTGGACCATTCTACTACTTTATGGTATTAATCGATGCATCGAGTAGATGGTCACATGTTTGTTTGTTATCATCTCGAAATATGGCATTTGCGAGATTTCTAACTCAAATAATCAAATTAAGAGCACAGTTCTCAGATTATCCAATTAAAAGAGTTAGATTAGATAACGCTGGTGAATTCACATCCCAAGCTTTTAATGATTATTGTATGGTATCAGGGATTGAAGTAGAGCATTATGTTGCTCATGTTCATACACAAAATGGTTTGACAGAATCATTAATTAAACGGCTGCAACTAATTGCAAGGCCATTGATCATGAGATCAAAACTCCCAACCTCTGTATGGGGACATGCTATTTTGCATGCAGAAGCACTAATTCGGATAAGACCAAGTGCATACCATAGATATTTCCCATTACAGTTAGCATTTGAAAAAGAACCAAATATCTCTCATCTAAAAATCTTTGGTTGTGCGGTTTATATTCTAATAGCACCATCACAACGTACAAAGATGGGACCGCAAAGACGGTTGGGAATATATATTGGCTATGATTCTCCATCAATAATAAGATACCTAGAACCACAAACTGATGATGTGTTTACGGCACGATTTGCCGATTGTCATTTCAATGAGAAAGAATTCTCAACTCTAGGGGGAGACAATAAGCAAATAGGAAAAGAGATCAAATGGAGTGTACCATCGTTATTACACCTTGATCCTCCTACGAAACAGTCAGAACTAGAAGTTCGACGTATCATGCATTTACAAAATATAGCAAATCAGCTACCTGATGCATTTGCTGATACCAAAATGGTAACTAAATCACATATACCCGCTGCAAATACTCATGCTCGTATTGAAACGGTGGAACGGCAGTTGAGACACGTGAATCAGGAACACGTTTAAAGCGCGGTAGACCTATTGGTTCAAAGGATAAACTTCCTAGAAAACGTAAGGAATGTGAAAAGCATGATACTCCAAAAATAGCGGAAAATATTTTGGAAGAAGCGAATTGTGAATCGAACGACAATATAGAGCATCATGAATCTGATGGAAATCACGAGATTTCTATCAATTACATCCATAATGGAAAGATATGGAAACGAAATGAGATGGATGATATTGATGACGTTTTCTCATACCTTTTAGCAAAGGAAATTAATGAAGAAAACGAAGATCCAGAACCAAAGTCTGTATATGAATATCAAAAGAGACATGACTGGATAAAATGGAAAGATGCGATTCAAGTCGAAATAGATTCGCTTAACAAAAAAAACGTATTCGGACCTATTGTGCTCACACCCAAAGATATAAAACTTGTTGGGTACAAATGGGTGTTTGTCCGAAAAAGAAATGAGAAAAACGAGATTACAAGATACAAAGCTCGTCTCGTAGCCCAAGGTTTCTCTCAAAGGCCAGGAATTGATTATGAGGAAACTTATTCTCCTGTTATGGACGCAATCACATTTAGATTCCTGATGAGTCTAGTGGCCAATGAAAATTTAGAAATGCGTCTCATGGATGTCGTTACGGCATATTTACATGAATCATTAGATATTGATATCTATATGAGAATCCCAGATGGATTTAAAATGCCAGAAACGTTAAGTTCCAAACCTAAAGAGTTATGTGCAATAAAATTGCAAAGATCATTATATGGGTTAAAACAATCTGGACGAATGTGGTATAATCGTCTCAGCGAACACTTAACAAAAGAAGGATACACGAATGATCCTATATGCCCTTGTGTTTTCATAAAGAAAACAACATCCGGATTTGTGATAATCGCGGTGTACGTTGATGATCTTAATATTATTGGAACTCAAAACGAAATCCAAAAGGCATCAAACTATCTAAAAGGAGAATTTGAGATGAAAGATCTCGGGCAGACAAAATATTGTCTAGGATTACAAATTGAGCATTCTCAAAAGGGTATATTTGTACACCAGTCTACATATACCAAACGAGTATTGAAACGCTTTAACATGGATAAAGCAACTCCTCTTAGCACCCCGATGGTCGTTAGATCACTTAATGTTGAAAATGATCCGTTTCGACCATCTGAGGAAAATGAAGAAATACTTGGTCCTGAAACTCCATATTTAAGTGCAATTGGAGCTCTTATGTATCTTGCAAATTGTACTCGACCTGGCATATCTTTTGCCATTAATCTTTTAGCGAGATTCAGTTCGTCTCCTACACGAAGACATTGGAATGGAATTAAACATGTCTTTCGTTACCTTCAAGGAACAACTGATTTAGGCTTGATTTAGGCTTGTTTTATCCTAAAAGTTCAAAAGGTCAAATGATTGGTTTTGCAGATGCAGGTTATTTGTCAGATCCACACAAAGCTCGATCCCATACAGGATATGTTTTTACAATTGGAGGCACCACCATATCTTGGCATTCTCAGAAGCAGACACTTGTTGCTACTTCTTCAAATCACGCTGAGATCATTGCACTCCATGAAGCAAGTAGAGAATATGTATGGCTAAGATCAATAAGCCGACACATCTGTTCAAGCAGTGGGATTGGCGAAAATACGGAGCCAACTATTCTATATGAAGATAATGCAGCATGTGTTGCTCAAACAAAGGAAGGATATATCAAAAGCGATAGAACCAAACATATACCTCCGAAGTTCTTCTCATACACTCAAGAGCTCGAGAAGAATAAAGATATCGAAGTAAGATATGTTTGATCATGCGACAATGCAGCCGACCTCTTCACAAAATCACTACCTACCTCGGTATTCAGAAAACATGTCCATAACATTGGAATGCGCCATCAGAAGGATCTATGATTGCTCATTCGAGGGGGAGCTTACATAGTTGTACTCTTTTTACCTTACTATGGTTTTTCCCATTGGGTTTTCCATGACTAGGTTTTTAACGAGGCACTACGTAATACAAGATGAATGATCAAGGGGGAGTGTTATAAGATAAACATTGAAATGATCTTCCACTCCTTTACCAACTCAAGCACTATGATCATCTACTCATCAAGCACTATGATCACCCACTCATTTACCAAATTAAGCACCATCTTTGTTATTTTATGTATTGTTGTTCACTATAAATACCATCACTCATCTCACTCTTTTGTATAACAAAATAAGAAGAAGAGTTTATAATCAAAGAATCATTACATCTCATCTCTCTTCTCTCTCTTTATAACAAATATTCTCTCTTGCATATTTATTGTATATCTTCTTTCTGCGGAGAGAAATTTTCGCCCTTATTTAAATTTCTCGACACTATAAAATCATAAGTTATTTTACAACAGAATCTATTTTTTAAAGTTTTGCCTTTTTTGATAGATGACAGTCTCGACAACACAGATCTTTGATCATTCACAAATAATCCAGTTAAAATCAGGTTACCAGTGTTGAGACTCATGGCTGATATAGTTCAACCTAGAACAAGAATCAAACGCACAAAACAAACTCGTCGACATAGAAGGAGACGGAACAACTAGAAAATAAAGACACAAGCAATTATTTACCCATGATTCATCTAGAATAGTTACGTCTCTGGACCTGGTAAAAAGTAATCCATTATAATCTTTATAACAAGGCACCTCTTCTTTCCCTCAAGCTTACAATTTGGCTTTCTTGCTTAAGAGAAAAGAGACCACATAAGCTCCTCTTATATACAGAGAGTCAATTAAATTAACATAGTTGGACAAGAGTTTCTCACTCTTTTCCGTAATCTATTATGAATATTTTAAAAATACTTTAACTTTCATAAATCATGAAACTAATATTTTCAGGAAACTATTAACTTTCATAACATCATGAAAGCGATATTTTTTTCTAATATGACGTTTTTGTAAATTATTTGATTTTGTTTGATCTTTATCGCCTTGACGAAATCCTTGACGGATTCCTTGACACAGGTTTTGACTATTCAAATCACCGTACTCCACACTCTCCTAAAAGACCACCTAACAATAAGGTCGAAGGATCCGATTTGAGACACGAGATCGAAGGAACAGAGAACTCATCCACAACCCCATACGCATTCCAACAGAACGGATCCACAACCATTTCACCTTTTGAAGGCACTAAATCAATATCCGAAACTGTCAAATTTACGCATGGGACGTTGTTGCTACATCCAAAATGCATAGGAGGACTACGTCTATCGTATGTCCCTTTTATACTTTGGTATACTACATCATTCACAAAAACCGCATTTGTTTTGTTAGGACAGTTTTTGCTCGTGCAATAGTACTGATCGATAATTATTGGATTTCGGACATTATCCATTTGGATATTGTCGAACGTTACACCAGAAACGGACCCGGATCCACCTTGCCATGTCTTGATCCGTACACCATTGTCGGAAAACTTGATGAACGAGTCTCTAACCGTAATATTGGAGACGCATGCACGTGAGTTTTGGTTGCCTAAACTTCCAATGCTACATAAAACATAATTATGTTAAATCATTATATTGAGACATTATATAGGGAAAATCTTTAAAGTGTATAACATTTTGAAAAAAATTATCATCATAAAATCAGTATTCAAGACTTTTTTTTTTTTTTTTTTTGAAAATAGCATTCATTTTGCAAGATAAAAAAAAATAAACTACCAACTTTTAAACTCTAATTTCACCCATCCCATAAATACTAAACTTTAGACTCTAATTATAAATCCTAAACCTAACTATTACTAAAAAGTCTTTCAAATTTTTAACAAATGTTATTTTGGAAATATTTCTCCATTATATAAAATTGAATTATAATAATGAGTAACTTTTCTTTACCTAATTCCATGGCCGCCAGGTCCGCAAGTGAGATTCAGTATATCGATATTGTATGATCCAGATCCAATGGAGACACAATCATCTCCTGAGGAAAGTTTTTAAGAATCTTTAGTGTGTTGACACTATATATGATTGAAGATAGCTATGTGTACGTTGAATATATACCGTTGGAGATAACCGAGTTATGAATCTCAACGGAGTTGGAGTTCTCGATGTGGATGCCGTCAGTGTTGGGACTTGACGGTGGAGATGTGATTCGAAGGGAGTTGATGTGAACTTCATGACATCCGTCGAATGTCATATGAAACTGCGGGCTATTTTTAATAGTCACACCTTGCATACTTAGATTTGAGCTCATGAAAAACCTCAAAGCCTGTCCACACCAAAATCGTTACATACATTATTTTAAAATTTGTAAAAATAAGAAAAATGCTTTTAAGTATTTAATGTGTTTACTTACGGCAGGGCTTTCACATGGACCAGTAAGTGCAGTCGTTTTGTTGACATTCTGTTTGAACATAACAAGTATTAAGATTCATAGGTTATACATATTTACGTTACATTACATTATCGGATGTTTTTTGTTGTTTTAAAATAGTAAATTTTCATGAAGTTCAAATTAAAACGTAACATGATATATATAGTTTTATATCAATCCTTCTAAATTACATTTTTGTAATAATTGGATTGAAAAATGTTTACCCGGTGAGGTTTGCATGGAAGATCCCACCATTTTTGTCCGCGACCGTCGATAACTCCGTTGCCTATTAGAGCCATCCCTTTGATTCGATAAAAGACGAGCCATTGTCTTTTGTTGAAACCACTCGGCCACGATTCTGGTCCATCCCGTGGCACGATGGTACCATCGACCTTATTAATTAAATGAAAACCACCAGAAATTAAACAATATTTGATAATCTTGTAGAAATTGAAATGACTTTGATATTTGAAAAAAAAAAATACTTGGAAGTATTGGTAAGAGCGACAAGGACCGGTGAAAATAGTGGAATGGATCACGAAAGTGAAACCGAAAGGTACAAGCAATATGGAGACAGTGTTGTTGTCCTCGTCGTTGCTACAAGCTGAATCCCAAGCTGTCTTGAACGCATCAGTGTCGTCTGTGATACCGTCCCCGACCGCACCATAGTTTCTCACATCGTGGACTACTTCTTGGTCGAGATCTTGGCAAGGAGATGGAGGCTGTGACAGGTCATCAGGGTCTGGAGAAATAGATGGAGGCTGAGATTGAGAGAAGGGCGAATACGGTGGCTCTGGATATGAGTTGGGATTGTGTATGTCGTTGTAATAATGTAGTCTTGCTTCGGTTCCATAAGAGAATAGAGAGGATGTAATGAGAATTAGTGTAGTGAAACGTAGAAACGGATCACGGGAAATTTTTAACATTGTAGATTTAGGATTAACAAACTTTCTGTAATGTGATTATTCTCTCCTTTTGTTATTTTGGAAATAATTTGCAGCAGAATACAAATGTTTGGTTGCAAACATATACTGATATTTGAATTTTTATTTGAAAAAGAAAATTTTTTTTCTTCTAAATCTTAGTTAATTATTTATAAATAATGCTGATAAGCTTATCTGTACTTAGGGACAGCTCAGAGTACATATGTGGATATCTCATGTTCCTGACAAAACCCTTATTTGTTGGAAAATCATTTGCCATAAAGTAAACTGTATTTTACAGATACTATTGAATAATGCTCCTATTTAGACATTATAATATCGTTTGCAACTTAAAGATTTGACTAAGTTGAATTATTTCATGTGCTCATATATTATAGCAGAAGATTGTGATTTGTGAAGGGTACCAATTCACGTGCAAACGATACTACTATTGTGATTGTGATTTTGTTTCATCTTTACAGTATGTATATACATTGAATATGTAAGATACTGCATGTTTATTTTCTGGCCACATATGTATTTAGGATTCTTGGTCTTGGATAACTAAATCATTTGTTGCATCCCCACTACATGTTCTCATTTTGTGGGCTCTTTCAAGATTAGATGATTGAATCTGGTTCTTATTTGATTGATGAAATTCATCTTTTTTTTAATTTAAATTAACATATTATTTCTATTGTTAGATTCGGGTTTATTATGGACTTTCACTTAAAACCAAAAGCCCATAATAAACCTGAATCTAACATGATATCAGAGCCAGCTGGTCCTAAATACTATAAACTTCTGATTAAAATTAAAATTAAAAATTAACCCTTCTGACCGGGTATAAAGGTCGTGATTAACCCTTCCAACCGGGTATAAAGGTTGTGTTAAACTCGCTCGACCGAGTATAAATGTCCTAAAGTTTCGAGATTTCTGGCCGATAAGAGCCATCATCTCGAGGAGGGGTATTAGGGATATATATCCCATATTGGAAATTCTAAAAGACATTAAGTAATATATAAAGGGTTAGGGTCAATCCACTAATCACCAATTGGTTTTAAGTTGGAAGCCCAAACCCGAATCTAACATCTATATTAATTTAGAAAAATTATGTTTGTTCAGTCACTATATAAATTATGTATATTGAATATGTATATTGTGTGTTTATTATAATGAGAGTATAATAATATATTTTTCAAAAAAAATATTTTTTTTTTTGCAGACTTAAATACGCGACAATATTGTAAGTGGCAGAGTGACCTTGATGACAAAGATATAAGTTGATTACATTTTACTCTCTAAATCATTGAATATTTTAGGGATCCAAAATATTAGGAGGTATAGGAACATATTTGGGGTTAATAGAGAGCTTGGGTGGCTCGAAAACACAAGTTTTTGGGTTTGTTCAAGATCGTTTGAGTAACAGAGTAAATGGATGGACTTTCAAATTCTTTATGAAAGGAGGCAAGGAGGTGATCATCAAGACAGTGGTCACAGCTCTACCTAATCATGTTATGTCATGCTACCGTCTCCCTAAGACAGTAACGAAGAAACTAACAAGTTCGACGGCACAATTCTGGTGGAGCTCGGGAGGAAACACAAGAGGGCTTCATTAGAAATCATGGGATAAGATATGTCATTCTAAAGAAGAGGGAGGATTGGGTTTCAAGGATCTCACGGATTTTAACACCGCCATGTTGGGAAAACAATTGTGGTGTCTGATTGAGAAGCCTCATACTTTATTTTCACGAGTGTTCAAAGGCCGGTATTTTCGGAATGCATCACCTCTGGACCGATCCGTTCGTATTTGCCGTCTTATGGATGGCGCAGTATCGTATCTGCTAGATCTCTGGTTAGCAAATGACTAATCTAAAGGGTGGGATCAGGATCATCTATCTCAGTATGGAACGATCCTTGGCTCTCAACCACACGCTCGAGACCAGAAAACAACAATCAACTTACTAGTAGCCTTAACCCAGACCTTACTGTGGATTATTTTATCGATCCTACTTCACGGACGTAGAATACTCAAGCAATCCGATCCATGGTTGACGCACAAGATGCAAAGATTATAGAGAGTATACCATTGAGTCGGACTCATATGGTTGACAGAGATGGATGACATTTCACTAATAATGGCAGGTATACAGTGAAATCTGGTTACCAGGTAGAGCGGGTTTACCCGGATGGGGAGGAATCACTACCGTTACATGGTCCAAATGTCACACATCTTAAGGCTTTTTCCTGGAAAATCAGATGCCCACCGAAGATAAAACACTTTTTGTGGTAGATAGTTTCGGGTTGTATTTCGATAATGAAAAATTTGAGGATTAGAGGGATACAAGGGGATACACAATGTGCAAGATGTGGAGCGACCGAAGAATCAATAAATCATGTGTTTTTTGAATGTCCACCGGCAGTCCAAGTATGGGCTCTATCAAGGATTCCCTCAAATCCAGAAAACATTCCTACTCAGTCGGTCTACACAAACATGGATTATTTGTATTGGAGGGTAGTTCCGCAGATGGAAGACCACCATTTTGCTTGGATTCTATGGTATATTTGGAAGGCCAGGAATAACAAGGTTTTTAGCAACATAGATATTGATCCAAGAGATTCTTTAAAATTGGCAGAAACTGAATCGTTGATTTGGAGAGAAGCCCAAGCATCGATAACTGAGAGGGTTATACAAACTAGGGAGGTGGAGTTACAAGTCTTACCTAATATACCAGGGAGATGGTGTTTCACGGATGGGTCATGGAAGGAGAATGATATTCTTTCCGGACAAGGATGGTATAGTACTCTTGAAGGTTTTGCAGGATTAATGGGAGCAAGAAACACAAGGGCAAGTTTAACACCACTTCACTCGGAAGTCAAAGCCCTTATCTGGACAATGGAATGCATGAAGAACTTAAGGCAGTATCAGGTTACGTTTGCAACGGATTGCTCTCAACTGGTGAAGATGGTTTCGGAACCAAAAGAATGGCCAGCATTTGCAAGTTATTTGGAAGACATCAAGATACTGAATGAAATTTTCAATCACTCAGAGCTCATTCATATACCCCGGACGCTTAATACAAGGGCGGACAGTTTTGCACGGAGTGCTAGGCAGCAACCGTCGTTTGTCGTTTATATGGATACCGAGTTACCGGTGTGGTTTGAAGAGTCTTAGTTGAGTTTGTGTTTGTTGTTTGACAAAAAAAAAAAAAAAAAAACATCGAATATTTATACAGTTCGCAGGTTGGAATGAAGAATGCTTACCGTTGCAAATGGTATAAGTAGCAGCGGGATTTCGCATGCAAAGGTTAGCTGCAAACACAGCAAAAGAAGAACTCAGAAATGATAAGATGAGAGAATGATATCAACAATGGAATCTCACTTCTACTACACATGATGAAGGCCCGAGCGGGAAGAACCGAACAGTGGCCATGTACATAAAAAAGAAGCAAGACCTTCACATCAAGCATGGTTCAAGAGAAGACTCATTGATTTAAAAAAAAAATAAATGGGCTGAGAAAGCCTTAATGGGTAGAAAATGAAGCCCACCTTGGGTAGAAAACCTCCTCGTCTCTCTCTATCTCGAGCTCGAGCTGAGCAAAAGCTCGCTGAGAATGGCGGCGAGAAGTGGCAGTCGATGCAATTTCTGGCTTCCGAAGAAGAAAAGATCATGCGCCAATACTCGAATCGAGAGCTCCCTGTAAGTTTATGTTACTCTGAAGTGAAAAGTTTCGTTCTTTTCTTCTAATTCTCTGAAAGTAATCAATCAAACAGGTTTTGTGGAAACCATAGCCAGAGATCGGATGGTCAGTGGCTTCCATGCCCTATTGATCCTTCTCAGTGAGTTCAGTTTACTTTCCTTATAAAATATATTTTTGATTTTTCTGCTATTGTATCAACGGTTTGATTGGGTATGTTATCAGCTCTGTGTTGCAGGAGAATCTCGAAAGTCATGTAAAGAGATGTCCTTTGTTGAAACAGAACGTTGCATTGTCTGGTCAAGTGTTTTATCAAAAGGGTATTAATGCTGGAAACGAAGAAGAGGAAGAAAAGATGGGTTCTTGTTACTCTGTTGTTACATCAGAGATGAAGAGGAATCTGGTTTATAGCATGAGTGTTTCTGAGTTTCATCAGCTTATCAAGAAGATTGAAGCGGTTCATTGCAGTATACGTAATGATATTGAAGATTCGCATTTGTCACCTGAAGCTTGTAACATATGGTTTAACAAGGAGATAGATAGGTAATAATGGTTTGAAAGGTTTGTAGGTTTTGCCAGAGGAGAAGTTTTTTTTTTTGTTACTGATGGGTTGTGATTGTTGTTGGTGCAGGAAGTTACCGTTTCAAGAGAAACATGTTTTGCAACAAGGTTCTATTCTGGGTAACTTGGAAAAGATTGGGGCATTGAAGAGATGTAACACAAATGTTGAATGTTGTGAAAAAGATGATGATGTGCCTGCGGTTGTTGAATTTGGAGCTGGGAGAGGATACTTAACGCAGATGCTAGCAGATTGCTATGGCGTCAAAAAAGTTTATTTAGTCGAGAGGAAATCTTATAAGCTTAAGGTTTGTTTAGCTTCCTTGTTTATGTTCACTCCGTTAACTTATTTTCTCAAACTGCATTGGTTTTTACTACTTGTAGGCTGATAGGTCACTGAGGCAAAAGGAGAACTTGGTATTAGAGCGTATGAGAATCGATAGTAAGGTTTCTTTGAACCTAGTACCTTTTTTCTTGTTTTACCTGTTCCTGGTTTTGTAACCTTTTTTTTTTTGTGTGAGTGTTTCAGTTGAAGATTTGAACCTTAACGCGGTCGAATCATTACAAGGTGTTTCTTATGTGGCTGTTGGGAAACATCTATGTGGTCCTGCAACAGGTAACAAACACTGCACGCTTATCTCTTAGATCCTACAGTTTTTAGATCTCCACTTCATAATGAGTGTCTGTATTTGCCAATGTGTGGGATGATTAGATTTGAGCTTAAGATGTTGTCTGTCTAGACAAGATGGTGAAAGCCCTGTTCTAAGAGGTCTTGCTATCGCGACTTGTTGCCATCATCTTTGCCAATGGAAAAGCTATATAAGTAAGCTCACTGTCACTGCTTCTTCTTTGGTCTGTAGAGCTCAGCCAGTAATATAAGAACTTGGTTCTGTTTTATTTTGTTCTCACAGATAAAGAATATATCATTGGCATGGGGATTTCTAAAGACGAGTTCCATGCCTTGACTTGGTTCACTAGCTGGGCAGTAGATGATGATCATGGTTCCAAAGTTCCCGGTGTTGAAGGCAT
Source organism: Brassica napus (assembly GCF_020379485.1). Taxonomy (NCBI): domain Eukaryota; kingdom Viridiplantae; phylum Streptophyta; class Magnoliopsida; order Brassicales; family Brassicaceae; genus Brassica; species Brassica napus. Next base: position 22,190,243 of record NC_063446.1, read on the forward strand.
TGACCTTATTGCTTCAAAGGAGGAGGAAGACGGAGACAAGGTGGAAGATGATTCTTTGAGCAGCGTTGAGGAAGTTGTGAAGAAGATGAAGCCCATGAAAAGAGCTGTTTTAGGGTTTAAGTGCAAGCAGATTATCGATGCAGGGAGGATGAAGTGGGTTAAGAAACATGGGTTGGATTCAAAGCTTGTGAAATATATTCCGGCAAGCATCTCACCGGAGAACACTTTACTGGTCGCCGGAAAGCTAAGTCCGGTTCTTGCTTGACCTTGTATTGTTGATGGTGACACAATGTTTAATATTTGGTTGGTGAAGACTAGTAGATTAGTTACTGTAGTTGAATTGAAGTCATCAATTTTGATTCATAAACTTATTTGCTTGTTGTTATCTAAACCGAATCTTTAAAGAAATAATGGGTTCATATTACTTTAGCTTGTGTGACAAGTTAAATAAAAACTTATGCAACGAGTTAAACTCCAAATGCTTATTCGTAATTTGTATCAACTTTTGTAATTAGAAATAAATGATACGACATTTATAGGGTAAATTTTTCTATTCAATTAAATTTTGCTCCAGTTTCAGCTAAAAATGTGTCAATCAAGTGAACTGTCCTTTTACATTTACTGTAGTTACTATATACAAAGAGAAAAATACACTCTAAAATTTACTCAGAGACATTAAGTAAAATATGTTTTACTCTAGTTTATTTCTTCTTTCCTCCCACGTCTTTTTACTTTCCTCTCAACTGTACCTTTTTATGTAATTTTTTTACTTTTTTTTTTATAATTCGTTGGTATTTGGTGAATCAAGACCAACCGACTAGTCCTTTAGGAGCATGTCCATCGGTCTCAGAAAGACCTGGTTTCGAACTTTAAGCCTGATGTACCATTCGACCATTGTGTAGTTATAATATAATTGAAGGATAAAAGGTTTCGAATATTTACTTTCTTGCCAATCACAAACCGAAGTGAAATTTTTTACCAATCAGAATCTGTAAAATTATCCAGCCGCCGTATGAGACCAATCAATCCATCATCTGTTGAGCACCCAAAAACTAGTTTTCTTACCATCTCTACTACATACACAAATGTCTTCTGCATCGATTTTCCACGTATTTTAATTTTAAGGATAAAGATCCTAACCGAGACTGCAACGTCATTACACACGTACGGATCATTAATGTTCCGTTCACACACAGTCAAACTCTTCCACGTCATCAATCCTCGCTATAAATACGCCACTCGCTTACCACCACCGATTCATCAAATCTTACAGTTATAGCAATGGACACTCCAAGTGGCACTATCATCTTCACCACCGTTGGTCGCACTCACTACGGCTTCGACGTTTTCTCTCTCCACATCGCCTCCTCCGTCGAACGCCGTTTAACAGACGGAGTTTCCGTCAACTTCAACGCTCAGTTCGCTGACGACAACGGTAACGATATCGTGTTCGTTTCGGAACGAGCTGGGTCGGCCCGGATTTTCAGAACCCGACCCGGGAACTCCAAACCCGAGCAGCTTCCCGGAGCTCCGGAAAGCTTCTTCCACGACCGTCCAATCATCACTCAAGACAACACTCTCTACTTCATCTCCGCTCACGAGCAGCCTGATCGCCATTTCAAGAACTGGACAGCGCTTTACTCCGTGAACCCCAACAGCCAAGGGAAAGAAGTGACACGTGTCACTCCACCAGACACCGCCGACTTCAGCCCCGCGGTTTCTAAATCGGGAAAGTATTTCGCCGTGGCGTCGTACGGATCTCGCTCCTGGGGCGGCGAGTTTCACGAGATCAACACTGACATCGTTGTCTTCAAAGCATCTGAGCCGGAGACGAGAGTGGTTGTCTGCGAACGCGGCGGATGGCCGACTTGGTCCGGCGACTCAACCGTCTTCTTCCACCGCCAAGCTGACGACGGTTGGTGGAGCATTTACCGGTTTGACATACCGGAGAGTCTCAATCTCTCTCCGATCAAACCGGTCCGAGTCACTCCACCTGGACTCCACTGCTTCACTCCTGCAGCTTTCCACGACGGAAAACGAATCGCCGTCGCGACTCGCCGCCGCGGCGTCAACCACCGTCACATCGAGATTTTCCACCTCGAGCACAAAACGTTTCAGGCGGTTACTGAGCCGCTCAACCCGAGCTTCCACCATTACAACCCCTTCGTCTCTGCAAACTCCGAGTTCCTCGGCTACCACCGATTCCGCGGCGAGTCGACTCAGGGCGAGTCAACCGTCCCGAACCTAGAATCAATCGTCTCGCCAATCAAAACACTCCGTTTGCTGAGATTAAACGGATCGTTCCCGTCGTCATCACCTGACGGAGACCTGATCGCGCTGAACTCGGACTTCGACATCAACGGTGGGATCAAAGTCGCGAGATCCGACGGTTCAAAACGATGGACGCTGATCAAAGACCGTACAGCCTTCTACAACTCGTGGAGCCCCACGGAGCGCCACGTCATCTACGCATCTCTCGGTCCTATCTTCCGTCCCGCGGGAATCGCGGTTCAGATCGCTCGGATTCAATTCTCACCGTCGGATCTAACCGCTGATAGAGAAGAGGTTCCTTGTGAAGTGAAGTTTCTCACTCTAGATAACACCGGGAACAACGCCTTCCCGTCTTGCTCTCCCGACGGTAAGTCCGTCGTGTTCCGATCCGGACGATCAGGTCACAAGAATCTTTACATTCTCGACGCCGTTAACGGAGAGTCTGAAGGCGGGGAGGGGATACGGCGTTTGACGGAGGGGCCGTGGATCGACACTATGCCTTGCTGGTCTCCGAAAGGAGATCTCATTGGATTCTCGTCGAACCGGCACGATCCGTCGAACGACGCCGCGTTTGGCGCTTACGTGGTGAGGCCCGACGGTTCTGGTTTGAGGAGGATCGAAATCGCGGGGCCCGAGGGGTCGGAGGAAGCGGCGAGGGAGAGGGTTAATCACGTGAGTTTTAACAAGGATGGTGATTGGATAGTTTTCACGGCGAATCTCGGTGGGATTACGGCGGAGCCGGTGGCGATTCCGAATCAGTTTCAGCCGTACGGAGATTTGTACGTTGTCAAGTTGGACGGAACTGGGTTGAGGAGGCTGACGTGGAATGGGTATGAAGATGGGACTCCGACGTGGCATACTGTGGATGATTTGGGTCTGAGTGGGTTGAGTTTGAACGGTCAAGATGGAGACAAGCTTGAAGGTCAGTTTGAGGAGCCCCTGTGGATTACTTGCGACATCTGAATGTTTTTATCATAATAAAATCTCATCCATTGGAGAGAATACGTATGTAATATATTTTTCATCGAATATAACATGTTAAATGGGTTTGCATTAATTTAAATGTCGTAAACTAACTGGTCACAAGTTCGAATCATATCCATATCACATTTTTATTTTTTTAATTTAATCGGGTTGAACCTCTTTTTACGGACATTCATACTATAACCAAATTTATTAACAAAAGCGGGGATAGCTCAGTTGGGAGAGCGTCAGACTGAAGATCTGAAGGTCGCGTGTTCGATCCACGCTCACCGCAATTTTTTTCTTCTTTTAAGTCAATTGGGCCTTAATCTTAAATATACTCGGTCCAAGTGTTTGGTTGACATTCTAAAAGTTTTACTATTGGTTTAGTTTTTAATTAAGCACATTGGGCTTTAGCTTTATATATAGTCGGCCCAAATGTTTGGTTAACTAATTCGGAGATGGTCGATATTTCTTTTCATGTTCAGCTTATGTCTCCACTTGATACAAGTGAGATAAAACATTTATACGTAGTTAGGAATACCCATTGGACCTTAATCTTAAAATATACTCGGTTCAAGTGTTTTGTTGACATTCTGAAAATTTTAATATTGGTTTAGTTTTTAATTAAGCACATTGGGCTTTAGTTTTAAATATATCTGGCCCAAATGTTTGGTTAACTAATTCGGAGATGGTCGATATTTCTTTTCATGTTCAGCTTATGTCTCCACTTGATACAAGTGAGATAAAGCATTTATACGTAGTTAGGAATACCCATTGGACCTTAATCTTAAAATATACTCGGTTCAAGTGTTTTGTTGACATTCTGAAAATTTTACTATTGGTTTAGTTTTTAATTAAGCACATTGGGCTTTAGTTTTAAATATATCAGGTCCAAACGTTTGGCTGATTTATTCGGAGATGGCTGACATTTCTTTTCATGTTCAACTTATGTCTCCACACACATGTGGTTAATGAATGAAAGAAAGTTCCACATTGATAGTTGGAGAAATAATTAACTAACATATAAAGAGTTACGACTATTTCACTTACTGTCAATTGGTTAAAGTTGGAAATCTACGATAAATCTGAATATAACATGGTTCAAATCGTTGATGGTAACTGTGGAAAGGACGTTGGTCTTCATGGAGGCGGAGCTTTAGTGCGTGGTTCCGGCACCATTGCTTCTACTCCCCTTGTAACCACATGTGTGTGGCCAGAAACGTGGCCATGTCCTCATCACCTCTGCACCTTTTATCCTTGTCTTTTTGGTAGATTAGGTCATATGGTTTATCTTAATCCATAGTGTAGTGAGTTGGAGTTAATTGGGCTAACACTCTAATAATGTTCTATTGGACTTTCATAATATATGATTTGGCTGACAGAAAAACAAATATTTGTAAAGAATTATGCATGACTTTATAATGTTTTTGTTATCTAAATTACTTTTATCTTAATAGTTGAATAAATGAGAGATATATTCTATTACATGTTAGAGCACTGATATTAGTATTCTCTTTTAGTGAATCAAATTTCTAAGCATATAAAGTAGAATTTATATAATTTAATGATAGTGTTCCAAAAATAATATATAATTTAATGATAAAATAATTACAATTTGGTTAAAAACTACTTAAACCAAAACTTGAGGGTATCTAAACTCGATGAATTCAGTATTGTGCCTATTTTTTTATAAACAGAAAACAAAAACTAAAACTGAAAACATCACACTGAATTATGAATTAAAAACCACAACTCCTTAAAGTGAATATAAGAGTTTAGAAACCTCTTTATCGAGTTTTTATGGCGAAAGAGTTTCTAATATGAATCGAACTAGAAACGAACTTCACGCTATGCCCCTAGATATTTTACCATCACCATTTGATTTAAAAAATAATTAAAGAGATTTGTAATCATAAGTGGTTTTGAATAGTATGTACCTTTTATGTTTTAATCTTTGTAATACGTTTTTCTTTCAAAAACAAAAATCTTTGTAATACGTGCTTGCATGGTTGCATACTATTTAAGTTATGGTGCAACGGCATAACGGATTGATAAATTTATAAAAAAACAAGGTGACTTTTTGTTTCTGTTACACTCCTTGTTCTACAATTCTAAGCGTGACGAAATAACAACGCAGGACTGGCGAATTTTTATACCAGTTAGAAAAAAAACTCTCACATCTAAACTTTCATTGCCGTTGACCGAAGAAGAAAGAAAAACTTACATTGACAACGCCTGGGTAAAACAGGATGTGAGCCCGATTGTTCAGCGCGTCGACGACTGCCTCGTGAATCCCCGGGAGCCGCTTGACAGCTCTCTATACAAGTTAACCAGTGTTTTCATATCCACACACTAATCCGCAGTCGAACTTGCAAAACTTACTGACTCATATATAGTCCGGTTTGAAGTTAATGAAAAACCCAATAACCCGATAAAACCCTCTATCAGTCCGCAATCATGTCATTTATATTACTATCTTCACTAGGGGTATAGTCCCCGCGCAAGCGCGGAGCCGGATAAGTTACTGATCGTTGTGTAGTTTTGTGTACGAGATTTTGTCGTTTATTTTTTTTCCACTTTTGTTTTTCCGTGTTGTATATAATGGTGATGAACATAACATTTGGAAGTCACACAGTTTGATTAAGTTGATATAAGAATGACTGGCGAATTCATATGCATTATTTTCGTAATGATTTGATCGACCATTAGCGTTATTAGCGCTTTCATGTTCAAAAGATAAAGTTTATGAAGTTGTTTAGTATTTACTTAGGTAGTTGTTAGTATATAAAACAAATAGTGTAATGAAAAAAATATAAAATTTGAATTCAAAAAATTAAGCAAATTTATCAAACAATAAATTAAATTATTTTCTTATTTTACCTAAATTAATTTCAAAATATAGAATTGTAATAAACTATTTTTAAAAAAAATTAATAAGTCTAGAAAAATTTATAAAATTATACGGTTGCAAAATTATTTATTTTTAGAGTTTTACTCGACTTTGTTAAAAATAATTTATGGTGGACAAAAAAATGTCAGAAATAGGTAAACAAAAAAAATACACCACTGACAAATCTTGTATGAGTTAGAACCCGTCGACGTTTCATTAATAATCCAAAATAGAAATAAAATCTCCGAACAGAAAAAACATGCAAGGGAAAAAATATCCAAAGTTTATGATGGAAAACAAAGATAATAGCAGTTTTTAAAAATGCATAGAAAATACGTTGACGGGCTGATAGGAATATAATAGATATTTCCAATCACTCACGGCAGCGCTTGCAGTTGTTCTGAGCGTCTGAAATCTCTGGAAGATCTGCTGCAGCACGTTCCTCATCGAACTTGTCTCCCAAAACAGATGGGCCCGATGATGCTGCCAATCCTACGTCACCATCACTGCTTGAAAGAATGTTCTCACTGTGCTCCTGAAATACATGAATGTGATGACAAGTAAAATTAGACAACCTTGCCATGGTTCTCTATGATGGTATCTTCAGTGATGGTGGAGATAGTGAAGATACGGTGATTGCTATTAATGGCTTCCATCAATTTGAGAGCTCTCCATGTTTTGGGCTAGATCTTGGCAAGTAGCTATGAATACATCAAACACTATGTTGCTGGCATGAGATTTGAATCGACCTAGAGAGCCTGCAACAACATAGACGGTGAGGTTCTTGAGTATATTGAGCTCCACCAAGCCAGACACACTCGTTTTCAACACCTTCTTCCCTATCTCTCTTCTAATTACTGCCATGTCCCTCGATGCAGTTCACCGCAGCAGGTTTGTTAATGTCGGAGAATAAGTTATCTGACCAATAAATTTCAAGTTTTTAAGTCTCAAGATGACATTAAGCTAAAAGGCATTGTTTTAAAATCAAACCAATAACATACAAAATGAACTCACCATAGATTCCGATCACATCCATGTCAGAGGAATCATCGCTGAGGAACTCAATAACATTATGCACACCTTTGGTTACCATGTCCATCCCCATTGCACCACACCGGTGTTACAACTGAACCATACATAGCCATTTTTCCCTGCCAATGTACAGTGGACAGTTTGTAGCCTCGTAAATCTAATTGACATGCATCCACAAAATCATTATTTCATCAGCAAAAGTTTCAATCTTGAGTCGAACCACACCACAAACATAAAATTTTTTACATCTTGGTGGTACCTGTTGAAAATGGCAGCCGACGTTTCGAAGTGATCTGGATTCTCCTAAGAAGGCTTAAGTTTCATAGCACGTTGGCATGACAAAAGCCGGACAATAGGCGCTCTAGTTGTACCGTCCTTCAGCTCCGCCTGAGACGTACCTAGCCTTGCAGCCTCTATTAGTCCTAGCAACCAAATAACTTTCCGTTATAGCCCATCAGAACAGAGTTTACATCATATTAGTTAATCGAACAACTTCAAAGCGATCAATCAACTTTCACGATCGACCCCCTATCGTAGCGATGGATGGTAGTGATTCACACGAACTGGGATAGAACCGTGGATCTCGGAATTCTGCCTAGAGAAACATACGCTTAAAGTATTAAAACTGATAGCTTGAATATTGATTAAACAAATATGGTATATATTATTCTATAGAAAGTCAAATTGTCAATACCTTTTCCTAGGTACTATGTTCTAGGCGGAGAAAGGTGGCGGGGACAACGAACGATTAAGCAACAACAACAGTGGAGGCTGACATCGTTGAAGGTTGGCTAAAAGCTGCGACAGTTCAATTTAGGAGTAATTTAATAAGAGATATGGGTCTCAAGGTTTGTTTGAGGAATTATATATACTGAGACGAATTGTTTCAGAGGTGAAACTGTACCATAACTGATCGTTGGAGATATAGAGAGGTGAAGATGAAAAGTTTCAGAATTTTTTTTGATAAGCTAAAATGGTAACGCTTCGGTTTATCGGTGGAGACATAGTACTGTAAAAATCCCAGATACATACAAAAGAGATTAACTCACTTATAAGTTTTATTGTGCCAGAATGCGGATTTTACTAAATAGGTTTCGATGATCAAAGTTACACGTGAGTATTGAAACATTACAGTTATGTGTGGGATCCACTATAAGAAAATCTTCATAAATATATATTAGTTTCGGTAATCAATGTACAAAGTATCCTTTAGTTCAGTGGTATAAATGTTGGTGTTTATATCACAGTAACCCGGGTTCGAATCACAGATTTGACATTTTCCACACTTTTTAAAAGTGGGGCCCACTTACCTGCTGACGTGTCGCATCATGAGTGATGAAACTGGCTCATTATAATGTAGATTATTATTTTTAATAACCAGTTAACTATACCTAAACTATATATGATTACATAACTTAAACTCAAAAAGCCCAAAAATTGGGGTTAGTTTGCTAGCTAACAAGCTACAACGATAAATAAAAATTGAATAGCCAAGAACAGAAGAGTGGGGCTTGAGGGAGGATCAAATTGCGCCCAAGAAAGTGGATTTAGCTGGATTTGGATCGTGTACTTCACCTTTTGGATGATCTTGATCTGAGGTTACTGCTAGACGTTGGTATAAAGCCTAGAGTTTTTTTTCTTTCAAATGGAGTAAATAAAGGTTTGATAGCACAATTTAATGATCAGAGCAACATTTTTGTCCTAAGAAGGGTTTTTCAACCAGTCTTTGCTTCAAGATCACTAGGGGGGTATAGATCAAGGGGTGAATAAAAGAAAGACAATATTTGCTAAATTGCATAAAAAATAAATGTTGTTGATTTTCATGCACAAGCTACAAACAGTTGGGACTTGGACTCCCCACTAGCGCAACCTGTCTTGTAACTAATTGATTAATAGCCAGGGAAACATGTTTAGGAATTCGTCTCAAGGAACCGCACTTGTTTATGCCAAAAGATAGCAGATCTTTACGAAATTTGTTTGTCATGAAAGTATTATTTTTCTTATGGAAGTCAATTTTTTTTCTTTTTGGCAACCATTCCTTATTGGAGAGTTCTTTTCAATAAAAATTTTCGTAAGAAAGTGTCACATTTCTTTGTTTTCCTTTTCCCTAAAGACAGTTAAAGTTTTTCTTGTTTAATTATAAAGGGAGAAGGCGAAAGATCAAAATGCCCTTTGTGTTTAATCTGAATTTTGTCTGTTTAGTCAGAATATTGTGTGTTCGAAATCATGAATTCGATGTTGATTAATTATTTGAAATATATTTATTGAAAGATCAAAGATTGGTTAAAAGACAAAAATAATGAAATTGTCAATGAGTAATGAACTCGTCAAGACAGCTAGCTATGAAAACTTTAGTTCTTGTGCTGATTTTTGTGTGATTATGAATGATCCTTTTTTGAGTTAGGTCTCCTTTATTTATAGCATACTTCTTTCTTTTTCTTTCTAAGTCGGTATATCTTCCTTTGACCGCCTTTATCTAACTGGGTAGAGTTCGGTCGACTTGATAGCCATGTCGAGAGATATAATCTATCTCCAATAAAAAGTCTCCTCAATTTATTGTGAGAAACAAAGTCGATCTCAATGAATTACCAGGAATGAATTTTGTAAGTAAAAGAATTTGGCTTGATTTGTCTTTCAAATGCTGCCAAGCTATCATATCAGTGTTTCCTAAGGGCTTCGTTAGTTTTCCGCAAACTAGTTATCTAGAACTTTGGTTATCAATAGTTACTAGGTGTTTTACTGCACCATGTGCAGTAAAGAATTTTTTAAATCTAACTTATATTTAAAAATAAATTTAATTAAATATTATAGATTTTACTATTCTTTTACTAATATTTAATATAGATTTGATATATATTAAATCAATTTGTATAAAACTAATAAAAATGATATAAAATTATATAATTATCAAAAATTTAGCCTAAACAATATTTATAAAATTTGTAGATATATAAGAAACTAATGATCTTACGATTAGATATTTAAATTTTTAAAAAATTGTAGAAATTTTTGAAAGCTTTAATAATACAAATTGTATAATTATACAAAATAATAATATTTCAAAATTTGAAATGTTATATATGAATATATTTATTTTATAGATGATGTATGAGCTATTACCATATTTAAAAAAAGTTTACCAAAAAAAAATATCAATATTGAATGTAATATATGAATTATTACCATATTCTAATAAGTTTACCAAAAATATAAATCAACAATAAATGAAATTATCCATGTCATATTTTTCTGGAAGCCATGTCACCAATTTCAGTAGCCATGTCATATTTGTTTTGTTAAATTGATTAGAGAGAGGACATGTGGCAAAATCACTTCGCAAATATAGTCTAGGGTGTGTGTACCATTGGTCCAATCCTTAAATCGGCCCTCTGGTTTTATCTTGGAAAGTAGAATTGTGGTCTCCTCAAAATGCGGGAACGTGGCATCGCCAGGGTTTATAGACATAATGATAATCTTTCCTCGGGTATGAATGGTGACCAGAGAACGGCGAGCAATAATGCATTTTCTAACGTTTCTAAAAAAAATTACCATTCACAAGGAATAGTAATTCTCTCTTATTCCCTTTCATTCCCTTTTTTGTAGAGAATTAAAGAACAAAATTATTCCTTGTTAAATTTGATAAGGAACAACAATTCTTTTTCATTCCTGCTATTTTATTCTCGTACATTACTTTTTTAATTGTTCCTCTTGTTTCCCGGATGGTCACCAGTCAAACCCTTCGTATTCTGCACCGTATCATTATAAATATGAGACTCCTCTCCTTATTATCTTAATTCCCCTAATGATCAACGTAGTTTTCTCTCTCGTCCTCTCTCTTTCCTTCGCCGTTTTTTTTAACTTACTTCCAGATCTACCACTATATATTTAGTAATTTCTCTGATTTTCTCCAAGTTCTTCATCCATTCTTCAACATAAAATGTCTTGTATAAATAAATGTTCAAGGAAAGAGAAGGAAATTGATACTGCAGCAAGTTCGGATTCGGAAGAATCTGGAGCTTCCAGTCTGACTAACGACCTAGTAAGACGACATTAGGGAGCTGTGATTGATACAGATTTTCTAGATTGTGCCCAACTGGCTGTAATTCAATATGTTTCGGGCTGAAGGAGAATGAAGTCGATGACGAGGAGATGACAACAAGGAAGTCGGTCATCAATCTGAAGCGACCTTCTTGGCATCCCTGATACACTAAAATTGATTTTTTACTATTGCAAACTAATGGTGGTTGTTGTAATACTTTAGATTCAATTCCAGAGGACCGTTTCTACACTTTATTCTTATGAGTTCAATATCAAGCTAACACAATTTATTTCATTCAAATAAAAGAATTCAAAATAAACTAGCCAGTAACCGAGTTGAAATGGGTTGGTTTTCAGATTATAAAAGATCTTAATCTAGGGTGAAAGATCGAGTGTCAAACGATCATGATCCAAACATCTATTCAAGGGTTATCTATCTGTGAGTCTATAACTCGAAAGACACAAATAGATCGATCCACTTTCATGGCATCTCCCCTTTTTTTTTTCAAGTGATCTCAGTACTTAAATATCATTTGGATTAAAACAAGATGATAAACATTATTGCTCAGATTCAATTACTTTACAATTTTTGCTAACATCTACTTTCGCTGGTTAGAGACAAGCTGTCCATTCATGTTGTTTCTAGCAACCTAAACACTTTTGATGATTAGATTAAACATAGTTTCAAATACTAAGTGATCAGTTTAATGCAGACAATAAGCGTAACCATGAATTGAGATAATCAACAATTACCTAATTTTTGTTTAGCTCATCAATCTAACACCCTAGACAAAGCAAGCTGGCTACTCAGCCATTAACAAAGAAAATACATAGACAAATAATGAAGAAAACATGAATAACGATTGCAAAAAGAATGAAATAGGGTTAAGGGATTCTGCTCTACATCAAGAGAGAGAGTATCGATCATTCTCCCTTACAAGGTGGCAAATCGCAAGTATCTCCTTAGTATGTGTTCTTTGTAAAAACTGAAGTAGTTCTAAAAACTAAATGAAACATTTCATATATAAGAGGTCACGGGCGGGTGGGAGAAAGAGAGGGTTCCCTAGGGCAAATCCATGATTTTTTGGAAACCTCCATTCTTAATTCGGCTGCTCTGCTCTGAAATCTCCAAATTGCACTTTTTCTGCATACTTCCCTGCAAATGCTGTACAACCTACTCCGGACCTGTAATGGCTCGAAAATGACTAAAACGAATCGATAAAGAATTGAAAGCACTTTAAGAAAACTATATACAATTTGTCAAAAATGCAATATATCAATCCCAACCAATGACCCTTTATCTTCAGGCCTTATTCCAATCAGACCATGTAAAGACGATTACTTTATTTACCAAAATGAGATCCCAAATGAGGACGTTAGATCTGTCGGTCATTGAAGGCCATAATTAGAAGAACCCTCTACTAACTATGTCTAAACTATAAAGCATCAAAGAACTCATATATCTTCTGAATGCTGGTACCAACTTCACTTTTCTGATCCTAAACCTGACCAAATGACATGGGCCCCACTAGTCAGATATGCGTGCATCTATGAATCATGATTCGAGAAGGATGACAAACTATGGCTCCACACCCCCATCTCATCAACTCATACTGCAACAGGCGTGAGGTCGCCCTTTCTCAATTGCGATTGTATTGATGGTAGTGGTTGCCAAGACCAACGTGTCAATGTATTCTACGGTCTTTTTTAGTGTTAGGTATGAAAAAAATATTTGTCTTTGTAGGGCCTGTTGTCCGTTTTCTGGTCCATCCGTCTCTGAGTAGGGCTCTCAGATCAGGTCTAGAGTGGGTTGAAATCTGCCCCCCCCCCCCCCCCCCAACACTCGTCATAGCAGATCCTGAAGTATTTTAACTGGTTCAACTGTACACCTAATATTTGCATCTGCAAACATCTTCATTCCATACAATTTTATTCGAGGTTCTGATACATTAAAATTGTGTCTTTACTACTGCAAGCTAACAGTGGTAGATGTCGTATTTGAGATTCAATTCCAGAAGACCGTTCTTACACTTTATTTCTATGAGTTCGATATAAAGCTAAGACAAATTGATTTAATGAAAATAAAAGAATGAAAATAATCAAGTGACAGAAGGTGATTTGGTTTGGTTTTCAGATTATAAAAGATACCAAGTCTAAGGCGATGGATCGGGTGTCAAGCGATCTTGAGCCAAATAACTATTCAAGGATTAATTCAAAACAAGTCTAGAACTCGAAATACACATGAAGATCGATCCATTCTTGTGGTATCTCATCTTTTATCAAGCAATCCTAATGTCTAAGTTGTCGTTTGGATTAGAATATGATAACAAACATTATGCTTGGATTCGATTGGTTCACAACACACACTAACATCTACTTTCGCTTGTTAGGGGCGAGTTTCTCATTTAAGTTATTTCTAGCAACCTAAAACACTTTTGATGAATAGATTAAACCTAGAATCAAACACTAAGTGTACAGTTTAGTGCAAGCTTTAAGTTCAACAATGAAGGGAGACAATCACACCAATAACTCTTATATGTATTTATCTCATGGATTTCGACACCCTAACACCCTAACACCCTAGACCTAACTACTGACTACTAAGCCATGAACAGAGAAAACAAATAGATAATAGATGAAGAAAACATGTTTGAATCAATAATGATAAGCAAAGGGGGTTTAGAAATCTCTAAAGGGTGTAGAGATTTTTCTCCCTCAAAGTTACAAAGTATCAAGCTCTCTCTCTCTCTCTCTCTCTCTCTCTCTCTCTCTCTCTCTAAAAAGTGGCATAGTTTGATAAGAATAATAGGAAACGATATATTGTAGGTCTGTGGCGGTTAGAAAAAGGAATCCTTAGGTTAAACCCCAAAATATTGGAATTTTTCTTAAAAATCTCAGGCGCAGGAGCGGCTGATCCATTCTAAAAATCTCCAATTGGTGTTCTTTTCCGCCTCTTTTACTCCAAGTGATCCACATTCCAGCAAAGACAACTCAAGACATGTAATGATACGAACTTGACTAAAAAACTCGATAAAGACTTAAAATCACTTTTAAAACATTGTTATAATGTGCCAAAAACACAATAGATCAGGTTCCGTCTGTTTCTCTCTCTCTATTTCAGAGCTTAGCTCATTTTTCCAGCCATCTTACTATCGCAAAACTATTTTTTATTTTCTCTTTACATCAAACTGCTATTAAAATAGCAGAATTTGGTGTCACTCAGTCACTCCTTTCTTTTGGATTTGGTGTCACTCAGTCATTCCTCAAAAATCATCATTCCATCATGTTTTATTGTTTTTTACTGGTTGATGATTATGTAAAAGACTTGCCTGTTAAAAACAGATTTATCAGTTTCACTATTTTCTGTCCTTTGTAGACAAATCTCCAAATTTTCAGATGTAAGTGAAATAAATAATGGACTGAAGCGAACCTAACATATATTTTCTTCTACTAACAAAAGGCGAAGACGAAGTGGAGATAGTGCTTACTTTGTATTAACTGATTAAAGTCTGAAAATCCTCTCTTCATCTTTTTTGTTTGTTTGCTAGTTCTTTCTACTTTTCCTTTTCTCCCACTCAAACCCTTATCTAACCCTTGTAATCGATTAATTTATCTTTTAAAAAAAATATGTAATGAATTTTATGCTTCACCGATTTTGCTGAATCTATTTTTTAAAGTTTTGCCTTTTTTGATAGATGATAGTCTCGAAAACACAGATCTTTGGTCATTCAACAAACAACCAGTTAAAATCAGGTTACCAGTGTTGAGACTCATGGCTGATATAGGTCAACCTAGAACAAGAATCAAACACACAAAACAAACTCGTCGACATAGAAGGACGCGGAACAACTAGAAAATAAAGACACAAGCAAATAGTTACCCAGAATTCATCTAGAATAGCTACGTCTCTGTGTCTGGGCCTGGTAAGAAGTAATCCACTATAATCTTTAAAACAAAGCACATCTTCTTTCCCTCAAGCTTACAATTTGGCTTTCTTGCTTAAGAGAAAAGAGACCACATAAGCTCTTCTTATATATAGAGTCAATTACGTTAACATAGTTGGATAAAGATTTCTCACTCTTTTCCGTAATCTATTATGAATATTTTAAAAATACTTTAATTTTCATAAATCATGAAACTAATATTTTCAGGAAACTATTAACTTTCATAACATCATGAAAGCGATATTTTTTTTCCTAATATGACAGTTTTGTATTGGTTCAAATTATTCGATCTTGTTTGATCTTTATCACCTTGACGAAATCCTTGACACAGGTTTTTACTATTCAAATCACCGTACTCCACACTCTCCTAAAAGACCACCTAACAATAAGGTCGAAGGATCCGATTTGAGACACGAGATCGAAGGAACAGAGAACTCATCCACAACCCCATACGCATTCCAACAGAACGGATCCACAACCATTTCACCTTTTGAAGGCACCAAATCAATATCCGAAACTGTCAAATTTACGCATGGGACGTTGTTGCTGCATCCAAAATGCATAGGAGGACTACGTCTATCGTATGTCCCTTTTATACTTTGATATACTACATCATTCACAAAAACCGCATTTGTTTTGTTAGGACAGTTTTTGCTCGTGCAATAGTACTGATCGATAATTATTGGATTTCGGACATTATCCATTTGGATATTGTCGAACGTTACACCAGAAACGGACCCGGATCCACCTTGCCATGTCTTGATCCGTACACCATTGTCGGAAAACTTGATGAACGAGTCTCTAACCGTAATATTGGAGACGCATGCACGTGAGTTTTGGTTGCCTAAACTTCCAATGCTACATAAAACATAATTATGTTAAATCATTATATTGAGACATTATATAGGGAAAATCTTTAAAGTGTATAACATTTTAAAAAAAGATTATCATCATAAAATCAGTATTCAAGAATTTTTTTTTTTTTTAAATAGCATTCATTTTGCAAGATAAAAATAAATAAACTACCAACTTTTAAACTCTAATTTCACCCATCCCATAAATACTAAACTTTAGACTCTAATTATAAATCCTAAACCTAACTATTACTAAAAAGTCTTTCAAATTTTTAACAAATGTTATATTGGAAAAATTTCTCCATTATATAAAATTGAATTATAATAATGAGTAATTTTTCTTTACCTAATTCCATGGCCGCCAGGTCCGCAAGTGAGATTCAGTATATCGATATTGTATGATCCAGATCCAATGGAGACACAATCATCTCCTGAGGAAAGTTTTTAAGAATCTTTAGTAAGTTGACAGTATATATGATTGAAGATAGCTATGTGTACGTTGAATATATACCGTTGGAGATAACCGAGTTATGAATCTCAACGGAGTTGGAGTTCTCGATGTGGATGCCGTCAGTGTTGGGACTTGACGGTGGAGATGTGATTCGAAGGGAGTTGATGTGAACTTCATGACATCCGTCGAATGTCATATGAAACTGCGGGCTATTTTTAATAGTCACACCTTGCATACTTAGATTTGAGCTCATGAAAAACCTCAAAGCCTGTCCACACCAAAATCTTTACATACATTATTTTAAAATTTGTAAAAATAAGAAAAATGCTTTTATGTATTTAATGTGTTTACTTACGGCAGGGCTTTCACATGGACCAGTAAGTGCAGTCGTTTTGTTGACATTCTGTTTGAACATAACAAGTATTAAGATTCATAGGTTATACATGCATATTTACGTTACATTACATTATCGTATGTTTTTTGTTGTTTTAAAATAGTAAATTTTCATGAAGTTCAAATTAAAACGTAACATGATATATATAGTTTTATATCAATCCTTCTAAATTACTTTTTTGTAATAATTGGATTGAAAAATGTTTACCCGGTGAGGTTTGCATGGAAGATCCCACCATTTTTGTCCGCGACCGTCGATAACTCCGTTGCCTATTAGAGCCATTCCTTCGATTCGATAAAAGACGAGCCATTGTCTTTTGTTGAAACCACTCGGCCACGGTTCTGGTCCATCCCGTGGCACGATGGTCCCATCGACCTTATTAATTAAATGAAAACCACCAGAAATTAAACAACATTTGATAATCTTGTAGAAATTGAAATGACTTTGATATTTGAAAAAAAAAAATACTTGGAAGTATTGGTAAGAGCGACAAGGACCGGTGAAAATAGTGGAATGGATCACGAAAGTGAAACCGAAAGGTACAAGCAATATGGAGACAGTGTTGTTGTCCTCGTCGTTGCTACAAGCTGAATCCCAAGCTGTCTTGAACGCATCAGTGTCGTCTGTGATACCGTCCCCGACCGCACCATAGTTTCTCACATCGTGGACTACTTCTTGGTCGAGATCTTGGCAAGGAGATGGAGGCTGTGACAGGTCATCAGGGTCTGGAGAAATAGATGGAGGCTGAGATTGAGAGAAGGACGAATACGGTGGCTCTGGATATGAGTTGGGATTGTGTATGTCGTTGTAATAATGTAGTCTTGCTTCGGTTCCATAAGAGAATAGAGAGGATGTAATGAGAATTAGTGTAGTGAAACGTAGAAACGGATCACGGGAAATTTTTAACATTGTAGATTTAGGATTAACAAACTTTCTGTAATGTGATTATTCTCTCCTTCTGTTATTTTGGAAATAATTTGCAGCAGAATACAGATGTTTGGTTGCAAACATATACTGAATTTGAATTTTTATTTGAAAAAGAGAATTTTTTTCTTCTAAATCTTTGTTAATTATTTATAAATAATGCTGATAAGCTTATCTGTATTTAGGGACAGCTCAGAGTACATATGTGGATATCTCATGTTCCTGACAAAACCCTTATTTGTTGGAAAATCATTTGCCATAAAGTAAACTGTATTTTACAGATACTATTGAATAATGCTCCTATTTAGACATTATAATATCGTTTGCAACTTAAAGATTTGACTAAGTTGAATTATTTCATGTGCTCATATATTATAGCAGAAGATTGTGATTTGTGAAGGGTACCAATTCACGTGCAAACGATACTACTATTGTGATTGTGATTTTGTTTCATCTTTGCACTATGTATATACATTGAATATGTAAGATATTGCATGTTTATTTTCTGGCCACATGTGTATTTAGGATTCTTGGTCTTGGATAACTAAATCATTTGTTGCATCCCCACTCCATGTTCTCATTTTGTGGGCTCTTTCAAGATTAGATGATTGAATCTGGTTATTATTTGATTGATGAAATTGATCTTTTTTTTTTTTAAATTAACATATTATTTCTATTGTTAGATTCGGATTTATTATGGATTTTCACTTAAAACCAAAAGTCCATAATAAACCCGAATCTAACATGATATCAGAGCCAGCTGGTCCTAAATACTATAAACTCCTGATTAAAATTAAAATTAAAAATTAACCCTTCTGACCGGGTATAAAGGCCGTGATTAACCCTTCCAACCGGGTATAAAGGTTGTGTTAAACTCGCTCGACCGAGTATAAATGTCCTAAAGTTTCGAGATTTCTGGCCGATAAGAGCCATCATCTCGAGGAGGGGTATTAGGGATATATATCTCATATTGGGAATTCTAAAAGACATTAAGTAATATATAAAGGGTTAGGGTCAATCCACTAATCACCAATTGGTTTTAAGTTGGAAGCCCAAACCCGAATCTAACATCTATATTAATTTAGAAAAATTATGTCTGTTCAGTCACTATATAAATTATGTATATTGAATATGTATATTGTGTGTTTATTATAATGAGAGTATAATAATATATTTTTCAAAAAAAATAGCTTTCAAAAAAATAATTTTTTTTTTGCAGACTTAAATACGCGACAATATTGTAAGTGGCAGAGTGACCTTGATGACAAAGATATAAGTTGATTACATTTTACTCTCTAAATCATTGAATATTTTAGGGATCCAAAATATTAGGAGGTATGGGAACATATTTGGGGTTACTAGAGAGCTTGGGTGGCTCGAAAACACAAGTTTTTGGGTTTGTTCAAGATCGTTTGAGTAACAGAGTAAATGGATGGACTTTCAAATTCTTTATGAAAGGAGGCAAGGAGGTGATCATCAAGATAGTGGTCACAGCTCTACCTAATCATGTTATGTCATGCTACCGTCTCCCTAAGACAGTAACGAAGAAACTAACAAGTTCGACGGCACAATTCTGGTGGAGCTCGGGAGGAAACACAAGAGGGCTTCATTAGAAATCATGGGATAAGATATGTCATTCTAAAGAAGAGGGAGGATTGGGTTTCAAGGATCTCACGGATTTTAACACAGCCATGTCGGGAAAACAATTGTGGTGTCTGATTGAGAAGCCTCATACTTTATTTTCACGAGTGTTCAAAGGCCGGTATTTTCGGAATGCATCACCTCTGGACCGATCGTATTTGCCGTCTTATGGATGGCGCAGTATCGTATCTGCTAGATCTCTGGTTAGCAAATGACTAATCTAAAGGGTGGAATCAGGATCATCTATCTCAGTATGGAACGATTCTTGCCTCTCAACCACACGCTCGAGACCAGAAAACAACAATCAACTTACTAGTAGCCTTAACCCAGACCTTACTGTGGATTATTTTATCGATCCTACTTCACGGACGTAGAATACTCAAGCAATCCGATCCATGGTTGACGCACAAGATGCAAAGATTATAGAGAGTATACCATTGAGTCGGACTCATATGGTTGACAGAGATGGATGACATTTCACTAATAATGGCAGGTATACAGTGAAATCTGGTTACCAGGTAGAGCGGGTTTACCCGGATGGGGAGGAATCACTACCGTTACATGGTCCAAATGTCACACATCTTAAGGCTTTTTCCTGGAAAATCAGATGCCCACCGAAGATAAAACACTTTTTGTGGTAGATAGTTTCGGGTTGTATTTCGATAATGAAAAATTTGAGGATTAGAGGGATACAAGGGGATACACAATGTGCAAGATGTGGAGCGACCGAAGAATCAATAAATCATGTGTTTTTTGAATGTCCACCGGCAGTCCAAGTATGGGCTCTATCAAGGATTCCCTCAAATCCAGAAAACATTCCTACTCAGTCGGTCTACACAAACATGGATTATTTGTATTGGAGGGTAGTTCCGCAGATGGAAGACCACCATTTTGCTTGGATTCTATGGTATATTTGGAAGGCCAGGAATAACAAGGTTTTTAGCAACATAGATATTGATCCAAGAGATTCTTTAAAATTGGCAGAAACTGAATCGTTGATTTGGAGAGAAGCCCAAGCATCGATAACTGAGAGGGTTATACAAACTAGGGAGGTGGAGTTACAAGTCTTACCTAATATACCAGGGAGATGGTGTTTCACGGATGGGTCATGGAAGGAGAATGATATTCTTTCCGGACAAGGATGGTATAGTACTCTTGAAGGTTTTGCAGGATTAATGGGAGCAAGAAACACAAGGGCAAGTTTAACACCACTTCACTCGGAAGTCAAAGCCCGTATCTGGACAATGGAATGCATGAAGAACTTAAGGCAGTATCAGGTTACGTTTGCAACGGATTGCTCTCAACTGGTGAAGATGGTTTCGGAACCAGAAGAATGGCCGGCATTTGCAAGTTATTTGGAAGACATCAAGATACTGAATGAAATTTTCAATCACTCAGAGCTCATTCATATACCCCGGACGCTTAATACAAGGGCGGACAGTTTTGCACGGAGTGCTAGGCAGCAACCGTCGTTTGTCGTTCATATGGATGCCGAGTTACCGGTGTGGTTTGAAGAGTCTTAGTTGAGTTTGTGTTTGCTGTTTGACAAAAAAAAAAAAAAAAAAATCATCGAATATTTATACAGTTCGCAGGTTGGAATGAAGAATGCTTACCGTTGCAAATGGTATAAGTAGCAGCGGGATTTCGCATGCAAAGGTTAGCTGCAAACACAGCAAAAGAAGAACTCAGAAATGATAATCTCACTTCTACAGTTCTACTACACATGATGAAGGCCCGAGCGGGAAGAACCGAACAGTGGCCATGTACATAAAAAAGAAGCAAGACCTTCACATCAAGCATGGTTCAAGAGAAGACTCATTCATTTAAAAAAAATAAATGGGCTGAGAAAGCCTTAATGGGTAGAAAATGAAGCCCACCTTGGGTAGAAAACCTCCTCGTCTCTCTCTATCTCGAGCTCGAGCTGAGCAAAAGCTCGCTGAGAATGGCGGCGAGAAGTGGCAGTCGATGCAATTTCTGGCTTCCGAAGAAGAAAAGATCATGCGCCAATACTCGAATCGAGAGCTCCCTGTAAGTTTATGTTACTCTGAAGTGAAAAGTTTCGTTCTTTTCTTCTAATTCTCTGAAAGTAATCAATCAAACAGGTTTTGTGGAAACCATAGCCAGAGATCGGATGGTCAGTGGCTTCCATGCCCTATTGATCCTTCTCAGTGAGTTCAGTTTACTTTCCTTATAAAATATATTTTTGATTTTTCTGCTATTGTATCAACGGTTTGATTGGGTATGTTATCAGCTCTGTGTTGCAGGAGAATCTCGAAAGTCATGTAAAGAGATGTCCTTTGTTGAAACAGAACGTTGCATTGTCTGGTCAAGTGTTTTATCAAAAGGGTATTAATGCTGGAAACGAAGAAGAGGAAGAAAAGATGGGTTCTTGTTACTCTGTTGTTACATCAGAGATGAAGAGGAATCTGGTTTATAGCATGAGTGTTTCTGAGTTTCATCAGCTTATCAAGAAGATTGAAGCGGTTCATTGCAGTATACGTAATGATATTGAAGATTCGCATTTGTCACCTGAAGCTTGTAACATATGGTTTAACAAGGAGATAGATAGGTAATAATGGTTTGAAAGGTTTGTAGGTTTTGCCAGAGGAGAAGTTTTTTTTTTTTGTTACTGATGGGTTGTGATTGTTGTTGGTGCAGGAAGTTACCGTTTCAAGAGAAACATGTTTTGCAACAAGGTTCTATTCTGGGTAACTTGGAAAAGATTGGGGCATTGAAGAGATGTAACACAAATGTTGAATGTTGTGAAAAAGATGATGATGTGCCTGCGGTTGTTGAATTTGGAGCTGGGAGAGGATACTTAACGCAGATGCTAGCAGATTGCTATGGCGTCAAAAAAGTTTATTTAGTCGAGAGGAAATCTTATAAGCTTAAGGTTTGTTTAGCTTCCTTGTTTATGTTCACTCCGTTACCTTATTTTCTCAAACTGCATTGGTTCTTACTACTTGTAGGCTGATAGGTCATTGAGGCAAAAGGAGAACTTGGTATTAGAGCGTATGAGAATCGACAGTAAGGTTTCTTTGAACCTAGTACCTTTTTCTTGTTTTACCTGTTCCTGGTTTTGTAACCTTTTTTTGTGTGTGTGTGTGTGTGTTTCAGTTGAAGATTTGAACCTTAACGCTGTCGAATCATTACAAGGTGTTCCTTATGTGGCTGTTGGGAAACATCTATGTGGTCCTGCAACAGGTAACAAACACTGCACGCTTATCTCTTAGATCCTACAGTTTTTAGATCTCCACTTCATAATGAGTGTCTGTATTTGCCAATGTGTGGGATGATTAGATTTGAGCTTAAGATGTTGTCTGTCTAGACAAGATGGTGAAAGCCCTGTTCTAAGAGGTCTTGCTATCGCGACTTGTTGCCATCATCTTTGCCAATGGAAAAGCTATATAAGTAAGCTCACTGTCACTGCTTCTTCTTTGGTCTGTAGAGCTCAGCCAGTAATATAAGAACTTGGTTCTGTTTTATTTTGTTCTCACAGATAAAGAATATATCATTGGCATGGGGATTTCTAAAGACGAGTTCCATGCCTTGACTTGGTTCACTAGCTGGGCAGTAGATGATGATCATGGTTCCAAAGTTCCCAGTGTTGAAGGCATTGACCTTATTGCTTCAAAGGAGGAGGAAGACGGAGACAAGGTGGAAGATGATTCTTTGAGCAGCGTTGAGGAAGTTGTGAAGAAGATGAAGCCCATGGAAAGAGCTGTTTTAGGGTTTAAGTGCAAGCAGATTATCGATGCAGGGAGGATGAAGTGGGTTAAGAAACATGGGTTGGATTCAAAGCTTGTGAAATATATTCCGGCAAGCATCTCACCGGAGAACACTTTACTGGTCGCCGGAAAGCTAAGTCCGGTTCTTGCTTGACCTTGTATTGTTGATGGTGACACAATGTTTAATATTTGATTGGTGAAGACTAGTAGATTAGTTACTGTAGTTGAATTGAAGTTATCAATTTTGATTCATAAACTTATGTGCTTGTTGTTATCTAAACCGAATCTTTAAAGAAATAATGGGTTCATATTACTTTAGCTTGTATGACAAGTTAAATAAAAACTTATGCAACGAGTTAAATTCCAAATGCTTATTCGTAATTTGTATTAACTTTGTAATTAGAATATAAATGATACGAAGGCTTTGACTGTATGACATTTATAGAGTCAATTTTTCTTCTCAATTAGATTTTGCTCCAGTTTCAGCTAAAAATGTGTCAATCAAGTGAACTGTCATTTTACATTTACTGTAGTTACTATATACAAAGAGAAAAATACACTCTAAAATTTAATTAGAGATATTTAAGTAAAATGTTTTACTCTAGTTTATTTCTTCTTTCCTCCTACGTCTTTTTACTTTCCTCGAGGTGCTTAGCATTTTTCCTGACTCGACCACACGATTGTGTAGTTATAATATAATTGGAGGATAAAAGGTTTCGAATATTTACTTTCTTGCCAATCACAAACCGAAGTGAAAATTTTTACCAATCAGAATCTGTAAAATTATCCAGCCGCCGTATGAGACCAATCAATCCATCATCTGTTAAGCACCCAAAAACTAGTTTTCTCACCATCTCTACTCTACATACACAAATGTCTTCTGCATCGATTTTCCACGTATTTTAATTTTAAGGATAAAGATCCTAACCGAGACTGCAACGTCATTACACACGTACGGATCATTAATGTTCCGTTCACACACAGTCAAACTCTTCCACGCCATCAATCCTCGCTATAAATACGCCACTCGCTTACCACCACCGATTCATCAAATCTTACAGTCATAGCAATGGACACTCCAAGTGGCACTATCATCTTCACCACCGTTGGTCGCACTCACTACGGCTTCGACGTTTTCTCTCTCCACATCGCCTCCTCCGTCGAACGCCGTTTAACAGACGGAGTTTCCGTCAACTTCAACGCTCAGTTCGCTGACGACAACGGTAACGATATCGTGTTCGTTTCGGAACGAGCTGGGTCGGCCCGGATTTTCAGAACCCGACCCGGGAACTCCAAACCCGAGCAGCTTCCCGGAGCTCCGGAAAGCTTCTTCCACGACCGTCCAATCATCACTCAAGACAACACTCTCTACTTCATCTCCGCTCACGAGCAGCCTGATCGCCATTTCAAGAACTGGACAGCGCTTTACTCCGTGAACCCCAACAGCCAAGGGAAAGAAGTGACACGTGTCACTCCACCAGACACCGCCGACTTCAGCCCCGCGGTTTCTAAATCGGGAAAGTATTTCGCCGTGGCGTCGTACGGATCTCGCTCCTGGGGCGGCGAGTTTCACGAGATCAACACTGACATCGTTGTCTTCAAAGCATCTGAGCCGGAGACGAGAGTGGTTGTCTGCGAACGCGGCGGATGGCCGACTTGGTCCGGCGACTCAACCGTCTTCTTCCACCGCCAAGCTGACGACGGTTGGTGGAGCATTTACCGGTTTGACATACCGGAGAGTCTCAATCTCTCACCGATCAAACCGGTCCGAGTCACTCCACCTGGACTCCACTGCTTCACTCCTGCAGCTTTCCACGACGGAAAACGAATCGCCGTCGCGACTCGCCGCCGCGGCGTCAACCACCGTCACATCGAGATTTTCCACCTCGAGCACAAAACGTTTCAGGCGGTTACTGAGCCGCTCAACCCGAGCTTCCACCATTACAACCCCTTCGTCTCTGCAAACTCCGAGTTCCTCGGCTACCACCGATTCCGCGGCGAGTCGACTCAGGGCGAGTCAACCGTCCCGAACCTAGAATCAATCGTCTCGCCAATCAAAACACTCCGTTTGCTGAGATTAAACGGATCGTTCCCGTCGTCATCACCTGACGGAGACCTGATCGCGCTGAACTCGGACTTCGACATCAACGGTGGGATCAAAGTCGCGAGATCCGACGGTTCAAAACGATGGACGCTGATCAAAGACCGTACAGCCTTCTACAACTCGTGGAGCCCCACGGAGCGCCACGTCATCTACGCATCTCTCGGTCCTATCTTCCGTCCCGCGGGAATCGCGGTTCAGATCGCTCGGATTCAATTCTCACCGTCGGATCTAACCGCTGATAGAGAAGAGGTTCCTTGTGAAGTGAAGTTTCTCACTCTAGATAACACCGGGAACAACGCCTTCCCGTCTTGCTCTCCCGACGGTAAGTCCGTCGTGTTCCGATCCGGACGATCAGGTCACAAGAATCTTTACATTCTCGACGCCGTTAACGGAGAGTCTGAAGGCGGGGAGGGGATACGGCGTTTGACGGAGGGGCCGTGGATCGACACTATGCCTTGCTGGTCTCCGAAAGGAGATCTCATTGGATTCTCGTCGAACCGGCACGATCCGTCGAACGACGCCGCGTTTGGCGCTTACGTGGTGAGGCCCGACGGTTCTGGTTTGAGGAGGATCGAAATCGCGGGGCCCGAGGGGTCGGAGGAAGCGGCGAGGGAGAGGGTTAATCACGTGAGTTTTAACAAGGATGGTGATTGGATAGTTTTCACGGCGAATCTCGGTGGGATTACGGCGGAGCCGGTGGCGATTCCGAATCAGTTTCAGCCGTACGGAGATTTGTACGTTGTCAAGTTGGACGGAACTGGGTTGAGGAGGCTGACGTGGAATGGGTATGAAGATGGGACTCCGACGTGGCATACTGTGGATGATTTGGGTCTGAGTGGGTTGAGTTTGAACGGTCAAGATGGAGACAAGCTTGAAGGTCAGTTTGAGGAGCCCCTGTGGATTACTTGCGACATCTGAATGTTTTTATCATAATAAAATCTCATCCATTGGAGAGAATACGTATGTAATATATTTTTCATCGAATATAACATGTTAAATGGGTTTGCATTAATTTAAATGTCGTAAACTAACTGGTCACAAGTTCGAACCATATCCATATCACATTTTTATTTTTTTAATTTAATCGGGTTGAACCTCCTTTTACGGACATTCATACTATAACCAAATTTATTAACAAAAGCGGGGATAGCTCAGTTGGGAGAGCGTCAGACTGAAGATCTGAAGGTCGCGTGTTCGATCCACGCTCACCGCAATTTTTTTTCTTTTAAGCCAATTGGGCCTTAATCTTAAATATACTCGGTCCAATTGTTTGGTTGACATTCTAAAAGTTTTACTATTGGTTTAGTTTTTAATTAAGCACATTGGGCTTTAGCTTTATATATAGTCGGCCCAAATGTTTGGTTAACTAATTCGGAGATGGTCGATATTTCTTTTCATGTTCAGCTTATGTCTCCACTTGATACAAGTGAGATAAAGCATTTATACGTAGTTAGGAATGCCCATTGGACCTTAATCTTAAAATATACTCGGTTCAAGTGTTTTGTTGACATTCTGAAAATTTTACTATTGGTTTAGTTTTTAATTAAGCACATTGGGCTTTAGTTTTAAATATATCTGGTCCAAACGTTTGGCTGACTTATTCGGAGATGGCTGACATTTCTTTTCATGTTCAACTTATGTCTCCACCTGATAAAAGCCAGATAAAACATTTACATGTCGAAAGGAATGC
Source organism: Brassica napus (assembly GCF_020379485.1). Classification (NCBI taxonomy): domain Eukaryota; kingdom Viridiplantae; phylum Streptophyta; class Magnoliopsida; order Brassicales; family Brassicaceae; genus Brassica; species Brassica napus. The sequence goes on from NC_063446.1 coordinate 22,217,170, forward strand.
TCATCAATCTGGAGTTTTCCCGTCTCTTAGCCGTTCTCCAAGTTATGGCAATGGTTGTATGTTCAATGTGATTAGCTGTGGTGATGGAGGTATTGCCTCAGCTCAGTCATAGCTCAGCCCATAGCTGTTGCTGGACGTTGAGTCCAAATTGTTGAATTCTCCGACTGAAAATCTGCTAGGATTTTTTTAACAATCTTTGAGGCTTGAAGATTCTGTGTAACAAAACCTGTAATATGTACCAAACCAATTTTGATTGCTATTCAGAGTAAGCTGAATTTTAATTTATGGTCCAAGTGTTTGGTTGATAAAACTGTTTTAATCTTAATATACTCGGTCCAAGTGTTTGGTTGACATTCTAAAAGTTTTATTATTGGTTTAGTTTTTAATTAAACACATTAGGCTTCAGTTTTAAATATATTCGGTCCAAACGTTTGGTTGACTTATTTGGAGATGGATGACATTTCTTTTCATGTTCAACTTATGTCTCCACCTGATAGAAACCAGATAAAGCATTTACATGTCGTTAGGAATGCTCACCAATCTGGAGTTAATTGCCTTCTTCTTTCCCGCCTCTTAGCCGTTCTCCAAGTTATGGTAATGGTTGTATATTCAATGTGATTAGCTGTGGTGATGGAGGTATTGCCTCAGCTCAGTCATAGCTCAGCTCATAGCTGTTGCTGGACGTGGAATCCAAATTGTTGAATTCTCCGGTTGGAACTTCGCTAGGATTTGTTTACAACTTTTGAGGCTTGAAGATTTTGTGTGACAAAACCTATAATTTGTACAAAACCAATTTTGATTGCTGTTCAGAGTAGACCAGATTTTAATTTATGGTTTTAAGTTTGATTAGAGCAATCTCCAAAATGACATTCTATTATGAAGTTTTCAAAACTCTATATTTAAAGTTTAAAGATGTTATTCTCCAAATACAAAACTTCAAACTTAACTTCAAAACTATTTATATTTCATACTATGGTCCTTATATTCTTCATAATCAATTTAAATTCATAAAAATTTGTAAATAACTAAGCACATATATAAATATATTACAAATATATTAATTAATAAAATGTTATATTAAAAAAATAAAAATAACATGATTAATATTAAACTTCAAACAAAATACCCTATAATTTCATAAAATTATTTTCGTAATGCATATATAATCAATTAGTGCATTTCAAAGTAAAAAATGACTCTCTTTATTTTTAATTTGTAGCTTACAAACTAAAAATTGTTGAAATCGGGCGGTCTTAAACTTGTAAATACATTAGATCTGAACAAGAAAGTAAAACATGAAAATAAATATTGCTAAAAGACTTAGCTTCTATCGATGATATTAATACTCACGAATGCATATGATCTGAATAAGAAATAATCGTACGAAAAAACATCAAAACAGCAACAACAACCATTTTCGGTTATACAAAATTTGTGTAGACAATATTTTGGAGATTTTGGAGGTTCCGGATCAAATTACATGACTATTAGTTATATAATTTAAATTTGTATTATTTAAATTTGTGTAATAGTTATATCTTCATGTAAATTTTTAGAAGCTTTTTTGTTGTTAAGTTTTTTTGTTGTATTGTTTTTGTCTAAATCTTGTTTTAAAATATTTTAAATCTTGTTTTAAAATATTTTAAATCTTATTTTAAAGTTTTATTTAAATCTTATTTTAAAGTTTTATCTAATTTTATGTGTAAAACTTAAATTTATAAAAAAAAAAATTATGAGATATAAATTTTTTAAAGATTAATACGATAAACGAAAAAAATATTTAAGAATTATAAATGTGATGTGTAATTGTAGGGACCAAAATGCAAACAAAATATGAAACTTTAAATTTGAAGTTTTGAGTAGTGAAACTTCAAATATAGTGTTTACTCTTTAAAACTTCAAATTTGAAGTTTTGAAGTTTCTTTTTGGAGAGCAAAAATCTTTAAATTTAAAATTATAGAATGGCTTTTGGAGATGATCTTAGGAATGTGTTTTTGTCGGTGCGATATTAATTGTAGTATCATGTTTTGAACCAAACTTTCATAGTTACATTATTGCTCAAGATCGGTATATGACTTGTGCCCATGCGGGACCTCTATGGACGAAGTATCAACGTTACACATGACCTTATTTAATTTCTAATCAATAAATACGATATATTAATCATTATATTCGTCACGTATCTGATCTATTTGAAAGTTACATTTTTTTTCTGTGTGATACCTTATGTACTGCGTCTGTGACTCCTTTTTAGTAGTGTTGGCAATTAGGTTGTACCGCCCTGTCCAATCTCGCCCTGCCGCGGGATCAACCTCAGTCGGGTCTCTGCGGGTCAGATCCGCGCGAGACACATGTTCTAGATGTGCTGACCAATCCCGACCCGTCTATTTCATAGGCTTTAGCAGGTCGGCCCGCGGGACGTTCCATCTCTAAACCTGCACACGCCAAAACAAAGTATTAGTTATGAGACAAGTTTGTTACAACTTACATACAATGTTACAACTTAGATACAAGGGAGAAGTCTACACTTCTACTTGTAAATTTAAGACCACATGAACAAGTACGTTCTACACTTCTACTTGGAATTGTCATTTGGTGTTATTATGTTTTCAGTGTTATAAACGGACGACAACGTACAAGATAAATGGTTAGTTAAAGTGCACAACAATCAGGCGGGCTCAAGTAAATTATGTGCCTTTGGGCAAAATAGTTTTTCAAAACAAAATTTACATATATTCTATGGATAACTTAAAAATTTTGAATCCTTTTTTAATTTTTTTTTTGAAAATCAGACCCCATTTTAATACTAATTATGCAAAAAAAAAAAATTGGGCCATGGGCCATGCCCCTTTGCCCATATGCCTCAGCCGGCCCTGATAACAAAGTGCACAACCATAGATGACGAATAAAAATATTCTTGAAAATAGTATCCAGAAAATACACTTTTAAAAGTTATTGCTAAATTTTAAAATCTAAGCAAAATTTTACTATGATAAGGAAAACAATTTGGTAACTTGCGGTCATGTTTGTTTTAGTGGAAGATACAATAATGAAAACCTCATAAGAGATCGTCTAAACTGTGATTATCAAACTTTAATGATTCAGTAACCGAATGATTAGAGTACAACAGAGTTTGAAAACTTGCGAAGCTTGAAGAGAAGAGTTCTGGTCACCGATCGGAGAAGAAGAGAAGCATAGATGAGAAATTGTCATCCCGGTTTGCAAAGAACCTCTTTGTCGGTATCATGAAAAGACGAAAAGAAAAGTTAAGCGGGTCACCCAACTGTCCCGCGTCCCGCTTCAGCCCAACCCACTTCGGCCCAATACCGTCGCAGTTACGCCCGCAAGGCCCGTTTGTTAAAATCTGTGTCCAATCCCACCCTGCAATGTGCTTTTACGAGTCAGGCCTGCGGGCAAGCTTCCATTTTGCCATCTCTACTTTTTAGCAGTACAACCCATCCAAATCTCAGTATAAATTGGATTTTTATTTTATTTTATACTTTTTGGTAAAAAAATATATTTTATTTTATATTCTTGAATGATTATTACTTCAGGCCGTGGATCTGTAATCATGTAAAATGTACAGACGAAGTTTAAACTATATTATAATTTAAATCATATAATTTAACTTTAAAAAAAACCCATTTCTTCAATGAGATTTGGAAATGCAATCTTCAAAATCTGTAGTACGCAGGGGCGGACCCACTAAGGCCCAAGGGGGGTCACTTGACACCCCTAAAATAATCAAATAAATGAAATTGCATAGGATATCTAATAGATTTTGTAACAGAAATGGTTATTTTGTATGCTTTGACACCCCATAAACCCAAGATCAAACCTCATTGACACCATAATTTTTTTTTTTTGAAAATTACATAAATCTGACCCCAGTAAAATAAATCTCTGGGTCCGCCACTGGTAGTAGGTATTAACCACTAAGCTTAAATTCATTTGTATTTCTTGGTGGACGGTTTTAATAGATTAATAATATTCGATATTTATTTATCAAAGTTTACATGTGATTCCTTGTTTATTTATAGTTGATCCATTATTATTAATATCATGCTCGGCTTGTCCGTTAATTTAGGGCCAGACTGGTTTAAACGCAGCGGTTGTGGGTGCAGGAGTTTGCGGATGCGGGTGGTTGCAGTTTCAAGTGCTGTTAAGCGTTTTGTATAACTGGTACAACGTTCGAAAATTATTGCGTTTTTAGGATATTTGTGACTGGTTGATTATAAGGCAGCAGTTTAATAATAAATTACTTATATTAACATATTATAACATAAAAAAATATAAAAACATACTACTGTAATAAAATATAATAATTATCAATATAATATGATTAATAAAAATATTATGTTTATTTATAAAAAATTTAAATTAGTTGAAAGTTATAATTTTAATAAAAAAATTTTTGAAGATTTATATTAAAAAAAATTAAAAATATTTTATTTCGTTTTATATATGTGTATTATATATGTGTGTATACAAATGTTTAAAAATTCTAATAAATAGTTAGTTTAAAGTTTTTATAAAGCAAATTATGATATTGTTTGTGAATTTTAATTAATATATAAAATATGTATATATTTTTATTTATAATATTTCCATTTTAAAATTTTAATTTTAAAATATTTTTGAAAATAATTTTATATTTATTTTTCCACCCGCAGCCGCAAACGCTAACTGAAACCAACTTTTGATTTTAAGAGGTTCGGAGCGGTTTGGAACGATTTGTAACGGTTTGTATAATTGTTTCAAAACGCTGTCAGCCGCTACCGACCGCAAAAGCTGCGTTTGCGGGTCTTAGCGGAAAAACGAGTCAGACCCTTACTAATTTAGTGGTTGGTGACGAGATCGGTGAATCTGTTATCATTTATTTATTTTCTTTTGTTGGTTTTCCTATAGTTCAAGATAAGAAATATATTCACCTGTTTATAAAGTAAAATGTTCTTGAATTTTCTTAAATTTTCGCATGATTTAATCATTTAAGTATGTATTTTATTTTCGATGATAGAAATCTCTACAACATTAGCAAGAAAATACATCATTTACATACTATATAACAACCCACTAGGTAGTAGTTCGTGCCTTGCGCAAGTACAAATTAGGTTTGTTTGGAAACATGTATAGCAATTTTTTTTTAAAGTTTGTTTGGAAACATAGATTGTAATTTAAAAAAACGGTTTGTTTAGAAACATGGATTGCAGTTTAAAAAAAAAAAAAGTTTGTTTGGAAACATAGATTGTAGTTTTAAAAAATAGGTTTGTTTGGAAACATGGATAGCAGTATATTAAGAGAAAAAAAAAGAGTAATGGGCTTATATTTTTAAGAAAATTTGGAAGTCCATTATATTATGAGAAACAATCTATCTAGTACCTAATCGGGTTCAGTTCAGGTCTGTTTGAGTTTCGTGTTTCCGGGGTCAAAGATTTCAGCTTCATTCTAATATTTCTAAATTTCAGTTTGGGTTCGCTTTGAATTTTTGCGGGTTCGGTTTGAGTTCGGATAATCCATTTAAATTACTTTTAAAATTTTAAAATTCATTATATATTTATATACTTTAAATTTCTCAAAAACTATAAACAAAATAATATATTAAATATAAATTTGAATAACATATGTCAGAATACCTAAACTTAACATATAAATTACTTTAGTTCAAATATTTGGATAGAGAATCAATAATTATTTTACGTATTTTCTGGTCTTTTAAGTATACTTTTACTATTTTATATTTACAATTGATTATTTGTATATATTTTCAAGTATTTAAACCAGCTTAAAAGTATCATATATATTCTAGATGTTATATATATATATATATATATATATTAAATATAAAAATAATTAATATATATAAGTATATAAATCTATTTCGGTTACATTCGGGTACCCGGAATATTTCGGTTCGGATCGGAATCGGTTTCGGTTCTCCAAAAACCAAAATTTTGAATAATTCAGATATTTAATCAATTTCGGTTTGGGTTTGGTACTACTTTTTCGGATCGAGATCGGTTCAGTTCTTCAGGTTCGGGTATTTTGCCTAGCCTTTATATTATTGACATGAAAAACAAATAGAAACATACTTTTGAAAAATATACCCGCGCACCCGCACGGATCAAAGTCTAGTATTTTTTTAAATAAGAAGACATTAGTTATGTTTAAATCTGGATAACGATTCGATTTAATATAATTACCATTATAAATCTATATTTATTTTGTTTTGTTTGATTAAAACAGTGTGCCTCGACATACCATACAAAATCATCAGTTTGCCATAGTAAAAACTGATATCAAGTGGATAATGACCGACTTACAATATTTTATGCTACATTTATAGATTATCAACCTCGCTACTCATCAACTTCTTGCTTAACATCCCATCATGTTCTTATCTGGTTTAAGAGTCTTACCAATGATATAGTTTGATTCTTTTTTTGACAGTTGACAATGAAATAACAAATTTTGATGCTCCTCTTCGCTACTCATCAACTTGTTATGAACACTTCTCAAAAGTTGGCTTCTATAACCACTATTATATTTGCTTCTCATTAGATTCTCAAAACTTGGTATCTTGACTAATCATCAAACCGTTATGAACATCGATTTTTCTCATCGATTGGCTTCTATCAACTCGATCGAAACGTATATGCTTCTCAAAAGTTGGCTTTTATAATCACTATTACATTCACATCTCATTAGATTCTAAAAGCTTGTTGTTGGATCCAATTTTGGGTAATACCTTAACGGGCCGTGATCAAAGGCATAGGCCTTAGGGAGCTGAAGCCCATAGCAAATAGTAGAGCTCGAGGAGGAGTCGTCGAGGTCGCGGAGATCTCGGAGCAGTTACGAAGATCCCGAAGTCGACACACTATAAAGGAAGAAGAAGGGACGCAAAGAGGGACACGTTGAAAACCCTAGAGAGAGCTACACAATAACATCGACCTTGTTTTCCTCCCGACCTTAGATTCTTTCTTTACGGATCTCATTTGTATCATTCGACCTAGTTCAACTCATTGTATTCGATCTTATTCATAAATAAAGTCCCTTTTTGCCTACTGGAAACTGTTTAACATCGTTGTGTTCTAAAGATATTGTTGCCTACATCATTTGTCTTCCCTAGATCAAACCCCGATCACTATCAAATACTTAGTGTAAATTTTAGGTTCTACGCTTGCCATCTTGACTACTCATCAAACCATTATGAACATCGATGCTTCTCATAAAGTGGCTTCTATCAAATCGATCTGTATGTTCTGAATGATAAAACGTGCTTCTCGTTAGTTAACGTAAATTAGGAAACTTTGTTTTTAAAACACAATTTTTTTTTGTGAAAAGCTCTATAAAGATGACACGTCAGTATCGTTCTTTTCAAAGTCATGTGAAGCCGTCGCGTATCCAAAATAGTGTGAACGCATTTAAGCCAAATGTTTATCCTTTAATATAAAGGAGATTAACTTGTTACTTAATTTTCCTTTTTAGTATTTGCTACGAATCAGTGCTGATATTGTCTTAAAATTTACTAATGGTATGTTCATGTTCGTCCTAGTGGCTGTAGTAAGATATCATGAGAAAGTGCTGATATTGTCATCTGTTAGATTAATAAACTGATAGCAACGTCAACATTCTTTTACAAGATATCATGAGAAAGGCTAGTAACCCATTCAAAAAAACTACAATACTAAGAATCTAACAACTAAGAGCACCTTTATCTCACGTTTCTAGGGTGGGTTTTTAGGAAAAAGTGGGTGTAGACCCCACTGAAACTAGAGAAAACGTTTCCAGAAATCGTGAAATATGAGACGTCTGTTGAACTGTTCGCGGACTCCACTGATACGTGGCGGTCCGCGATTGGTTTGATTTTAATTTTTTTTTTAAATCAGACAAAAATAATAAAAAAAAAAATAAAAAACGTATATGCGATAAAAATGGTCTAACTAAGCTTCACAAGACAAGCCAATCAAGAGAGACCTTCCAATACGCTTGTACCAAAAAATAGCCACCATAAACCTGCCAGACATCAGCTAAAAAGTATCGTCAATTTAACTTAAAATAAAATAAAATAAAATAAAATAAAATAAAATAAAATAAAATGACTAGGTACCAACCCCACTATAGATATATGAACAAACTAAACACGAATCAGCTGTTAGGCTGAGTTGAGTTGAGCCGTAGCAGTCTCTTGTGAACCTTCCGAAACCTGCACCACTTGTTGAGCTACTGGCGCCTCCCGGTTGCTATTTTTTTTTATCTTGTCGAGCTACATTAATATCCCTGCCCTACATTAATGTGCCCAATAACTTAGCTCTGGTTGCTCAAAATTAAAAGTAAAATATAGTAATTTTATCTTTGTACGATTTTTGGGACAAACTTTTTTTGTTATATGTTTTATTATTTTCAGTCTTAAAATTTTCATCCTATTAAAACAGTGAACATTTCTACTTTATTATAGTAAATTTTTATTTTTATTTTGTTGCATCAATAAACTTACTGGTCACAATTTCAATTATAATTAAATCATGCAGAAAATAGGTTATATTTATATTTTGGACTTTAGGCTATTAAAATTTTATTTTATCATTGGCAAATATTTTAATCTCATCTTGGAAAAGGTAGTTTAAGTTTCTCAAAACTAAAAATACAAAAAAAAAAAAACAATATGTAGCAAAAAAGGAGGAAATATTGTAAGTGAAGTAGCTCAAATTCGTCACCAAACACAAACAGCCATCTAAATCCAACCGTTTCATGATAGATCTAATGGTCATCATTTTGTCTCAACAACGACATCACTAATTTACAATATTCTTATATTTCCACCTACCAAAACTATGTCATCATCACTGATGAATGTCTCTGTCCTACCTTATTCTTAGTAATCTCGTCTTTCGTATCATTCTGTAGTCATGAAATTAATTAAACAGACTTTAATATGAAATCAATTTTGTTATACTTTTGGCGTGTACCTAAATACAGAAAACAAAAGATAAAATGCACCTCAACAATATGCATAACCATCTATCAACATATATATATATATATATATATCTTGTTTTTCATAATTTCTGAACTTATGGTTCATATAAATATTTTAAGGTGATGTTTTTGGAGAATCATTTTAATTTCTATTCTTTATAAATATATTATGGTAGATAACAATATGAAAAGTCTAACAAATGACCATTTATAGCTACTACTCAAACTTATCTATCCAAGATTTACATATATTTCATAATTTTTTATGTTTCTAAGTTAATAATCTTGTTGGTCAATAATATTAAATACATTTTTGGTAAAAAATGTATTAATGGGAAAATGTTATTAATACATTTTAAGCTGCCTATTAAAACCACAGAGGTAAGCCAAAGAAGTAAACAAGTAAAGTCTAAAAAGTCCAAAGCAAAGAGCTGCGTTAACCTATAGATTCGGTAGCCAGTCAAGAGTACCGTTTAATCCCTATAAATAGCGACGGCGTTTACATCCACAAATCGTCCCGAGTCGTTTCCTTCGGTATTAGATTTGCTTTGAGGCATAAGTCAGAGAGAGACTGAGATCTTAGATCTGAATCGCCCACATCGCAATCGCCAAAGGTACCGCTCCGCTTCTTCTTCTTCTTCCTCTTTGTTTCTGTATCGATTCGTTTTCTCGTTTTGCGTTTTCGAGTGTTTAGTTCTCTCGATTCGTCGGGGTTGTATTTGATTACCGCTTCGTATGCTCAGACTTGAAAATATTCGAATCGTTTAAACCATATTGTAACTGGATCTGCGACTGCGTGGCTCAGAAATGAGATCCTGAAGTGTTTTCGTTTAGATTTGAGGGATGTGATTAGGTTTAGTTCGATTGTAAACGGATCTGGATCTGTTCGTTTTCGCGAGTCCTTTAGTTCGAACTCGATTCAGGATTCATTATAGCAGATCTTCATGATGTTTTTGCTAAGATTTGGATTTGGCTCAGTTTTAAATGGACTCCATTAAGTCATAAATGAGTCTTCCTAGTTAATGATCCAAGTTCCATAAAGTCATTTTGGGCTCTCAACCCATTTGGGGAATCTGTGAGGATCAGAAGAATCGAATCACTTAGGATAAGATTGCATCTGTTTTATTCTGTTTTGCTGAGCAATGGTTTTGGAACCTCTTTAGCTTTATGTCAACTTGAGTGCTCTGGAATCAAATTATTCTTTTTTAACCTTTTAAAAAGGTTTCAGGAATATATAACAAAGGTTGCTGATTCAATGTTTCTTATGTTGTTTATTAGCTTTGAGAAAAATGGAGACTTTCCTATTCACATCCGAGTCCGTGAACGAAGGACACCCAGACAAGCTTTGCGACCAGATCTCTGACGCAGTCCTCGATGCCTGCCTTGAGCAAGACCCTGACAGCAAAGTCGCCTGTGAGACTTGCACCAAGACCAACATGGTCATGGTCTTCGGTGAGATCACCACCAAAGCTACCGTCGACTACGAGAAGATCGTCCGTGACACTTGCCGCTCCATTGGGTTCATCTCCGATGATGTTGGTCTCGACGCAGACAAATGCAAAGTCCTTGTCAACATCGAGCAACAGAGCCCAGACATTGCTCAAGGTGTTCACGGTCACTTCACCAAGCGCCCGGAAGACATTGGAGCTGGTGACCAGGGTCACATGTTTGGTTACGCCACTGACGAGACCCCTGAGCTCATGCCTCTGAGCCATGTTCTTGCGACCAAGATCGGTGCTAAACTTACTGAAGTGAGGAAGAACGGAACTTGCCGTTGGTTAAGACCAGACGGCAAGACCCAAGTCACTGTCGAGTACTACAAAGACAACGGAGCCATGGTTCCAGTCCGTGTCCACACCGTCCTTATCTCAACCCAGCACGATGAGACCGTGACCAACGAGGAGATCGCACGTGACCTCAAGGAGCACGTGATCAAACCAATCATCCCGGAGAAGTACCTTGACGACAAAACCATCTTCCACCTCAACCCATCAGGCCGGTTCGTGATCGGTGGACCACACGGTGACGCCGGTTTAACCGGACGTAAGATCATCATCGACACTTACGGAGGATGGGGAGCTCACGGTGGAGGTGCTTTCTCAGGGAAAGACCCGACCAAAGTCGACAGAAGCGGAGCTTACATCGTGAGGCAAGCCGCCAAGAGCGTTGTTGCTAACGGAATGGCTCGTAGGGCTCTTGTCCAAGTCTCGTACGCCATTGGAGTTCCCGAGCCGTTGTCTGTGTTCGTGGACACTTACGGAACAGGGTTGATTCCAGACAAGGAGATACTGAAGATCGTGAAAGAGAGCTTCGATTTCAGACCAGGGATGATGACTATTAACTTGGACTTGAAGAGAGGAGGCAATGGAAGGTTTTTGAAAACGGCGGCGTATGGACATTTCGGAAGAGACGACCCTGACTTCACCTGGGAGGTCGTGAAGCCACTCAAGTGGGACAAACCTCAGGCTTAAGATTCTTATTATTACTATCATGATTTTTAGTATTTTCTATGCTTGTTTCTATCCTCTTCACTTTTAAACATCTGTTTGATCAATAATCAACCCCCTCTGTTTTGGGTTTTTATTTTATTTTCTGTATTTCTGAATGAAAGTTTTCTGGTTTGTCTGATCTTTATGATATAAGCATCGCAATGATAGTCAAAGACTACGAAATGTACTCCTTGACAAGTGCTAAAGACACATACCGATAATAGATATGCCGACCAAGCTAGTGGGTGGTTGAAGGATATAGTAGAGCGGATGGTTGGGTCAGGACCACTAAAGAATACACTTTAGTATACTGAACATGGATACACTCGCTACTAGTATATTTGGTTTTAGTTTATACAGTTTCTGATCAGTAAACAAGGTGAGCATTCTGCTCGAGTAAATTTGAAACCTATCCTCTGGGTTGATCGCATTTTATAATTCTAGTAGAGTAATAGTCTATCTATAGCCTATTAGCAATATTTTTGCATAAACAAAAACTTAAAATTCACTGAAAAAGTAAATAAAAAAGATTTTTTTTGTTTTAAGTTTTTTATCATCAAAATTGGAGAAACAAATATATTTTCATAAATTCTTTCAAACATAGAAAATGAGAGAAACAAAGTAAAATCTATGTGTGTTAGAAAAAAAAAAGAAAAAACAAAGTAATATGTATGTATCAATAATTGTTTTGACAAAATTTTGACTTAATTGATGTAAAATGACAAATTTTCGTAAAATACGGGCATGAAATTTATGCGTACGTAGCAGCTAGAAAGGATGATAGAAGCTCGATGACGTGGCAAACAGAAGGTTATCCATCAGGAATCGGGTTTGGGGGTACAAATGTAATTTCAGGCACCTTATCCTCAACCTCTCAGTTCTTTCTCTCTCGTGCTCTTCACTCGACGAACACACGAAGCCCGTAAACCAAAATTCTGTATCCTAGCCGGACTATTGTGGACCCCCGCCGGCAATTCTCCCGGCTCGCCGTCGCAATATGGTGTCTCCACTCTGCGACTCTCAATTACTAAACCACCGCCCTTCGATCTCCCCTACACCTTCTCACTCCACGATCGCTGATCGAAAATTCCTCCGCCATAATCGTCCTCTGAGCTCTTCCCCGTTCCTGGGAAACGGAATCAAGCTAGGTGTATCAGGATGTAGTAGTAGGAGGTACTCTCTTCGGATTCGGAGGAGGAGCACGAGTGTAAACGCTTCGTTAGGCGGTCTTCTCAGCGGGATTTTCAAGACTTCTGATAACGGAGAGTCCACGAGGCAACAGTACGCATCAGTCGTGGCCTCCGTTAACCGCTTGGAGACGGAGATTTCGTCTCTTTCGGATTCGGATTTGCGAGGGAGGACCGATGCGTTGAAGCAACGAGCTCAACAAGGAGAATCCATGGATTCACTTCTACCTGTAACTTTGCCAAAAATCCTTCGTTTCAGTTTTGTGATTTGATGCCAAATTGGTTTGATTAAATCTAATTTTGCAGGAGGCGTATGCTGTTGTGAGAGAAGCTTCCAAGAGAGTTCTTGGACTCAGACCTTTCGATGTGCAACTGATAGGTAAACGCAATCTCTGTGGACTGTCACTGTTTACTTTCCATTGAGTCTTTTGATATGCCTTGAATTTGTTCTGAACGTTAGTAGCATTAGTCAGCACGGAGATTTTACTGCCCTGTCACCCAGTTAGGGGTCTAGGGGAACAACGTCACCCTGGTCTGAGGTCGGGGGGCAAAGACGCCCCAGCTCAGTCGATATAGTGTCACTCTTATATAAAACCGCGGGATACTATTATAAGTATATCTCTATTTGTACTAAGGAAACTGAAATCGCCTCCAAGAATACAACTGATTTGGGGAAGAAATAGCAATCTCTATTTTTTACACTATATTTAGACCAATGCTGTTTTAGGAGAATACAATGGATCCAACTCTAATAGAGATCTCTATTTTAGAAGAAAAAATAGCAAAATACATTGGAGATGGTCTTATATTGGCGCCACCGTATTCTGTTTAGTCTCATGTATTGCGCGAGTCTTGAAACCGAGAAGATTTTAGGATGCGGGATTCTCTTATATATATCCATCCCTATTTGTATTTTGAAATCTGAAATGGCCTCCTATAATACACCCACTTTGGATTTATTTATCGTGTTTATTAAGTATTTACTCGCATCTGTTATAGCACATTCAACTCTACGTTTGGTTTGATTGCAGGTGGTATGGTCCTCCATAAAGGAGAGATAGCTGAGATGAGAACTGGTGAAGGGAAAACTCTTGTAGCCATTTTACCTGCTTACTTGAATGCGTTAAGTGGGAAAGGTGTTCATGTGGTTACTGTCAATGATTATCTTGCTCGTAGAGATTGTGAATGGGTTGGTCAAGTTCCTCGCTTTCTTGGATTGAAGGTTGGTCTGATCCAACGTATGTCTCTTCCTCTGAACTCACTTGTGTATCTCTACTAATAGGAAAAAAACTAACTTGTTACTATGGCAGAGAATATGACACCTGAACAAAGAAAGGAAAATTATTTATGCGACATCACTTATGTCACCAACAGTGAGCTTGGATTCGACTATCTGAGAGACAATCTTGCCACGGAAAGTAATTCTTGCTTTGTTCTCTCTTTTGTTTCTGGATGTTACGAGTTTTTGTTTGAATGCCTTTGCTGAGTTGTTAGTTACTGAATGTACAGAGTGTGGAGGAGCTCGTCTTGAGGGATTTCAATTATTGTGTAATTGATGAAGTTGATTCCATACTTATTGATGAGGCAAGAACTCCTCTCATTATCTCTGGCCCTGCAGAGAAACCTAGTGAGCAATACTACAAAGCTGCCAAAATTGCTTCAGCCTTTGAGCGGGATATACATTACACTGTAAGACTCTTTCAGTTAATTCTTGTATTGTTTGAATCCATTCATCTTCCTAATTCTAACTGCTCACTGAGCTTTTTTGGTGTTGCAGGTTGATGAAAAGCAAAAGACTGTTTTACTAACGGAACAAGGTTACGAAGATGCAGAAGAAATCCTGGACGTGAAAGATTTGTATGATCCTCGTGAACAATGGGCGTCATATCTTCTTAATGCCATTAAGGCAAAAGAACTGTTTCTCAGAGATGTGAACTATATCATCCGAACAAAGGAGGTTCTTATCGTGGATGAGTTTACTGGTCGTGTGATGCAGGTACTTGTGTATATCATTTTCTAATTAAACATTACGTAGTAGTAGTAACCCACTGAACAAGTTGCGTCTTCTGCAGGGAAGACGTTGGAGTGACGGACTACATCAAGCAGTTGAAGCAAAAGAAGGCTTGCCAATTCAGAATGAATCTATTACACTGGCATCCATTAGTTATCAAAATTTCTTTCTCCAGGTCGGTAATGCTCTACTTTCAACATTTTGAATAAAGTTACTTCGAGATCTTAATGCTTAGTTTCTGTTGTGGTGTAGTTCCCGAAACTTTGCGGGATGACTGGTACTGCATCAACCGAGAGTGCAGAATTTGAGAGCATATACAAGCTGAAAACTACAATTGTACCCACAAATAAGCCCATGATAAGAAAGGTTTGTATTGTATCTTATTTTCTGAACTTGCACCTCAAAAATGTATGAGTAACTTTGGTGTTTTGTCTTTTCTAAACCAAAAAGGTTTCATCTTTCCTTGTTAAATCACTTGCAGGATGAGTCAGATGTGGTTTTCAAGGCAGTTAATGGCAAATGGCGGGCAGTGGTGGTGGAAATTTCTAGAATGCATAAGACTGGTAGAGCTGTGCTGGTTGGTACAACCAGCGTTGAGCAGAGTGACGAGCTTTCTCAACTATTGCAGGAAGCTGGAATAACTCACGAGGTAAGGCCTCCATGTCATTTTGAGAAATCTTATTTTGGTGTATCTATGCAGAAATAAATCCAAAATTTATACTCCCTTAGTATTTAGTCCCCAAAAAAATCTATGGCATCTAAAAGCCAGTTTGCAAAATTGAAACAAATGATATTCACTGTACTAGAAAACTGACGGATGATGTTATATGTATGTTGAACAAATAGGTCCTCAATGCAAAACCAGAGAATGTGGAGAGAGAAGCTGAAATTGTAGCACAAAGTGGTCGTTTTGGGGCTGTAACAATTGCCACAAATATGGCTGGGCGTGGGACAGACATTATTCTCGGTGGAAACGCAGAGTTTATGGCACGTTTGAAGCTCCGTGAGATACTTATGCCCAGGTATTATTATGCATGTAGCATTCTAATATGCCAATTATGATCAATAGTACTGTGAGCGTGATCCTTTATGCACCCTTGGTATAACTGCTCTAGGTTATGTAGATTGTACATTGTTTCTTTTTAACTAAGGTTTTATTACATTTTGACTGTTTACTACAGAGTGGTGAAGCCTACTGATGGTGTTTTCGTATCTGTGAAGAAGGCCCCTCCCAAGAGGACGTGGAAGGTTTGACCCTTTTCAGCGTCTCTTGTTTTGGTTTATAGCATGGGATTCTAATGGTTATTACTTACACTTGCTTTTACTTTGCAGGTGAATGAGAAGTTATTTCCATGCAAATTGTCAAATGAGAGAGTGAAGCTAGCTGAGGAAGCTGTACAATCAGCTGTAGAGGCTTGGGGCCAGAAATCGTTAACTGAGCTTGAAGCAGAAGAACGTCTATCTTATTCTTGTGAAAAGGTGAAAAAACTAATAAACTTTATCTTGTTATGTCAAAATAGAACTATCTTAGTCATCGATCTTTGCTCTTTCTCCACAGGGTCCAGTTCAGGATGAAGTCATTGGTAAACTAAGGAACGCATTTCTTGAGATAGCAAAAGAATATAAGGGCTTCACAGATGAAGAAAGGAAAAAGGTTGGTTCTGTTACATCAGATCAGTATGTGAATCTCCGTTAAGTATCTGTTGTTGGTCACCTTTTGTCTTGAATTGCTACAGGTTGTGGAAGCCGGTGGACTCCACGTGGTTGGGACGGAGAGGCATGAATCACGCCGTATTGACAATCAGCTGCGTGGGCGAAGTGGCCGCCAAGGGGATCCTGGAAGTTCCCGGTTCTTCCTTAGTCTTGAAGATAACATATTCCGCATTTTCGGGGGAGATCGGATCCAGGTGACTGTTTATATCTTCTATTACTACATTCTTCTTGAGAAGATTCGCCTAAATGTTGTTGCCATTCAACTCTTTAGGGTATGATGAGAGCATTCAGAGTTGAAGACTTACCAATCGAATCCAAGATGCTTACTAAAGCTCTAGATGAAGCTCAGAGAAAAGTGGAGAATTACTTCTTTGACATCAGGAAGCAACTGTTCGAATTTGATGAGGTTCTCAATAGCCAAAGAGATCGTGTTTACACAGAGAGGAGGCGCGCTCTTGTGTCAGACAGCCTTGAGCCTCTGATTATTGAGTATGCTGAGTTAACAATGGATGACATTCTAGAGGTAAGTTAAAAACAGTGTTCAAAAAATAGCTTATTCCCTGAGTCTATCTCTATAACGACAGTCTTAACTCTGTTTTACCACTTAATAGGCAAATATTGGCCCGGATACTCCAAAAGAAAGCTGGGATCTTGAAAAGCTCATCGCCAAAGTTCAGCAGTAAGAGTTATATTTCTCTTAAGAGAAGAGAAAACACTTCTTTCACATACACTCACTCATTCCAATCTCTATCAGGTACTGTTATCTGTTGAATGATCTCACTCCGGATTTGCTGAAAAGCCAAGGATCAAGTTACGAGGGATTGCAAGATTATCTCCGTGCCCGTGGCCGAGATGCATACTTGCAGAAAAGAGTAAGTTTTATATGATTCTAAAACTTTTCTCACCAGAAGCTTTGTTGTTTTTGGTTGATTAAGCTTTTGTTTTCGATGATCAGGAAATAGTGGAGAAAGAAGCACCAGGGCTAATGAAAGATGCTGAACGTTTCTTAATCTTGAGCAATATAGACCGGTTATGGAAAGAACACCTTCAAGCACTCAAGTTCGTGCAACAAGCTGTTGGGCTTAGAGGATATGCGCAACGTGATCCGCTCATTGAGTATAAGCTTGAAGGATACAATCTATTTCTGGAAATGATGGCTCAAATAAGAAGAAACGTCATATACTCCATTTATCAGGTTCTTGATTAACTCAAAATCTCTACTTTTTACACAAAACATTCACACCTTCGCTTTTTTTTTTAAACAGTTTCAACCAGTGATGGTGAAGAAGGATCAAGACAAGAAGTCTCAGAATGGGAAACCAAGCAAACAAGTGGATAAGCCTAATCAAGTCGGTGTCGCAGATGAGCCATCGTCAGTTGCTAGTGCCTAAGAGTGGTAAAACAATAGCAAATCTTTTTTGGATACATGGACCAAAACTGTGGATCTATAAATTTGTTTGTCAACCTTATGTATAATGTAAATAACAAACACAGAGAAAAAGACAACAAAAACCAGATCAAGAAGTATCATCTCTTGTAAGAATCTGTTGTAGTGATAGGTTGAGATCGTTTCCTCTGGCCTTGACCCCAATAGCTAGAGCTGTCTTGAGCTTAACCAATTCCCCTAATCTGAGGGAGGCTCGTTTGTGGTCTCTGATATAGAGAACAGGGACGTTCCGTGAAGCAGCTAAGTTGGGTATATGTTTGGTTAGCATCCTCGGTTTACAATCTGTTACTACTATCACTACCTGTGATGGAAACAAAACTCTTCCTAAAAGGCTTTTTCTTTACACAACCCAAACTAGTTATGAGAGTTGTTAGGGTGTAACCTGAAGTTGAACAGGAGGTTGTCTAGTGTCGGTAGGGTTTGGTTTCATCCTCTCCAGAACACGCGTCACTTCGTTGATCCCAATCGCTATTTGTTTCTGATTTAATCAAAACTGATCTTCAGAGAGAGAAAGAAACTAAAACATAAGTAAGAGTCTAGTAAGTAACCTTGAGCCATAGCTTCTCGGGCAATGAGTTCACATTCGAAGGCTTGGACGTCTCAATTCCTCTTCAAGTTCGGAAGACGAAGGAGAGATTAGCGATGTTCTTATGCTTTTAGGGTTTAGAGTTGTTACCTTTGAACTAAGGCGAGAAGATGAGTTAGACGTTCGCCTTCGTAGTAACTACAATTCGAACCAGATAAAAATCGAAATCTTCAGACACAGGAACAGGATTAGACTGAATCAAAGGTAGACGTAAGACGAATGAAGAATTAGGTTACCCTGATTCTTTGACGGAGCCTTCCATCTTCTTCTCAGGGTTTATTGGTGCGACGCCTCTTATCCCTGTGTGTTTTAATTCGAGGGAGGGAGTACCACGCAGAGATTTATTTGGAGTCTACATTTTTTATGGATAAATTTTCTAGAAACTTTTTAGTTTATTTTCATAAAAATAATTATTAAAAAGAAATAATTAAAATAAATTATGATTTATAGTTAAACGGTGGAGTTTTGAAGATACGATTTCAAATTAAAAAAAAATTAAAAAAAAATTAAAAAAAAACTAAAAATTAAAAAATTAAAAAAATTAAAAAATTATTTGTGACAAAAACTTAGAAATAGTTATTTGAGATAATTATCATTTTTTACATATAGGTCTGTTTTGTATTTAGCCAAACATTTTCTATATAAAATTTCAATCTATTGATTTATCAGAAAAAAAAAACATTTACAAAGCAATCAAACATAGAACATTGTATGTTGTAACCATCTTCCACGTAAACCCGCGTGTTTGTGCTTAGGCTTATACTTAAGTGATAAAATTATGTTCTTCATAGCCTTATCAATGACTGTGTGCATTTGATCTATCGTCGTCTATGCTTGTTTAATAACGCCTAGCATTTCTCCTCCCCCCACACCAAATATAGTAAATTCAGGTCGGGAACAATATTTCAGCGAGTACATAATCTATAAACCTTTATTTGAAAGATTTGAAGTCAAAAACTTATCGATCATTTCTTTCCTATAGTAATTAACATATAAGCCTTATGGACATCGACATTGCATATGTACAATTAACGGTGACAACACATTCTATTTCCAATGTCGATGCCCATAAAGCTTATATGTTAATTACTAATTGGTCTTTCAATGTCGATGCCCATAAGGCTTATATTTCAGCGAGTACATAATCTATAAAGTTTTATTTTGACATTATTCTACTATAATTCGAGTTTCTATTTGTTTACCTAATTGGTCTCGTATCACGATTAACCTTTACCGTCATTTTTATTCATTTCTCATAACATCAAGCATACTTTCCCCATATCAATTTAGTTAAGTTTCTCATTTCTTTCCAATAGTAATTAACATATAAGTCTTATGGGCATCAACATTGGAAATAGAATGTGCTGTCATCGTTAATTGTACATATGCAGTTAGTCGCTTGGTTACAACAATCAAGTGTCTTGAATATTTAGTTGTAATCAAGGTTTTGGAAATCGGACCGGTATATCACCAAAACCGGTAGATTTTGTTTATGTAGAAAATGGCCGTCAACTTTACCTTTTATATTGTAAACCAAGTAACTTTGCACTAAGCGAAGGCATATTTGGAGAAACATTAAGAAGCAATAGAAAAGATGAAAATCTTAGGAACTTAGAAGAACCTTAATGACGGTTTTATAAAGTTAAAAAACATAAAATAAGTGGAAAACCGGACTATTGGCCATGTGAAGACAACTCACATGAGTATTTGCGACTTTTCTCTTCATAAACAACAGTCGGAGATATTGGTAGTTCCATCTTCGTGACGGCTGCAGAGTGATCTCCATGGTTGACCTTATAAGTTGGTGAACTTTAAAATTTGTCTCTTGCTTCTTTTTTTGTGTATGGGTAATCTCTCTAGCTTGTTTTTTTTGGGAAAAATGTTGAATATTGTCTTTAATTTGGAGTTCTATTGCTGCTTTCACCCTGAAATAAGGATTGTCAGGTTAGTTTTTTTACATGGGGGTTTGCTATAAAATAACTTAATCTTCCCTATCTCTGACACAGTTTTCAGGGATGCTTTCTTTAGTGTTTGCAGATATTGTCAAAGTACGGTACCTGGGAGTGAAATTGTTTGGTGTAACCTGAATTTGAAAAACATACTGCTTAACATAAACATTAACAAGGCGGCATGTTAATTTATAACCATCAGCGCAAAGACTATGTTAAAAGTTGACAGTTTTGTTTTCAAAGTAAAACCATACCTTACAATGTTTAGAAAGAGTATTTAATTGTTTGTGTGGATGGTGTGGCTGCTTTTTTGGTGAGCTAATTCGTCTTGGTGTGGAGTATGACAATGAACCATAGACGACAGAGTGCTATGTAAAGAAGGGAGATGCTTTTAGTCACAATTTATTTAAAATTTCAATGGATTGTTGGTGTAGAAAAGAAATGGTGTTTGGAAGAAAATGGTGTTACCTTCTTATCAAAATGTTTTGTGATACCCATGAATTGACTGTCCTTTGATATTACGTGAATTCTAATAGCAGAGAAGACGACCAACTATCTCCAGAGACTAACGACCGGGGAAGATGAAGATCATGACATAGTGAACCGCCGCTGGGATTGAGAGTTTTAAGCAGGAGAATTTTAATATCAGTGAATGAAATGTGGTTTTATGTAGTTTCAACTATTTATATTGGTTTTTGCGTCAGTTATGAAACGTTTGAGATGCAGACGTAATGATTGCAAACATAATTGGGAGGGAGGAGAGGAATTATTGAATGAGAGAAGCAATTACCTTACATTTAGGGAAGAAGAACATAGATTCCAACGCCTCTGAATATGAACTGTTAAAGAGAATACACCGCATCGGCCGACGGGAGGAAGAGGAAGACATAAAGTCGAGGATTTGGATGGACGGTTTGTTAGATACAGTGTAGGACCCACAATAAAGAGGGGATTGATGACATGGACACCTTTAGGAAAGAGCAAAACTCTTCTATTATAATATATATTTATTATTATTTAACAAAAATATATAAAAATTTAACATAATTAAAAAAAAGAATATGAAACTAAAAGTCTATATTTAAGACAAAAGATGGCGCGATCCTCAGAAGGTTCTAATGATAGTGAAAGCATTGAATTAAGAGTGAAATGAGTATTATGGTTCATTCTCAGTTCATCAATACATGGGTAAGACATGGTTTCAATGTTTAATGGTTCATCATCAGTCATCAATAATCATGTTTAATCGTGAATGCACTCTAAATCCAGTAATTTAACTAATAGTTCATTAATATTCTACATTAGCAGGTTTAAATTTCAGGTCCTTAAGAATGTGAAATATGCAGATTAATAAAGCAAATGCTTACATGAAATTTTCATCATAATGCAAGGAGTACCGTCAGACGTAAACGTAGATCTTGTAAGACGTTTAAAGTTATACAGTCATACGTGATTACTAATAAGACAGTAAGAATTTTTGGTTGTAAAATCGTCTATGTAATATTTCTGTAATAGCATAATTAACTAATGTTAAAAAAGAACCATGTTTAATCTGTCATTTCTTCATCACCATCATCCGATTGCTACCGCTTTCTTCTACCACCAACGCAAAACTCCAGCATTTTGAAGCCAACTCCGCTCCTAGTTTTTGCAACCATGCTTTAGCTTTCCCTTAATTAAATTTTAGAAACGGATTAATCCGAGTTCTTTCCACAGCTGTACACATTTTCCTTTATGAAATCACCATTACACTAACATGAACTTCATCAAACCACCAAGAATTAAACCAATGAAAAGAACTTGTAAGGATTCTGCATCTAATCTGGACAAAACAAAGAAACAATAACATTTTATTTCTTAATTTCAAAAGAGACACTTCGCCTTAACATTAACATATCATAGATCTCTCAAATGAGTAGAGAGCTATGAACTCTCCTAAGAAGAAAGAGACAAAACATCCATCATCAATAGAATGAGATCATATAACAAATAAAAATAAAAGAGATGATGAAAATATAATGGAAATGAAAAGATAAGAAACCTAAACATAATATACTTCAAATATCACTAGAAGGCAAAATCGGTCTGTGCAAAGACGAAGTCTGTCGAAATGGAATCAAATTCTGATTACATCAAAAAAATTTATAGTAAAAATGAACAATTAATATCTTTCTCTCTTTGAATGAATGTGGAAAAGAATTGAGAGAGATTCTTTGCTTTTGTTTTCTTTTGCCAACCGAAGTTTTTTCTTCAACTTATTTACTTTCTAAACTTTCACGCATGTTGACTATTTAGTTTCTCTTTTATTCTTCGAAAATTGACCAATATTATAAGTTTATCTATATTGAATTTAATATATTACCATATTTTACTTTCTTTGTTATTTACTATGCCGTCATAACTTTGAAAGATGAATGTGAGAGATTCTCCGCTCTTGATTTTGTTGCCAACCAAAGGTTTTTTCTTCAACTTATTTAGTTTCTAATTTTTCACGCATTTTGACTATCTAGTTTCTCTTTTATTCTTCGAAACATTGACTACTATTATAAGTTTACCTATATTGAATTTAGTTTATTACCATATTTCACTTTCTTTATTATTTACTATGTTGGCATAACTTTATAGATATCATTGTGTTGAATCGTACTTTTGTTTATATAAATATGATTGCCATGGTTTAAAACTGTATATTCGATATAAGCTCAAAAAAGTGTGCATTCCTATTAAAAGGTGAGAAACTGAATACTTGCACCGGGTGGTTTCAGAAGAAAGAAGATTTTATTCATATCCTCGAAAATCCTTGTCGAAATCATGAATAATGGTAATATATTTTCATAAATTTCATATGTGCATATATATATCGTTCATTATTGGCATGTCATCGTAATTTTATTTTAAATAGTCAAATTTCAATATTGCATTAGATCTATTATAATTTATTTTTTCTTTAAAGTAATTTTTTTGTTGTTATAGCATTTTCACTTAGATAATTCCCCATACATATATTTTTTTGGGATTGGCATTCTGTATTTGGATATGATTTGGTTTATAATAAATCCGTTCATGTTTGATTTTGTTATAAAATGCATAATAAAATTTTTAAATAATACTATAGCTTTAGCATTTAAAAAAAAAATTAATTTATAATATTGTTACATTGATTTTTTTCACATAATATGGATTCGATTCAAATAATTCAGAATGTAATCATTATGTTGTTCCAATTTTTATAAATCTTGGTTTGGATTAAAATTGATCATCATGATTTGGTTATGTTCTTTTATCCCTGTCTTTCTATTTGATTTTTAGGTTACGTGATAAAATATATTTTTTATACGCAAAACATGAAATATATGTTTTTTCTTCAAAAAAAAATTTCTCTCCCAGAAGTTAGTTTTTCTCATGTCATTTGTGTTTTATCTAAATGTAGTATTGGAAATAGCATAATTAATTGTATTATCTATTAAGCAGGGGATCTGAGATTTTAGGAGTTTTAAACATTTTTAAGAAGGTTGGTTTAAAAAATATATATATAATTTAAAGGTCTATTACTATGTAAAAGAATATCAAAAATTTTGGATACCAAAGCCATTGTTTCATCGGCCTGATCCGGCCCAGCTATTAAGTTTGGGCCAAACTTATGATTGGATATTGTGTTACACGTGCTTTATTTATTTTATTTATTTGGTCAAACACGTGCTTTATTTATAGGACATCATGTTAAACGTTATCTATTTAGGTTTGTGTCTGAGATACTATCACATTCTCTGCCTCCTTGAGAAAGCCCTCTAACCCTTCTTTTGTCTTTCTCTTCCCATTGATCTCAGAAACACCAAGAATCTCGCGTGCATGTTTCTGTCCCACACATGCTGACCTCGTCAACATCCTTCGCAAGCGAATCGATAGAGGGGAACGCTCTAGTCTCATAACCGACAATCATATTCTGTACAAGACAGCACCGTGGCTTTTCCAACACGTAAGACATGTTAGCTTCTATGAGAAGTACGTGTGGTATTACTACGTCACGAGGAAACAACCTCCGGCGATGACGAGAAAAGCTGACTCGTCGAGACCGTGCCGTAAGGTGGGTGGGTCAGGGACATGGAAGACATCTAGTTTGAAAAAGGTTATCGATAAAAAAGGAGTTAGGGTCGGTTCTATGCACTATGCAAGCTTCCAGGCCAATGTTGAAACAAAGAAAGATGGGATAAAGACTGGTTGGGTGATGCATGAGTTTCTTTTGGATAGACCGGGTTTTCAAGAATTGGTTCTCTGTAGAATCAAGTTTAGACCGGGTAAAGACAATGCTCAATATGCTCCAATATTCGCACCTATAGTGATCGGACAGCCACAACCGCCACCGGTGGAGACACATCAAGATCCGGGCACGGAACACCAAGGGATAATGGGACAAGACTCAAACTATCCATTGCTGAATGAAGACATGGGGGAATATGGTCAAGATTTTGGAGATTTGGTTGACAACCAATGCCATTATTTAGTACAAGAGACGATGGATCGTCTCCAGATTCCAATGATGATGAATCAAGCCTTGAATGAGGAGCAAGAGTGGAATGGGTATTCTAGTCCATCCTTGGCTCAACAGTATTTTGGACAAGACATGGTTCCAATGACACAACACTTGGATGCTCAACATCAACATTTTGGAAGCATGGATGAACATCAAGGCTTGGGTTCTTCTGCTCAGTTTTTTGGAGAATCTTCAGGTCAGCAGCAAAACCATATTCTTGGAACACAAGCAACCACCTATCACTCACTTATGGAGGAGCAGCATCAAGATTTTGGTTCTTCTGCTCTGTTTTTGGCTCAAAACAATCAGTCTTTGAGACAGAACAATGATCTCTTAGCTCCCAGAGAGCTATCTGCTCAGCAACAGCTTTTGAGGCAAAACTCAAACTTGTCTCTTACGCAACAGCAAAACCAGATTTTTGGAGAAGACACCTATCTCTCTCCAATGGAGCAGCAGCTTTGGCAAACTCATTATTTACAGGTTCCAGTTATGGTGAATCAAGCCTTCGAGGTGCAGCAGCATGTTCCATGGTCGGCTCAGCCATATGCTCAATATAATGGACAGAACAACACACTCCCAACTGTTCCTATGACGACTCAACAACAACAGGACAATACCGTCAGAAGTTTACCTGCTCAGCTACAACTTGAAGAACAAGACAATGCTCCTTTGAAGAATCAAACCATGGAAGAGCACGCTGCATATCTTCCAATGAACCAAGGCATCAATGAGCCACATGGAGGCATTGTTGGCTATCTTTAACTGCTACTCTGACAAACTGCAAAACTCCAAAGTTTCTCTTTAACTTCCTTTTGTCTTATTAATGTTGTTTAAATTAATGTTTTCAATTCATGTTTTGTTTTTGTTTTTTTTTTTGTTGTTTTTTGTTGTTTTGTTTTTTTTTGTTTTTTTTGTTGTTGTTCATGTTGTTCAAATTCATGTTTTCAAAAAAAAAAAAAGAGAAAATTAATGTTTTCATTTTGTTATTTATGTCCCCATTACTAATAATTTCAACCGAAGAATTGTTACCTTTTCCAACCCTCATCTTTTTTTTCATTGTAACTATCTTTGATTTTTTCCCATAGCTTTCCTATAGATTGATTATTACTACAAATTGGTTCTTCAGATATTTCTAAGTACACACAACGTAATAATTCATCTTCATGTTTTAATTACTTGGAAACTATTATTTATAGGTGAAAATGAATGGATAAAATTTTAAATGAGTGGTCACAATTCAGTTTTACATATTTTCTTATCTAATATGTTGGGTAGATTATACAAGATTCTAACCCAATGGTTGATGCCATGAGAAATCTAGTGAATGGTGTAGATTAAATATTAAATATTTTATATGATATTTGGATAGGATAATAATCCAACAATTGGTAACATATGATACCTAGAGAATGGTATAGATTAAATATTTAAGATTCTTAGATGATATTAGAAAAGATTTTAATCCAACGGTTGATGGCAAATGAAATCTAGTGAATGGTATAGATTAAATATTCAAAAAATTCCATCTTCTTAATTAGTAAAGTTATATCTATAAAAATACTCGGTTTAAATAATTTTTACAAATAAAAAGAAAAGACGGTCATTTTATCACTTCGAAATTCACTACTTAATCATATATGGAAGCATTATAGAAATAATAATAACGAATAGTAATCTATTTTTAAGAAAATATGATTTCGTTTATCATTTTGAGACGTTTGAAATTGAATTTTCTTGAATAATGTGTTTAAAGTTGAATATATATATTTTTGAGAAAGGGCTTGTTTGAAGTTGAAGATGTATAATGGTTATGGTTGAAAACATGTTTTTAGCAACATAAAAAAACCCCATTATATACAAGCCTTTGAATCCAAAATATATATCACAATAGTAGGTGTAAGGCTACCAAGAGATCCTCTTTCGTTTTATAATTCTTGCAAGAACAAATACCAACCATAGACTATGACTAAGCGCATGACTGGTTTAACTGCTGCGGTTGCGGTCATTTGCGGATGCGGGTAATTGCGGTTTTAAGCATTATTAAAAGATTTGGTACATCAGTTAAAAATTGATGTGTTTGTGAGATACTTATGACTGGTTAATTACCAAATGAATAAATGGTTAAATCATAAATTAATAATATTTACATTTTATATAACTATAAGAATATTAAAATCATATTATGATAATAAATATAAAATTGATATTTATAAAATTATATTATTAATTTATTAAAAATTATAGAAAATATTTTGGCTTTAGATTTTTATGATAAAAATTAAAATATAATATATAGTTATAGTAAATTTATTATGTTATAAGAGTAAATATTCGCAAACTAATATATAAAAATATTTCAAATTCATAGAAAACTATAAAAAAAATTAAAAGAAAAAAATACTGGTAGTTAAAACAAAAATATGAAAAACATAGTTACTAAAATGCTAAAATTAATTCTAGTAAATTAATGATACTGTGTTTCTTCTAGTTATGTTTTGAACTATCTATGTAATCATGTTTTGAAAGCAAAAAATGTGAAATCATTTGTTTGATTGTATCTGCTTGTTTCGGTAGAAATCAGAGCAAACTGAAAAGCGTCATACAATAAAGAAGATACTGGTTTGTGGACGCACACTAAAATATTAATGGGCCTTAAGAGAATTCACTGGATTAATAAAACCCAAAAAGACAAAAAAAAGTAGAATAAAGGTTTGAAGTCCATACGTGGACAATAACACGTCAACTCATCATGTGTAACCGAAGAGATCAGGTCCTCCGACTAATTCTGCCATAGAGGCCAACGCCGTTAACCTAGGCTTCGATCGCCAGCTCGCCTGTCATTAGGTCACCAACTTCCTTGATTTTCAAACACTGGCAGGCGTCCATCCCCGCAGGGGCGGAGAACCCGTTGCTGTCTCTGTTGTGCTATCAGAGGCTCTGAGAAAGTCTTGGGAATGACATCAAATTTGCATGGCCCTTATGGACTGGACCGAGAGCCTCAAGTAGCACAACCGAGACAACAACAGATTTTCCACCCTTACAAGGATCGAGTGACAGAAGTCTGAAACAGGTGAAATCAAAAGACATTATTTTATTTCGATGTGAATAATTTAGCATGAACCAATTGTTTCCTATAAGCGGAATCACTACCTCATAGCATGTTGGTCCTAGATGTCTAGTCAACTGCTGCACCTCAACGCATTTCGGAGAGATGCAGTTAGCTATGGGTTCGAGTGGCATTTCACCCTATGGATCCTAAATTATAATCAAGTAGGTGACACTCAGCGTTGCCAGCTTATTTAAATGGTCTCAGGAAGCTGAATTCTGGTAGGTACAATTACAATGTCTTCAAAATCTTCATAAAAACTGTCCCTGAAAATTTGGTGTGACTTGAAACAAAATAAAAAATAGAGATCAATATATTATATCACAAAATAAAAACAGAAAACAAATTCACAGATACTTTCAAATACGAAGTGATAACGAATTGATAAAACACAAACTTTTTCACAAAGAAAACTAATAGTCTACATCTTTTGAATTGGGTTTTTAATTTATTTATCAGACTACTAAATCTATACTATTATTTGATAAGTGAATTTGCTGATTTGTCATGTTCTCCATATTTTTAGGCAATTTTGCTTATTTTTAGTGTTTTTATAGGTTTTAACTAAGTCTTTGATTTATTATTAGTTTTTAGCTGAATCACTAATTTATTAATTTTAAAAAATATCTGTAATGAATTTTATATATAATTAAAAACGAATTTTGATTTAATAATATTGAATTTATATGTTATATTAAATATTTAGTTAATTTTCTTATTTGTCATATTTTATTAGGTTTTAAGTTTTTATATAGGTAATTGATATATTATTATTTATTAACCGAGTATTTATTAATTTGCACAAAACCCGTAATGAATTTATAATGAAACACGAATTTTATTTTAATAATATTAAATTTATATTAAATAATTAATTATAAACTAATATAATTAAATTGTGAAAATATATTTTAAAAATTAAGAGAACTTGTATATATTATGTTGCTATCTGAAAACACTATTTTTTATTACAAAGTTAAAAAAATTAAGATATAAAACCATTTATAATTAAATATTATTCAAACAACAATATTCATATAAAAATATTTTCTAACTATTTTTAATATATGAGTGTTTTAAAACATTTTAACACAATAATAAATACTTACTTTGATGAACGTTTTTTGACATATATTAATAATTTGATGTTTGATTTAACTATTTGAAATCATAAATAATAGCTTAATTTATGACTGAGTTTAAAATAAATTTTCTTTTAATTGCTTTTACTTAAAACCAGTTTAAGTTTAATCCGTGAAACACTATGGCTTCAGTTGGTGACCACTAGAAGAACGGAAAATATGAACAAAATGAAAAATAAAATTTCATTCGAGCAATTGAAAAAATAAAATAAAAATGAATTTTGTTCAAATTGTTCCTTATCAAAATTGCATAGAAAAATTTTTCCTTTTAAATTCATTCTTTCATAGGGAATTTAGAGGAAAAAATAGAATATATTTTTCAATAATTTGACTAAAGTTTCAACCATAACTAGTATAATTTTTTTAGGAACAAAGAATTCACCATTAATTTTTTCCTTCAACATGGTCACCAATTAAAATTTTATTATGCGAATTTTAAGATTAATAAGACATAAATTAATAAGTATTCGTAAGATGATTATGTCAGCATGTGCGGGCAAAACATCTGGTTGTTATGTTATTTAACCCTCTAAACTTAGTTTAAGTTAATAAATAACAAATCCAATGTGAATCTTATATGATTATAAAAAATAGTATATATAATGTATTTAGTTTTTTGTTTTAGGGGATCTATAAAAATGAGGACTCGGCACAGTGTACGCTTTTGTTAATGAATGAGTGGACAAAAATTAGAAAAGTCTTTTACAAATTACTCACAAAAAGTGTATTCAAAATATTTTTTCAGTGGCCAACAAATCGTCTTTCTAAAACTAATTCACAATGCCCTCGTGGAGAGCACTGATTAGTTCGCTTTCCATATAAATTTCATTGGGTTATGCACGTTCTTAGCAGATTTTGCAACATATACTGCTCCTCACTAACTGATATTATATATATTTATAGTATGCCTTCTGTTCAATGTATTAGGTCAAGCGAGGATGGTGCTAAAAAAAAAAAGGTCAAGAGAGGATAAATGGTTTGTTAAGACTTTTGCTTTTAGATGCTTTTAAAACCATATATTCGGCAAATTCACTACCACAAATTTAAAATTATTATATGATGCTTTCCTTTAAATGTAGCATGAAGGTTCGATAAAACGACCTGATAACACAAAGATTTCAAAAGAAACGAAACAAAAGAAAAATGAAATTACAAACTAAAAATGTTCATAATCCATTCATTTAACTTTTATTTAATCCGTAAAATCAGAATCCCTATTAGAATTATGCTCTTGCATTTTAAATTATTTACATTGGCATGTCATTCTCATGTCATTTCCTTATTTAAATTTTTATTATAACTAAATTAAAATTTGTGCCATTGAATTTCGTTATCTAATTATAGAAATATTTTGAAAACACAATACTGTATATCCATCTAAACTACATAACAAAACATGATATATGCATTACAGAGCATATCTTAATAATGAAATCTATTTAATCAGTGATATTATTTTAATTTTCATATAATTATATTCATATGAACCTAATTATTACAATATTGAGTTCATATTGGTTATCTATCGGTTCAACCGGTTAGCTTCAGATTTTAACAATTTTTTGCTAATTTTATTGAGTTTTTGAATAATGGATATTTTTTAAAATCCAAACTGGGTTACATATCAGATCACTGGATTTTAGGTTTAAAAGCGATGATTTAAATGCATAAATGTTTTAAATAAAAAAAATTCTTACTAACTAACAAAACATAGTAACATTGTTGATAAAAAATTTCATCATAAAATATTCCGCTTTTTTAAAATGCGGATAAAAATCTAGTATTGAATTAAATGTAATGGTCTAATGGTGGTAGTGTAAAAGGTTGATTTTTCTGGTTTGGATGTAAACTTCTTTGGAAGATTACTTTTTAAATCTGAATATGTAAAATTTGATTTTATATATATATAAAAATTATAAACCTAGTATTCTAGTTTTCAATAAAATAAAATTAGAATAATACATTTATTAATTTTTATATTTTTGTAATCATTAAAAACATGCAACACTCCAAAAGTGAATTTTCAAAAAGAGAAAAAAAAACACTCCAAAACTGTTTTATTATGAGTTGAGAGTGCGTTGACCAAAAACCAAGATACTACCAGAGTGAATGGTAAAAGTGAGAGTAAAATAGATAAATGAAATGGTGGAAAATAGAGTAATATAAAAAAGGTAGAAAGTGGAGAGAAAATAAAATCCAGCCCAAATCATATTTTCTTTTATAAGTTCTAGAGTAAAAATTAGAGAGTATTTTACTCTGAATGCATAGTGACTAACTGAAAAGGTAAAAGTTAGTAGTTAACCTGATTGGTATGTTTTTGGCTGAACATAGAATAAATGTAAATTTAGAGTAAATATTTACTCTAAAAGTACAATACAATCAAAGCCTACTACTGACATAAGATTTAGGACTTACAAAAAAACAAATACTTGTAAAACTCCTTTAGCCTCTGAAATAAAATCTCTGTCTGAACAGCAGAACGTGCGATTTTCCAGTAGAATCAATCATTGTTTGTAGAATAATGACACATGTGAAAGACCTGATCAAGGCCGCCCACTTGCCCTCGCAAACAGCAAAAGCCGACTAACAACTCAAGCGTCCGTGTCGACAAAAGAAAATAAAATAAAAAATCGAGCATTACTGTGAAGAATAGACTTTAGTATTTCCTCCATTTCAATAGAGATAATATTTTAGGTAATTTTTTGTTGTGTCACAATATTTAAGTAATTTTAATTTTATCAAAAATTATGCAATAAATTGTGATTTTACTATTTTTAATCAGTAATTAAATTAACTTTATTTGAATTTATATTTTCAGTGATTTCTCTTTTTTTAATTTTTTTTTTGATATGTGTGTAATGTGGCAAAACATTATATACATACTATCTATGTTTCATAATGAAAATATATTATGTAATGGCGTATCGCTGTTTATCACTAGTTTAGAAAATAAAATAAAAAGATATGGTTGTTTTCACAAAATTATCTTGTTTTTAATATAGATTTAGAAGACAGTTTTCTTTATCTGTTTATTTGAATTTATTTTGTAAAAACTTTTTTTTTAAGTTACCAATTGAGAAATATGTTTTTTTTTAAAACTCTGAAAGATAAAATAAAAATGTAATTTTTTTTTTCCTTTTTAATGGAGAATTTGCATGCATAGCCATCAAAAAACTTAAATTAGGTAAGTAACCATCACATACACTATTCTGTATATTTCTATATTAATTGTAATTTTACCCTTTTTACATTTCCCCTCCAATTTTATTCACTTTTTATATCCTACAATGATGATTATTTTTTTTGAACATGATATGTTTTAACAATTGTGAAATATACATAGATAGTCTTTTATTTAATGTTAGGATCATAATATTACAAGGATTTTTACTATGTTTTAACTTTTATATTGGTAGTGAATCTGACGAAAAACTGATTGAAGGATTGTATTCATGCTTTTGAATATATGAAGCAATATAAAATATGGAAGTCATAAAATGTTAAAAACTTTCTGTGTTGTGTAAACTAAAACTTGACTTATTTATAAATTCATATTTGGTAAGAGCAGCGTGAGTGCATCAAGTAAAAATTATTCGTAACTGAAAAAGTCAATATTGTACATAGTTTATATTCATTATCTATATTTTCTTATTCAATCTTAGATTATAATTACATATCTCAAAGTTTTCGACATTTTCATGAGCAAAACATTTATCATTTCCCCAACAAATGAGGTATAGAGAATTGGGGCATGCATTTTTGGCCTTTTGGCATAGCAAAGATCCAACTATTATATCTTTATCTTATTAAACTTTTTTTTTGTAGCCAGTTTAATCATTCATATGTCCATATACAAAATTCAGATTTTTATCATAGCTAAGTGTCACGACCCGTCTGATGTTCAAAACGTCCATGAGAGGCAGCCAACTATCGGACCGAGCCGAAAAAGATCCAAGCCCGTTTTTACTTTTAGTTTTCTTTAGTAAGCTTTTTAAAAAATATCTAAGTATAAAATAATATAAAAATGTGTGAAAATATATAAAATATATAAAATACTTAAGGGGAAAGCACTTAACCATGAAGTAAAAATATCTCGGCCGTTGATTTGGTTTGATCTCGGCCGTCCGTTGAGGAAGTGAACTTGTATAAATAAAAGTAATGTATCAAGTTTTCAATATAAAACACTTCCATAAGCTCTACATTGTCTCTAAATTTCGTCCATCAGTCTCTTCTAAGTACTGGTCATTATCGAAAAAGCTGACTTAGCATTTTTTAAGGAATAAAACTGCTAAGGCCGCACATCTTGATTCTTACGAAGAAATCAATCCGTGACATAAGGCTCAAGAATGCCTGAATATATAAAATTCACAATTCAAGTCATACAAATATAGTATATGCCTATGATAAAAATCAGTAAATGTACGGTCGTACAGATATAGTATATGTCTATGATAAAAATCAGTAAATGTACAGTTTTCAACTTTTTTTTTTGATAATCTAGGATTTAACGGAAATAATAAATTTATTTTTTTATTATTTTTTATACGTTCTAACTCCGCCAAAGGGTCGCATCTTTGCCTAGTTAAAGATATCGTAGAAATCTTCAAGAAAATATAAATAAATTACGGTTATGAAATGGAATATGATAAGATGCTTTGGACCGCCTCGTCGACTCCTCGTGCACACTAGTCTTGGTGCTATCTAATTATCTATTCTCAAAATGGTACGTGTCAGAAGACTGTTGGTCGGCGTAGTAGCGGGTCGGGCTTTCTTAGATCAGCAGAGACGATTTCTAAAGTTCTTTTCATTAGTGTTTAATTATCCTAATTTAAGTTTAATTAATTGCTTATCTCGAAGTTCCCACCAAACGGATATCCTTCAGATGCCTTAAACTACAGTATTATCCTCGCAGTCATCAGTCTCTTTTCACGAGTGATGTATGCCACGTGGAAATTGGCTTTACATTTGTTAGCTTTTTAGGTTAGAAAATATATTAACTGCAGAAAAAGTGTAAATTCTGAAGCAGTTTTTTCAATCGAAAATAGATATAGAAATATACTCTCTTCTCATTCTTTAATTTTTAAACATATTTAAAATAAGGCTTTTTGCAAAATTGACCTACAACTTAAAGTCAAACACAAAACTAACCTCTTTTTTTTTTTTGAAAATTGGTTTTGCCCTATTCACCCCATAAGTTCATATAATTTACGAAAATGCCATCAATTTTTTTTTTTTTTTTCAAAAATGACATATTTACACTTTCACCCTCATCATCTTCAAGTAATTACAAGATTGTCATTGTCATCAATACCACAACCACCATGAACAACCAATTTGAAGCTCTTAATGCTCCCAAAATCGATTTAACCTTCTTCTTTTTCCATTCTTGTGAACTAAACACAACATATCTCTCACTTTCTCTCCACAATGAGCTAAAAAAACCCAAGATTTTGATTCTAAAATTTTTATGGTTCATAGAGTCATAGAAGCTAACGATTCTGGGTGGGTGACTTTCATTTGTGATTCTGTGTGCTTGGAGAAGCCTTATGTATGCTAAGGAACTTATCTCACCAATTTAAGGTATGACATCGAGTTTTTTTCCAGATCTTTTCGTCAGACGACTTATTTTTGCAATTGAATTTGAAATCTGTAACCTGAGACGACTGAAAGTTAAGTCGTCTACTATTGTTTGGTTTCAAAAAAATTTCCAAAGAACCTAGACGACTTACATTTCAGTCGTCATAGGTTAGTTTTGCATTTGACTGGATAATTACAGAAGTTTGACTTTCCCAGACAACTTACATTTCAGTCGTCTGTCGAAAATTAAAATAATAATATTTTTTTAAAAGTCAACGACTTACAATTAAGTAGTCATAGGTTAGTTTTGCAATTGAAAAAAAAAACTTCAAGATTTAATTATACACAGACGACTTATAATTCAGTCGTCCACCAGACGACTTACTTGTAAGTCGTCGAAGATTTTTTTCCGAGATTCTGGTCAAACCTCGTAAATCCTGGACGACTGAATTATAAGTCGTCTGTATATAATTAAATCTTGAATTTTTTTTTTTCAATTGCAAAACTAACCTATGACGACTTAACTGTAAGTCGTCTACTTTTAAAAAAATATTATTATTTTAATTTTCACTAGACGACTGAAATGTAAGTCGTCCAGAAAAGTCAAACTTCTGAAATAATCCAGTCAAATGCAAAACTAACATATGACGACTGAAATGTAAGTCGTCTAGCTTTTTGGAGTTTTTTTTAACCAAACAATAGTAGACGACTTATTTTTCAGTTATCCGAAATAACAGATTTCAAAGTCAATTACAAAAATAACCTCTGCGTTGACCAGACGACGTATAGTTTAGTCGTCTGGACAACTTAGATTGAAGTCGTCCACGTCTTCTCCGCTAGTTTTTAAGTCTTCTACGTTAGTTTTTGAATAACTTGTATTTTTAAGAGTGATAAGTAACTTCAAGATATGTAAAACTCATATTTACAAAATATGTTCTCTCCCTTAGTTTTACTAAATTTGACTAAGTTTTTCAACGCAAACTTATAAAAAATATGATATGTTTTGACTAGTTACTATTGTTTGTTTCCATCTCTTAAGTATTATTGTTATAGACAATAATGATGACTATTGTTATGAGTTGGAAGAAGGGTTAAATGCTTCATAAAATGTTGTATCAATATGAAGCTACCAACATTCTTGCTTATTAAGATGAGAAAAGGCCATTGGAGTTTATTATTGCATATGAGAGATCTAAAGATAAGAAAAAAGCTACTGAAGTCTATTATTTCATTGATTTGTAAATGTGTAAACACATTGTTAGCACATTTAATACATCTTGGAAAACATTAATACTGATTTTACAAAAAATTCACAACTAAAAGAGTAGACATGCAATTCACAAAACAGACCACAAACAAAACTATTATAGATCATTCCTCTACAAAGACAAGCTTGGATTCCACTTGAGTAGACAAGACCAGACGACTTTTAAGAAGTCCAGACGACTTCTAAGAAGTCCAGATGACTTCCAGGAAGTTCAGACGACTTTGTCAGAAGACTTTTAGGAAGTTCAGACGACTTCCAGACGACTTTACAGGAAGTCCATACGACTTTTAGGAAGTCCAGACGACTTTTAGGAAGTCCAGACGACTTTCAGACGACTTCCAGACGACTTCCAGACGACTAACAAGTAAGTCGTCCCAGAAGTTTTCCAGATCTGAAAAATCTGCATATTAAATCCAGATCTGAAAAACCTGCATATTCAAAAACGTTCAAATGGCTTAAAAACAGAAAAAATGAGTGTAAGATTAGATAAATATACCTTTACAGAACACACAAAAATACATATCTAAAAATAATAGATCTACCTTTAAATTAGTGGAAGATGAGTACCATCTAATTAAAAACCTGCAAAAAGATAGATTAGTAAGAAAGACATGAGACAAAACTGAAAAATTCATATAAAGTTTGGTGTTTTCAAGTCAAAGAGATTAGAGTGAGTTTGGAGAGTTTTAGTTTGGGAAAAAAGTAAGAACTTTATACAACAAGAAGTTACCAAATGAAGAAAAATCAGACATAAGAACTTACCAAAACGCTCAGAAAAATCCAGACGACTTCCTGGAAGTCCAGACGACTTCCTGGAAGTCCAGACGACTTCCTGGAAGTCCAGACGACTTTGTCAGAAGACTTCCAAGAAGTCCAGACGACTTCCAGACGACTTCCAGACAACTAACAAGTAAGTCGTCTCAGAAGTCTTCCAGATCTGAAAAACCTGCATATCAAATCCAGATCTGAAAAACCTGCATATCCAAAAATGTTCAAATGACTTAAAAATAGAGAAAATGAATGGAAGATTAGATAAATCTACATTTATAGAACACACAAAAATACATATCTAAAATTAATAGATCAACCTTTAAATTAGTGGAAGATGAGTACCATTTGATTAAAAACCTGCAAAAGAGATGATTAGTAAGAAATAGATGAGACAAAACTGAAAAATTCATATAAAGTTTGGTGTTTTCAAGTCAAAGAGATTAGAGAGAGGTTGGAGAGTTTTAGAATGATGAACATTACATTTTTGTTGCAGCCATTTGAGAGGAGGAGAGAGAATGTGTAATTTTTTCTTTATATAGGGAGACAAAAAATCCAATTAGGTTAAATATTTTTGACTCAGACGACTTCCTAGACGACTTACATTTCAGTCGTCTGTTGAAGAAATTAAAACAGACGACTTACATGTAAGTCGTCCAGAAGAGTTTAATATTTTTAGTGGGAAATTAAATATTTTTAGCGGGAAACTAAAATAGAAGACTTTCCAGATGACTTACAAGTAAGTCGTCTGGTTTAAATTATTTCAGCGGGAAAATAATTTTTTTAAAAAAATTTAGGCGGGAATATTTGGACGACTTATATGTAAGTCGTCTGTTTTAATTTCTTCACCAGACGACCGAAATGTAAGTCGTCCAAGTAAAATGATCCGGTTAGGTTAAAACGTATATTGGTAAAATTAAAGGTTTGGTACGATGTGGACGACTGAAATATACGTCGTCCGGGTAAATTATTCAACAGACGACTGAAATATAAGTCGTCCACACCCTAAACATAACCCATAAACTTAATTATCTAATTAAACACTTCATAAAACTAAATCAAACTTGAAAAGTGTTTACTATACACAGAAATAAACACATATAGGTGAAAACTAATTTTTGAAAAAAACATTTTAGTTTTCCAAAATCTAACCCTAACAATACATACAATACTACAACATATGTTTGCCAAACTCCTAAACCAAAGTATTTCATGATTCACTATTTCCACTCATCTATCTTCAAAACAAATCAATTTTATCATATCTTGATTTATATCACTTAAAACTGTTTATAATTACTTGATTTTTATTTTTCACGCATCAAAATATTTTTTTACAAGATTTATAAATTATTTTTAAAATAAAATGGTACCAGACGACTTATACTTCAGTCGTCCAGACGACTTCCAATATCTCAGACGATTTACTGGGGCTATATTCGTAAAAATGGCTTCTGTTTTTTTGTTTAGTCACAAGGGGTTGAGCTGTAATTTCACTAGGCTTTTAGGTTAGTTTTGCATTTGATTCAAGTTTGGGTATAGGTTTGGGATTAAAATCAAGTTGTGGGTTAATTTTGGCAAAAATCCGTTTAAAAATATATGGAATTTTAATTATTAATAATATATTTATGTGATTAGCTAGTTATAATAACTCTAAATCAATGTAAATTAAAGGGAAATTTTGAATAAATATTTACGTATGAGATATTAATTTGAACACTACCTCTTTATTTTTTATTTTTGAAAATTACACATTTTTATAAATGAATAGACTAAATCATCCAATGTAAATAATTATAATTACTGTAATATATTCTGTTATTATATTATTTTATTACGTCATTTAGCAAATTCAGAAATTATATATAATACTCTTAATATCTATATAATATCTTATTTTATATTTTCTGATAAAACATCTATACATATCGTTTTTATCTTTTCTATTTTCTTTTTTCTTCCTCTGATTTTCATGATTGAATTCCGAAGTTTTTTTTTTTTTTTAAATGATTTAATTCCGAAGTTATATGACAGTAACTAGAATTCCTCGTAGAAATTCAGGTAATCGTGATTTGATAGAAAATGTGTGTTTTCTCATGGTAGATGCAGTGGATTCAATGAAAGAGGTTTTTAGTACATGC
Source organism: Brassica napus (assembly GCF_020379485.1). Lineage (NCBI taxonomy): Eukaryota > Viridiplantae > Streptophyta > Magnoliopsida > Brassicales > Brassicaceae > Brassica > Brassica napus. The sequence goes on from NC_063446.1 coordinate 22,256,060, forward strand.
TTAAGATTTTTTTTCTTCCAAATGCCTCAAACCATTTTTGTGTTAATATAATTTCTCCATATTACACTTTTTAAACCCAAAAAAAAAACATGTAGATGCATGAAAAACGTGAATTGCTATTTTATGGCGATGGGAGTTATTTCGAAAACTATTTGTTACTAAAATTCATAAGAATTTATAGATAATTTTAAAATATTTCATAATATAGAGAATTAAATATTAAATAGTAAATAACATGTATGATTTTATGTTTATAGTATACACAAATATTAATATTATTTTCGAATTGAAGAAAGTGTAGTTTTCAAAAGATATTAAAAAGTGTATTTTTCAAATTTTGAACTATAATTAGAGTAATTTTCGAGTTCTCCCAAATTAAAAATACAATCACATTTTTAAAGTTTATAGTTTTTTTATTGACAAATAAAAATATATAGAAAACTTGAAAATAGATTATTGACTAGTTTCCAAAAATAATGTTTCAAAAGAGAGAAAAATTAACTTAAAATAAATAAATAACTATACAGCTTTCTCATAAGCAAACATTTATTTAACCAACAAAAACGCCACCACGTATAACAAAAAAAATCACAGATAACAAGCAAGCCAACCATACTCTAGTATAGCACAAGAAATTTTTTTTTGTCACAAATATAGATTCTAAAGATTAAAATGACCAAAATGTTTCATTAAATAAGTAAATTTACATTTATACCATTAGAGTTAACTAATTCAAACCTTAGGGTTTAAGGAGTTTGAATTTGGGATTGAAGTTTAAAATTTTATAAAATAAAAAATAAATATTAAAAATTTAAAAATAGTTTAAAAAAAGTATTTTCGAATTAAAAAAATTGAAAAAAGAATAAAAATATTTTTTCGAAAAAAAAAATTCAAAAATAAAAAATTTTATAAAAAAGTTTGAATTTGAAAACATATAATTTAAAACTATAATTTTTTTTTTATTTTTTTTTTTAATTTTTTTTTTATATCCGTAGAATATTAGTGTCATTTTACCTATTAGATGAAACATTTTGATCGTTTTCTTTTTTGTGCTCTATTTTTGTGACCAAAACTTGAAAATAGTCTATTTACGAGAATTGCCCTTTAAATTATAATGCAACAAATTTAGAAAAGAGTGACACGTTATTGAGTTTTTTATACATCTTTGTATTAATAAACTAGGGTCGGCCCGCCCTACGGGCGGGATATTAGTTAATTTGATATTCACTAAATGTTCGAGTTGAAATTTGTTTTAAGATTCAAAAATTTGGTTATCTGTTATGTGTTACTTATTAGTATGCGGTGGTATAGTTGTTTTTCGATTATTCTTGCTTTGATATTGTATCAAATTAACTAATTGTCCAACTCATAATTATAGATGTATAAATGTGGATTTGTGATAAAGTTTGATGACAATACTGTTTTTTCTTTTTAATTCTTATTCATAGTGGAGTGTGCATGTGTCAGAAAGAGGCCTATAACAACTTTTATGTTTTTACGTATGGATTTTAAATATATATTATTTTGTATAATGCATACTTGCTATACAACATTTGCTTGTAAACTAAAAAAACTGTTTTCTATATTTTTAAAAGAAAAAATATTTAGTCTATAATATAACATGGACATATGTATTGACTATATATAGAAGTTGAGTGTTATTTTAAAATGACATATGTATAGAAGTTTTTCAACCATTATTTCACTGGCACAAAACATTTATAACTGTAAATATCTTCTTTTAAAAGCAAAACTAATAAAAACGTGTCCAACAAATGTATTTTGATATATATTATATGCATCAAGTTATAAAGGTTGGAAACATTGCAAAACTGTTTGGAGCAAAGTTTTTAACTTCACGATCTTCATCTTGACGTCAGTTCAGTGTCGGCTCTGGCCACAAGCAGAAGAAGCATGGGCTTCCAGCCGACACGATAATAAGTATTTTCGCGGCCACATATTTATAAAAAGTGACTTTAGCCTAGTGGTTCTAAGAGAAATTACTAGTGCTAGAGGTGCTGGGTTCGATTACCCCTGACTGCATTCATTTATCTTGGCTCCAAATATAAAATGGGACATGTGTCACTCCCATAACGCACGACTTGATGACGTGGCTTCGTATATATAGATTATCTATTTTTTTTACAAGGCTCCTTAAATCTGGGGCAACTTTGGAATTCAATAAATAGCGAAAGGATATATATAAGGTCTCCATGTCGTTATCTTTTTTTTTGTAACTTAATGTCGTTATCTTTTGTAATCAAAACAAACATTTAACCAACCGAAAATCAAAATCCGAAGCTAAAAGCAGATACACGATCAGGTAATCAAACAAAAAATAGAAGATATGAAAATGGCGTCTTTACTCAGACAAGAAGAAGAAGAAGAACATCACTGTTCTTTGTCAAGACTCTCCGTCTGTTGTAACTACGACGGCAATGATGCCGACGGAGAACCGTCTGATTCCGACGTAAAGCTTGTCGGCGGAGGAGAGAAGATGGAGCAGCTTGAGTTTTCAGATTCCGACCACGGATCAACGGGTTGTCTGTCGCTTCCGGCGACTCCTCCGAGACTGAGACGGCGGCAGGGAGGAACGGTGAGTTCGCTGGTCTCCGGCGATAAAGCATACGCGAGCGAGAACGAAGCGCTAAAGGAAAAACATGGGAGTAATAACAATCAGAGGAGGAGGAGGAGGAGGAGACTGCGACCGGAGTATCCGCCGTGGGTGGACAGCATGCGGCGGAGCTACGTTGATGAACAGAGCGGTTACGGCGGAGGAGTGGTGGTGGTGACGAGGCCTGTGGGAGGAGGAAGGCCGTTATGTATGGATTTAGAGGAAGTTAAAGCTTGTCAGGATTTAGGATTTGAGATTGAACCGGGTCAGGTCTCGTATACCGGGTCAACGATGGATACTAGTAGTGGCGGCAACTCTCCTATCTCCTCTAACCACCGTATCTCCAGTCCCGGTTAGTCCAAAAAAATACAAACTTCGTCTTCTGTACATCCTTTATTTATATTTAAAAATTGAAAAGTTTCACATTTTAAAGATATTTTAGGTAAAATGACCTATAAAACATATGAAAATTAAGAAGCTAACCAAAGAATATTGATCATGATATTCCAAATATTTTCTACGGTATTTTTCATTAATTTTATGTGTATATTTAATGAATAAATAAAATCTTTTATTTCAGACTGTATAAAAAATCTTTTATTTGTAGTTTCAAGACATGTAATATCATTTTACATTACAAATTACCTAATGTTTTTTTTTCAAATAAAAACAAATTTAGACGATACAACTAAATTTCCCAATTAGATTTTTATATGCAATAATGTAGCAATTCTTTTATATCTGACGTTTAAATGAAAGGCAAATTTGTGTGCACAATATAATTAGGTAGTTACTTTGGTTAGTATTTTTATGTTATATTATTAGTGTCAAATTATCAATTGAAAATTAGATTTATTAGCCTTTTAAAATACTGATTAATTTGATTTTATTCAGGGGATGATCCAAAAGAAGTGAAAGCGAGGCTCAAGGCGTGGGCTCACGCTGTGGCTTTTGTGTCTACTACCCATCATCATCAACCTCCAAATTCTCTATGATCCTCTTACAATTTTTTTTTTCATCACATTATTTTACACTTGCATGCATAAACTTTGTGTTTTAAAGCTCTGTTTTCTGTCTTTGTGTGATTGACGATGAGTTTTGGCAATCGATATGGTCTCATACGCCAAAAGTATAGAGTTAGATTCAAGTATAACTACTAAAGTTTGTGGATTGATTTCTCCAGAATTATTGTAATATCTCAACAATGTAAATTAATAGGAAATATTAAGATTTCTAAAATTAAACTCAATTGTATAATGCTTCAAGAATCAGTTTTACTGTCAAAGCAGAAATATATATATGCTCTAACATACTTTGTGCGTATATGAGAGGAGCTACGAAGAAACGGATACTGGTTCTTGACTTCTTGTGAACTTGAAGCAATAGATCGCGGCAATGAAAGGCAGCTAGCTCCAAGCTTGATACAAGCCAAGAAAGCGCCGAACAGTTTAGGTGAAGGCAATACGCTTCATCGGGAGGTAGTGTGAGTCAATGTTTCAAGATGGTTGCTCCTAACCACGGAAATCATTTCTGGTAACTACGAATTCCGCTTACACTGTTTTATAAATTATATACTAAATTTGACGGCGCATGCAAAGTTGTCTGATACGTGGGGATGCGACACCCATAAACTCATCTGCCAAGACATGTAACTTCGGCTCAGTTAGCCATTTATTCATAGTATTGGGCCGCAAAAGACATATACCGCAGCCTGCTTAACCAAATAGTCAGTTATCAAAAAAAAAGGATTTTAATTCTTGCGGTCAGCGAGTAGGTGAAAGAACAACAATCAAACACCTCTGTGGATCTGAGTAGTATAACTCGAACTTTGAAGTTTTGAAGGGTTGTGGCAGCCGTAGATTGAAGATAATATTACACTCAACGTCATTTTCCTACTTTATTATTACACTATAAGACAATTCGTGTTATTAAGGTAGTTTTAGCTAATCAAAATCCACTTTATAACTAAAATATAACTAAATAAACATATAACCAAATGTCATACACTAATTAAATTTAGAAAATTTAGTAATTAAACCACTCAACTAAAGATGAATCGTAGAAAAACCCTCAACTAAAAAATTACGTGAAATAAACCCTTAACTTTACTTCTGTTAACATATGTTACCTTCTGTCTAAAAAACCGTGACAGATGGTGACATACGTTAACAGTTTATAAGTTGAGGGTTTAAAATGTTGAAAAGTTAGTTGATGATTTTTTTTTACGATTGAAAAATAGTTGAGGGGTTTTATCACAAGTCATTAAATGTTTTAAGATATTTATTATCATTTATACATTATTTTAGATTGATATAAGCCTTTAAAACTAATTTATAAATTTTAATACATTATTTTATAACTAATTTATAAAGTTTCATAAATATTTTAATACTTTTACATATGATTAATACGGTTTCACAATGATTTTATAAGTTTTTACAATTTCTGCTACTTGTTAGGATAAAATAATCTAACATTATTCATGATACTACTGAAACATAAAATAATACAATAAATGAAAAACAATATATCATATATATTATTGATAAAAAAACAAAAATATAACGTATTTGTTCAGAAATCAATGAGAATAAAAATAATCATGCATTAATTTTGGGGAATAAGGGGAAAGTATGAGCCGGAGGACGAAAATCATGAAACTAGGAAAAATTGCATCCTACTCTAAACGGAAAGATTGATTTCATGGATGAATAATCTTCGACACTACTTAAGACTTAATATTACTTATAAACTTTAAATTATTTGATATTTGACAATGACGATATAAACACACAAATTTTTTTATATCACTATTGCCAAATATCAAATAATTTAATATTTTGAAGTTATAATAAGTTGTAAGTAGTGTTGAAAATTATTAATTTAGGATGTATAAATTAATATTATAATAAATTAATGTATTAAAATTTATAAATTAGTTTTAAAGGCTTATAAATCAATCTAAAACAATGTATAAATGATAATAAATATTTTAATAACATCTAATGACTTTTAGAGATAAAATCTCTTAACTATTTTTGAATCGTAAAAAACCTCTCAACTAAGTTTTCAGTATTATAAACCCTCAAGTTATAAACTGTTAACGTATGCCACCCTCTGTTACGATTTTTTATATGGAGGGTAACATATGTTAACGGAACTAAAGTTGAAAATTTATTTCACAAGATTTTTAATTGAGGTTTTTTTTTACGATTCATCTTTAGTTGAGTGATTTAATTACTAAAAACCCTTAAATTTAACATAAATTTTCTTTTTTTGTGGTAGGATTTAATGACAACCCTTCATTCATTAGTTAATCTAATGGTCAAGATTCAATAAAGACAAACTAGGTCACTATCTTTCTTATGCGTTTTCCCCCTCTTAACTTCTCTATTTTTTTCTTTTAGTTCCGCTTTTTCAGATATACTTTTCAAGAGAATTTGTATTAAATCATTATCTATATTACTCCATCTATCTTTTCAGATATGTTAAGATGCATCTCTGATGGAAAAGATGTATGGACAAATAGACGGGCTCTCCACCGGAATCTTCAATCACGCCGCCAAAATCGTCGTCGCGTTAGTCGCAGACGGAAGAAAAACCTTCACCGGAGCAACAATGGTGAACTTTTGATTATTTGCACGTATGGTCTTGCAACTCTTGCTTATTCTCAAATTTGTCCAAACTTCTAATTTGTTCAAGTTTATTCATGAATTTGTCCCAAGACTTTTGACCATGGAAATATTCTGATTTTGCAATATTGGTCCCTGCCATTTTATTTTGTTTAATTTCTACCCCAAATGTTTATTATTTGCAAATAAATCCTTTTATTTGGTCTTATATTTTCAAAAGTGAAATCTAGCCTATGTATATAATATAATATATTGAAATGCATCTTAAAAACCACAAGAAGTGAAACACTAGAGACATAGGTATAAATGAACACTGAACAAATATATACAATGCATCTAATGCATCTATATATGTCTATCCCATGTGATATACAATGAGCAAATAAATGCTATATGTTCACTTTAGTGAAACTTAAAATGATCTAAATGAACTCCCACAATTTACTCATTAAATCATCATATATCACAACTTGTGCAATGTACAAATGAAGTAATTCACACATTATTTTTCTGAAACAATTGTACACGTGGACAATGAAATATATGTGTACACTGTAACGATATTTGAACGTGCAAATATTGAAATTAGGTAACAAATTTATGAGGTGTACATATTAATCATTATTGCATGACAACCACGGCGAAGAGGACTGCATTGATATGAGCATTTTCTACGGAGAATATAAGGTCATGGCGAAGAGGAAGCAGAGCAAACTTGGTCGTAGTGATTTCGCGGTTAATGAGGAAGATAAATATGTGGCGGCAGTCAGCGGTGGTGCTATTGTGGCGGAGGAGAGGCTGGAAGACGATAACAATGTTGAAACCTGTGAAGATGTACACGTGTACACACATAATCTATGTTCACATGTAAACTTGTTCACATATACACATACAAATACTTACATGTATGACTAATCGTAAATCTTAATTATAATGTTTATCTAATTAATTTCTTAAGAATGAATTTATTTATCTATTATAACTTCAAAAAAATTATCATTATAACAACATACACATCGATATATTGTGATTTTAATGATATTAAGCATCTCATTTAGCATATTTTAATTATTTTTAAGCTGCATATATACAGTATATCAAAAAAATCTGGGACAAAAATGAAATAAAACAACGACATGGACCAATGTGACAGAAGCAGAATATTATTTTGATCTAGATTGAAAAATTAAAAGTATTCGGCAAATTTAAGAAGAAACTTGAACAGATTAGAAATTTAAGACAAATTAAAGAATAACCAAGAGTTGGAGGACTAGATGTGCAAAAATCAAAAGTTGACCATTGTTGCCCCTGTGAAACTTTTTCTTCCATCTGCGATTGAAGCGATGACGATTCTGGCAGCCACAGCTCTGGTCCCAAGTATGAAAACCACTGTGAGGAGGATACAACTTGACCTTGATGCGAAATTGCGCTCGAGCTCTGCCGGAATAGAGCTCACGGTTTGACATCACTGCCCGGCTGCTCTGTCACGTTTTGCTTTCTCAATCGACAATGGAGCTCTCTGCCATTTGCAACGATGCCATTTCCATCGCTGCCGTTTCGTCACGAGGTTGAATCACCGTTGTCGGCTGCTAAAAATGGCGAAAAAATGATATTAATGTGTGGGTCTTACAAATTAAAACCATTGTTTTTTAGATTTCTCTGCTATAAACATTGTTTTTCTGTTACAGAATGAAAAGGAAAATTAGATTAAAAACTGTAAAATCCTTTTTGTTAGAAAATGAGTTTAGTTAGTTCGTAGTCCCAGAAAACTATAGTAGGAGCAATAACTGCTTATAGTGTAATAAAATGTCATAAAATGCTTTATAGTGTAATCACTCTAAATTGAAACATTTTTTTTTGGCTTGGATTGATAAGGAGTCTGTAGAAACTAGAAAATGTCGCTGAAATGAACACTTAGGGTGGTGTATTCAATTGAAAGTTTTAGATTATTTGTGTCAAAATGACAAATCCACTGTTATTGAAACATGAATTTCCAAAATTCATTTAAAATCAAGTGTTATTGAACTTGACATTTTATAAAGTACTCTGAAATCCACAGTTATTGAAAATATTTTAAGTTGTGGAGTTTTAAAGTTTTCAAGTGATTTTAGAGTGTTTGAATAGAGTTTCTTAGTTAAAAAAAATTAAACTCAAATCTCATGGTTTTAGGTGATATTCTAGAGTGGTTTAACAAAAATCATTTTATTCTCTGCAATTTCTTAAAATCATCTAAAACCTCATTGAAAATCAAATCACCTCAAATTTTAGATTGAATACACCCCCTTACCGATTTGACTAAATATACAAAATATACATCCTCACGGAAAACGTTATCGGGTATTCTTTTTTTCTATATATAAAATGATTTAATTATGAAATCAATGAATTATTTTTCGTGAATATTATTTTTCTGTGTTTCAAGAAGAAGTAGTTTTAGCTAAAACATTAAAAAAGTTATTACTTTTGAAAAGTATCATTTAATATATAAATTTAATCAATTATAAATATATATATATATATATAATTTAATTGGTCACACAATATCTAATAAGTAAAACAGTTGCATTGAAATGTGAAAAATACTTATTCCTTAAAACAAATTTTTTTATAAAATAACTTATATTATAATACATTAACTAGATTTTGACCCGCGCTTCGAAAACGCGAGTTTTTTTCCGTTAATAAAAATGTGATATGAATTAGTACTTTGATTATAATATACATTATTAAGTTAAAAATTCTTATTATATAGATGATTTTTGTTTAAAATTATTTAATTTTATCAATTTTTTCTATTTGAGATTTTGTATGTATACTTTTATGTTACAACATCATCTTTATATTTTGTAAGCATTTTGTAAGAGTTACATTGGTTGAGTTAATGGGACATAAGATTTACTTGACATATTTTAGACTAATTTAATAGTATTTGTAGGGGTTTTAATAATTTTTACCAATATTTTCATATTCGACCCAGACACGCGGACGAACTTGCAAATCTGGTGATCCATATATATAATATGGTGATCCATATATATAATTTGGTTCAGATTTAGTTAAAACCCGATATTTAAAAAGTAAATAACCCATTAAACTCCTAAAATCCTTCATTACTGGTTTATCCGATAAAAACCCATATAAATTTGATGATATTTGTTTTTAAAATGATTCACCTTTTATATATTTTTAATAGTACATAAATTTGAATAAACTATATGATTTGTTTTCTTTTTTAATTTTGATAATACCCTTATTATATCATTTAAATTTAATGAAGAAAATGGTGATAGAAAAACTAAAATTTATTGTTAAAAATATCTTTTAGATATCTTTTTCTGAAATATTTAAATAATGTGTTAGGTTACGATGTATATTTTGGTTGTTATCTGAAAATATTTCTTTTGCTTTAAGATTTTGTTCGCCTAATATTTTGGTTGTTACCATTTTGAAGGGCTAAAAATATTAACCTAATATGGTAAAGGATTCCAAAAATTCTGGTATAAATGTACCCGCGATATTTTTTATAGATTTCTTTTTACTATGATTGGTTTATATTAAGAAAATATTTAGTAAATAAATACTGAGAATATGAAAGTATATTCTCAAATGCGCAGTTGATGATTTTGAACTTTAGTATATTCAATTTAATCTGCTACAATTATATTTTAAATTGTTAGATCATTCTCATACGTGGAAGACATGAACGTACCGCAGAGAACTTGTTTCAAGGTTTTATCATGTCCACTTGAATAGTTTGCTCCACCAAAATCCTTTTCTAATGTAGTATGTTTGTCAATTGTCATCTACATTAGAGTTCTGATATAAGAAAAAAGCAATATGCCATGTAAGCAAATAGTGCATGAGAATGATGTAATTCAAACTATAACTATGAATCAATCTAAATCCCGTTGCAGAATTCTAAAAGAATGTAGTTGCAAGTCTGAAATCGTCGAACGTAAATACATTAATAAAGAAAATTGGAGATATCACTTTACGAATTATCATTGTGTTTCCCATCAACATGTGTAACTGAACAATTCATTTGTAGAGGTTTGTACTTTAATATTAGGTGAACTTTGATATTTGACTATGATATTATTTCGGTTTCATGTATCATATTAGTCTTCTGATGTTATTAGAATAGAGACAAATTTAAAAATTTATTGGAATAAGTATGTATTACGGGGACAAATGCTATGTGTACCAATAACTGTTGAGCGAAAATATGGGTAACAATAGTAGATTACATATAACGTATAAGAGTATTATTGAATAATGTTATTATAGAACTTGATTGTTTATAATAAGTTAAGTTAAAAACGAAAGGGTCCAACAACCTTATATAAATATATTTTTTAAGAGTTCTTCCTTTTTAATAATATAGATGATATCATAACTCATATATATGTTGAATACTATGATATAAAGCACATGCTTCATGTGTGTTGTGTTCACTGTTCAGGACTGGCTATGTATGTTCATAAAGTCATCTCCATTGTTTTTATGTAAAAGTTAAGAATAGTGACTGAGCAATGTATTCTTGGCTATGAGATCATTTCGAAAGCTAAGAAAATTATCCAAATATTTTTATTTATTTCACTAAACTAAATACCATTAGCCGATATACTTATAGGAACATGGGTACATGAACCCTATAAAATCCTTCACTTTTAGCATTTTTAGCCATTTCAAATGAATTCAGATGAACCTTCTTTTTCCCGGGAAAGTTATTATGTTGATTTCACATGAGTTTACAAAAATAAACTGAAACAAATATTTTTTTGGTCTAAAGTTTCTTTCGTATGTATCAAATTCTAATATAAACTTAAAAAAAAATGAAATAATTCATATCTGTTATATTGTACTGCACGAACTAACAAATTTCTTCTCTCTCCTTTAATGTCATTGCATTGGAAGGTTGGATTTGCTTGACTAGAACCTTTTAACAGTACCCTAAGTACATGTACCACTTCGCCTACCATTGTTCGTGGGATTTCATGTGAGCCGTAAATTTGTGGGCTCTGTCCTCAATCAAGGGCGGTTTACTATTTATTTACCTAAAAACATTTCTAATAAGTTGTTTATCCTTAAATTGATCAAGTTCAGACACATTTTAATGTGTAGTTGTTCTGAACATGTTAAATGCATTTTAGTGATATAATTAACAGGAGAAAGAGAGAAATATAAAACATAAATAAACATCATAATTTTGATCAGTTTCTTGTATCAAACAGAGATTAAAACTTCACCGTTGTATAATCCAAATATACATGTATGTTTAATATGATCCAACTTGGCCCGAAGGTCACCCAACTTAAACGCATATCGACACTAAAATTACTAAAAAAAACAGGACATATGTAAAAAATCGTTTTGTTGTATACTCGAAGACATGGCAAACTTTCAGTTTCTAGACAGTGACACCAGTATGTTCGGATTAGTAGGAAACACAGGAAGATTCTTTATGTGCCATCAATGTGAAACGTTTTAAATGGCATTTCCTTCCTCAAATAGTCGTAACTGTTTAGTTAACGACTTGAGAAATGAATGATGACGTTTAAAATTTGACTAGCCTTATTTTTTTTTGATAAAATAACCTTATAAGTATGATATTCTACAACTTCTTAAAAATGTGATTAACCAATGTATATATTTAGTGATTTGTATTAGTATAGTTGTTACATTATCATCTATATTTTAATTCACATGATTTACATTGTTGTAAAATAATAAATTAGTTACTTTCCAAATTCAGATTCAATATTGTTGCATATTGATTTAATTTTCTGTTTCATAAAGCAAATACTGTAGAATTAACGGCTTTACATTAACAGTAGAAACCAACAATAATTGAATATATGCTAGCTAAGTTGTAATATGTAAGAATTGATTATTTAAGCTTATATTCCCAAGTTCAATGCATCTTCCACTCATAAAGTAACATTATAAAATATAAAGAATTTAATAAGAAAATAAATAAGTCTCAAAACTAGATATTATAATCATTGTTATAGTAGATAAAAATGTATAGCCGGTGTTTAATTTTGTTGTAGTGTATAATTTTGAGTTCAAATCCACATATTCATATTGCTGGCAATAGAAAAGGTCAAATTTGAAAGAAAAAAACATTAATGTTTTGGTTATGCAATGTATTTTCCGGTTTAATTTAGAAGTATATGCTACTGTAGTTTTGTTTTTTCTTTTGTTAAACGTTAGATCCCATAGTTAAACAGTTGGCATAAACCTACAGGCGGTCATCATTTGTCTATATATACCTATATATTATATGTAAACCAACTTCCTTTCAATTAAGAAATATTTAGTCTTGAGATCTTCAAAAGCATCTGAGAGCGTTGACAACTAGTCGAAGAGAAAATGTCCATTAGAGCTCAAGATCAAACCCTTGAAGGTATACTTACTCAAATCTATTTCTCTTATTTTTATAGTACTTTTGTTTATTTCCTTTAAATCTGATTCCATCGCGTGTTAGCCTTTTGCTCATCTTTTCGAGATCCTGAGATCCAAGATCACCACTAAACTTTTAGCTCTCCTGCTTTATGTTCTATTTCTCGGAGGCTTTGCTTCAGATGAGATCGAGCTTGTTTTTATAGACCATATAATATACATCTCTATATGCTTATGTTTAGGTAAAACTCATTCGTTGTTCTTTTATCAGAAATCCTTCAATGATATTAATACTTGAAGATCATTAGCACAAGTTAATTAAACTTTCTTTGAAGATTATCAACCTAAAACACATCCAATATGTTTTCCCAACATCATTTGGATCTAGAAATATTATATTTTGTTTGATGATGGCAATATATCCAATGAAAGTTTAGTGAAGTATAATAATTTGTAGTGGGTAAAGAATATTGGCATTGTTGACAAAAAAAATAAAGAATTTTGGATTTTTAATAATAATGTTATAGTAGGAAATTAATGTGTCACTTCAAAAATGTTAAACAGATACAGCATGTGAGAACCAAAAATCACAACAGATAAATCATGATCCATGTATAATGAAATTATTAATACTCATACAAACTTTTAAAGTAACAAAAATACAACTTTGATTTTAAAAGATTGCAGAATAAACTTCTATCTACTTAAAAGTCATCATTTTAACTTTCGAGTATAAAAAAAAATTAACAAAAATTTATATTGTATCAGTTTGACATAAAATAAATTATGTTTTTGCCAAAAGAATAATTAAAATAGTTATGGCTTTACTTTTCTGCTGGTTTAAAGTTCCTGAAACATTTGGGAATGCATTCAAGAATTATTTAGGTTTGTCTTGACTTTCATGGTGAAAAAACTATACTTTACTTATCATTAATTATGGTATATAATTATGTTCTGTTAGATAATGATTTTATCTTAAATTTTCCAACAATATACTTTTAAAAATAACATAATAATTGCTGTCCATTAAAATGGTACTGTCTTAATATAGAGAGTAAAATTGATGATTCCAAATTTGAAAATATGAATTTTGTCATTTTTGATGGAAGTTGATTTCGAAAACACATTTGTTTGTAATCTGGAAGTTTCTTTTTACATTTTCACTAGGGGTGAACAAAAAAACCGAACCGAATCAAACCGAACCAACCGAACCGAAACTGATTCAAACCGAACCAAAGTATTTCAAACCATTCGGTTGAAGATTTCTCTAACCCGAATGGTTTGGTTCGGTTCGGTTTAAACCGAACCGAACCGAGAAACCGATGTGTTTTTATAATTATTTAAACTAAAAATATTAGTAATACCAATATACTAAAATTCTAATACTAAACCATATATATTCAATTTCTATTCATTAACATATATTCTTCTAACCAAATATGTAATTTATCAAAATATTTGATTTAAAATATTTCATTCATTGCAGGTTTTTTAATTTTAATGATATAAGAGACATTACTAATGATGTTGAGTTTTTTTTTACTTTAGTTAATTTTCATTTGTTTTAATTCTTATATATATTTTTTGTGATTTTTTAAAGGTTTTTGTTTCAGTTTTATATTGAATTTAGTTCACATAGTTTATGATTACATAATTTATATTGTAAAACATAATTTCTCTTACAAAAAGTAAACTAAAAAGAATCTACTTAAACCGATCCAAAAAAACAAACTGAACCGAATACAAACCGAACTAAACCAAATATAAACCGAACCAAACTAACTATGGTTTACTTCAGTTAAAAAAATATTAAAACCGAACTAACCGAACCCGAACCGAACCGAGAAAATAACTGAATTGCCACCGGTTTTGTGAGAAAACAAATGATATAGTTGAAATTTTGTTACATGGGCCTACTGTAAGAAAAGAAAGAGGCCCAAATAAAAGCCTATAGTTCATTAGCAAAGCCTGCATTTAGACTCTTCCAGATCTCCAAACAATGCAATTATTAGACTTCTCCTCCGCCTTTCTCCACCCACGCGCCGCCGCGTTAGCCACCACCTCCGGCGTAACATTTTCCACAAAATTCCACTCTACAAACGTATTGTCACCCTACTTTCCACCTTCCACGACACTACTCCTACCTTCCTCTCCCTCACGTAGATGTTTCACATGCCGAATCGGCGACGATGATTATTGTAGCGAGGATGAAACTGAAACCGATGAAGATGATTATTTGGTTGATTTCTTGACAGATGGAAAGACGGAGGATTTGGTGGTGGTAGGCGACGATGGGGTTCTCATAGAGGTGAAGAAGCTCGAGAAGAGCTCGCGGCGAATCCGTTCGAAGATTGGTATGGAGGCGAGCCTCGACGCCGTGTGGAGCGTATTGACTGATTACGAGAAGCTGTCGGATTTCATCCCGGGCCTTGTCGTTAGCGAGTTGGTCGAGAAGGAAGGCAACCGTGTTCGTCTTTTCCAGGTTCTTGATCTCAAACCAAGATTCTTGATTTGTCAAAAGATTCTAACTTTTCATTGCTTGTTACTTACTATGGTTAAGACAACAAGGTAATGGAGACAGCTCCATTTGCTCTTTTGTCGGAATCAAATTTAGACATTTCGTACTAAGTTAGAAACTTAGTTAATTCTAGAAGTGCATACCATTGTGAGTAGTAAAAAAATTCTGACTTTGCATCAATGACAGCTTAGATAATATTCTCTCACATGCTCTTTGTTAATTCTAGAAGTGTTTTAAATCTATGTGGCCGTAATCAAAATCGACATTTGGAAGGGTGTGGGGGCCGAAGATCCAGTGGTAGGTATGTCTTTGAAGATTAGGTAGGATTTGGAAAAGTACCTTTATAGGGATATAAGTATGTTTTAAAAAAAAAAAGAAAATGAAATCGAGTTTTGAGTTTAGTATAAATACGAATCGTAAATTTATTCATCCACATAATCAATATAAAATTTTAAATGGGTATTTACCTTGATTCGTTTTGCTCTTTTAAGTTCTTTGCTTTTTTTCTAAAATAATTTGCGTTTGTTCACAACATTCAACACTCAAAAGTATTGAAGATGGTGATACATTGCTAGTCCTCCATTGCTTTACTGAGCTTTGGTGTGAGTGCATTTCATATTGGCTCTTGGGTCGGGGGATCATTTGAATATCTTGTAGTTTGTTGTGCATATGATTATTGGTAGTCTGTTCGAATTTTGTTTCAAGTTTCTTGTCCGAGCATCAAGTAGTTTTGTTTGTTATGGTGGAAAAAACTAGTCTTATTTTTCAGGTTTTTGTTTCTTTCAACAGATGGGGCAGCAGAACTTAGCATTGGGTCTTAAGTTCAATGCCAAAGCTGTTCTTGATTGTTTCGAGAAGGAGCTTCAGATTCTACCCAATGGGAGGAGACGCGAAATCGATTTTAAGATGGTCGAAGGAGATTTCCAATTGTTTGAAGGCAAATGGTCCATTGAACAAGTAAATATTATATCATATGATATCACATGATGCTTGAAGTTCTGTTTTTTTATTCCTTCTCTGTTTTTTTTTTTTATTACACAGTTAGACAAAGGGATTCAAGGGGAGGCTTTGGATCTACAGTTTAAAGATTTTCCGACGACGCTTGCATACACTGTAGATGTTAAGCCGAAGATGTGGTTACCAGTGCGGCTTGTGGAAGGAAGATTGTGCAAAGAGATAAAAACTAACCTTTTGAGTATTCGAGATACAGCTCAGAAAGTCATTGAAGGTGTTATCCATGATCTTTGAGTTTTCTTTCTCAAGTTGAAGTAGTGTTCTACTTCTCTGCAGGTTATAGATAAGATACAATAAGCCTTTATAGGTTTTTGTTTTGGATTATTTATAAAAGCATATGTAATTGGCTTTACATACACACAGTATTCTCACTTGTATACTCTGATTTATATAGTCTTTGAATATACCAAAATTTTCCAACATGTGATTGTTCCGACCAGAGCTGATAACTAGAAGTTTGTGGTGAAAACGGTTTTCT